>NC_086451.1:97841493-98441493 GCF_028390025.1 Pseudophryne corroboree | reverse complement strand
TCAATCAAGACAGGATGGCACTTCCAAAAAATAGTCCCCAAACAGCACATGATGCAAAGAAAAAAAGAGGCGCACCAAGGTGGCTGTGTGACTAAGCTAAGCGACACAAGTGGCCGACACAAACACCTGGCCCATCTAGGAGTGGCACTGCAGTGTCAGGCAGGATGGCCCTTCAAAAATATAGTCCCCAAACAGCACATGATGCAAGGAAAAAAAGAGGCGCACCAAGGTCGCTGTGTGACTAAGCTAAGCGACACAAGTGGCCGACACAAACACCTGGCCCATCTAGGAGTGGCACTGCAGGGTCAATCAAGACAGGATGGCCCTTCCAAAAAATTGTCCCCAAACAGCACATGATGCAAAGAAAAAAAGAGGCGCACCAAGGTGGCTGTGTGACTAAGCTAAGCGACACAAGTGGCCGACACAAACACCTGGCCCATCTAGGAGTGGCACTGCAGGGTCAATCAAGACAGGATGGCACTTCCAAAAAATTGTCCCCAAACAGCACATGATGCAAAGAAAAAAAGAGGCGCACCAAGGTCGCTGTGTGACTAAGCTAAGCGACACAAGTGGCCGACACAAACACCTGGCCCATCTAGGAGTGGCACTGCAGTGTCAATCAAGACAGGATGGCACTTCCAAAAAATTGTCCCCAAACAGCACATGATGCAAAGAAAAAAAGAGGCGCACCAAGGTCGCTGTGTGACTAAGCTAAGCGACACAAGTGGCCGACACAAACACCTGGCCCATCTGGGAGTGGCACTGCAGTGTCAATCAAGACAGGATGGCACTTCCAAAAAGTAGTCCCCAAACAGCACTTGATGCACAGAAAAAAAGAGGCGCACCAAGGTGGCTGTGTGACTAAGCTAAGCAACACAAGTGGCCGACACAAACACCTGGCCCATCTAGGAGTGGCACTGCAGTGTCAGGCAGGATGGCCCTTCAAAAAAATAGTCCCCAAACAGCACATGATGCAAAGAAAAAAAGAGGCGCACCAAGGTGGCTGTGTGACTAAGCTAAGCGACACAAGTGGCCGACACAAACACCTGGCCCATCTAGGAGTGGCACTGCAGTGTCAGGCAGGATGGCCCTTCAAAAAAATTGTCCCCAAACAGCACATGATGCAAAGAAAAAAAGAGGCGCACCAAGGTGGCTGTGTGACTAAGCTAAGCGACACAAGTGGCCGACACAAACACCTGGCCCATCTAGGAGTGGCACTGCAGTGTCAATCAAGACAGGATGGCCCTTCAAAAAAATTGTCCCCAAACAGCACATGATGCACAGAAAAAAAGAGGCGCACCAAGGTGGCTGTGTGATTAAGCTAAGCGACACACGTGGCCGACACAAACACCTGGCCCATCTAGGAGTGGCACTGCAGTGTCAATCAAGACAGGATGGCACTTCCAAAAAATTGTCCCCAAACAGCACATGATGCAAAGAAAAAAAGAGGCGCACCAAGGTGGCTGTGTGACTAAGCTAAGCGACACAAGTGGCCGACACAAACACCTGGCCCATCTAGGAGTGGCACTGCAGTGTCAATCAAGACAGGATGGCACTTCCAAAAAATAGTCCGCAAACAGCACATGATGCAAAGAAAAAAAGAGGCGCACCAAGGTCGCTGTGTGACTAAGCTAAGCGACACAAGTGGCCGACACAAACACCTGGCCCATCTAGGAGTGGCACTGCAGTGTCAGGCAGGATGGCCCTTCCAAAAAATAGTCCCCAAACAGCACATGATGCACAGAAAAAAAGAGGCGCACCAAGGTGGCTGTGTGACTAAGCTAAGCAACACAAGTGGCCGACACAAACACCTGGCCCATCTAGGAGTGGCACTGCAGTGTCAGGCAGGATGGCCCTTCAAAAAAATAGTCCCCAAACAGCACATGATGCAAAGAAAAAAAGAGGTGCACCAAGGTCGCTGTGTGACTAAGCTAAGCGACACAAGTGGCCGACACAAACACCTGGCCCATCTAGGAGTGGCACTGCAGTGTCAGGCAGGATGGCCCTTCCAAAAAATTGTCCCCAAACAGCACATGATGCAAAGAAAAATGAAAGAAAAAAGAGGTGCAAGATGGAATTGTCCTTGGGCCCTCCCACCCACCCTTATGTTGTATAAACAGGACATGCACACTTTAACGAACCCATCATTTCAGCGACAGGGTTTGCCACACGACTGTGACTGAAATGACTGGTTGGTTTGGGCCCCCACCAAAAAAGAAGCAATCAATCTCTCCTTGCACAAACTGGCTCTACAGAGGCAAGATGTCCACCTCATCATCATCCTCCGATTCTTCACCCCTTTCACTGTGTACATCCCCCTCCTCACAGATTATTAATTCGTCCCCACTGGAATCCACCATCTCAGGTCCCCGTGTACTTTCTGGAGGCAATTGCTGCTGGTGAATGTCTCCACGGAGGAATTGATTATAATTCATTTTGATGAACATCATCTTCTCCACATTTTATGGAAGTAACCTCGTACGCCGATTGCTGACAAGGTGAGCGGCTGCACTAAACATTCTTTCGGAGTACACACTGGAGGGAGGGCAACTTAGGTAGAATAAAGCCAGTTTGTGCAAGGGCCTCCAAATTGCCTCTTTATCCTGCCAGTATACGTACGGACTGTCTGACGTGCCTACTTGGATGCGGTCACTCATATAATCCTCCACCATTCTTTCCATGGTGAGAGAATCATATGCAGTGACAGTAGACGACATGTCAGTAATCATTGGCAGGTCCTTCAGTCCGGACCAGATGTCAGCACTCGCTCCAGACTGCCCTGCATCACCGCCAGCGGGTGGGCTAGGAATTCTTAGCCTTTTCCTCGCACCCCCAGTTGCGGGAGAATGTGAAGGAGGAGATGTTGACGGGTCACGTTCCGCTTGACTTGACAATTTTCTCACCAGCAGGTCTTTGAACCTCTGCAGACTTGTGTCTGCCGGAAAGAGAGATACAACGTAGGTTTTAAATCTAGGATCGAGCACGGTGGCCAACATGTAGTGCTCTGATTTCAACAGATTGACCACCCGTGAATCCTGGTTAAGCGAATTAAGGGCTCCATCCACAAGTCCCACATGCCTAGCGGAATCGCTCTGTTTTAGCTCCTCCTTCAATGTCTCCAGCTTCTTCTGCAAAAGCCTGATGAGGGGAATGACCTGATTCATGCTGGCAGTGTCTGAACTGACTTCACGTGTGGCAAGTTCAAAGGGTTGCAGAACCTTGCACAACGTTGAAATCATTCTCCACTGCGCTTGAGTCAGGCGCATTCCCCCTCCTTTGCCTATATCGTGGGCAGATGTATAGGCTTGAATGGCCTTTTGCTGCTCCTCCATCCTCTGAAGCATATAGAGGGTTGAATTCCACCTCGTTACCACCTCTTGCTTCAGATGATGGCAGGGCAGGTTCAGGAAGGTTTGGTGGTGCTCCAGTCTTCTGTACGCGGTGCCTGAATGCCGAAAAGTGGCCCGCAATTCTTCGGGCCACCGACAGCATCTCTTGCACGCCCCTGTCGTTTTTTAAATAATTCTGCACCACCAAATTCAATGTATGTGCAAAACATGGGACGTGCTGGAATTTGCCCAGATGTAATGCACGCACAATATTGCTGGCGTTGTCCGATGTCACAAATCCCCAGGAGAGTCCAATTGGGGTAAGCCATTCTGCGATGATCTTCCTCAGTTGCCGTAAGAGGTTGTCAGCTGTGTGCCTATTCTGGAAAGCGGTGATACAAAGCGTAGCCTGCCTAGGAACGAGTTGGCGTTTGCGAGATGCTGCTACTGGTGCCGCCGCTGCTGTTCTTGCTGCGGGAGGCAATACATCTACCCAGTGGGCTGTCAGTCATATAGTCCTATAGTCCTGAGTCTGCCCTGCTCCACTTGTCCACATGTCCGTGGTTAAGTGGACATTGGGTACAACTGCATTTTTTAGGACACTGGTGAGTCTTTTTCTGAGGTCTGTGTACATTTTCGGTATCGCCTGCCTAGAGAAATGGAACCTAGATGGTATTTGGTACCGGGGACACAGTACATGATGCAAGATGATGGAAGAGCAGAATCTTGCGCAGGCAGAGAAACAATGCAAAAACAAGAGAGGTGGGTGCCGGATTTTGGGGGGTGCCTGTGATGTTAGTGTATTAATATTTGTAGACACTCCCTTACTAATAGGTGTAAGCCTGAATCTTTAGTGATGGTCCCTGGGACCAGGGGAATGCTGGGAAGTGGGTGGTCCAGTGTGCAGTGTGCCTGGAGTTGGGGATGGAATAAAAAGCACAGCAGTGAACTCACATGGCTCTGTGTCCTGATGACTGGATTTACAAACATATGAACAAAACATGGTGTCAGAAGAAGTTTAACTTGGACTGCTAGTGCTCTCAGAGTGTGAAAGAATCTTGCAGAAGTCTGTGGCTGTGATAGTGTCTGCAAAGCCTGCCGTGTGCTCCTATCTTCAAACAGTGAGTAACCATGGATAAACTAGCTCCTCCAACTGGCATGCTGATGTCTGGTAACTTGTCTGAAAACTGGAAAAGATTTAAGCAAAGGTTTAATATATAACTTGCTGCATGTGGAGCTGATTCAGAGACTGACAAAACAAAGGCATCCATTTTCCTCCATGTCATAGGAGAGGATGTGCTGGACATTTATAATAGTTTTCAGTTTGATGAGGGGCAAAATATGGTGCTATCTTCTATTATACAAAAGTTTGAAGATTACTTTGTGCCAAGGAAAAATGTGACATATGAAAGATATACGTTTTTCACATGTGATCAGAAGTCTGTAGATGGATTTGATCAGTATGTTACAGAGCTGCAATCACTCAGTAAAACCTGTGAGTTTGGTGATTTAAAGCATTCACTGATTAGAGATCGTATTGTCTGTGGATTACCTGATAATGGACTCAGAGAGAGATTGCTGAGAGAGCAAGACCTAACACTAGAAAAGGCAGTGACTATGTGTAGATCTGCAGAAATAACTAGATTTCAAGCCAGAAAGTTACACAAGGAAGCTAATGTCCATGTAGTGCAGAAAACAGAGCCATGCAAACCTCCATTCTCAAGAATGCAGCAGTCTAAACCACAGTCTAATAAGGAAATGTGTAGTAGATGTGGAAATGCTCACAATCCTAAAATGTGCCCTGCTTATGGTAAAACCTGCATGACATGTGGTAGACTTAATCACTTTGCCAAATGCTGTAAAATTAAAAGTAAAACAACCAAAGTGCATGCTGTTAAACAAACAGATGAATTCTTTGTGGATTGCATTGAACTTTGCAGTGCAGATAAGAAAGAATGGATTGTCCCTTTAACTGTGAACGAGATTGTCATTCCCTTTAAGCTTGATACTGGTGCGCAGGTGAATTATATATCATTTCAAGACTATAAGACTTTTAGAGTAAAACCTAAAATTCACCCAGCCAAAGTGAAAGTTACAGGGTACACTGGGGAGGAAATTCCTGTGAAAGGTACATGCTTAGTGACACTGAAATATAAGGGACAACAGTTTAAAACATCTCTACTGATTGTGGATAAAAATGTGCAACCGATTCTAGGATTAAGTTCCTGTGAGAAACTAAGCTTGCTGAAGAAAGTTTTTATGGTGACATCACAAGTAGAAGATGACTGCAAATCGATGTTCACAGAATACAGAGACTTGTTTGAAGGTCTAGGTTGTTTGCCTGGAGAGCATAAAATAAATATAGACACGCAAGTTTCTTCAGTGATACACCCCTGTAGAAAAGTGCCATTTGCGCTGAGAGAAAAACTGAAACAAGAGTTAAATCGCATGGAAGCCTTGGGTGTGATACAGAAAGTTAATGAGCCTACTGAATGGGTAAGCTCCTTAGTAATTGTTGAAAAGAAAAATGGACAACTCCGAATATGTCTAGACCCCAGAGATTTAAACAAAGCTATTAAACGAGAACATTTCAAACTACCAACCAGAGATGAAATCATGTCGCAATTTGCGGGAGCAAAATGGTTCAGTAAATTGGACGCATCTTCAGGATTCTGGCAAATGAAGCTAGATGAGGCTAGTTCAAAGATTTGTACATTTAATACACCAGAAGGTCGATACAGATTTCTTCGACTACCATATGGAATATTGTCTGCTCCAGAAGTATATCACAAACAGATACACATGATTTTTGAACATATTCCAGGTGTTAAAACAATGATGGATGACATTATTGTCTGGGGATCTACAAAGGAAGAACATGATTCTAGATTGAGACAAGTAATGGAACTTTTCAAGAAAGTGAATCTAAAGCTAAACAAGGAGAAATGTGAATTTGGCGTGAATACACTTACCTTTATGGGCGACGTGGTCTCGGATCAAGGTGTAAAACCAGACCCAAGGAAAATATCAGCCATAGTGAACATGGAACGTCCTAACAACAAAGACGATGTCAGAAGATTCCTAGGAATGATTACTTACTTAGGAAAGTTTATTTCTCAACTCTCTGAACGAACAGCCTCTCTTAGATGGTTGTTGGACAAAGATAATGAGTGGATGTGGTCACATGAACAAGAAGAAAGTTGGCAAAACTTAAAACAGATCATTACAGAGCAACCAGTGCTAAAATTCTTTGATCCTGCGAAAAGAATAAGAATTTCAGCAGAGGCTTCGCAATTTGGCCTAGGCTCAGTGCTGTTACAAGAACATGAGGATACATGGCAACTAGTGATTTATGCATCAAGAGCACTGACAAGTGCTGAAAGAAGGTATGCTCAGATAGAAAAAGAACTTCTAGCGATCACATATGCATGTGAGCGATTTCATCAGTTTGTGTATGGTCAAACATTTACAGTGGAAACTGACCACAAGCCATTGATAGCTATCATGACTAAATCATTACATGACTGTCCCATGAGAATTCAACGAATGCTTATCAGACTACAGAAATATGATGTACACTTGCTGTACTGTCCCGGCAAATACATGTACATTGCTGATACACTTTCTCGTGCTGTGGACAAAAGTGAAGGTTCCAAAAGTCTGATGGATGAAGAGATAGAAGCCTATGTTAATTTAAACGTAGCTTCTCTACCAGTGTCTGTTGCAAGACAAGAACAGATTAGGAAAGAAACTGAGACAGATGACACAATGAAAGTGTTGAAAGATATCATTCTGAAAGGTTGGCCAGCAGAAAAACATGCGTGTCCGCTGTCTATCCATGATTATTGGATGTACCGCAGTGACCTTACAGTTGTCGATGGTATTATTTACAAAGGCAATAGGTTTGTCATACCTGCACGACTAAGAAAAACTATGCTGTGCAAGATACATGAAGGCCACTTAGGAGAAGAAAAATGTAAGCGAAGAGCGCGTGAAGTTATGTAATGGCCAAGAATGAACCAAGACATAGCACAGACTACAGCTACATGTGAATTATGTCTTACGTATAGATCGAAACAACAAGTCAAGCCACTGAGTCCTCACACAGTGCCAGAGAGACCGTACCAGAAAGTTGACGCAGATTTGTTTGATTGTAATGGGAAAACGTACATTGTCGTGACTGATTATTACTCTAACTACCCTGAGGTGAAGACACTACATACAACTACAGGTTGAGTATCCCTTATCCAAAATGCTTGGGACCAGAGGTATTTTGGATATCGGATTTTTCCATATTTTGGAATAATTGCATACCATAATGAGATATCATGAGGATAGGACCCAAGTCTATGCACAGAATGCATTTATGTTTCATATAAACCATATACACACAGCCTGAAGGTCATTTAATACAATGTTTTTTATAACTTTGTGCATTAAACAAAGTGTGTCTACATTCACACAATTCATTTATGTTTCATATACACCTTCTACAGACAGCCTGAAGGTCATTTAATACAATATTTTTAATAACTTTGTGTATTAAACAAAGTTTGTGTACATTGAGCCATCAGAAAACAAAGGTTTCACTATCTCACTCTCACTCAAAAAAGTCCGTATTTCGGAATATTCCGTATTTCGGAATATTTGGATATGGGATACTCAACCTGTACTAGTAAAGCCGTAATCAATTGCATGAAGTCAATCTTTGCAAGGCATGGTGTTCCTATGGAAGTGTTCACTGACAATGGTCCTCAGTTTTCCAGTGCTGAATTTAGACAATTTGCTGATGAGTGGGAATTTGTCCATACTACGTCAAGTCCCCACTATCCACGCTCAAATGGGTTGGTGGAAAGTTCAGCAAAAACTGTAAAGAGTCTCATAAAAAAGCTCAAGAAGGTAAAGAAGATTTCTACAAAAGTCTTTTAATCTACCGCAGTACACCTTTACAGAATGGACTTTCTCCTGCACAAATGCTGATGGGAAGGAGGATTAGAGCAAATCTCCCGATACATGATGAACTGCTTAATACACATAACTCAGCGTTGGTCAGACTGAGTAAGGAACGTCAACAGGCGAAACAGAAACTGTTCCATGACAGACGAACAAAACGCTTATCTGATCTAAAATCGGGTGACCAAGTCCGTCTCAGAGATTACGAGAAAGGTATTTGGGTGCAGAAAGGTATTATGCAAGCACAAGTAGCACCAAGATCTTATACTATACGTACAGAGCATGGAACAGAAGTAAGAAGAAATCGGGTGGATTTAATATCCCAACCTAACCATAATGAAGACAACATGACTGAAGAATACCCTTCATCTGACATGTATGATGATCCTGATAATGGTGAACCAACCACGATTCTAGAAAGGTCCAACATGGTCGATGAAACACAGACTGTGTATGAAAGACCCAAAAGGGAAATACGCAGACCTGAGAGACTCATTGAAACGTGTTAGATGATGTTCTTAATATGACGTTGTTAATTATTGCATTGAAGCGTACAGGGCTTATCTTTAAAGAAAAGAGGATGTGATGTTAGTGTATTAATATTTGTAGACACTCCCTTACTAATAGGTGTAAGCCTGAATCTTTAGTGATGGTCCCTGGGACCAGGGGAATGCTGGGAAGTGGGTGGTCCAGTGTGCAGTGTGCCTGGAGTTGGGGATGGAATAAAAAGCACAGCAGTGAACTCACTGTGTCCTGATGACTGGATTTACAAATATATGAACAAAACAGTGCCGAGACGGCATACGGAGCGTCACCCTTGGCCAGAGCAGAGGGATATTAAAAAAGGGCTCTGACAGCAGCAGTCTGCAGATCCTCTTGTTCGAGCTCACTGCTGGGTTACCAGCACCACCCACCGAAATTGAGCTAACGCTATAAACATTGCGGCGGCGTCTTGAGCCCGAGGAAGTACAGCCAAAACAGGGCACACTGATGGGTAGCATGTACATCGAGGCTGGGCTGTGGTGCTTGTACCTGTAGTGAGCCAGCAAGCCGTGCGGCTGCCAGGAAGGCTCCAGCTGGGGCTCCACAGAAGTTAGCAAGAGCCGCAGTGCATCCTGATAGGGAGGCAGGCTTCCTGTAGAGGGTTGTGATGGGCAGCAGAGCCGGCCAGTCTTTTTCAGAGAGAGAATTAGGGGAGCACCATATACAGATAGCCAGAGAGTCTGCACAGGTTGTGAGTGAGCTAATGCGCTAACACTTATACACTGCATCACATCTGCATATGAAGCACAGTTAAAGTACCCTCCACTGCAGTTACAAGCATAGCTGCAGCTAGCATCTTTGTTTAAGACCACAGCCTTAGAGCACTACTACTGTGGACATTGTGTGTGTATAGCAGCAATCAGTTATAGGACAAAAGCAGAATTACTGTATTACTGATTGCCACATTAAATTTAGTGGCAAACTTACTAAAATCTCACCGGTTCCGTACTCATCTCGGAACCTATTACATGGCCGCCTGAGTGTCTGAAGGTAAGGTACAATAAGCCCTTAGACATAGGAGGGTAAATTTACCAAGTGAAGGGTTTGAAATCCCAGCAGGATTGTGGGGTTTTTCCTGTGAGCTTGTATCTTACTGATAGTAAGGACAAAGCTGCCGCAATCCATCTGAGAAACCACATTTTACATTAGTAATCACCATTGATGTTGGGCACCACTGTAACTCACCAGTGCTGTATCACTACTTTGACTTGAACTACTGTTTTCAAATCTCTGAATGTCTGGCTCAGTTTAGTCAAAATGCCATCTGAGCAGTAATATACTCTAGCATTTCAAGTATAAGAAGAGGTGCAACTAGAGATGAGCGGGTTCGGTTCTCCGAGATCCGAACCCCCCCCCCCAAACTTCACCCATTTTACACGGTTCTGAGGCAGCCTCGGATCTTCCCACCTTGCTCGGTTAACCCGAACGTGGCCGAACGTCATCATACCGCTGTTGGATTCCCGCGAGATTCGTATTCTATAAAAAGAGCCGCGCATCACCGCCATTTTCACTTGTGCATTGAAGATTGAACAGAGAGGACGTGGCTGCGTTCTCTCCCTGAAAAGCTCCTTAATCTGTGCTCAGTGTGCTGCAAATATCTGTGCTCAGTGTGCTGAAAATATCTACGTTCTCTGCCTGAAAACGCTCCATATCTGTGCTCAGTGTGCTGCAAATATCTGTGCTCAGTGTGCTTTATTGTGGGGACTGGGGACCACCAGTATATAATTATACTTATAGTAGTACAGTACAGTACAGTAGGCCATTGCTGTATCTTGCAGCTCTGTGTCAATGCAAGTATCCATTCCATATCTGTGCAGCATTTTTGTGAGCAGTATATATAGTATTACAGTGCAGCATTTTGGTGACCAACAGTATATCGCTGTGTACAGTAGGCCATTGCTGTATCTTGCAGCTCTGTGTCACTGCAAGTATCCATTCCATATCTGTGCTGCATTTTTGTGAGCAGTATATATAGTATTACAGTGCAGCATTTTGGTGACCCAACAGTATATAGTTGAGTACAGTAGGCTATTGTTGTATCTTGCAGCTCTGTGTCACTGCAAGTATCCATTCCATATCTGTGCTGCATTTTTGTGAGCAGTATATATAGTATTACAGTGCAGCATTTTGGTGACCCAACAGTATATAGTTGTGTACAGTAGGCCATTGCTGTATCTTGCAGCTCTGTGTCACTGCAAGTATCCATTCCATATCTGTGCTGCATTTTTGTGAGCAGTATATATAGTATTACAGTGCAGCATTTTGGTGACCCAACAGTATATAGTTGAGTACAGTAGGCCATTGTTGTATCTTGCAGCTCTGTGTCACTGCAAGTATCCATTCCATATCTATGCTGCATTTTTGTGAGCAGTATATATAGTATTACAGTGCAGCATTTTGGTGA
This sequence comes from Pseudophryne corroboree, assembly GCF_028390025.1. NCBI lineage: Eukaryota > Metazoa > Chordata > Amphibia > Anura > Myobatrachidae > Pseudophryne > Pseudophryne corroboree. The sequence goes on along the minus strand of NC_086451.1, from coordinate 98,430,264 downwards.
CCCAACAGTATATAGTTGTGTACAGTAGGCCATTGCTGTATCTTGCAGCTCTGTGTCACTGCAAGTATCCATTCCATATCTATGCTGCATTTTTGTGAGCAGTACATATAGTATTACAGTACAGCATTTTGGTGACCCAACAGTATATAGTTGTGTACAGTAGGCCATTGCTGTATCTTGCAGCTCTGTGTAACTGCAAGTATCCATTCCATATCTGAGCTGCATTTTTGTGAGCAGTATATATAGTATTACAGTGCAGCATTTTGGTGACCCAACAGTATATTGGCCCTCATTCCGAGTTGTTCGCTCGTTGCCGAGTTTCGCTATATTGCGATTAGTCGCTTACTGCGCATGCGCAAGGTTCGCAGAGCGCATGCGGTTAGTTATTTTACTCAAAAGTTTGGTATTTTACTCACGGCATAACGAGGATTTTTCATCGTTCTGGTGATCGGAGTGTGATTGACAGGAAGTGGGTGTTTCTGGGCGGAAACTGGCCGTTTTATGGGTGTGTGCGGAAAAACGCTGCCGTTTCTGGGAAAAACGCGGGAGTGGCTGGAGAAACGGGGGAGTGTCTGGGCGAACGCTGGGTGTGTTTGTGACGTCAAACCAGGAACGAAACTGACTGAACTGATCGCAGTGGCAGAGTAAGTCCCGAGCTACTCAGAAACTGCAAAGAAATTTCTATTCGCAATTATGCGAATCTTTCGTTCGCAATTCTGCAAAGCTAAGATTCACTCCCAGTAGGCGGCGGCATTGCACACGCTAAAAGCAGCTAGCGAGCGAACAACTCGGAATGAGGGCCATAGTTGTGTACAGTAGGCCATTGCTGTATCTTGCAGCTTTGTGTCACTGCAAGTATCCATTCCATATCTGTGCTGTATTTTTGTGAGCAGTATATATATTATTACAGTGCAGCATTTTGGTGACCAACTGTTAGGCGCCGGGGTCCGCTCGTCGGTGCGGCCCGGCGCCTAGCAACCAGGGACGCCGTGCGCGTACAGCCGCCGGCTCCCTGGCAACGCTAGACGCCGGGCGCACGGAGCCGCTCTGACCCTAGCAACGGGGACGCCACGTTCGGGCCGCGTTCCCCGTTGCTGGGTCTGTTCTAATTGTATCATGATGTGCTGATTGTATCATGGTGTGCTGGCCGTGCAGCATGCAAGCTGCACGGCATTAATTGTGATGACCCAGTCTGGCTCCTGATTGGGGAGCTCACACTTATAAGCACCCTTTGGACTTCTCACAGACGCCGGTGATAGCTTCCTGTTTGCCTTTGTCAGTTGCAGAGAGTTTCCAGTCCTGCTCTATCCGGTTGTTCCTGTCCTCAGTGGTCCTGTACTCGGATATTTGTCATCTATTCCTGGAGTCTGACCGAGCACCTTTAACATCCTGTGGTGTTCGTGAGTCACGGCGCAGCCGTGTGTTGCGGCTTGTCCGCTTACTGTTTATTATTTAGTTTATTTGTGTTCTGGAGCTTTTGCGGAGGATTCCGCTCCCACAGATCCACTCTGGTATCCAGCGGTGCTGGATAGGAGTAACGGATCAGTGGATCTTTGGTTGTCCTTTTCCCTGGCGGCTAGTCCGCACATACCTTGGTTTAAGTTAGTTAGCTTGTAACCCCTGGCCTGGTTGCTTAGTCAGAGGGCCCCTTGTTATCACCCTGTCTCGGATTTCCCTTTGTCTCCCATTAAGACCTGAGGGGGCATCGGGGTTGGGCAGACATAATCCGCCCTTCGAACGCGGCTGCCATGGGCTCAAGCAACCATAGTCTCGCAGGGGATTTCTGATAACACGGGCGAGACAACGGAGTTAGGGCGCCAGGGGTTACTAGGCTCTCCTGCTCCCACAACCAGCAAATCTTCCCAGTACTCAGACCTCTGCCATTTGATCTCCTCTGGTCTGGAGTACGGGAATCATAACATTATCACCGGCCAGACAAAAAAAAAAAAAATTAAAATTAACAGGAGTTGATTTTTTTTTACTTATTCAGTTGGGAGATTTTTTGTCGGCCTCATGAATCCCACCGGTGTTGGGCCAAATCCTGGCCAGCTTCTAGTTAGTCAGATTCAAGAACTTACTCAGATGGTTCAGGATCTGTCCCTCCGGGTGAGGTCACAGGAAGATCTGTTACAGACTTCCCCGAGGGTCATTCCTGAACCAAAGATGCATCTGCCTGACCGTTTTTCTGGGGATAGAAAACAGTTTTTTAATTTTAAAGAGTCTTGTAAACTTTATTTTCGTTTAAGACCAGTCTCCTCAGGTACGGAGGCTCAGCGGGTTGGAATTATTATTTCTCTGCTTCAGGGGGATCCTCAGACCTGGGCTTTTGGTTTAAAGACAGACGATCCAGCCTTATTGTCTGTAGACGCCTTTTTAAAATCGTTAGGGCTACTGTATGACGACCCTGATAGAGAGGCGTCCGCTGAGAGTCAGTTGCGTGCTCTCAGACAGGGTAGGAATCCCGCAGAGATTTATTGTACGGAGTTTCGCCGTTGGTCGAACGACTGTGGATGGAATGACCCAGCCCTGCGCAGTCAGTTTCGCCTCGGCTTATCTGAATCTATTAAAGACAGTCTCCTTCAGTATCCCGCTCCTGAGACTCTCGATAAACTCATGGAGCTCTCTATTAAGATAGATCGTCGGCTCAGAGAGCGGAGGGCTGAAAAAGGAGCGTCTGTCGGGTCTACTCCTTGTGTTTTTTCCATCCCTGTGGACATGGAGGAGCCTATGCAGATAGGTCTCTCCAAATTGTCTCCTGAAGAAAAAACCAGGAGGCAAAATTCTGGTCTTTGTTTATACTGTGGAGGTAAGGGACATTTTGCCCGTAGTTGTCCGAACAAGTCGGGAAACTTCCCGACCAAGTGAGTTGTGAGGGGGTTCACTTTGGTCTGCAGCTTATCTCCTCAAATAATTCACTGTTAGTTCCTGCTAAAGTTTCCTTTGGCAGCCTCTGTTCCTCGGTCTCTGCTTTTGTGGACAGTGGAGCTGCAGGGAACTTTATGGATTTAACATGGGCCAAGGCCTTAGGTATTCCTCAGTTAACCTTGGGTAGGTGTGTCACCATGCATGGTTTAGATGGGAGTCCCTTGTCCAATGGGGTTATTTCTCTCTGTACACCTCCTGTTTTACTTTCGGTAGGAGCTCTACATTCTGAAAAGATTGAGTTTTTCCTTACCCATTGTCCAGCAGTTCCTGTGGTTCTGGGTCACCCTTGGCTGGCCTTTCATAATCCCATCATTGATTGGCAGTCGGGGGAGATCTTACAATGGGGTACCATCTGTAATAAAGAATGTATTACGCTTCCTATCCGAGTAGCTGCCGCCGTTCCCGCACCCATTCCTGTGGAATACCAGGATTTTGTTGATGTATTTTCCAAGGGCAATGCGGATATTCTGCCTCCCCATAGGCCTTATGATTGTGCCATTGAGCTAATTCCTGGTGCCACGTTGCCTAAAGGAAGGTTATATGCATTGTCTGGTCCTGAAACTGTGGCCATGAATGAGTATGTGAAAGAAAGCCTTGGGAAAGGATTTATCAGGCCATCCAAATCCCCTTTAAGTGCAGGTTTCTTCTTCGTAGAGAAGAAGGATGGTTCTCTCAGACCCTGCATTGATTTTAGAGCTTTGAATAAAATCTCAGTAAAGAATACTTACCCTCTGCCGCTGATCTCTGTCCTCTTTGATCAGCTACGTTCGGCTGTGATTTTTTCTAAGATTGACCTGAGAGGAGCATATAACCTCATCAGAATCAAGTCAGGGGATGAGTGGAAAACGGCATTCAGTACTCAGTCAGGCCACTATGAGTATCTGGTCATGCCATTTGGCCTGTCTAACGCTCCGGCAGTCTTCCAGGATCTCATTAACGATGTGCTCCGTGAATTTCTTGGAAGGTTCGTTGTAGTCTACTTAGACGATATTTTGATATATTCTGATTCTGTAGAACAACATGTTACCCAGGTGCGTCAAGTTCTAAAAAAATTACGTGAAAATCACCTGTATGCCAAGCTGGAGAAGTGTGAATTTCATGTTACGGAGGTATCCTTTTTAGGGTACATTATTTCCCCTCGGGGATTCTGTATGGAACCAAAGAAGCTCCAAGCCATCCTTAGTTGGGCGCAACCCACCAACTTAAAAGCAATTCAGCGCTTTTTAGGGTTTGCGAACTACTATAGAAGATTTATTCACTCTTTCTCTGACCTAGTTGCTCCCATTGTGGCACTAACTAAGAAGGGAGCAGATCCTACCAATTGGTCACGTGAAGCTGAGTTATCTTTTCAGGCCTTGAAACAAGCCTTTGTCTCAGCCCCTGTCCTCAGACATCCCAACCCAGAATTGCCTTTCATTGTTGAGGTTGATGCCTCGGAGGTTGGAGTGGGGGCTATCCTATCTCAGAAGGATCCGGATTCCCTTGAATTACATCCTTGTGCCTTTATGTCCAGGAAATTCTCATCTGCAGAATCCAACTACGATGTTGGTAACCGGGAATTGCTGGCTATTAAATGGGCTTTCGAGGAGTGGAGACATTGGCTTGAAGGAGCGACTCATACTATTTCAGTTTTGACTGATCACAAAAATCTTCAATACATTGAATCAGCTAAGCGACTGAATGCCCGGCAGGCTCGTTGGGCTTTATTTTTTACTCGTTTCAAATTCATTATCACCTTCAGGCCAGGTTCCAAGAATACTAAGGCAGATGCCCTGTCACGCAGTTTTCTTCCAGTTCAAGACAACAGTCCTGTTACTCCCATACTGCCGTCCTCAACCATTCGGGCAGGCCTCACACAGGATGTATTTACCCAATTAAAGCTGCTTCAACATCAAGCTCCTGGAAATACTCCTGCTGGTCGTCTTTTTGTCCCTGAGTTTTTGAGAGCAACTGTTTTGACGGAGTTTCATGATAGCAAAGTTGCCGGGCATCCGGGAATCGCTAAGACTTTGGAATTAGTCTCCCGCTCAGTATGGTGGCCTGGTCTTTCCAAAGACATTAAAGAGTTTGTTTTTTCGTGTCAGGTCTGTGCACAGCATAAAGTTCCCCGTTCTTTACCCATCGGTCAACTTATGCCCTTGAATGTTCCTCTTAGGCCATGGTCGCATATCTCCATGGATTTTGTGGTGGACCTTCCTCTGTCAGCCGGATGCCGAGTCATATGGGTGGTAGTGGACCGTTTTAGCAAAATGGCCCATTTCATTGCTCTTCCCTGATTGCCATCTGCCCAGGGATTGACAGTCTTGTTCCTCCGCCATGTTTTCAGACTCCATGGCTTACCCACTGATATTGTTTCTGATCGGGGTCCACAATTCATTGCACAATTTTGGAAGTCTTTTTGTGCTTCATTAAAGATGAAGTTATCTTTAACGTCCGGCTATCATCCCCAATCCAATGGGCAGACTGAGCGAGTTAATCAATCTCTAAAACAATATTTGCGTTTGTACTCGGCCAAACTCCAAAATGACTGGTCGGAGTTTCTTCCATTGGCGGAGTTTGCTTATAATAATGCCTGTCATTCTTCCACCAATGTGTCTCCATTTTTTGCAGTTTTTGGTTTTCACCCCAGAGCTAATTCATTTTTTCAACATTCCTCTGTCTCCTCACTGGCCCTGACCTCTCATCTTAAACTTATTTGGAGAAAAGTGCACCTGGCTCTCAGAAAAGCGGCATTCCGGGAAAAAAGATTTTCTGACAGGCTCCGGCGGCCGTGCACTTTTAAAGTAGGAGATAAGGTGTGGTTGTCGACTCGCAACATTAAACTTCGACAAACCTCAGCCAGATTGGGTCCTAAATTTATTGGACCATTTCACATTATCAAAAAAGTCAATCCAGTTGCTTTCCGGTTACGTTTACCAAAAACTTTACGGATCGGAAATACCTTCCATTGCTCATTGCTGAAACCATATGTTTCGTCCAGTAGATTTCCTCGTAAAATATCTCAGGGGAGATCACCTATAAATGTACAGGGTCAGCAGGAGTTCTTGGTGGAGAAGGTTCTCGATTCCAAGTTGTCCCGGGGTCGGCTTTATTTTTTGGTACATTGGAGAGGTTATGGGCCAGAGGAAAGGTCTTGGGTCCTGGATGAGGATCTTCATGCCCCGAGGCTCAAAAGGGCATTTTTTCGAGAATTTCCTCAGAAACCTGGCTTTAGGGGTTCCTTGACCCCTCCTCAAGGGGGGGGGGTACTGTTAGGCGCCGGGGTCCGCTCGTCGGTGCGGCCCGGCGCCTAGCAACCAGGGACGCCGTGCGCGTACAGCCGCCGGCTCCCTGGCAACGCTAGACGCCGGGCGCACGGAGCCGCTCTGACCCTAGCAACGGGGACGCCACGTTCGGGCCGCGTTCCCCGTTGCTGGGTCTGTTCTAATTGTATCATGATGTGCTGATTGTATCATGGTGTGCTGGCCGTGCAGCATGCAAGCTGCACGGCATTAATTGTGATGACCCAGTCTGGCTCCTGATTGGGGAGCTCACACTTATAAGCACCCTTTGGACTTCTCACAGACGCCGGTGATAGCTTCCTGTTTGCCTTTGTCAGTTGCAGAGAGTTTCCAGTCCTGCTCTATCCGGTTGTTCCTGTCCTCAGTGGTCCTGTACTCGGATATTTGTCATCTATTCCTGGAGTCTGACCGAGCACCTTTAACATCCTGTGGTGTTCGTGAGTCACGGCGCAGCCGTGTGTTGCGGCTTGTCCGCTTACTGTTTATTATTTAGTTTATTTGTGTTCTGGAGCTTTTGCGGAGGATTCTGTTCCCACAGATCCACTCTGGTATCCAGCGGTGCTGGATAGGAGTAACGGATCAGTGGATCTTTGGTTGTCCTTTTCCCTGGCGGCTAGTCCGCACATACCTTGGTTTAAGTTAGTTAGCTTGTAACCCCTGGCCTGGTTGCTTAGTCAGAGGGCCCCTTGTTATCACCCTGTCTCGGATTTCCCTTTGTCTCCCATTAAGACCTGAGGGGGCATCGGGGTTGGGCAGACATAATCCGCCCTTCGAACGCGGCTGCCATGGGCTCAAGCAACCATAGTCTCGCAGGGGATTTCTGATAACACGGGCGAGACAACGGAGTTAGGGCGCCAGGGGTTACTAGGCTCTCCTGCTCCCACAACCAGCAAATCTTCCCAGTACTCAGACCTCTGCCATTTGATCTCCTCTGGTCTGGAGTACGGGAATCATAACACCAACAGTATATAGTTGTACAGTAGGCCATTGCTGTATCTTGCAGCTCTGTGTCACTGCAAGTATCCATTCCATATCTGTGCTATTGATATATTACTGCCATATAATTCCACACATTAAAAAATAGAGAACAAAAATGTGGAGGGTAAAATAGGGAAAGCTCAAGATCCACTTCCACCTCGTGCTGAAGCTGCTGCCACTAGTAATGGCCGAGACGATGAAATGCCATCAACGTCGTCTGCCAAATAGAGAACAAAAATGTGGAGGGTAAAATAGGGAAAGCTCAAGATCCACTTCCACCTCGTGCTGAAGCTGCTGCCACTAGTAATGGCCGAGACGATGAAATGCCATCAACGTCGTCTGCCAAGGCCGATGCCCAATGTCATAGTAGAGAGCATGTAAAATCCAAAAACTAAAGTTCAGTAAAATGACCCAAAAATCTTAATTAAAAGCGTCTGAGGAGAAGCGTAAACTTGCCAATATGCCATTTACGACACGGAGTGGCAAGGAACGGCTGAGGCCCTGGCCTATATTCATGGCTAGTGGTTCAGCTTCACATGAGGATGGAAGCACTCATCCTCCCGCTAGAAAACTGAAAATAGTTAAGATGGCAAAAGCACAGCAAAGAACTGTGCGTTCTTCTAAATCACAAATCCCCAAGGAGAGTCCAATTGTGTCGGTTGCGATGCCTGACCTTCCCAACACTGGACGGGAAGAGGTGGCACCTTCCACCATTTGCACGCCCCCTGCAAGTGCTGGAAGGAGCACCCACAGTCCAGTTCCTGATAGTCAAATTGAAGATATCACTGTTGAAGTACACCAGGATGAGGATATGGGTGTTGGACGTTACCCACCTAGGAACATCCTCCCTTATACGTCACCTGGAGCGCATTCATCAGAAGTCATTGACAAGTTCAAAAACTTTGGGTGACAGCGGAAGCAGTCCACTGACAACTAAATCCCTACCTCTTGTACCCAAGCTCCTACAAACCACACCACCAACTCCCTCAGTGTCAATTTCCTCCTTAGACAGGAATGCCAATAGTCCTGCAGGCCATGTCACTGGCAAGTCTGATGAGTCCTCTCCTAACTGGGATTCCTCCGATGGATCCTTGAGTGTAACGCCTACTGCTGCTGGCGCTGCTGTTGTTGCTGCTGGGAGTCAATAGTCATCCCAGAGGGGAAGTCGGAAGACCACTTGTACTACTTCCAGTAAGCAATTAACTGTCCAACAGTCCTTTGCGAGGAAGATGAAATATCACAGCAGTCATCCTGCTGCAAAGCGGATTACTCAGGTCTTGGCAGCTGTGTTGGTGTTAAACGTGTGTCCGGTATCCACCGTTAATTCACAGGGAATTAGAGAATTGCTTGTGGTACTGTGTCCCCGGAACCAAATACCATCTAGGTTCCACTTCTCTAGGCAGGCGATACCGAGAATGTACACGGACGTCAGAAAAAGAGTCTCCAGTGTCCTAAAAAATGCAGTTGTACCCAATGTCCACTTAACCACGGACATGTGGACAAGTGGAGTAGGGCAGACTCAGGACTATATGACTGTGATAGCCCACTGGGTAGATGTATTGCCTCCCGCAGCTAGAACAGCAGCGGCGGCACCAGTAGCAGCATCTCGCAAACGCCAACTCGTTCCTAGGCAGGCTACGCTTTGTATCACCGCTTTCCATAAGAGGCACACAGCTGACAACATCTTACGGAAACTGAGGAACATCATCGCAGAATGGCTTACCCCAATTGGACTCTCCTGGGGATTTGTGACATCGGACAACGCCACCAATATTGTGCGTGCATTACATGTGGGCAAATTCCAGCATGTCCCATGTTTTGCACATACATTGAATTTGGTGGTGCAGAATTTTTTTTAAAACGACAGGGGCGTGCAAGAGATGCTGTCGGTGGCCCAAAGAATTGCGGGCCACTTTCGGCATTCAGCCACCGCGTGCTGAAGACTGGAGCACCAGCAAACACTCCTGAACCTGCCCTGCCATCATCTGAATCAAGAGGTGGTAACGAGGTGGAATTCAACCCTCTATATGCTTCAGAGGATGGAGGAGCAGCAAAAGGCCATTCAAGCCTAAACATCTGCCTACGATATAGGCAAAGGAGGGGGAATGCACCTGACTCAAGCGCAGTGGAGAATGATTTCAACGTTGTGCAAGATTCTGCAACCCTTTGAACTTGCCACACGTGAAGTCAGTTCAGACACTGCCAGCCTGAGTCAGGTCATTCCCCTCATCAGGCTTTTGCAGAAGCAGCTGGAGAGATTGAAGGAGGAGCTAAAACGGAGCGATTCCGCTAGGCATGTGGGACTTGTGGATGGAGCCCTTAATTCGCTTAATCAGGATTCACGGGTGGTCAATCTGTTGAAATCAGAGCACTACATTTTGGCCACCGTGCTCGATCCTAGGTTTAAAGCCTATGTTGTATCTCTCTTTCCGGCAGACACAAGTCTGCACATGTTCAAAGACCTGCTGGTGAGACACTTGTCAAGTCAAGCGGAACGTGACCCGTCAATAGCTCCTCCTTCACATTCTCCCGCAACTGGGGCTGCGAGGAAAAGGCTAAGAATTCCGAGCCCACCCGCTGGCGGTGATGCAGGGCAGTCTGGAGCGAGTGCTGACATCTGGTCCGGACTGAAGGACCTGCCAACGATTACTGACATGTCGTCTACTGTCACTGCATATGATTCTGTTACCATTGAAAGAATGGTGGAGGATTATATGAGTGACTGCATCCAAGTAGGCACGTCAGACAGTCCGTACGTATACTGGCAGGAAAAAGAGGCAATTTGGAGGCCCTTGCACAAACTTGCTTTATTTTTCCTAAGTTGCCCCCCCTCCAGTGTGTACTCCGAAAGAGTGTTTAGTGCAGCTGGTCACTTGTCAGCAATCGGCGTACGAGGTTACTTCCAGAAAATGTGGAGAAGATGATGTTCATCAAAATGAATTATAATCAATTCCTCCGTGGAGACATTCACCAGCAATTGCCTCCAGAAAGTACACAGGGACCTGAGATGGTGGATTCCAGTGGGGACTAATTAATACTCTGTGAGGAGGGGGATGTACACAGTGAAAGGGGTGATGAATCGGACGATGAGGAAGAGGTGGACATCTTGCCTCTGTAGAGCCAGTTTGTGCAAGGAGAGATTGATTGCTTCTTTTTTGGTGGGGGCCCAAACCAACCAGTCATTTCAGCCACAGTCGTGTGGCAGACCCTGTGGCTGAAATGATGGGTTTGTTAAAGTGTGCATGTCCTGTTTATAAAACATAAGGGTGGGTGGGAGGGCCCAAGGACGATTCCATCTTGCACCTCTTTTTTTATTTATTTATCTCTGCATCATGTGATGTTTGGGGCTAATTTTTTTAAGTACCATCCTGTCTGACACTGCAGTGCCACTCCTAGATGGGCCAGGTGTTTGTGCCGCCCTCTTGGGTCGCCTAGCTTAGTCATCCAGCGACCTCGGTGCAAATTTTAGGACTAAAAATAATATTGTGAGGTGTGAGGTGTTCAGAATAGACTGGAAAATGAGTGTAAATTATGGTTATTGAGGTTAATAATACTATGGGATCAAAATGACCCCCAAATTCTATGATTTAAGCTTATAATAACAATCTGTATAATAATCCTGTATGGTCTGTCCCTTACCGTCATGCGCAGTGAGAGCTGACTACCCATCCTAACGGTTACCACTGCCACGATAGAAGGGATAAGATGCAGCTGGACGTGAGCAGGGAAGGGAGGGGAACTCAGCAGACCTAGAAAGAACTGAGGTATGTATGATCTCGATGTGACATCAGGGAGAGGAGCAATAAAGGAATCTGCTTCGCTATGATCTACAAGTCACAGGGCAAACGCTCAGGGCCTCAGGCATAGCTCTCAGGACCAGCTGCTTCTCCGATGGGCAGCATTACATGGCTTGTTATTATCCCCAATCATCTTTTTGTGTTAATTCCTGAAGGAAAAACTGCAAATATTGTTCACAAAGAAATGTTATGATCGATATACATCACACTATTAGATGGCACTACTGTCTTTGTAAAATTAGTTCTGCTGAGCAATAACAGACATCCACGCTAGCAAAGCCACGGCAAAAGGCTTCATGATAACACACAAGGGGGGCTATTCTATTCAGTGCTATGTGCCAAGGTCGGCAATGTGATTTCACAGGTAAAAGTCATCTCAGCAAAATCTCAATTCCAAACTCTCTGACAATTGTGAGGAACTGCACGTGCGCAGGATCTGTTCTGTGTATATGCAAAACACGTGCTGCTTGATCACAGTTTTCCCCTAGCAACAGCATGAATTATATTCGGCAGGCTTTTCTCGTGGCATAGCAGAAGCGGCAATGGGGACCGTTCTACAAAATGGGGGAGTACCAAGCCCAGGGTCTGTGTTGTTGGCCGCAGACTTCCTGGCCCCCAGCAGAGAAACACAGCACTCTGATCTGGGATGCATGCAGGAGATGTCTGTCTTCCTACAGATGCCTCCTGCAGCATTGGCATGTTAGTTGTACGTTATTGTACAGCCACTTCCCTGCATCTGTGCCATACCGTACATACTGCAATCCGGCCCACAGTGCAGAACCTCTGGTACAACTTAGAGATGAGCGCCTGAAATTTTTCGGGTTTTGTGTTTTGGTTTTGGGTTCGGTTCCGCGGCCGTGTTTTGGGTTCGAACGCGTTTTGGCAAAACCTCACCGAATTTTTTTTGTCGGATTCGGGTGTGTTTTGGATTCGGGTGTTTTTTTCAAAAAACACTAAAAAACAGCTTAAATCATAGAATTTGGGGGGTCATTTTGATCCCAAAGTATTATTAACCTCAAAAACCATAATTTACACTCATTTTCAGTCTATTCTGAATACCTCACACCTCACAATATTATTTTTAGTCCTAAAATTTGCACCGAGGTCGCTGTGTGAGTAAGATAAGCGACCCTAGTGGCCGACACAAACACCGGGCCCATCTAGGAGTGGCACTGCAGTGTCACGCAGGATGGCCCTTCCAAAAAACCCTCCCCAAACAGCACATGACGCAAAGAAAAAAAGAGGCGCAATGAGGTAGCTGTGTGAGTAAGATTAGCGACCCTAGTGGCCGACACAAACACCGGGCCCATCTAGGAGTGTCACTGCAGTGTCACGCAGGATGTCCCTTCCAAAAAACCCTCCCCAAACAGCACATGACGCAAAGAAAAAAAGAGGCGCAATGAGGTAGCTGACTGTGTGAGTAAGATTAGCGACCCTAGTGGCCGACACAAACACCGGGCCCATTTAGGAGTGGCACTGCAGTGTCACGCAGGATGTCCCTTCCAAAAAACCCTCCCCAATCAGCACATGATGCAAAGAAAAAGAAAAGAAAAAAGAGGTGCAAGATGGAATTGTCCTTGGGCCCTCCCACCCACCCTTATGTTGTATAAACAGGACATGCACACTTTAGCCAACCCATCATTTCAGTGACAGGGTCTGCCACACGACTGTGACTGATATGACGGGTTGGTTTGGACCCCCCCCAAAAAAGAAGCAATTAATCTCTCCTTGCACAAACTGGCTCTACAGAGGCAAGATGTCCACCTCATCTTCACCCTCCGATATATCACCGTGTACATCCCCCTCCTCACAGATTATCAATTCGTCCCCACTGGAATCCACCATCTCAGCTCCCTGTGTACTTTGTGGAGGCAATTGCTGCTGGTCAATGTCTCCGCGGAGGAATTGATTATAATTCATTTTAATGAACATCATCTTCTCCACATTTTCTGGATGTAACCTCGTACGCCGATTGCTGACAAGGTGAGCGGCGGCACTAAACACTCTTTCGGAGTACACACTTGTGGGAGGGCAACTTAGGTAGAATAAAGCCAGTTTGTGCAAGGGCCTCCAAATTGCCTCTTTTTCCTGCCAGTATAAGTACGGACTGTGTGACGTGCCTACTTGGATGCGGTCACTCATATAATCCTCCACCATTCTATCAATGTTGAGAGAATCATATGCAGTGACAGTAGACGACATGTCCGTAATCGTTGTCAGGTCCTTCAGTCCGGACCAGATGTCAGCATCAGCAGTCGCTCCAGACTGCCCTGCATCACCGCCAGCGGGTGGGCTCGGAATTCTGAGCCTTTTCCTCGCACCCCCAGTTGCGGGAGAATGTGAAGGAGGAGATGTTGACAGGTCGCGTTCCGCTTGACTTGACAATTTTGTCACCAGCAGGTCTTTCAACCCCAGCAGACTTGTGTCTGCCGGAAAGAGAGATCCAAGGTAGGTTTTAAATATAGGATCGAGCACGGTGGCCAAAATGTAGTGCTCTGATTTCAACAGATTGACCACCCGTGAATCCTTGTTAAGCGAATTAAGGGCTCCATCCACAAGTCCCACATGCCTAGCGGAATCGCTCCGTGTTAGCTCCTCCTTCAATGTCTCCAGCTTCTTCTGCAAAAGCCTGATGAGGGGAATGACCTGACTCAGGCTGGCAGTGTCTGAACTGACTTCACGTGTGGCAAGTTCAAAGGGCATCAGAACCTTGCACAACGTTGAAATCATTCTCCACTGCGCTTGAGACAGGTGCATTCCACCTACTATATCGTGCTCAATTGTATAGGCTTGAATGGCCTTTTGCTGCTCCTCCAACCTCTGAAGCATATAGAGGGTTGAATTCCACCTCGTTACCACTTCTTGCTTCAGATGATGGCAGGGCAGGTTCAGTAGTTTTTGGTGGTGCTCCAGTCTTCTGTACGTGGTGCCTGTACGCCGAAAGTGTCCCGCAATTCTTCTGGCCACCGACAGCATCTCTTGCACGCCCCTGTCGTTTTTTAAAAAATTCTGCACCACCAAATTCAAGGTATGTGCAAAACATGGGACGTGCTGGAATTTGCCCATATTTAATGCACACACAATATTGCTGGCGTTGTCCGATGCCACAAATCCACAGGAGAGTCCAATTGGGGTAAGCCATTCCGCGATGATCTTCCTCAGTTGCCGTAAGAGGTTTTCAGCTGTGTGCGTATTCTGGAAACCGGTGATACAAAGCGTAGCCTGCCTAGGAAAGAGTTGGCGTTTGCGAGATGCTGCTACTGGTGCCGCCGCTGCTGTTCTTGCGGCGGGAGTCCATACATCTACCCAGTGGGCTGTCACAGTCATATAGTCCTGACCCTGCCCTGCTCCACTTGTCCACATGTCCGTGGTTAAGTGGACATTGGGTACAGCTGCATTTTTTAGGACACTGGTGACTCTTTTTCTGAGGTCTGTGTACATTTTCGGTATCGCCTGCCTAGAGAAATGGAACCTAGATGGTATTTGGTACCGGGGACACAGTACCTCCAACAAGTCTCTAGTTGGCTCTGCAGTAATGATGGATACCGGAACCACGTTTCTCACCACCCAGGATGCCAAGGCCTCAGTTATCCGCTTTGCAGTAGGATGACTGCTGTGATATTTCATCTTCCTCGCAAAGGACTGTTGGACAGTCAATTGCTTACTGGAAGTAGTACAAGTGGGCTTACGACTTCCCCTCTGGGATGACCATCGACTCCCAGCGGCAACAACAGCAGCGCCAGCAGCAGTAGGCGTTACACGCAAGGATGCATCGGAGGAATCCCAGGCAGGAGAGGACTCGTCAGAATTGCCAGTGACATGGCCTGCAGGACTATTGGCATTCCTGGGGAAGGAGGAAATTGACACTGAGGGAGTTGGTGGGGTGGTTTGCGTGAGCTTGGTTACAAGAGGAAGGGATTTACTGGTCAGTGGACTGCTTCCGCTGTCACCCAAAGTTTTTGAACTTGTCACTGACTTATTATGAATGCGCTGCAGGTGACGTATAAGGGAGGATGTTCCGAGGTGGTTAACGTCCTTACCCCTACTTATTACAGCTTGACAAAGGGAACACACGGCTTGACACCTGCTGTCCGCATTTCTGGTGAAATACCTCCACACCGAAGAGCTGATTTTTTTGGTATTTTCACCTGGCATGTCAACGGCCATATTCCTCCCACGGACAACAGGTGTCTCCCCGGGTGCCTGACTTAAACAAACCACCTCACCATCAGAATCCTCCTGGTCAATTTCCTCCCCAGCGCCAGCAACACCCATATCCTCCTCATCCTGGTGTACTTCAACACTGACATCTTCAATCTGACTATCAGGAACTGGACTGCGGGTGCTCCTTCCAGCACTTGCAGGGGGCGTGCAAATGGTGGAAGGCGCATGCTCTTCACGTCCAGTGTTGGGAAGGTCAGGCATCGCAACCGACACAATTGGACTCTCCTTGTGGATTTGGGATTTCGAAGAATGCACAGTTCTTTGCTGTGCTGCTTTTGCCAGCTTGAGTCTTTTCATTTTTCTAGCGAGAGGCTGAGTGCTTCCATCCTCATGTGAAGCTGAACCACTAGCCATGAACATAGGCCAGGGCCTCAGCCGTTCCTTGCCACTCCGTGTCGTAAATGGCATATTGGCAAGTTTACGCTTCTCCTCCGACAATTTTATTTTAGGTTTTGGAGTCCTTTTTTTTCTGATATTTGGTGTTTTGGATTTGACATGCTCTGTACTATGACATTGGGCATCGGCCTTGGCAGACGACGTTGCTGGCATTTCATCGTCTCGGCCATGACTAGTGGCAGCAGCTTCAGCACGAGGTGGAAGTGGATCTTGATCTTTCCCTAATTTTGGAACCTCAACATTTTTGTTCTCCATATTTTAATAGGCACAACTAAAAGGCACCTCAGGTAAACAATGGAGATGGATACTAGTATACAATTATGGACTGCCTGCCGAGTGCAGACACAGAGGTAGCCACAGCCGTGAACTACCGTACTGTACTGTGTCTGCTGCTAATATAGACTGGTTGATAAAGAGATGTCTATGTAACTATGTATGTATAAAGAAGAAAGAAAAAAAAACCACGGTTAGGTGGTATACAATTATGGACGGACTGCCTGCCGAGTGCAGACACAGAGGTAGCCACAGCCGTGAACTACCGTACTGTACTGTGTCTGCTGCTAATATAGACTGGTTGATAAAGAGATGTCGTAGTAGTATGTATGTATAAAGAAGAAAAAAAAACCACGGTTAGGTGGTATATACAATTATGGACGGGCTGCCGAGTGCCAACACAGAGGTAGCCACAGCCGTGAACTACCGCACTGTACTGTGTCTGCTGCTAATATATAGACTGGTTGATAAAGAGATAGTATACTCGTAACTAGTATGTATGTATAAAGAAAGAAAAAAAAACCACGGTTAGGTGGTATATACAATTATGGACGGGCTGTCGAGTGCCGACACAGAGGTAGCCACAGCCGTGAACTACCGCACTGTACTGTGTCTGCTGCTAATATAGACTGGTTGATAAAGAGATAGTATACTCGTAACTAGTATGTATGTATAAAGAAAGAAAAAAAAACCACGGTTAGGTGGTATATACAATTATGGACGGGCTGCCGAGTGCCGACACAGAGGTAGCCACAGCCGTGAACTACCGCACTGTACTGTGTCTGCTGCTAATATAGACTGGTTGATAAAGAGATAGTATACTCGTAACTAGTATGACTATAAAGAAAGAAAAAAAAACCACGGTTAGGTGGTATATACAATTATGGACGGGCTGCCGAGTGCCGACACAGAGGTAGCCACAGCCGTGAACTACCGCACTGTACTGTGTCTGCTGCTAATATATAGACTGGTTGATAAAGAGATAGTATACTCGTAACTAGTATGTATGTATAAAGAAAGAAAAAAAAAACCACGGTTAGGTGGTATATACAATTATGGACGGGCTGCCGAGTGCCGACACAGAGGTAGCCACAGCCGTGAACTACCGCACTGTACTGTGTCTGCTGCTAATATATAGACTGGTTGATAAAGAGATAGTATACTCGTAACTAGTATGACTATAAAGAAAGAAAAAAAAACCACGGTTAGGTGGTATATACAATTATGGACGGGCTGCCGAGTGCCGACACAGAGGTAGCCACAGCCGTGAACTACCGCACTGTACTGTGTCTGCTGCTAATATAGACTGGTTGATAAAGAGATAGTATACTCGTAACTAGTATGTATGTATAAAGAAAGAAAAAAAAACCACGGTTAGGTGGTATATACAATTATGGACGGGCTGCCGAGTGCCGACACAGAGGTAGCCACAGCCGTGAACTACCGCACTGTACTGTGTCTGCTGCTAATATATAGACTGGTTGATAAAGAGATAGTATACTCGTAACTAGTATGTATGTATAAAGAAAGAAAAAAAAACCACGGTTAGGTGGTATATACAATTATGGACGGGCTGCCGAGTGCCGACACAGAGGTAGCCACAGCCGTGAACTACCGCACTGTACTGTGTCTGCTGCTAATATAGACTGGTTGATAAAGAGATAGTATACTCGTAACTAGTATGTATGTATAAAGAAAGAAAAAAAAACCACGGTTAGGTGGTATATACAATTATGGACGGGCTGCCGAGTGCCGACACAGAGGTAGCCACAGCCGTGAACTACCGCACTGTACTGTGTCTGCTGCTAATATAGACTGGTTGATAAAGAGATAGTATACTACTAATATTATATATACTGGTGGTCAGGTCACTGGTCACTAGTCACACTGGCAGTGGCACTCCTGCAGCAAAAGTGTGCACTGTTTAATTTTAATATAATATTATGTACTCCTGGCTCCTGCTATAACCTATAACTGGCACTGCAGTGCTCCCCAGTCTCCCCCACAATTATAAGCTGTGTGAGCTGAGCACAGTCAGATATATATATACATTGATGCAGCACACTGGGCTGAGCAGTGCACACAGATATGGTATGTGACTGAGTCACTGTGTGTATCGTTTTTTTCAGGCAGAGAACGGATATATTAAATAAAACAAACAACTGCACTGTCTGGTGGTCACTGTGGTCGTCAGTCACTAAACTCTGCACTCTCTTCTACAGTATCACAGCCTCAGGTCAATCTCTCTCTCTCTCTCTCAACCCTAATCTAAATGGAGAGGACGCCAGCCACGTCCTCTCCCTATCAATCTCAATGCACGTGTGAAAATGGCGGCGACGCGCGGCTCCTTATATAGAATCCGAGTCTCGCGAGAATCCGACAGCGTCATGATGACGTTCGGGCGCGCTCGGGTTAACCGAGCAAGGCGGGAAGATCCGAGTCTGCTCGGACCCGTGAAAAAAACATGAAGTTCGTGCGGGTTCAGATTCAGAGAAACCGAACCCGCTCATCTCTAGTACAACTCTGACAATAAATAATCAGGCACTTGGAGTCATTTAAGTAACACAAATATGGCCATGACAGTTTTTTTTAGGTGAATTTCTATAAAATGCTTAACAATGGGGTAAAGTGTATGGGACAGGTATGTACGGAGGTTGCATTTGTGGGAAAGTGCTTTCAAACTTGCAGGTGTGAGTTGAAAAGTTTTTTTTTCCCCAAAAAATCTTGCATACTTGTCTTAAAACTCTGAAAAAGAATATTAATTATCAGTTTCTGTACTCTAAAAAACTGTACAGACTTTAATTTGCTGCCTACAGTTTTTCCATCATTACTAAAATATGTTAAAACAAAAACAACCATTTCACACATTTTAAGAATATCTATTATTTTGCTTAAGGCCACTAACTGCCTCTAACACAACTATGCTATGTTATTTGGCACTGTTAAGGGGTTCATTGCGATCCCCCCACTTTTTCATTCACTTTTCCCTGGTCACACATTGTAGAATTAACCCGCAGTGTTGCCGCAATTCCCAGGAATGGCCATATACAATTGAATTGTGAGAGGTGTGGGAGCGCGCTTCATGAAAATTTGTTGCAGTGTTTCTGACTTTTAAGTCACGGATTTGCGCTTTAATACTCCTGCTGAATTGAATCCCCCCCCCATGCCATTTGTAGTCATTCTACAGTAGACACCTTAAAGGGGCCGATTTATCTGAGGATGCGAATGGGATGTGATAAAATCGACTGATTCCGCACTGAAATAATGAATTACATTGCATGGATGTATCAATTATCGCATGCAGAGCTAGAGCTTGCCAGAAAGCTCTGTCCCTGCGATGCCACTCCGCAGCATTAACGGGGTACTTTTCATAAAAGAATAACGTGAGTATATGCTGGGCAATCCCTGGGTAGGGGAGTATGATTTTTTTTTTACTTGTTTTTTTACACAGTGATCAGCTTCTGTGTCCACTGGACACACATTGCTGATCACACTGCCAGGTCTCTGCACAGTTTTCTCTGCCTACGGGCAGAGAAAGCTGTGCAAAAGTACAGGATCCGCAGTGAGCCCTCTGATAATGCTGTCTCAGGATAGCATTATTATCACAAGACTCACTGCTGTATTTTTTTACATTTAGTTTTTTAAGTATATTTGGTCAGATTGCATTTCCAGTTATAAGCATGGGAAATTTGATCTGGTTACTGAAAAAACTAAATTTTTTCACAAAAATGCTCCAAAAGCCTTTTAATACATTCAATTGATACCCCAAAAAATGTGAAAACGGTGTGAAAACACTAGGGATGAGCGGGTTCGGTTCCTCGGAATCCGAACCCGCCCGAACTTCAGTTTTTTTTACACGGGGCCGAGCGACTCGGATCTTCCCGCCTTGCTCGGTTAACCCGAGCGCGCCCGAACGTCATCATCCCGCTGTCGGATTCTCGCGAGGCTCGGATTCTATCGCGAGACTCGGATTCTATATAAGGAGCCGCGCGTCGCCGCCATTTTCACACGTGCATTGAGATTCATAGGGAGAGGACGTGGCTGGCGTCCTCTCCGTTTATAGAGAAGAGAGTGAGACAGTAGAGAGAGACACAGTAGTAATTTTGGGGAGCATTAGGAGGAGTACTAGTAGTTACTTGCTGAAGTGATAGATAGTGTGACTGTATTATCTGACTTGTGGGGGAGACACTGACAGTGGGGAGCAGTTAGAGTCTGAGAGCAGGACTCAGGAGTACATATAACGTACAGTGTACACTTTTGCTGCCAGAGTGCCACACTGCCATTGTGACCACACTGACCACCAGTATAATATATATTGTGATTGTCTGCTTAGGAGTACTACTTGCAAGTTGCTGATAGTGTGACCAGTGACCTGACCACCAGTTTAATAATCACCACCAGTGAGTTTAATATATATATATATATATATAATTGTATATAATATATATATAATATTGTATACCACCTACCCGTGGTTTTTTTTTTTTCTTTCTTCTTTATACATACTACTATAGTAGCTTACTGTAGCAGTCTGCGGTGCTGCTGAGCTGACAGTGTCCAGCAGGTCCGTCATCAGTCATTACATAATAAATATATATACCTGTCCGGCTGCAGTACTAGTGATATTATATATATATATATATATATATATATATATATATTGATTTCATCTCATTATCATCCAGTCTATATTAGCAGCAGACACAGTACGGTAGTCCACGGCTGTAGCTACCTCTGTGTCGGCAGTCGCTCGTCCATCCATAATTGTATACCACCTACCCGTGGTTTTTTTCTTTTTCTTTCTTCTTTATACATACTACTATAGTAGCTTACTG
The DNA here is from genome assembly GCF_028390025.1 of Pseudophryne corroboree. Classification (NCBI taxonomy): domain Eukaryota; kingdom Metazoa; phylum Chordata; class Amphibia; order Anura; family Myobatrachidae; genus Pseudophryne; species Pseudophryne corroboree. Next base: position 98,409,555 of record NC_086451.1, on the reverse strand, counting down.
TAGCAGTCTGCGGTGCTGCTGAGCTGACAGTGTCCAGCAGGTCCGTCATCAGTCATTACATAATAAATATATATACCTGTCCGGCTGCAGTACTAGTGATATTATATATATATATATTGATTTCATCTCATTATCATCCAGTCTATATTAGCAGCAGACACAGTACGGTAGTCCACGGCTGTAGCTACCTCTGTGTCGGCAGTCGCTCGTCCATCCATAATTGTATACCACCTACCCGTGGTTTTTTTTCTTTTCTTTCTTCTTTATACATACTACTATAGTAGCTTACTGTAGCAGTCTGCGGTGCTGCTGAGCTGACAGTGTCCAGCAGGTCCGTCATCAGTCATTACATAATAAATATATATACCTGTCCGGCTGCAGTACAAGTGTGATATAATATATATTGATTTCATCTCATTATCATCCAGTCTATATTAGCAGCAGACACAGTACGGTAGTCCACGGCTGTAGCTACCTCTGTGTCGGCAGTCGCTCGTCCATCCATAATTGTATACCACCTACCCGTGTTTTTTTTTTTCTTTCTTCTTTATACATACTACTATAGTAGCTTACTGTAGCAGTCTGCGGTGCTGCTGAGCTGACAGTGTCCAGCAGGTCCGTCATCAGTCATTACATAATAAATATATATACCTGTCCGGCTGCAGTACTAGTGATATTATATATATATATATATTGATTTCATCTCATTATCATCCAGTCTGTATTAGCAGCAGACACAGTACGGTAGTCCACGGCTGTAGCTACCTCTGTGTCGGCAGTCGCTCGTCCATCCATAATTGTATACCACCTACCCGTGGTTTTTTTTTTCTTTCTTCTTTATACATACTACTATAGTAGCTTACTGTAGCAGTCTGCGGTGCTGCTGAGCTGACAGTGTCCAGCAGGTCCGTCATCAGTCATTACATAATAAATATATATACCTGTCCGGCTGCAGTACTAGTGATATTATATATATATATATATATATATTGATTTCATCTCATTATCATCCAGTCTATATTAGCAGCAGACACAGTACGGTAGTCCACGGCTGTAGCTACCTCTGTGTCGGCAGTCGCTCGTCCATCCATAATTGTATACCACCTACCCGTGGTTTTTTTTTTTCTTTCTTCTTTATACATACTACTATAGTAGCTTACTGTAGCAGTCTGCGGTGCTGCTGAGCTGACAGTGTCCAGCAGGTCCGTCATCAGTCATTACATAATAAATATATCTACCTGTCCGGCTGCAGTACTAGTGATATTATATATATATATATATATATTGATTTCATCTCATTATCATCCAGTCTATATTAGCAGCAGACACAGTACGGTATTCCACGGCTGTAGCTACCTCTGTGTCTTTTAGTTGTGCCTATTAAAATATGGAGAACAAAAATGTTGAGGTTCCAAAATTAGGGAAAGATCAAGATCCACTTCCACCTCGTGCTGAAGCTGCTGCCACTAGTCATGGCCGAGACGATGAAATGCCAGCAACGTCGTCTGCCAAGGCCGATGCCCAATGTCATAGTACAGAGCATGTAAAATCCAAAACACCAAATATCAGTAAAAAAAGGACTCCAAAATCTAAAATAAAATTGTCGGAGGAGAAGCGTAAACTTGCCAATATGCCATTTACCACACGGAGTGGCAAGGAACGGCTGAGGCCCTGGCCTATGTTCATGGCTAGTGGTTCAGCTTCACATGAGGATGGAAGCACTCAGCCTCTCGCTAGAAAATTGAAAAGACTCAAGCTGGCAAAAGCACCGCAAAGAACTGTGCGTTCTTCGAAATCCCAAATCCACAAGGAGAGTCCAATTGTGTCGGTTGCGATGCCTGACCTTCCCAACACTGGACGTGAAGAGCATGCGCCTTCCACCATTTGCACGCCCCCTGCAAGTGCTGGAAGGAGCACCCGCAGTCCAGTTCCTGATAGTCAGATTGAAGATGTCAGTGTTGAAGTACACCAGGATGAGGAGGATATGGGTGTTGCTGGCGCTGGGGAGGAAATTGACAAGGAGGATTCTGATGGTGAGGTGGTTTGTTTAAGTCAGGCACCCGGGGAGACACCTGTTGTCCGTGGGAGGAATAGGGCCGTTGACATGCCTGGTGAAAATACCAAAAAAATCAGCTCTTCGGTGTGGAAGTATTTCACCAGAAATGCGGACAACATTTGTCAAGCCGTGTGTTGCCTTTGTCAAGCTGTAATAAGTAGGGGTAAGGACGTTAACCACCTCGGAACATCCTCCCTTATACGTCACCTGCAGCGCATTCATAATAAGTCAGTGACAAGTTCAAAAACTTTGGGCGACAGCGGAAGCAGTCCACTGATCAGTAAATCCCTTCCTCTTGTAACCAAGCTCACGCAAACCACCCCACCAACTCCCTCAGTGTCAATTTCCTCCTTCCCCAGGAATGCCAATAGTCCTGCAGGCCATGTCACTGGCAATTCTGACGAGTCCTCTCCTGCCTGGGATTCCTCCGATGCATCCTTGCGTGTAACGCCTACTGCTGCTGGCGCTGCTGTTGTTGCTGCTGGGAGTCGATGGTCATCCCAGAGGGGAAGTCGTAAGCCCACTTTTACTACTTCCACCAAGCAATTGACTGTCCAACAGTCCTTTGCGAGGAAGATGAAATATCACAGCAGTCATCCTGTTGCAAAGCGGGTAACTGAGGCCTTGACAACTATGTTGGTGTTAGACGTGCGTCCGGTATCCGCCGTTAGTTCACAGGGAACTAGACAATTTCTTGAGGTAGTGTGCCCCCGTTACCAAATACCATCTAGGTTCCACTTCTCTAGGCAGGCGATACCGAGAATGTACACGGACGTCAGAAAAAGACTCACCAGTGTCCTAAAAAATGCAGTTGTACCCAATGTCCACTTAACCACGGACATGTGGACAAGTGGAGCAGGGCAGGGTCAGGACTATATGACTGTGACAGCCCACTGGGTAGATGTATGGACTCCCGCCGCAAGAACAGCAGCGGCGGCACCAGTAGCAGCATCTCGCAAACGCCAACTCTTTCCTAGGCAGGCTACGCTTTGTATCACCGGTTTCCAGAATACGCACACAGCTGAAAACCTCTTACGGCAACTGAGGAAGATCATCGCGGAATGGCTTACCCCAATTGGACTCTCCTGTGGATTTGTGGCATCGGACAACGCCAGCAATATTGTGTGTGCATTAAATATGGGCAAATTCCAGCACGTCCCATGTTTTGCACATACCTTGAATTTGGTGGTGCAGAATTTTTTTAAAAACGACAGGGGCGTGCAAGAGATGCTGTCGGTGGCCAGAAGAATTGCGGGACACTTTCGGCGTACAGGCACCACGTACAGAAGACTGGAGCACCACCAAAAACGCCTGAACCTGCCCTGCCATCATCTGAATTGAGCACGATATAGGAGGTGGAATGTACCTGTCTCAAGCGCAATGGAGAATGATTTCAACGTTGTGCAAGGTTCTGCAACCTTTTGAACTTGCCACACGTGAAGTCAGTTCAGACACTGCCAGCCTGAGTCAGGTCATTCCCCTCATCAGGCTTTTGCAGAAGAAGCTGGAGGCATTGAAGGAGGAGCTAAAAGGGAGCGATTCCGCTAGGCATGTGGGACTTGTGGATGGAGCCCTTAATTCGCTTAACAAGGATTCACGGGTGGTCAATCTGTTGAAATCAGAGCACTACATTTTGGCCACCGTGCTCGATCCTAGATTTAAAACCTACCTTGGATCTCTCTTTCCTGCAGACACAAGTCTGCTGGGGTTCAAAGACCTGCTGGTGACAAAATTGTCAAGTCAAGCGGAACGCGACCTGTCAACATCTCCTCCTTCACATTCTCCCGCAACTGGGGGTGCGAGGAAAAGACTCAGAATTCCGAGCCCACCCGCTGGCGGTGATGCAGGGCAGTCTGGAGCGACTGCTGATGCTGACATCTGGTCCGGACTGAAGGACCTGACAACGATTACGGACATGTCGTCTACTGTCACTGCATATGATTCTCTCACCATTGAAAGAATGGTGGAGGATTATATGAGTGACCGCATCCAAGTAGGCACGTCAGACAGTCCGTACTTATACTGGCAGGAAAAAGAGGCAATTTGGAGGCCCTTGCACAAACTGGCTTTATTCTACCTACGTTGCCCTCCCACAAGTGTGTACTCCGAAAGAGTGTTTAGTGCCGCCGCTCACCTTGTCAGCAATCTGCGTACGAGGTTACTTCCAGAAAATGTGGAGAAGATAATGTTCATTAAAATTAATTATAATCAATTCCTCCGTGGAGACATTGGCCAGCAGCAATTGCCTCCACAAAGTACACAGGGAGCTGAGATGGTGGATTCCAGTGGGGACGAATTGATAATCTGTGAGGAGCGGGATGTACACGGTGATATATCGGAGGATGATGATGAGGTGGACATCTTGCCTCTGTAGAGCCAGTTTGTGCAAGGAGAGATTAATTGCTTCTTTTTCGGTGGGGGTCCAAACCAACCCGTCATTTCAGTCACAGTCGTGTGGCAGACCCTGTCACTGAAATGATGGGTTGGTTAAAGTGTTCATGTCCTGTTTATACAACATAAGGGTGGGTGGGAGGGCCCAAGGACAATTCCATCTTGCACCTCTTTTTTCTTTCATTTTTATTTGCGTCATGTGCTGTTTGGGGAGTGTTTTTTGGAAGGGCCATCCTGCGTGACACTGCAGTGCCACTCCTAGATGGGCCAGGTGTTTGTGTCGGCCACTAGGGTCGCTTATCTTACTCACACAGCTACCTCATTGCGCCTCTTTTTTTCTTCTTTGCGTCATGTGCTGTTTGGGGAGTGTTTTTTGGATGGGCCATCCTGCGTGACACTGCAGTGCCACTCCTAGATGGGCCAGGTGTTTGTGTCGGCCACTAGGGTCGCTTAGCTTACTCACACAGCTACCTCATTGCGCCTCTTTTTTTCTTCTTTGCGTCATGTGCTGTTTGGGGAGTGTTTTTTGGAAGGGCCATCCTGCGTGACACTGCAGTGCCACTCCTAGATGGGCCAGGTGTTTGTGTCGGCCACTAGGGTCGCTTATCTTACTCACACAGCTACCTCATTGCGCCTCTTTTTTTCTTCTTTGCGTCATGTGCTGTTTGGGGAGTGTTTTTTGGAAGGGCCATCCTGCGTGACACTGCAGTGCCACTCCTAGATGGGCCAGGTGTTTGTGTCGGCCACTAGGGTCGCTTATCTTACTCACACAGCTACCTCATTGCGCCTCTTTTTTTCTTCTTTGCGTCATGTGCTGTTTGGGGAGTGTTTTTTGGAAGGGCCATCCTGCGTGACACTGCAGTGCCACTCCTAGATGGGCCAGGTGTTTGTGTCGGCCACTAGGGTCGCTTAGCTTACTCACACAGCTACCTCATTGCGCCTCTTTTTTTCTTTGCGTCATGTGCTGTTTGGGGAGTGTTTTTTGGAAGGGCCATCCTGCGTGACACTGCAGTGCCACTCCTAGATGGGCCAGGTGTTTGTGTCGGCCACTAGGGTCGCTTAGCTTAGTCATCCAGCGACCTCGGTGCAAATTTTAGGACTAAAAATAATATTGTGAGGTGTGAGGTATTCAGAATAGACTGAAAATGAGTGGAAATTATGGTTTTTGAGGTTAATAATACTTTGGGATCAAAATGACCCCCAAATTCTATGATTTAAGCTGTTTTTTAGGGTTTTTTGAAAAAAACACCCGAATCCAAAACACACCCGAATCCGACAAAAAAAATTCGGTGAGGTTTTGCCAAAACGCGGTCGAACCCAAAACACGGCCGCGGAACCGAACCCAAAACCAAAACACAAAACCCGAAAAATTTCAAGTGCACATCCCTAGAAAACACCCTTTCACATTATTTTAGTAAGAAAAGTTAATAAATCTGCCCTTATCACTATGGTGGTCATTCCGAGTTGTTCGCTCTGTAATTTTCTTCACATCGCAGAGATTTTCCGCTAACTGCGCATGCGCAATGTTCGCACTGCGACTGCGCCAAGTAAATTTGCTATGCAGTTAGGAATTTTACTCACGGCATTACGAGGTTTTTTCTTCGTTCTGGTGATCGTAATGTGATTGACAGGAAGTGGGTGTTTCTGGGCGGAAACTGGGCGTTTTATGGGAGTGTGTGAAAAAACGCTACCGTTTCTGGGAAAAAAGCGGGAGTGGCTGGAGAAACGGAGGAGTGTCTGGGCGAACGCTGGGTGTGTTTGTGACGTCAAACCAGGAACGACAAACACTGAACTGATCGCACTGGAAGAGTAAGTCTCGAGCTACTCAAAAACTGCACAGAGAAGTCTTTTCGTAAATTTGAGAACCTTTCGTTCGCAATTTTGATAAGCTAAGATTCACTCCTAGTAGGCGGCGGCTTAGCGTGTGCAATGCTGCTAAAAGCAGCTTGCGAGCGAACAACTCGGAATGAGGGCCTATATGCAAGTGTAATATTAAATTGAGGCTCTAGATGGCAGTAGCTAGCTGCTATTTTCATGTCTCACAAACCGATGTATACTCGTAACTGTGATTTCACTCTTCAGCAGCGATTTGAAAGGGTTCAAGATAAAACAATGTTCCCTAGACTTCAGCATGGCGTCAACACTACAGTGATTCTCTGAGGACCAAGTTCATTAAACTGTGAACCTGAGTGATTTTGTAAGGGAACAGCAACTTTATGATCGGTCCTTTTAACCATATCTGAACATTGTCAAAAGAATGGGGTTAAGATGGCAAACCTTTCCTCTATCTGAAATCTGCTAGAAAATGGAATAAAATAATGTTCCACTCTTATTTTATTTTAAGCATTCATGACAAAACCTAGTCTACAAGAAACTAATAAACGCTGGATGGAACACAGGCAGAACTTAATGTTTTGGTTGACCCCCTTCATCTGTTTTTGTCACGCAAAGTATTCTAGCCGTGGTCTGCTTTAGTGTACAGGGAAGCACAGAATGGGCATGGACTGTCTGCGGTATTGCATGTAGTGTTGGGCACATGATTCTTAGGGCACCCTGACCATCAGACTATAAAGTGATCGGTAGAAATCTGATTGGCAATGGTTACTTACTATGGGCAACCCCTCTTCTTAGTGAGCGTTCTGTTCATGGTATAAATGTAGCATGTAGATGTTTATGGGTCTATTTACTAAGCCTTGGATGGAGATAAAGTGGACGGAGATAAAGTACCAGCCGTCAGCTCCAAACTGCCATGTCACAGGCTGTGTTTGAAAAATGACAGTTAGGAGCTGATTGGCTGGTACTTTATCGCCGTCCATTTTATCTCCATCCAAGGCTTAGTAAATATGGATTCAGTATGATGTCTCGGTTGTCAGGATCCCGACGGTCAGGAGACCGACGCCAGGATCCCAACAGCCAGAATACTGGAATACCAGAATACTGGTGGCAAGCGTAACGTGTCCCTTTGTGCGCTCACTGCACTCGCCCGGTACCACACTAATTTATCCCCCCTTGGGTGGTGGCGTGGATCTCCACCCAAGTGGGGAATCTTGCCGGCGGTTGGTATTGTACCTGGTATCGAGATTCCAGCGTTGGTATCCTGACCGCCGGGATCCCAACAGTCGGCAAACTGATTGCCTCGAGTAAATAGACCCCTAAGTTTTATAATAGCCTAGATGCTAGAATTACAATACCATTGTTGTCCAAGAAATCTTAAATGAATGTGCCAAACCTTCGCCGATGTGGCTAGTGGGACTACTGCAGGGGTGCAGTGGGTGTTCCTGCTATTTGGAGCAGAGTGAGCGGGGCTTGGCAATACTGGTTCAGCCCACTGAGAAGCTGGAGCGATATTGACGAGCCCTTACCAAAAGTTTTCTATTGGGCCATGCGATGTCTGTTCTATTCCCAGATATGACAGATAGTAAGAACCTTTCCTGAGGACTAGGTGTTAGAACAAAAGGAACAGTGGGAACAATGGAATGGATGACAACTGGCCGGATTCCACAATCTCTGGTTTGGAATCTACAGATAAAGGGTAGAAGTTGGCTTTTATTCATTTTTTTTTTTCAAATGTTTTCAGGACGTTATTGTAGGTCCCATAATGCATCTATGTTCTGCACAAACAGGATGAGAGACATGAAGTTCATCCTTGCCTTGCAGTAGCTGATACTGCATGATAATCACAGCTTGCTCTTGTACATTGAGCCAGAATCATTTTTCATGTTCCATTTGGGAGATGATGTGAATGTCAACATAACCAGAGAGCACTTTCCTTGTTGATCTAGCCATCAGAGATTGGAGTTCCTTATCCAAAACTTTTATATACCTGTGGCAAGTACCAGCCCAAGATAGAACATCAAAGGGCTTAACTCAGACCTATCGCTCCTCTGCGAATTTGCTGAGGTTTGCTATCATATAGTCACCGCCCAGACAGAGTGAAATTTCGCCCTGTGCAAGTCTGCGTACGCCGTGCGAAAAGCTTTGCAAACGCCGGTCAGCTGCAAATCTGTTTGCAACTCACCATCGAATGTTTTTTCCAGTCTGTGGGTAGCCCAGGACCCACTCCTACAGTGCAATAGAAACAGGCTGTTCGGGGCCATGGATGACGTCACACACCCTCCCTGAAAACGCTTGGGAATGCCTGCGTTTTTCCTGACACTCCCAGAAAACCTACAGTTACCACCCCCAAACGACCGCTTCCTGTCAATCAACTTGCGCATGCCTAGCAATGAAAAAAGCCGCTGGATTTTTTTCGTCCGCCTTGCGAATTTGCACAACAGCAATCAGGTCTGAATTACTCCCAAAATCACAAAGTGTTTTGTCAGCAATGTGATAGATAGAAATAAAATACCATTTGGCAAAGTTCTCCAGCCATACAGCTCTGACTAAAGAATCTCTATAATAGAATATGTACGATTTACCGATGGCCGGCTGTCATGCTCCCAACAGCTGGATACCGGCCACCAGTATGCCGGTAGCAGGGTGAGCGCTAGAAAGCCTCTTGCAGGCTCGCTGCACTCGCCACGCTGAACACCAATAGAGGAAGAAAAGCCTGTGGCGTCGGTATTCCAGCGGCGGCATTTCACTGCCTGTCGGGATTCCGGCGGCGGCATTGTGATCGCAGGGATCCTGACAGGCGGTCTCGTGAACGCTTCCCCTCTATAATATATAGGGGTCTATCTCAGGGGCGTGAAATAGAGGATTAGGCCCATGTGCAGCCTCCGTCCGCCCCGCCTTCTCTCTAGCTAGAAACACTGTGTAGAGTCTGAGCACTTGGGGCTCAGACTCGCATGCGAAGATCTCCGGAAAAATGTTATGGTGACCATTTTCCCAGTGATTTCTCTGTTGCGCATGTGCAAAATGGCGGGAAAGTGTCAGCTGCATGACCATTTCCTTGGTCATTTGGGCTCTGTAGCTGCCACCCACAGCGCCCAATTAGCTCCTGTCATTTTTCCAACGCAGCCTGTAACTTAGCAGTTAGGAGCTGTTTAGTTGGTACTTTATCTCTCTCCACGGCTTAGTACTGTGCTTAGACCCCGTACTACGGATTAGGAATCGCTGAGGAATATGCAGATGGAAACCAACCCGCAATGTTATTTTGGTGTATAACCTAGTATCAGATGAAAATCTAATGAATGTTCTTATCTACAATCAAAGAAAAACCTGTGGGGACATGCAAATCTTCTTTTAGAATGATGAACAATACTTGGAAGGAAAGATCCTTATCGCTGTAAAACATATGCCCCATATATCAAAGATGTTATGTTCACGCTAAGAGGGAATGTGAGAAGATATGTGTATAGCTTATGCATGTTATTAGTGGGGGTCATTGCCCCACAAATCAAATGCTTACATCCAGAGATTTGTAAATAGTCTCATACGTGGGGAAGGTGATTTTTCTCCCAATTTTGGGGGTAATTCTGAGTTGATCGCAGCAGCAAATTTGTTAGCAGTTGGGCAAAACCATGTGCACTGCAGGGGGGGCAGATATATCATGTGCAGAGAGTTAGATTTGGGTGGGATGTGTTCAAACTGAAATCTAAATTGCAGTATAAAAATAAAGCAGCCAGTATTTACCCTGCACAGAAACAAAATAACCCACCCAGATGTAACTCTCTCTGCAAATGTTATATCTGCCACACCTGCAGTGTATAAGGGGGGTCATTCCGAGTTGATAGCTCGCTGCCGATTTTCGCAGCGCAGCGCTCAGGTGAAAAAACTGCATTTCTGCGCATGCGTATGCCCCACAATGCGCACACGCAGCGTACGGGTACAAAGCCCTTTGTGTTTGTACTGAGGTTCTAGCAAAGTTTTCCTTCGCTACTGACGGCCGCAGGAAGGGGGCGTTACTGGGTGTCAACTGACCGTTTTCAGGGAGTGTTTGCAAAAACGCAGGCGTGTCTGAAAAAATGCAGGCGTGGCTGGGCGGGTGTATGATGTCAAATCCGGATACGAATAGGCTGAAGTGATCGCAAGCGCTGAGTAGGTTCAGAGCTACTCTGAAACTGCACAAACTGTTTTTTCAGAGCTCAGGTGCACAAGCGTTCGCACTTCTGCTAAGCTAAAATACACACACTCCCCAGTGGGCGGCGGCATCATAGCGGTTGCACGGCTGCTAAAACTAGCTAGCGAGAGATCAACTTGCTGGTGCGATCAACTCCGAATTAGGCCCGTTGGCCCTCATTCCGAGTTGTTCGCTCGCTAGCTGCTTTTAGCAGCTTTGCACACGCTAAGCCGCCGCCTACTGGGAGCGAATCTTAGCTTTGCAGAATAGCGAACAAAAGATTTGCAAAATAGCGAATAGAATAGCGATCAGAAATTTCTGTGCAGTTTCCGAGTAGCTCGAGACTTACTCTGCCACTGCGATCAGTTCAGTCAGTTTCGTTCCTGGTTTGACGTCACAAACACACCCAGCGTTCGTCCAGACACTCCCCCGTTTCTCCAGCCACTCCCGCGTTTTTCCCAGAAACGGCAGCGTTTTTTCACACACACCCATAAAACGGCCAGTTTCCGCCCAGAAACACCCACTTCCTGTCAATCACACTCCGATCACCAGAACGAAGAAATTTCTTCGTTAAGCCGTGAGTAAAATACCAAACTTCTTAGCAAATTTACTTGGCGCAGGTGCGGTGCGAACATTGTGCATGCGCAGTTTGCGGAAAATCGCTGTGATGTGAAGAAAAATAACGAGTGAACAACTCGGAATGAGGGCCGTTGTCACTCACACACGTGGTCACATATTATGAGGAGAGTCACACACTAGTGCATTAACTTTAGTCAGATATTTATTGAGTGACAAAAAAAGCAGCAGAAATATAGACCAGTAGCAGCAGAAAGGTATTAATACAATCCCCAAATAGACTAAAGGGGCATATTTATGACATCCCACATTTTTTGTGACTAATATAAATTGATACCAGGTAGGCACTCAAAACCACAGAGAGAACCTTAGTAAACAGTAAAACACGACTTCCGGTTCCGGCTTCATGGAGACCTGAGCTCCGTTTTGAGCTCCGTCCCCCGCTCCTCTACAGACACCTTTTATTAGGCTTTTAAAGCATCGTTTGGCGCCCGGAGCCCTCCCGCAGTGACCTTGCACCCCCCGCAGCCGACATGGACCGCTTTTTAGCGCAGCTGACGCCGCAGCCCCAGACAGACCACCAGCAGCAGCAGCCGCAGCCTCCACGCCAGGAGAAGCGGCGGGCCGCAGGAACCATGCAGGCAGACTCTGCAGTGGAGAGTGCACCCCCCCCTGCATAAGAAAACCACGGCCGAAGGACCTGGGGGACACGTGAGTGCAGGCTGTGATGCCCCTGTGACTTACTCAGAGGTGGTGGCGGCCATTACAGCTACCATGACTCCCCTTCTATCCAAAGCAGTGGCTGATATTACCAGTCAGCTGCAACATCTGACCCACAGGGTTTCTAACGCAGAACAACAGATCAGTGTAGCCTCCCATGATATAGGTGATTTGCAACACACCGTGAAGCGCCTCACTAACGATTCCTACCAGCTGTGGAACAAGATAGACGATACTGAGAACAGATCGCGTCGAAACAATATTAGGCTGGTCGGCCTCCCTGAATCTATCAAGGGGCCCGCTTTGGCCCATTTTGTCCGCAACACTCTACCCTCGCTTTTAGGCATAGAGGCGGTTTGCCAGGACATGGTAATAGAGAGGGTCCATAGGGTGGGCCCGACTCCGACCCCTAACAGGCCGAGACCCCGCGTTACCCTGTTCCGCTGCTTAAATTACCTACACAAAATGGAGATATGGTCGGCCTCTCGCAAAGCTAAATCTTTGTCATGGAAAGGACATAAGCTTCATATTTTTCAAGACTACTCCGCTGAATTGTCACGGGCCAGGAAATCCTTTTCCCCGGTTTGCTCTCAATTAGTCGCTGAAGGGCGCAAATTTGGCCTGCTATATCCTGCCAGGCTTCGCATTTATGACGGGTCCTCATTTAAGGACTTTTCCACCCCGCCTGACGCTTTGGCTTACCTCCAGGAGCTGTCCCAGGCCAAGGATGCAGACATCTCTGATTCAGCTAAATGAAGGACTGTGCTCCATGTTCTAAATTGTCTCATTAAGTTCTCCCTGTTTTGCATGATTTCATGTCTGTTTAGGGATTTCTGAGTTTATACCGCTACCTTTTTTTCCGCATTTAGTTGCTCATTTTCTCTATATTACATGATATTTCAATGTACTTATGTGTAACGCGCTGCCGGGACCTACGGGCCCCAGTTATACAGCTATATGTTAGTATTTTGCTGCACTTTGAGGATCGGGGGCGGACACGCCCCTCCGTGCTGGATGTATGTCCTTTTTGTTATGATACTTTATGTGCTTTTGCTTGGAAGTCTGGCATCAAATGCTAGCGTTTGTATGCCTCTTTTCATTTGTGTTCCCTACCTCCCCTCCCGTACACTCCTCCCCTCTCTCACAGCCTGGTACCCTCCTCCAATTCCTGTGGGCGCTGTCCTGCCCTGTATAGCTTGGCCAGAATGTATGTTATCCTTTGACATAGTTGTACTAAAAGTTCCCCTTTTTGTCTTTTTATGCTCTAAGCTGCTGTTCCTTTTTCTCCCTGTTTCCTGCAGGGATGCCTAGTCTACGCTACCTGGAACGTCAGAGGTATCATCTCTCCGGCGAAACGCAGGAAAATTTTGATTTTCTTACAAAAGTCTGGCATGGACGTGACATTCCTCCAGGAAACTCATCTGACTCCCTCTGAATCTGCAAAACTAGGAATGCTGGGCTGGTCTGTATTGGCATCTTCTTCCTACAGTTCTAAGGCAAGAGGAGTGGTTATCCTGGTAAAACGCACTCTGGCTCATGAGGTTCACCGTGTTGTTACTGACGATACAGGTAGATATGTGGTGGTCTCGGTGGATATACTTGGCAAGAGGCTCACGCTGGCAAATGTATATATCCCCCCTCCCTATTCTAAGTCATACTTCCAGAGCTTGATTACCCTTCTGACCCCCTTCATGGGTGACAATTTGATTATTGGTGGGGATTTTAACCTGATCTCTTCCTCCCTACTGGACAGATCAAACACCCGCGGGACCCCCCCTCCTCTCCCTAAGGTTGGCATCCCCCTCTTAACCTCCACCCTACAGGTTATAGACCTGTGGAGAGCCCTGTACCCAACAGAACGAGAATACACCTGTCTCTCGGAGGCGCACGGCTCTCTCTCTCGCATCGATTATTTCTTCATCTCTCATGCTCTTTTCCCTCAGGTCACGGACTGCTCTATTGCCCCCATCTCACTGTCAGACCATGCTATGATTTCTTTGACTATCCACTTTCCAAATGACAGGGACACGACTAGGTTATGGAAATTCCCAACTAGATTTTGTCGCTCTGCTACTTTCAAGTCCTTCTTGGAGGCTGCTTGTGACGACTATTGCACTACCAATTCTGAACATCTCCAGACGAATCCCTTTCTGTTTTGGATGTCGGCGAAAGCCGTACTCAGAGGAGCGATTATGTCCTTTACCGCAGCCTCCAACAAGAATTTCTCAAAGCAGTATCTGACGCTCCAGAACGCTCTCACTGTGGCCTTTCAGGCGTACAAACAAGCACCTTCACCAGCCACTAAGCAAGCATATCTGCTTACTAAAACCCACTTTGATTAACACATTTCCGAAATGGGAAATAAATACCTTTTTTCTGTCCACTACAAGTTCCACAAATTCGGGAACAAGTCTGGCCGCTTACTCTCTAACTTACTTCGTGGCACATTTTCACCTGCAGTGGTTCACCCTCTCCGCACACAGCAAGGCACACTGACTTCCACAAACAGATTGCACAAATCATGCAGTCTTACTTTTCCCAATTATACTCATCCACCCTTCCAAACACCTTGCAGCCGCCTTCGCCATCTTCGCATCCCCTAACATCCTGCTCTCAACCAACACACCCTCCCCCCACCCCCGCTGACAATTCTTCCAACACTCCTCTCTTTTGGGAAGCCCTACCTTACCCTGCTCTTACAGATGATATGGCCTCTCAACTTCTATCCCCGATCACTATCATTGAAGTCCGGTCAGCGATCAAACAATTAAAACCCAATAAGGCCCCAGGTCCTGACGGCTATAGTGGAGAGTTCTATAGACTCCTCTCCCATAAATTCGACTCCATTCTGGTAGACATTTTCAACTCCTTATTGCTAGCTAAGACTCCCCCACCCCACTTTAACTCGGCACTTCTCAAATTGCTCCCTAAACCAGGCAGAGATATATCCCTTCCAGGCTCCTATCGACCAATATCTTTGTTAAACTTAGATTACAAGTTGTTCGCCAAGATACTGGCCGATCGTCTGAAACTCATGCTCCCCCACATTGTCCACCCCGATCAGACAGGCTTTATTGCAGGTAGACACTCGGTGGTCAATGTGAGAAGGGTGATAGCAGCCTTGCATTCCTGCCACGGTAACGTGTCCTCTTCAGGATATGCCATCATATCCTTGGACGCGGAAAAGGCTTCGACCTCGTCGAATGGCCACACCTTTACGCAACCTTGACACGATTTAAATTCCCTGATGCGTTTATTGAGGCTATCCGCGCAATATATTCATCCCCGGCCACTCAAATTTCTTGCAACGGTTTCCTATCAGACCCCTTCTATATAGAAAAAGGCACTAGACAGGGCTGCCCTCTCTCCCCACTCCTTTTTGCCGTCGCTCTAGAACCTCTAGCATTAGCTCTTAGGCTTTCCCCTTCCTTTACTGGCATCTCTATCGGCAACACTGAGCTTAAAGTCGCCCTGTTCGCTGACGACATGCTGTTATTTGTCTCGAACCCTCTCACGTCAGTCCCGGAAATCCTGCGTTTGATTTCGGACTTTGGTGAAAAGGCTGGCTATAAGATCAATGTCACAAAATCAGAATTGCTTCCTATATACGTCCCCCCTTCCACACTATATTCTCTTACCCAGGCATCACCCTTCACGATCACTCAGTCTCACTTTAAATACCTTGGGGTAAATATTACACGTGATATTTCGCGGACCTACGAGATTAATTTCTCCCCGGCCATTAAGGCCGTGCTTTCTAAACTAGAGGGTTGGGCTACCCTACCGCTCTCATTGCTAGGAAGGATTGCAGTCCTTAAATCTGTAATATTTCCCAAAATCTTTCATATTATGCAGTCTCTTCCATTCAGCCTCAGAGAAGCGGATGGCGCTGCATTGCGCAGGGCTATGACTCGATTTATATGGCATGGGAAGAAACCAAAAGTGGCCTTTGCAAAACTAGTCATGGACAAGTCAATGGGTGGACTGGGAGTCCCGGACTTTCTTTCTTACTCTCTTACAATCTTTCTCCGATATGCTGCTGACTGGCTCTTAGGAAAAAGCACATATACTGACTTGGCTCTAGATACTGACGCTTTTCGACCTTATTCCCCATGCGCCCTTCTACACACCAAAAAAGCTGACATACCTCCATCAATCCTGAAACACCCCCTATTTCGAGACACTTACTTTAGTTGGGTGAAATTACATAGGAAACTCAAATCTGACCACACTGTTTCCTCTTATGTATCCCTTTGGGGAAACCCTTCATTTCCTCCTTCCCTTCACAATGCTCTTTTTGTCCGATAGCGGGAGAGGGGGCTGTGCGCTGCTTCACAAGTATTCGACCCGGGTGGCCATATCGCTCAATTTGCAACACTAAGAGGCAGGTACTCTATTCCGTCCTCCCACTTTTATATGTTTCTACAAGTGAGACACTATCTCCATTCATTGCGCCTCGACTCTATCCTCTCGTCTCCCTCTTCCCCACTAGCTAAGATTCTAAAGCACTGGGAATCCCATCCCTACAAATTAAAGCAAATTTACTCACTCATTGTAAATATCCCATCCATGCCATTCATTTCCAGACTGGTTGCCTCCTGGCAAGCAGACATTCCAAGCGTGACCTCCTGTGACCTCCTATTAGACCATCACCACCGGACCATGTCAATCCTCAGTTCTGCGTACCTACAGGAGGTACATATAAAATCCATCCATAGAGCATACTTGCCTCCTTATGAACAGATACCCATTGATCCTGCAATCCCTAATAGGTGCCCTAAATGTAAAGGAGCTAGAGCCTCTTTCTACCACTGCCTCTGGAGCTGTACCAGGATCCAACGCTTTTGGAATAAATTATTTGTGTTCATAAATACCCATTTCCATACGACATTGAGACCTGACCCGCTGGCCTGTCTTTGCATTAATTTTTCTATCTGGAGATCGGAGAGAGGGATTAGCCTACTTTTCCCCATGCTGACCATGCTATTTACCATATCCAAAAAAGCAATTCTGAAACATTGGGTTGTTAGATCGACCCCCTCCTTAGCTGAAATTCTGAAAACTATGTTACAATATTTGTATTTTGATCGTAGGTCCACTCTCCTTACGGGTCCCTCTGGCCTTGCGGGGTTCTACAAAAAATGGGGCCCTTATATGGCTACTCTAGACCAGACCACTCAATCCACGATAATTGCAGCCTTTGAAAATTCTCAGTGGACAATGTCCAGATAACCTGGCTTCCTTCTTCTCCTACTCCTATCCTTCTCTCTTTACCTCCTCGTCAATCTTCTAGATTTCATCCTCTCTCTTGTCTTTTCATATCCTCTACATGCCTAGCTTGTCATCATCTCTATTAATGTAATATTATATCAGTTTAGTTACAATAACTTAATTAGGAATTTATTATAATGATGTCTGGTTGTATGTTCATGACCCCACCATAATGTGGTGTTTCTGCCTTTGATGGGCCGACAGCGCTCTGATCTTTCACACACCCCTTCCCCCCCCCCATGTTTGACTGTATTTTTGTTTTGTTTTCCTATTGCATATTGCTGTTTGGCTTAGATATACTTGTATTGATCCACTTTTCATGCGTTCCTTATGTTCTAAGGTTCGTCACATTATGATGCTGATGTCATATTGTCAAACGCATATTTCTTATATATATATGAAAAACCTCAATAAAAATCAGTTCTTTAAAAAAAAAAAAAACAGTAAAAAACAATATTTAATATCATATAATATAATAACAACAATTACATTTTTTTAAATATTTGAATCTCAAATGAGCTGAATAGGAAAAAGTGTATGACAGCTCTACAGATGTACAGATTGCATGAATATAGGGATTCCCTGGAAGTCCCAAAGTGCTATGAGCAATTGCTATATATAATCATTATAATTACCGCTGTTGATGGTATTGGGTGGAGACTCTTAGAAAAAGTTCAGTCAGTTTCTAACACCTTAGTCCAAATAGGTAGCCTGTAATAAAAGGGTATATATGTCCTCCGGCTATATGACCACAATAGCAAAGTAACAGTGGTGTTGAATTTGGCTCATAGTAATGGATGAAATGTTAAGTGCCAAGATTGAATCAGTATCAAATAGCTCACCGGGATTTGTTGCTAAGCAGTGGGCAATATAAGCTACATACGCAGGAGCTGCAAGGTTCGTCCGTTCACATTGGCCGACCGCAAATGGAACGGTGCAGATGGTCTCTGTGCACAGCTTCTATGAACCGGACTCCGGCTGCAGGGAGTTACTGCACACAGCTAGGGCCGTCTTTTCATATGGGCTCAATGGGCTCTTGCCCAAGGGCCCCAGGAGTATAGAGGCCTAGGCTGATAGCTGAGGGTCTCCTCTTTCCAGTGGTACCAGAATCAGAGATATCTGACTTCAAAGCAGTGGTCCCCATCCCAGCCTGTTATTGCTCTTTCCAGCCAGATATCCCAGGTTCTGTCTGACATAGTTTTTCGAAGGGTATACTCCAAAAGCTGTGACTCTCCCCTTTCGGATGACACTGACAGCTTGTCTCTACTATGCCCAGAACCAGAGATATCAGCCTTTCAGCAGCTGGTCCCTGCTCCAGCTCCACCCGTCTGGTATGCGGTTTAAAATATTTGTCTAAGAATTGCTCAGGCTCCTGAACTCTGATTCCCAAGTCCCTAGTACCGCCTGTGGGACTCTCTAGTTTGTTATCCCATTGAAAGCTAAGAAATCTATTTCCAGGAACTGGAGATGCTCTCCCACCAAAAAATGCTGAATATTAAGCCCACTCCACTATCCACCCCTTCCCTACGTATTAAACACCCCCTACCACCCTGAAAGTCATATACCAGGGCCCCTTAATTCAGCCCAATGCCCCCTTCTAAAGTTTAGTGTTCTGCCTCCTGCCCCATCTGTGCAGTAAAGGAGTAATTAGCAGAAATGGCTGCTCCAGGTCCTACATGCTGAGTTGAAGATAGAACACCCCCTACCACCCACAGGACATCAAAGCTGCCACTGATAGCACCCCGCACTCCTACTGATGGAGAATGGGTAGGGGCCCCAGTGCATTGCTTTGCCCAGGGGCCTACACTGCTGTTAAGACGGCCCTGCACACAGCCGCTGATGGCTACGCGGCGGATACGTCAGTGCAGAAAAGCCGCTGTGCAGCGTTGTCAATCTGAATGCGATATTGCCAGCAGTGTGATGGTGGTGAAGGGAGCCAAATGAATGCCCAGTTGGAGACAAGTAGTATACTTCTCCTATGCACAATGGTGGTCCCAGGGGTCCCTTTCTCCGTTTCCTCAACGCGTTTCTCCGCACTCGGCGGCTTTGTCAAGAGGCAGAGTATTTTAAATCTAACTCTCTCTGCACGTTATATCTGTCCCACCTGCAATGCACATGGTTTTTTCCATTAGAGAAAGATTTTGCTGCTGCGATCAGGTCTGAATTAGGCCCTTGGACACAACCAACCAATCACAGGTTTACGTTTAGGGGAAGATGTATCAAGCATGGAGAGAGATAATGTGTAGGAGTTGCCCAAAGCAACCAATTAGCTCCTGTCATTGATATAGCACAAGGCTCTATGGCCCAGATTTATCAATCCTTAGAGAGTGATAAATTGCACGGTGATAAAGTACAAACCAACCAGCTCCTAACTGTCATGTTACAGGCTGTGTTTGAAAAATAACAGCTAGGAACTGATTGGTTGGTACTTTATCACCGTGCAATGTATCACTCTCCAAGGCTTGATAAATCTGGGCACTATGGCCCTCATTCCGAGTTGATCGCTCGCTAACTGTTTTTAGCAGCATTGCAAACGCTAAGCCGCCGTCCTCTGGGAGTGTATCTTAGCTTAGCAGAAGTGCGACCGAAAGGTTAGCAGAACAGCTCCAAAATATTTTCATGCAGTTTCTGAGTAGCTCCAGACCTACTCCTACCTTGCGATCACTTCAGTCTATTTAGTTCCTGTTTTGACGTCACCAACACACCCTGCATTTGGCCAGCCACTCCCCCGTTTCCCCAGGCACGCCTGCGTTTTTACCTGACACGCCTGCGTTTTTTAGCACACTTCCGGAAAACGGTCAGTTACCTCCCAGAAACGCCCCCTTTCCTGTCAATTACTCAGCGATCAACACAGCGACTGAAAAACGCCGCTAGACCTTGTGTGAAACTGCATAGTTTTTTGTGAAAGTACTTCGCGTGTGCGCACTGCGGCCCGTACGCATGCGCAGAAATGCCAATTTTTTTTGCCTGATCGCTGCGCTGCGAACAACGGCAGCTAGCGATCAACTCGGAATGACCACCTATGTTCTAAGCCTTGAAGAGAGAGTGGAGGGAGATAAAGTACCAGCCAATCAGCTCCTGTTATTTTTCATAAACAGCCTATAACATGGCAGTTAGGAGCTGATTGGCTGGTACTTTATCTCTGTCAACTTTATCACTCTCTAAGGCTTAGTACATAGACTCCACAGTCCTCTAAATGCCAAAAGCTGATTAGGTGCTTTGGGAAGCTACTCCAGTTTATCTCTCTCCAAGGCTTGATACATATCCTCTATAGAATGAGGATTTCCATCAGTGGAAACAGGTGGGACAATTACTAAGGAATTTTGGTGCACAGATAAATCGCAGCTGGCAGACATCTTGTTTCCAGGTGCACCTCAATTTTACTGTCTGATGTGGAACAATTGTTGATGATGGTAAATGTATTCATTGGGTCAAGATTGAGGCTTTCTTTGTGAAACACTGTCCTAGTGTATTATAGATTGCTTCTAAATATCAGAAGTGTTGGTAGTAAGATAAGACAAAGAAAATATTACTAGGTAAAACTTGAACACATGAGAGTCCTTAATCTGTAGCATACTTGTCATTTTGGAACATTTAAAATATTGATTTGAGAAAGAGTTATCTATAATAAAATCTCCTTAATGTCGGTCTAGTAGTTGAGCACTAGAACTCTCAGTGGATATTAGGGATAACTGGTCCAAGAAAAGAGATGAGATGGAACAAGGTGCCAGGGCAAAGAAAATAGGTCCAAAGGGAGAGAGGAAAGAGTGGAAGGTGCCAGGGTAGAGAGAAGGGGTCCCTGAGGAGAGAGAGGAAAGGAGATAAGGTGCCAGGGCGGACAGAATGTGTCCCAGGGGAGAGAGGAGAGGAGAGAAGGTGCCAGGGCAGAGATAATGGGTCCCAGGAGAGAGAGAGAGGAGAGAAGAAACGGTGCCAGTGCAGAGAGAATGGGTCCGAGAGGAGAGGGGACAAGGTGCCAGGGCAGAGAGAATGGGTCACAGGGGAGAGAGGAGAGATGGCAAGGCGTCAGGGCAGAGATAATGGGTCCCAGGGGAGAGAGGAGAGGGGACAAGGTGCTAGGGCAGAGAGAATGTGTCACAAGAGAGAGAGGACATGGGCAAGGTGCCAAGGCAGAGAGAATGTGTTCTAAGGGAGAGAGGAGAAGGGGCAAGGTGCCAGGGCAGAGAAAATGGGTCCCAGGGGAGAGAGGAGAGGGAATAAACCTTTAAATGTCCCCTGAAAACTCACCTCTTCAGACAAGCCTATCAAATTCCAGACCCACCCACATAACCTTCAGTGCTTCCCTATCTAATTACATCCTCTGTAGAGTATTCATAACATCACATATCTTGTCTTTCTTTAGTCTCACACCCTCCTGACACTTGGATAACTTTGTGGGGTATCATCATACAACCCATTAAGAACCTAGCAATCTGGTGGACCATTATGCAATAGTTAGCATCAATCCTTGTGTATCTATGCCTATTTCCCTATAGATTGTAAGCTTGCGAGCAGGGCCTTCCTACCTCTGTCTGTCTGTTTTTACCCAGTTTTGTTCTATTACTGTTGTTCTAATTGTAAAGCGCAACGGAATATGCTGCGCTATATAAGAAACTGTTAATAAATAATAAATAATAATAATAATAAGGTGCCCGGGCAGAGAAAATGGGTCCCAGGGGAGAGAGGAGAGAGGACCTGGTACCAGGGCAGAGAGAATGGGTCCCAGGGGAGAGAGGAGAGGGGGCAAGGTGCCGGAGCAGAGAGAAGATGTTCAGAGAAAGAGTGAGACAGAGATGGAGTGAGAACAAAGTACTAGATCAGAGAAGAGATCTCCCAGGAGAGAGAGAGAAGAAAGGACAAGGTGCCAGAGTAGACAAAATTGGTCCCATGAGAGAGATACAGACAGAGTGTGAGTAGGGGGGAAGGTGCCAGGGTAGAGAGAAAGGGTCACATGAGAGAGAAAGAGAGAGAGAGAAAGCAACAACAACTGCACTATAGGAATAGAGGTGAGGAGTAGGGGAGATGGAGGAGGGAGATGGGAAGGCATTGGAAGAGGAAAAAACCCTGCACAACAGCTAGTGACCCCATGAATGATGAGTCCCAAATACTAGTCTATGGCCCTCATTCCGAGTTGATCGCTTGCTAGCTGCTTTTAACAGCAATGCAAACGCTAAGCCGCCGCCCTCTGGGAGTGTATCTTAGCTTAGCAGAAGTGCGAACGAAAGATTAGCAGAACTGCTCGAAAAAATGTTCATGCCGTTTCTGAGTAGCTCCAAACCTACTCCTTCCTTGCGATCACTGCAGACAGTTTAGTTCCTGCTTTGACATCACAAACACGCCCTGCGTTCGGCCAGCTACTCCCCCGTTTCTCCAGGCATGCCTGCGTTTTTACCTGACACGCCTGCGTTTTTTAGCACACTCCCGGAAAACGGTCAGTTACCTCCCAGAAACGCCCCTTTCCTGTCAATCACTCCCCGATCAGCCGTGCAACTGAAAAGTGCCGCTAGACCTTGTGTAAAACTGCATAGTTTTGTGTGAAATAACTTTTTACCTAATCGCTACGCTGCGATCGAAAGCAGCTAGCGATCAACTCGGAATGAGGGCCTATATTAGAGATGTGCAGGTCGGTTCTCCAGAGATCCAAATCCACCCAAATATTGTGGATTGTGGATCCAATATGAACCAAAACCTGGTCCAGATCTCTCAAGAAGATCTGAACCAAACCAAGTCCTGTTTATATCTTCCAGCGGTTTGGAATTTAAATCCAAATTTCAAGTTTTGGTTTGCAAAAAATAAATATATATATATATATATATATATATATATATATATATATATATATATAAAAAATCATGATTTTAATTGTTTTTATTAATTTTTAGCAATGATTATCAATTATTTTATTATTATTATTATTATTTTATTTTTTATTTTATTTTTTTAAACCGAACCAAAAACCAAATCTAAAACAAACCTCTTGAGGGTGGTTTTGATAAAACCAAAACACAATGATGAATAAGGGCCTAATTTAGATCTGATCGCAGCAACGAACACTCCCTCAAAATGGTCAGTTGACACCCACAAATTACCTCTTCCTGTCAATCTCCTTGCAAACGCTTGTGCGAATGGATCCTTCGCACAATCCCGTCGCTGACCGACGAAAACGCACAGCAGCGATCAGATCTGAATTAGGCCCCATATGCACTGCAGGGGAGGCAGATGTAACATGTGCAGAGAGAGTTAGATTTGGGCGGGGTGTGTTCAAACTGAAATCTAAATTGCAGTGTAAAAATAAAACGGGCAGTATTTACCCTGCACAGAAACAATATAACCCGCCCAAATCTAACTGTCTCTGCAAATGTGATATCTGCCCCCCACCCCACCCCAACCCCCCTGCAGTGCACATGGTTTTGCCCATCAGCTAACAAGTTTGCTGCTGCGATCAGGTCTGAATTAGGCCCTAAGTACCATGGCACATGGGTCCACGCACAATTTAGTCTATATAGCAGGGACTAGCAATGGACAAGTGCATTGTTTCATTTCCAAAAAAATATCATGTACATTTTATTTATAATGTTTCATTTTCAGCAGCTCTTATTTGGCAACTATCATGGGGGGTCATTCAGACCTGATCACACGCTAGGATTTTTTGCTGCGCTGTGATCAGTTCAGAACTGCGCATGCGTATGCACCGCAATGCGCAGGTGCGTCGTACGGCTACAAAGCGGATCGTTCCTGGGCGATGGATTGTACGAAGAATTAATTCACACAGCCGATCACAAGGAGATTGACAGGAAGAAGGCGTTTGTGGGTGTCAACTGTTTTCTGGGAGTGTTTGGAAGAACGAAGGTGCGTCCAAGCGTTTGCAGAGTGGGTGTCTGACGTCAATTCTGGCTGAAGTGATCGCAGTGGCTGAGTAAGAGCTGGGCTACTCAGAAACTGCACAAAACATTTTTGCACCGCTCGGCTGCACATGCGATCGCACACTTGCAAAGCAAAAATACACTCCCCTATGGGCGGCGACTATCTGCCTGCAGCAGGGCAAACAACCCCTAGCCAGTGATCAGGTCTGAATGACTCCCATGGTCTGGACCTGAGACATACAGACCAGATCAGAGGAGTATCCACATCTGACTCCATTTTTAATTTTTAGTAGGGGCCTCTTCCCCCTGGGATTCCTGTCATTACCTCATTACAGGGATGGACCAAAAACTGAGACCTGTCCCCACCGGATACATTTTATAGCAATTCAGAGATGGCTCATTTAGAAATGTCCCTGCTATGGAAATTAAGATGTATGTTGGTGCAGTAGATGTACAATTTCATATTTATCAAGGACCTGGTGAGTAATTAATGACACCTATAGAAAACAAAGAAGGCAAATTCAATTTTGAAGAGAAGCAAAACACAGTTCGTTTTAATGATCTTTATATTATGGGTAGGTTGGGCCAAGATTCATAGGAAAACTATTTCTGGTATAGTAACAGGCAGGGCTTGTATGGAGCAAATAAGGGTTTTGGGAGAACAATGTAAAGGGCCCTAGACACTGGGCGTTTTGGACGATTTGAACGATAGGAACAAGGGGCCTAATTCAGACCTGATCGCTGTTGTGTGTTTTCGCACAGCAGCAGATCAGATCTGAACTGCGCATGCGGCGCCGGCGCATGCCAGACAGCTGATGGCCATCTCAGCCCTGCGATCGCCTCTGCCTGATTGACAGGCAGAGGCGTTCGCAGGGCAGAAGGGGGCAGGCCGCCGTTTTAGAGGCACGGTCCGGTCAATGCAGGTGTGCCCGGACCGTGCGGAGGGCGGGCTGTAGTGGCTGCGTGATGTCACACGCAGCCGCTGCGTCCTGGACAGCGACGGGTAGCTCCATGCCAGCGTAGGTAGAGAGCTACTCTTCAGGAGGTACAATAGCATCGCCGCCGTGTGATGCTTTTGTACCTCTGGGGGGGGGGGGGGCATGACATGCGGGGCGGACTAGCCTTGCGCTGGGCTTCCTCCAACATGTCTGAGTAACTGATCGTAGCCGTGCAAAATTTTGCACGGCTTAGATCAGGTCTGAATTAGGCACAATGAGCGATTTTTCAGTAATGATTTTTTGCATACACACTGAATGATTTGACATTGCAAACATCTTTATTGTCCAAATTGGCTTACAATGATAAACAATGATAGACCAACGATGACCGGGGACACACATCGTTCATCGGGGGTAATTCTGAGTTGATCGCAGCAGGAACTTTGTTAGCAGTTGGGCAAAACCATGTGCACTGCAGGGGAGGCAGATATAACATTTGCAGACAGAGTTAGATTTGGGTGTGGTGAGTTCAATCTGCAATCTAAATTGCAGTGTAAAAATAAAGCAGCCGGTATTTACCCTGCACAGAAACAAAATAACCCACCCAAATCTAAATCTCTCTGCAAATGTTATATCTGCCCCCCCTGCAGTGCACATGGTTTTGCCCAACTGCTAAAATATTTCCTGCTGCGATCAACTTGGAATTACCCCCATCGTCTGTGCCCCCACACTGAATGATATGAACAATATATCTTTCATTTTTTAACAATATCATCTATATCGTTCTTAAATATCTACCAGTGTGTAGGGCCCTTAAGAGAGAAGGGTGGAATGGTACTGATTCTGTGAGAGGCAGAGGATGTTATTCACAAGGAGATGTACAGTAGTTGATGTAATGGTTAGCATTACTCCCTTACAGTACTGAGGTCTTGAATTCAATTCCCACCATGGCACCATCTGTATGGAGTTTATATATTCCTGTGCTTGAATGGGTTTCCTCCGGGTACATTGCTTTCCTCCCACACGCTAAAAATATACTGGTAGGTTTATTGGCTGTGTATGTGTGTACATGTGGTAGGGAATATAGGGGGTAATTCTGAGTTGATCGCAGCAGCAAGTTTGTTAGCAATTGGGCAAAACCATGTGCACTGCAGGGGGGCAGATATAACATTTGCAGAGAGAGTTAGATTTGGGTGGGTTATTTTGTTTCTGTGCAGGGTAAATACTGGCTGCTTTATTTTTACATTGCAATTTAGATTTCAGTTTGAACACACCCACCCAAATCTTATGGGCCCTACACATATAAAGATCCGCCGCCGAGCTGCCCAACGGCGGATACGGCCGACGGGCGACCTGGCGCCGGGGGGGGCAGTGACGGGGGGAGTGAAGTTTCTTCACTCCCCCCGTCACCCGGCTTCATTGAAGTGCAGGCAAATATGGACGAGATCGTCCATATTGGCCTGCATGTACAGCCGACGGGGCACCAGCGATGAACGAGCGCGGGGTCATGCATCGTTCATCGCTGGTGACTCCACACTCAAAGATATGAATGTTATCTCGTTCAATAATGAACGAGATCGTTCATATCTTTGAGAAATATCGGCCAGTGTGTAGGGCCTATAATTCTCTCTGCACATGTGACATCTGCCCCCCTGCAGTGCAAATGGTTTTGCCCAACTGCTAACAAATTTACTGCTGTGATCAACTCGGAATTACCCCCATAGAGTATAAGCTCTACTGGGGAAGGGACTGATGTAAATGGCCAAATATTCTCTGTAAAGCGCTGCAGAATATGTATACGAAATATAAATAGATAACAAATAAGAATGAGTTTGAGGTTGGGATATTTGAACAGAAGAATAGTTTACATGTAGCTCTGTATGTAAATAATGCGAACACCCAGCTTACTGATCACTGTTTTACTGTTATTTGCTACCACATTTTATAAGGACGCAGTATTTGACACATGATCCAGCGACGTAATCAGGAGGTAGTAGACATGTGCCACCCTCACCCACTGAGCACATGACATCACGACAGTGCACAGAGGGGTGGGGTGGCACAGGGAAGTGCAGCACTGAGGGTGAAGGCAGAGGCGTCTTCGGGTCTGGTGACACTTGGTGCGCACTCTTTATCACTTGGCACGCCTTAAGGGGGCATGGCTTAAATCGGAGAGGGCACGGTCTCTCGGAAATCCTGATGACATCACTCCAGGGGCAGCCCAGCACTCACATAGATGCTAGGTTGCCCTTGGAGACTGGGCTGCCTGCACCGTTGGCTCCTCTTCTATGGCATAGCCGGCTGCTGCAGGAGAGTGTAACACTGCAGCACCTGGCTCCTGTCACTGCAGAGTGCTGTTCCAGGCACTGTGCTAGTACAGAAGCAAGGGTGCGGGTCAGAAAAGATGCTACCCCGTGCTCTGTGATAGCACCGCTCACACACCCCTAGTAACACGGTCCTTGTGTAATGTCACAAGCTCCTCCTTGCCGTGGCAAGGGTTTTCTGTTACATCTTTGCTCAATCAATGAGAAAAGTATGGAACAAAGGGGGTAATTCAGACTGCATCGCTGTAGCGACAGCTATCGTAGTCTGAATCACTATGTGCAATGCGCATGCACGGCAGGCGCACTGCACATGTGCAGCCAGTGAGATGTTATCTGCATCTCACTGGTGTGATTGCCTCTGCCTGATTGACAGGTAGAGGCGGTCGCTGGGTGGGAGGGGGCACGCCAACTAGAGATGTGCACCGGAAATTTTTCGGGTTTTGTGTTTTGGTTTTGGGTTCGGTTCCGCGGCCGTGTTTTGGGTTCGAACGCGTTTTGGCAAAACCTCACAGAATTTTTTTTGTCGGATTCGGGTGTGTTTTGGATTCGGGTGTTTTTTTCAAAAAACCCTAAAAAACAGCTTAAATCATAGAATTTGGGGGTCATTTTGATCCCAAAGTATTATTAACCTCAATAACCATAATTTCCACTCATTTTCAGTCTATTCTGAACACCTCACACCTCACAATATTATTTTTAGTCCTAAAATTTGCACCGAGGTCGCTGGATGACTAAGCTAAGCGACCCAAGTGGGCGGCACAAACACCTGGCCCATCTAGGAGTGGCACTGCAGTGTCACGCAGGATGGCCCTTCCAAAAAACACTCCACAAACAGCACATGACGCAAAGAAAAAAAGAGGCGCAATGAGGTAGCTGTGTGACTAAGCTAAGCGACCCAAGTGGCCGACACAAACACCTGGCCCATCTAGGAGTGGCACTGCAGTGTCACGCAGGATGGCCCTTCCAAAAAACACTCCCCAAACAGCACATGACGCAAAGAAAAAAAGAGGCGCAATGAGGTAGCTGTGTGACTAAGCTCAGCGACCCAAGTGGCCGACACAAACACCTGGCCCATCTAGGAGTGGCACTGCAGTGTCAGGCAGGATGGCCCTTCCAAAAAATACTCCCCAAACAGCACATGACGCAAAGAAGAAAAAAAAGAGGCGCAATGAGGTAGCTGTGTGAGTAAGCTAAGCGACCCTAGTGGCCGACACAAACACCTGGCCCATCTAGGAGTGGCACTGCAGTGTAACGCAGGATGGCCCTTCCAAAAAACACTCCCCAAACAGCACATGACGCAAAGAAAAAAAGAGGCGCAATGAGGTAGCTGTGTGACTAAGCTCAGCGACCCAAGTGGCCGACACAAACACCTGGCCCATCTAGGAGTGGCACTGCAGTGTCCGGCAGGATGGCCCTTCCAAAAAATACTCCCCAAACAGCACATGACGCAAAGAAAAAAAGAGGCGCAATGAGGTAGCTGTGTGAGTAAGCTAAGCGACCCTAGTGGCCGACACAAACACCTGGCCCATCTAGGAGTGGCACTGCAGTGTCACGCAGGCTGGCCCTTCCAAAAAACACTCCCCAAACAGCACATGACGCAAAGAAAAATGAAAGAAAAAAGAGGTGCAAGATGGAATTGTCCTTGGGCCCTCCCACCCACCCTTATGTTGTATAAACAGGACATGCACACTTTAACCAACCCATCATTTCAGTGACAGGGTCTGCCACACGACTGTGACTGAAATGACGGATTGGTTTGGACCCCCACCAAAAAAGAAGCAATTAATCTCTCCTTGCACAAACTGGCTCTACAGAGGCAAGATGTCCACCTCATCATCATCCTCCGATTCATCACCGTGTACATCCCCCTCCTCACAGATTATCAATTCGTCCCCACTGGAATCCACCATCACAGCTCCCTGTGTACTTTGTGGAGGCAATTGCTGCTGGTGAATGTCTCCATGGAGGAATTGATTATAATTAATTTTAATGAACATCATCTTCTCCACATTTTCTGGAAGTAACCTTGTACGCCGATTGCTGACAAGGTGAGCGGCGGCACTAAACACTCTTTCGGAGTACACACTTGTGGGAGGGCAACTTAGGTAGAATAAAGCCAGTTTGTGCAAGGGCCTCCAAATTGCCTCTTTTTCCTGCCAGTATACGTACGGACTGTCTGACGTGCCTACTTGGATGCGGTCACTCATATAATCCTCCACCATTCTTTCAATGGTGAGAGAATCATATGCAGTGACAGTAGACGACATGTCCGTAATCGTTGTCAGGTCCTTCAGTCCGGACCAGATGTCAGCATCAGCAGTCGCTCCAGACTGCCCTGCATCACCGCCAGCGGGTGGGCTCGGAATTCTGAGCCTTTTCCTCGCACCCCCAGTTGCGGGAGAATGTGAAGGAGGAGATGTTGACAGGTCGCGTTCCGCTTGACTTGACAATTTTCTCACCAGCAGTTCTTTGAACCCCTGCAGACTTGTGTCTGCCGGAAAGAGAGATCCAAGGTAGGTTTTAAATATAGGATCGAGCACGGTGGCCAAAATGTAGTGCTCTGATTTCAACAGATTGACCACCCGTGAATCCTTGTTATGCGAATTAAGGGCTCCATCCACAAGTCCCACATGCCTAGCGGAATCGCTCAGTGTTAGCTCCTCCTTCAATGTCTCCAGCTTCTTCTGCAAAAGCCTGATGAGGGGAATGACCTGACTCAGGCTGGCAGTGTCTGAACTGACTTCACGTGTGGCACGTTCAAAAGGTTGCAGAACCTTGCACAACGTTGAAATCATTCTCCACTGCGCTTGAGACAGGTGCAATCCACCTCCTATATCG
Source organism: Pseudophryne corroboree (assembly GCF_028390025.1). Lineage (NCBI taxonomy): Eukaryota > Metazoa > Chordata > Amphibia > Anura > Myobatrachidae > Pseudophryne > Pseudophryne corroboree. The sequence goes on along the minus strand of NC_086451.1, from coordinate 98,379,577 downwards.
TGGTCAGTTGTATAGGCTTGAATGGCCTTTTGCTGCTCCTCCAACCTCTGAAGCATATAGAGGGTTGAATTCCACCTCGTTACCACTTCTTGCTTCAGATGATGGCAGGGCAGGTTCAGGCGTTTTTGGTGTTGCTCCAGTCTTCTGTACGTGGTGCCTGTACGCCGAAAGTGTCCCGCAATTCTTCTGGCCACCGACAGCATCTCTTGCACGCCCCTCTCGTTTTTTAAATAATTCTGCACCACCAAATTCAAGGTATGTGCAAAACATGGGACGTGCTGGAATTTGCCCATATTTAATGCACACACAATATTTCTGGCGTTGTCCGATGCCACAAATCCACAGGAGAGTCCAATTGGGGTAAGCCATTCTGCGATGATCTTCCTCAGTTGCCGTAAGAGGTTTTTAGCTGTGTGCGTATTCTGGAAAGTGGTGATACAAAGCGTAGCCTGCCTAGGAAAGAGTTGGCGTTTGCGAGATGCTGCTACTGGTGCCGCCGCTGCTGTTCTTGCGGCGGGAGTCAATACATCTACCCAGTGGGCTGTCACAGTCATATAGTCCTGAGTCTGCCCTGCTCCACTTGTCCACATGTCCGTGGTTAAGTGGACATTGGGTACAACTGCATTTTTTAGGACACTGGTGAGTCTTTTTCTGAGGTCTGTGTACATTTTCAGTATCGCCTGCCTAGAGAAATGGAATCTAGATGGTATTTGGTACCGGGGACACAGTACCTCAATCAAGTCTATAGTTGGCTCTGCAGTAATGATGGATACCGGAACCACGTTTCTCACCGCCCAGGTTGCCAAGGCCTCAGTTATCCGCTTTGCAGCAGGATGACTGCTGTGATATTTCATCTTCCTCGCAAAGGACTGTTGGACAGTCAATTGCTTGGTGGAAGTAGTAAAAGTCGTCTTACGACTTCCCCTCTGGGATGACCATCGACTCCCAGCAGCAACAACAGCAGCGCCAGCAGCAGTAGGCGTTACACGCAAGGATGCATCGGAGGAATCCCAGGCAGGAGAGGACTCGTCAGAATTGCCAGTGACATGGCCTGCAGGACTATTGGCATTCCTGGGGAAGGAGGAAATTGACACTGAGGGAGTTGGTGGGGTGGTTTGCGTGAGCTTGGTTACAAGAGGAAGGGATTTACTGGTCAGTGGACTGCTTCCGCTGTCGCCCAAAGTTTTTGAACTTGTCACTGACTTATGATGAATGCGCTGCAGGTGACGTATAAGGGAGGATGTTCCGAGGTGGTTAACGTCCTTACCCCTACTTATTACAGCTTGACAAAGGCAACACACGGCTTGACAAATGTTGTCCGCATTTCTGTTGAAATACTTCCACACCGAAGAGCTGATTTTTTTGGTATTTTCACCAGGCATGTCAATGGCCCTATTCCTCCCACGGACAACAGGTGTCTCCCCGGGTGCCTGACTTAAACAAACCACCTCACCATCAGAATCCTCCTGGTCAATTTCCTCCCCAGCGCCAGCAACATCCATATCCTCCTCATCCTGGTGTACTTCAACACTGACATCTTCAATCTGACTATCAGGAACTGGACTGCGGGTGCTCCTTCCAGCACTTGTAGGGGGCGTGCAAATGGTGGAAGGCGCATGCTCTTCACGTCCAGTGTTGATAAGGTCAGGCATCGCAACCGACACAATTGGACTCTCCTTGTGGATTTGTGATTTCGAAGAACGCACAGTTCTTTGCTGTGCTTTTGCCAGCTTAAGTCTTTTCATTTTTCTAGCGAGAGGCTGAGTGCTTCCATCCTCATGTGAAGCTGAACCACTAGCCATGAACATAGGCCAGGGCCTCAGCCGTTCCTTTCCACTCCGTGTGGTAAATGGCATATTGGCAAGTTTACGCTTCTCCTCCGACGATTTTATTTTAGATTTTTGAGTCCTTTTTTTACTGATATTTGGTGTTTTGGATTTTACATGCTCTGTACTATGACATTGGCATCGGCCTTGGCAGACGACGTTGATGGCATTTCATCGTCTCGGCCATGACTAGTGGCAGCAGCTTCAGCACGAGGTGGAAGTCGATCTTGATCTTTCCCTATTTTTGGAACCTCAACATTTTTGTTCTCCATATTTTAATAGGCACAACTAAAAGGCACCTCAGGTAAACAATGGAGATGGATGGATACTAGTATACTTATGGATGACGAGTGACTGCCGACACAGAGGTAGCTACAGCCGTGGACTACCGTACTGCGTCTGCTAGTATAGACTGGATGATAATGATATAAAAAATATATATATATCACTACTGCAGGACAGGTATATATTATATAATGACGGACCTGCTGGACACTGTCAGCAGACTCCTAAACTACTAGTATGAAGAAGATAGAAAAAAAAAACCCACCACAGGTAGGTATACAATTATGGACGAGCACTGCCGACACAGAGGTAGCTACAGCCGTGGACTACCGTACTGCGTCTGCTAGTATAGACTGGATGATAATGATATAAAAAATATATATATATCACTACTGCAGGTATATATTATAATATAATGAATGACGGACCTGCTGGACACTGTCTGTCAGCAGAATGCGTTTATAGAATAAAAAAAAAAAACACCACACGAGTGTTTAACTTTTTCAGGCAGACAATATACTGGTGGTCACTGGTCAGTCACACTGGCAGCAAAAGTGTGCACTGTACTCCTGCTATAACTGCACCCCAGTCTCCCCCACAATTCAGCTGTGTGAGCAGTGAGCACTCAGCACAGTCAGATATACATAGATGATATTATCATGCAGCACACTGAGGCTGAGCACAGATATGGTATGTGACTGTGTATCGTTTTTTTTCAGGCAGAGAACGGATTTTAAATAATAAATAAAACTGGTGGTCACTAGTATAACTATCAGCAAAACTCTGCACTCTCTGAGTACTCCAGTCCTAATGCTCCCCAAAATTACTAAAATTAAATTACTAGTAAATCAAGTGTCTCACTCTCTATCTAAACGGTGAGGACGCCAGCCACGTCCTCTCCCTATCAATCTCAATGCACGTGTGAAAATGGCGGCGACGCGCGGCTCCTTATATAGAATCCGAGTCTCGCGATAGAATACGAGCCTCGCGAAAATCCGACAGCGGGATGATGACGTTCGGGCGCGCTCGAGTTAACCGAGCAAGGCGGGAAGATCCGAGTCTGCCTCGGACCCGTGTAAAAAGGCTGAAGTTCGGGGGGGTTCGGATTCCGAGGAACCGAACCCGCTCATCTCTAACGCCCACGGCGTTAGGATGTCGTTGGTGGGGCGTGGTCCGGACAATGGAGGCGTGTCTGGACCGTTGGGTGGGTGGGCCATGGCGGCTGCGTGACCTCACACAGCCACTGCGACCCGGGACGCGGCAGTTAGCCCCCTGCCAGTGCGCAGGAGCTGTGCTGGCAGGGAGCTACTTGTCAGGAACAAATGTATCGCCACTGTGCAATGCTTTTGTACCTGTGCGGGGGGGGGGGATGGGGGCAGAGCCAGACATGCGGGGCAGACTAGCCCTGTGCTGAGCGTCTCCCCGCATGTCAGAGTAAATGATCGGAGATCAACTCTGAATTACCCCCAAAGTGTCAGGAAGTTTTCGAGTTTGGACTAAACTGTTATGATCTGTTAGTATCAAACTCACAGAGAAGTGGGAAGAGGCAGTTTGGAGTACTACTGTAATATATATTTTTGCAGGGACATCTTGCGTGTTTTCACAGTCGTCATTCTCCAGAGCCAAGTGCTCAGACCATACTGAGACGCACGCATAGCAGTTTCACTTCTACTTGTAACGGAAGAGTCATAAATGAGTGGTAATGGGGCACACTGAATACGTTCAGCAAGGGTGAGTCGAGGGCGTGTTGACGCAACTGCGGGCTATGCAAGTTTGTGCATACACAATGGATACACCTGTTTTCAGGCAGATCTCTTCCACCTAATATAGGCATACTTACCTACATTTTATTTCTCCTCTCCGGGAGAAGCCCGGAGAGGAGACGCTGCAGGTGTCTTCGGGGGGAGGGTCCGGACTGTGACATCACTAAGCCCCGCCCCCGCATCGGGAAATGCCGCGATTCACGGGTCCGCGGGAAGGGGGCGGGGCTAAAATGACGCGATTTGCGTCATTTTAACCCCTTCTCCACCCGACAGACCCGCGGGAGGTTATCTCTCCATCCTGCTCGCATCACTAGGGTGCGAGCAGGATGCGGGAGACCTGCCCACTCTTCCGGGGGTGCGGGGGACTACCCCAAAAAACGGGAGCCTCCCGCAGCTTCCGGGTGAGTAGTTAAGTATGAATATAGGGCTGATGCAAGTATGCAATGATAATGTAATGTTGCCTGCTAAGAAACCAAAAGAATGGTCATGTGCAGTGTCAGTGTGGCCGCATGCAACTCTGCATATCCGCATGCTTGTCTCTGCCTGCAAAGAGGATGTGATTGATTTGGAGTAGCTGTAAGAAAATGTATGGTGGCATTATACACTGTGCTGAGGATGGGACGGCCGAGGGGGGGGGGGGGGGGGTGGGGGGAGGGTTGCAGTGTGAGGTTCAGTAATCCTTTTCAATCTTTTTTTTATTATACCCCTCCTGGATTTGAAACACCCCCACAGCCTTTCCCCCAGTTCCCAGGCCCTTGTCAGCTCTCAACGGCCCTGCATGGAGCAATGATTAACATGAAAAAAATTAAATGATCTCAGGCACCAGAAGAGGTTTTAAAGTAGCATTCCATTACAGAGCACAATTTGAGATTGGATGGATGAAAGTATCAGGGAGTCACTTTAGCTTTTGCAGACAATGGAGATGTATTTTTAGCTACACTCTCAGGTTATCTGATGTAAGAGACAAGGAGCCAAGCTTGCTTGCTGGATATATTTGGCATATCAGGTTTATAAGGCAATGTAACATTTGTGTGAAGGAGGCAATGAAGCTAGACAGAATAGCAGTATGGAGCTGTAGTACCGTTTACTCTATGCAAATAGGTGGAGTTATTTATAGAGGCAGAAGGCACTGACCAATTCTTTATTCATTTGTTTTATCTACAGAAATCGGTGACTTTGTTCAGCAGAGGAGATCACCCCCACCCACTTGTGGGGCCTTCTCCCACTTGGCCAGGCTCAGCACATTTAGAGTCACCAAAGACAATAGGAAGACATGGTGAGTGCTGTCTATGGGGACTGGTAAAATGCTGAATGTTACAAAAAAAAAATAAGATGCTCTTGAAACAGATGGTACCAGAGACACCTGGGAAGCTGAAAGAGATCGGGGAGTTACGGAACGCAGTCATACTGGAAAGCACTTTAGCCACATTGTACTGTCATTAACCCATTTCACTGTTCTGGCTGCATTTAACATGCAAGCGTTAGCATTGGCTCGTATCTTCCTTCACAGACCTATATTTGTTACAGAGGGCTATGGTGTTAATAAGGCTTTTCTGGCTTTTATAATCATTATTTTAGTTTGCAAAGATTTAGAGGAAATAAAAAAACAACCACTGGATTTGCTATGGACGCTACAAACCTTATTTAACAAGATATCTGAGACTGTCGTGCAACCATGATGCAGCCAGAGAACTTAATAATCTTTAAAAAAAAAATTGTGAAAATAATATGAAGTGTTATTCTCTACGCCTGGCTTCTGTTTTGGGGGCGAAATGCCACAACCCTGATGGTTTATGTACAGTACGTCTCCGTTGTTGGGGCGGTCTGCGCATGTGCAGATCTGATTCTGCAATAGTGGTCACAGTCAGGGTTGGACTAGCCCACAGGGGTTCAGGGAGAAACCCCTGGTGGGCCCCACCTCTCCTCTAGAGATCAGATTCCACACTGTGCAGTTGAATTATAGATTATACACGTTACCTTATACCTCACAGGACTATGGTGTATTTTCTACAGTGCATTGCTGCAATTTATCTGGTACATTATCATGCATGCAGCAGCAGTATTTACTAGTATATATGTTTATTAAAGGGCCCAGACTGTAATGGTAGTGTATTAGAATGCTTAATATTTGTAGACACTCCCTTACTAATCTGTGTAAACCTGAATCTTCAGTGATGGTCCCTGGGACCAGGGGGATGCTGGTAAGTGGGTGGTCCAGTGGTGTGTGCCTGGAGTTGGTGATGGAATAAACAGCACAGCAGTGAACTCACATGTCTCTGTGTCCTGATGACTGGATTTACAAACATATGAACAAAACATGGTGTCAGAAGAAGTGTAACTTGGACTGCTAGTGCTCTCAGAGTGTGAAAGAATCCTGCAGCAGTCTGTGGCTGGGATACTCTGTGTCTGCAAAGCCTGCCGTGTGCTCCTCTCTTCAAACAGTGAGTAACCATGGATAAACTAGCTCCTCCATCCGGCATACTGATGTCTGGTAACTTGTCTGAAAACTGGAAAAGATTTAAGCAAAGGTTTAATATATAACTTGCTGCATGTGGAGCTGATACAGAGGCTGACAAAACAAAGGCATCCATTTTCCTCCATGTGATAGGAGAGGATGTGCTGGACATTTATAATAGTTTTCAGTTTGATGAGGGGCAGAATATGGTGCTATCTTCTATAATGCAAAAGTTTGAAGATTACTTTGTGCCAAGGAAAAATGTGACATATGAAAGATATAAGTTTTTCACATGTGATCAGAAGTCTGGAGATGGATTTGATCAGTATGTTACAGAGCTGCAATCACTCAGTAAAACCTGTGAGTTTGGTGATTTAAAGTATTCACTGATTAGAGATCGTATTGTCTGTGGAATACCTGATAATGGACTCAGAGAGAGACTGCTGAGAGAGCAAGACCTAACACTAGGCAAGGCAGTGACTATGTGTAGATCTACAGAAATAACTAGATTTCAAGCCAAAACATTACACAAGGAAGTTGATGCTGCTGTACATGTAGTGCAGAACACAGAGCCAAACAAACTTCCATTCTCAAGAATGAAGCAGTCTAAGCCACAGTCTAATAAGGAAATGTGTAGTAGATGTGGAAATGCTCACAATCCTAAAATGTGCCCGGCTTATGGTAAAACCTGCATGAAATGTGGTAGACTTAATCACTTTGCCAAATGCTGTAAAATGAAAAGGGAAACCAAAGTGCATGCTATTAAACAAATAGATGAATTCTTTGTGGATTGCATTGAACCTTTGCAGTGCAGATAAGAAAGAGTGGACTGTCCCTTTAACTGTGAACGAGTTCATTCCCTTTAAGCTTGATACTGGCGCGCAGGTGAATTTAATATTGTTTCAAGACTATAAGACTTTTAGAGTAAAACCTAAAATTCATCCAGCCAAAGTGACAGTTACAGGGTACACTGGGGATGAAATTCCTGTGAAAGGTACATGCTTAGTGACACTGAAATATAAGGGAGAACAGTTTAAAACATCTCCACTGATTGTGGATAAAAATGTGCAACCGATTCTAGGATTAAGTTCCTGTGAGAAACTAAGCTTGCTAAAGAAAGTTTTTATGGTGACATCACAAGTAGAAGATGACTGCAAATCGATGTTTACAGAATACAGAGACTTGTTTGAAGGTCTAGGTTGTTTGCCTGGAGAGCATAAAATAAATATAGACACGCAAGTTTCTTCAGTGATACACCCCTGTAGAAAAGTGCTGTTTGCGCTGAGAGAAAAACTGAAACAAGAGTTAAATCGCATGGAAGCCTTGGGTGTGATACAGAAAGTTGATGAGCCTACTGAATGGGTAAGCTCCTTAGTAATTGTTGAAAAGAAAAATTGACAACTCAGAATATGTCTAGACCCCAGAGATTTAAACAAAGCTATTAAACGAGAACATTTCAAACTACCAACCAGAGATGAAATCATGTCGCAATTTGCGGGAGCAAAATGGTTCAGTAAATTGGACGCATCTTCAGGATTCTGGCAAATGAAGCTAGATGAGGCCAGCTCAAAGCTTTGTACATTTAATACACCAGAAGGTCGATACAGATTTCTTCGACTACCATATGGAATATTGTCTGCTCCAGAAGTATATCACAAAAAGATACGCATGATTTTTGAACATATTCCAGGTGTTGAAACAATGATGGATGACATTATTGTCTGGGGATCTACAAAGGAAGATCATGATTCTAGATTGAGACAAGTAATGGAACTTGTCAAGAAAGTGAATCTAAAGCTAAACAAGGACAAATGTGAATTTGGCGTGAATACACTTACCTTTATGGGCGACGTGGTCTCGGATCAAGGTGTAAAACCAAACCCAAGGAAAATATCAGCCATAGTGAACATGGAACGTCCTAACAACAAAGACGACGTCAGAAGATTCCTAGGAATGATTACTTAGGAAAGTTTATTTCTCAACTCTCTGAACGAACAGCCTCTCTTAGATGGTTGTTGGACAAAGATAACGAGTGGATGTGGTCACATGAACAAGAAGAAAGTTGGCAAAACTTGAAACAGATCATTACAGAGCAACCAGTGTTAAAATTCTTTGATCCTGCGAAAAGAATAAGAATTTCAGCAGATGCTTCGCAATTTGGCCTAGGCTCAGTGCTGTTACAACAACATGAGGATACATGGCAACCAGTAATCTATGCATCAAGAGCACTGACAAGTGCTAAAACAAGGTATGCTCAGATAGAAAAAGAACTTCTAGCGATCACATATGCATGTGAGCGATTTCATCAGTTTGTGTATGGTCAAACATTTACAGTGGAAACTGACCACAAGCCATTGATAGCTACCATGACTAAATCATTACATGACTGTCCCATGAGAATTCAACGAATGCTTATCAGACTATAGAAATATGATGTACACTTGCTGTACTGTCCCGGAAAATACATGTACATTGCTGATACACTTTCTCGTGCTGTGGACAAAAGTGAAGGTTCCAAAAGTCTGATGGATGAAGAGATAGAAGCCTATGTTAATTTGATCATAGCTTCTCTACCAGTGTCTCTTGCAAGACAAGAACAGATTAGGAAATAAACTGAGACAGATGACACAATGAAAGTGTTGAAAGATGTTGGCAAGCAGAAAAACATGCGTGCCCGCTGTCTATCCATGATTTTGGATGTACCGCAGTGACCTTACAGTTGTCGATGGTATTATTTACAAAGGCAATAGGTTTGTCATACCTGCACGACTAAGAAAAACTATGCTGTGCAAGATACATGAAGGCCACTTAGGAGAAGAAAAATGTAAGCAGAGAGCGCGTGAAGTTATGTATTGGCCAAGAATGAACCAAGACATAGCACAGACTACAGCTACATGTGAATTATGTCTTACGTATAGACCGAAACAACAAGTCGAGCCACTGAGTCCTCACGCAGTGCCAGAGAGACCGTACCAGAAAGTTGGCGCAGATTTGTTTGATTGTAATGGGAAAACGTACATTGTCGTGACTGATTATTACTCTAATTACCCTGAGGTGAAGACACTACATACAACTACTAGTAAAGCCGTAATCAATTGCATGAAGTAAATTTTTGCAAGGCATGGTGTTCCTATGGAAGTGTTCACTGACAATGGTCCTCAGTTTTCCAGTGCTGAATTTAGATAATTTGCTGATGAGTGGTAATTTGTCCATACTACGTCAAGTCCCCACTATCCACACTCAAATGGGTTGGTGGAAAGTTCAGTAAAAACTGTAAAGAGTCTCATGAAAAAAGCTCAAGAAGGTAAAGAAGATTTCTACAAAATTCTTTTAATCTACCGCAGTACACCTTTACAGAATGGACTTTCTCCTGCACAAATGCTGATGGGAAGGAGGATTAGAGCAAATCTCCCGATACATGATGAACTGCTTAATACACATAACTCAGCGTTGGTCAGACTGAGTAAGGAACGTCAACAGGTGAAACAGAAACTGTTCCATGACAGGCGAGCAAAAAGCTTATCTGATCAAAAATCGGGTGACCAAGTCCGTCTCAGAGATCACGAGAAAGGTATTTGGGTGCAGAAAGGTATTGTGCAAGTACAAGTAGCAGCAAGATCTTATACTATACGTACAGAACGTGGAACGGAAGTAAGAAGAAATCGGGTGGATTTTAAGATCTCAACCTAACCATAATGAAGACAACATGACTGAAGAATACTCTTCATCTGACATGTATGATGATCCTCATAATGGTGAACAAACCACGATTCTAGAAAGGTCCAACATGGTAGATGAAACACAGACTGTGTATGAAAGACCCAAAAGGAAAATACGCAGACCTGAGAGACTCATTGAAATGTGTTTGTCACAACTGAGGGCCTGAGCTGACGGGAGGCAGCCTCAGTTGTAGGGGCTGAGATGTACCGGAACCTGGGAGGTTGTATCAGACCCCTGGACATGTAAGTAACATGAATAATAACTGCCCGAAGGCGTGACCACGACAACTTAGATAAAAGTCAATGATGTTTATTATGACAACTCCGCATCACAGCAGCAATAAAAGAAAACGTAAAAGTCAGCAAAGAATAAATACAGTTCCTGAGTACTACAGCATGGCAGGAGCCACAGGGCACTGGTAGTGTGAGATAGTTCTTATGATCTTCTAGATGGAAAGTCCTTACCAGGCCCGGCTGTAGCAATGGAGATAACCCAGGATTATACCAGCTGGTGTTCCAGGAAGAGCTGGGTTGCTGAAGGTAAAACAGCTGCTGTGGATACTGGCTGGAACCAGACTGTTGTTAGCACGGAGTGGATACTGGCTGGAACCAGTTAAATAATAAATGAACTTTGGGAGCGATGAAATGTGAACTGAAATGTAGAACTTGAGAGCGGAGAAATAATAATTCCGGTGGAGAGTGGTAAAGTGTAGAAAGGACACCGGCCCTTTAAGGGAAGCTGTACTCTGCTGGAAGCTGAGGCTGGAAGCAGGTAGTGTTGTAGCTGGAAACAGATGAATCCACAATGGATTGGAGAGTCAGGCTACACCGCAGGTGGAATGCTGGTGCGGGTCTCTATGGTGGAAGTCTTGAGACAGGAGCTGGAACCTGGAAGACAATCATAGAAGAGAGACAAACAGGAACTAGGTTTGACAACCAAAGCACTGACGTCTTCCTTGCTCAGGTACAGCTTACTTATACCTGCAGCAAGGAAGGGGTTGGCTAGGCAATTATGCAAATCAACAACACAGACAGCAGATTGGTGGAAATGATCAGATGACAGAATCCAAGATGGCTGCGCCCATGCAGACACTTGGAGGGAAGTTTGGTTTGTAATCCATGTGGTCTGGGAAACAGTAATGGCGGCGCCGGCCACCGGAGACAGGAGACGCCAGGCTGATAGATGCACATTTAACCACGCGGGCACAGCGGAGGCCGCGGCTGATGAAAAGACCACTCTGTATGTGGAAACTCAGGAACAGCGGAATCCGGTCCTGGAACGCTGAGCCCGCCTTAGGAGGCATCTGAAGGGTAAGTAATGGCGTCCAGATACCCGGATCGTGACAGCACCCCCCCCTTTAGGAGTGGCCCCAGGACACTTCTTAGGCTTTAAAGGAAACTTTGCGTGGAAATTTCGGACCAAGGCAGGAGCATGGACGTCAGAGGCATTGGTCCAAGAGCGTTCTTCAGGACCATAGCCCTTCCAGTCAATGAGATACTGAAGTTGACCGTAACGGTGACGTGAGTCCAGGATCTTGGCCACTTCATACTCAACGCCTCGTTGAGTTTGGACTTTCGGAGTTGGTGGAAGTGAGGAATGAAACCGATTCAAGATTAGCGGTTTCAACAGGGAAACATGGAATGTCCTGGGTATTTTTAAGAAGGGAGGTAACTGGAGTCTGTAAGCAACAGGATTGATGACTTGATCAATTTTGAAAGGACCGATGTAGCGAGGTGCAAACTTCATACTGGGAACTCTTAACCTCAAATTCTTCGTGGATAACCATACCCGATCACCCACCTTGAGAGCAGGAACTGCTCGACGCTTCTTATCCGCAAACTTCTTGTACCTGAACGATGCCTTGAGCAGAGCTGATCGTACGCTCTTCCAGATATTGGCAAACTGATGCAAGGTGATATCCACTGCGGGAACAGAAGTTGCTGGAAGCGGTTGGAACTCAGGGACTTTAGGGTGGAATCCAAAGTTGGTGAAGAATGGTGTTGAAGAAGATGAAGAATGATACTGGTTGTTATGACAGAACTCGGCCCAGGGAAGTAATTGAACCCAGTCATCTTGAGAGGAGGACACATAGATGCGGAGGAAGGCCTCCAAGTCCTGATTCACCCTCTCAGTTTGACCATTGGTCTGAGGATGGTAAGCCGTGGAAAACTTTAACTTGACTTGGAGGACTTGACATAAACTTCGCCAGAATTTGGCTGTGAATTGAACTCCTCGATCTGAGATAATTTCTTCTGGAAGACCGTGGAGTCGGAAGATCTCTTGTATGAATACTTGAGCCAACTTGGAAGCTGACGGAAGACCGGTGAGAGGAATGAAGTGTGCCATCTTGGTGAACCGGTCAACTACCACCCAGATGGTATTGAACTTGTTGCACATGGGCAAATCTGTAATAAAATCCATCGACAAATGGGTCCATGGTCGACGGGGAACAGATAGTGGAACCAGTTGCCCCGCAGGCGACTGGCGGGATACTTTATGTTGAGCACACTTTGGGCAAGATGCAATAAACTCCAAAACGTCCTTTTTCAGAGTTGGCCACCAATAGGACCTAGAGATAAACTCCAGGGTTTTTTGGATACCTGTATGTCCGGCAAAACGGGAAGCATGGGCCCAATGCATGAGCTTCTTCCTTAGTGTCGGCTTCACAAAACTTTTCCCTGATGGGGGCGTAGAGTCCATCCCTACCGTGGAGAATGCCAACGGATTTATAATAGGATGCTTGTCTGAAGACTCTGACTCATTTTCTTGCTCCCATGAGCGGGAAAGGGCATCGGCCTTGCGATTCTGAGAGCCCGGACAGAACTGGAGTTTAAAGTCGAACCTGGAAAAGAAAAGTGCCCATCTGGCCTGACGAGGGTTGAGACATTGTGCGCCTTTTAGATATAGAAGGTTCTTGTGGTCTGTAAGGATGGTGATTGAATGAGAAGCTCCCTCCAACAGATATCTCCACTCCTCTAGAGCGAGCTTGATGGCTAGCAACTCCTGGTCGCCAATGGCATAGTTGCGCTCCGCTGGGGAGAACTTCCGTGAGAAGAAACTGCAAGGATGTAAATGACCATCTTTAGCCCTCTGAGATAACACCGCTCCTACTCCAACGGAGGAGGCATCCACCTCTAAGATGAAAGGAGAGTCGATGTCAGGCTGTTTCAGGACAGGTGCAGAGATGAACCTCTGTTTTAAAAGATGAAAAGCTTGCATGGCTTCTTCAGACCACTTGGACGGGTTAGCACCCTTCTTGGTGAAAGCAGTAATAGGCGCCACAATGGTGGAAAAGTCTCGTATAAACTTTCGGTAATAATTGGCGAACCCTAAGAACCTCTGGACCCCTTTGAGGGTTAAGGGTACCGGCCAATTCTGGATTGCTTGTAGTTTCTCAGGATCCATCTCTAGTCCGGAACCGGACACAATGTACCCTAGAAACGGAATGGACTTGACTTCAAAGACGCATTTCTCTAATTTGCAGTAGAGATGATTGACACGGAGACGGGACAGAACCTCCTTTACCCAGAAACGATGTTCCTCTAAATCGTTGGCAAAAATGAGGATATCATCTAGATAGACCACGACATGACGGTATAGAATGTCTCTGAAGATCTCATTGACGAAATGCTGGAAGACAGCTGGAGCATTGCTCAATCCGAAGGGCATGACGAGGTACTCATAATGTCCGTCACGGGTGTTAAATGCGGTCTTCCACTCGTCACCCTCACGGATCCGGATGAGATTGTATGCACCTCTCAGGTCCAGCTTTGTAAAGATGGTAGCTCCGCTAACTCTGTCAAAGAGCTCAGTAATCAGGGGTAAAGGATAGCGGTTCTTGATGGTAATGTCGTTCAAACCTCTGTAGTCGATGCACGGCCGCAGACCACCATCTTTCTTCTTTACAAAAAAGAAGCCTGCGCCGGCTGGAGAAGAAGAAGGTCGAATGAACCCCTTTGCTAGGTTCTCTTTAATGTATTCCTCCATAGAATGTGTCTCGGGGAGAGACAACGGATAAGTTCGGCCTCGAGGTGGAACCTTCCCTGGAACGAGATCAATCGGGCAGTCCCATTCTCTATGAGGAGGAAGGATATCAGCAGAAGCTTTACTGAACACATCCGTGAAATCTTGATATGGAGGAGGTGGAACATCAGACGACCTGGGGGAGGAAGAACAGACAGGCAACACTTTAAACAAACATGTCTTAGTACAGGAGGAACCCCATGCCAGGATTTGCGTAGTCGTCCAATCAATTGTAGGATTGTGAAGACGGAGCCATGGAAGGCCCAGGACCACAGGATGTGTGGCTCTTGGAATCACTAAAAATGAAATAAGTTCGGAATGAAGAACTCCCACTCTCAGACGAACTGGTAGAGTCCTTAGAGAAATAACTGTATCAAAAATTTTACTGCCATCCACAGCAGTTAAGGAAAAGGACGAAGGAAGTCTCTCGGTGGGTAGGGACCACCGTTTAACATAGGCTTCAGTAATAAAGTTCCCAGCTGCTCCGGAATCCAGGAGGGCAATGACGTTCTGATAACGTTGAGCAACTTGAAGCGAGACTGGGAGGTTACAATCTTGAGGAGATGGAGAGGAGATCATTACTCCTAGCCGGCCCTCTCCTTGGCGAGCTAGGATTTGGAGTTTCCCGGACGTTTGGGACAGGCATTAATGGTGTGAGACGGAGCTGCACAATACAGACAGAGAAACTCGGAGAGACGTCTTCGGCGCTCAGCAGGAGTTAAACGGGAACGGCCAATTTGCATGGGTTCATCTGTAGTTGGTGACAGTTGGCGAGGAGGAGGAGTAGAAGATTTTGGAGCAGATGATCTTCCACGCTCAGTTGCTCTCTCTCTGAAACGCAAGTCAACTTTCGTACAAAGTGAGATTAGCTCATCTAACTTGGAGGGTAAGTCTCTGGTAGCTAACTCATCTTTAATACGCTCGGATAAACCATGCCAGAATGCAGCATACAGGGCCTCGTCGTTCCATGCCAGTTCGGATGCCAGGATCTGGAACTGTATAAGATATTGTCCTACAGTACGTGATTCCTGGCGTAAACGGAGAATCTCAGACGAAGCTGAAGTTACCCGGCCTGGCTCGTCGAAGATGCGCCTGAATGTTGACACAAATGCAGTGTAAGAAGATAGCAGGGTGTCGGACCTCTCCCATAACGGTGATGCCCAATCAAGGGCTGAGCCACTGAGAAGAGAAATAATGTAGGCAATTTTTGTACGGTCACTGGGAAAATTGCCAGGTTGTAGCTCAAACTGAATCTCACACTGGTTGAGAAATCCCCTGCAGAATCTTGGAGATCCGTCAAATTTTGCTGGCGTTGGAAGATGAAGACGTGGAGCAGAAATGGGTAAGGTGGGTGGAGTTATAGCTGGAGTCACTGTGGTTGACGCACCAGACGCGCCTGATCCACGGAGAGTTGTCTGAATCCCATCCAGCCGAGTAGAGAGATCCTGGAGACAGCGGATGATGTGGCCCTGTGCAGCCTCCTGATGTTCTAGTCGGGCTGCCAGTTCTTGCATCGGCCTGGCCGCTTGATCCTGGTCTCCGGCTGGATTCATTAGGTCAGTGCTTACTGTCACAACTGAGGGCCTGAGCTGACGGGAGGCAGCCTCAGTTGTAGGGGCTGAGATGTACCGGAACCTGGGAGGTTGTATCAGACCCCTGGACATGTAAGTAACATGAATAATAACTGCCCGAAGGCGTGACCACGACAACTTAGATAAAAGTCAATGATGTTTATTATGACAACTCCGCATCACAGCAGCAATAAAAGAAAACGTAAAAGTCAGCAAAGAATAAATACAGTTCCTGAGTACTACAGCATGGCAGGAGCCACAGGGCACTGGTAGTGTGAGATAGTTCTTATGATCTTCTAGATGGAAAGTCCTTACCAGGCCCGGCTGTAGCAATGGAGATAACCCAGGATTATACCAGCTGGTGTTCCAGGAAGAGCTGGGTTGCTGAAGGTAAAACAGCTGCTGTGGATACTGGCTGGAACCAGACTGTTGTTAGCACGGAGTGGATACTGGCTGGAACCAGTTAAATAATAAATGAACTTTGGGAGCGATGAAATGTGAACTGAAATGTAGAACTTGAGAGCGGAGAAATAATAATTCCGGTGGAGAGTGGTAAAGTGTAGAAAGGACACCGGCCCTTTAAGGGAAGCTGTACTCTGCTGGAAGCTGAGGCTGGAAGCAGGTAGTGTTGTAGCTGGAAACAGATGAATCCACAATGGATTGGAGAGTCAGGCTACACGGCAGGTGGAATGCTGGTGCGGGTCTCTATGGTGGAAGTCTTGAGACAGGAGCTGGAACCTGGAAGACAATCATAGAAGAGAGACAAACAGGAACTAGGTTTGACAACCAAAGCACTGACGTCTTCCTTGCTCAGGTACAGCTTACTTATACCTGCAGCAAGGAAGGGGTTGGCTAGGCAATTATGCAAATCAACAACACAGACAGCAGATTGGTGGAAATGATCAGATGACAGAATCCAAGATGGCTGCGCCCATGCAGACACTTGGAGGGAAGTTTGGTTTGTAATCCATGTGGTCTGGGAAACAGTAATGGCGGCGCCGGCCACCGGAGACAGGAGACGCCAGGCTGATAGATGCACATTTAACCACGCGGGCACAGCGGAGGCCGCGGCTGATGAAAAGACCACTCTGTATGTGGAAACTCAGGAACAGCGGAATCCGGTCCTGGAACGCTGAGCCCGCCTTAGGAGGCATCTGAAGGGTAAGTAATGGCGTCCAGATACCCGGATCGTGACAGTGTTAGATGATGTTCTTAATACGACATTGTTAATTGTTGCATTGAAGCGTACAGGGCTTATCTTTAAAGAAAAGAGGATGTGATGTTAGTGTATTAGAATGCTTAATATTTGTAGACACTCCCTTACTAATCTGTGTAAGCCTGAATCTTCAGTGATGGTCCCTGGGACCAGGGGGATGCTGGGAAGTGGGTGGTCCAGTGGTGTGTGCCTGGAGTTGGTGATGGAATAAACAGCACAGCAGTGAACTCACATGTCTCAGTGTCCTGATGACTGGATTTACAAACATATGAACAAAACACAGACCATGCACTCAATGGTTAGCCAAACCTCTGTGGTGGCTGGCCACACCCCAAAACATGGGGCCCTACAACTGCATTCCCCCCGTGGGCCCTTTATGCCCCAGTCCGATACTGGTCACAGTGCCCTCATTTGGGTGTGGGGAAGGGTTGGCAATGGCCAGTGTTTCAGAAAATGGGTGTGTGCCGGCCCTGTCTTCTGGTCATGCCGAGACCATTGGCTGTGTCCTTTGACACAGATTCAGTGGACCCGGCTGTGTGAAAACACCGGCCTTCCTGAGTAACCTGAGGGATAATCAGATGTCCGATGTTCACACAGAGTGATCCGATGCTGCATCTTCAGACATAGCAATGGATCAGATAAGCCGGCAGGAGGCATCTAATTACACATTAGCATATTATTGGACAGCTGCTGTATACAAAGTGGCAGCGGCTATGCAGTAGCATCCATCAGGCCTGTGTAAACTGGATTTGTCCTAATGATGGGTTACTGAAACATGCATGTCTTTTAGTAATATAAGCCATCTTATTATATGGTATATCTCTTCTTCAATTCACTTAGGGGCCTATTTATCATCATCCGCTACCGCAGCCACCTGGTCGACCCCCTCCCCGTTGCGACTACCTCCACACGCCGCGGACTCCCCCAGAAGATCAATATACTCACCTGTCCAGGGAGCCGGTACGCACTGCTTCAGGAGGCTGCCGGGCGCCGGGTCCTTCTCCTGCACTGTGATCCCCGTGATCCCCGCTGCTGTAAAGTGCACTGCCGCTTTGCAGCATCACTTTACCGCACCGGGGTCACAGCGCAGCATATGGGGGACCCGGCACCTGGCAGCGCTCACCGGAGCAAAGGACACTGGCTCCCTGGACAGGTGAGTATGTTTTGTTTTTTAAAAACTTTTTTTTTTTTTTACACTGTGATCAGCTTGTGTGTCCATCGGATACACATAGCTGATCACTCTGCCAGGTCTCCGCTCATCTTTCTCTGCCAGGGGCGGAGAAAGTTGGGCAAAAGGGTGCACATCACGGTGCTGCCCTGTGAACTCGCCAGCCTGAGCTGGCGAGATTATCACAGGGCACACTGCGGTATTTTTTCACATATTTTTTTTTAGTAAATCCGCCCCCACATCACATGTCTCATTATAAGTATGGGGAATGCGATGTAGGTTACTAAAAAAAAGTGAATAAAAGTTTCATGAAAACTGCTCCAAATGCCCTTTAATACATTCAGGTGATACTAATATAATGTGAAAAGGGTGTGAAAACACCCTTTTTCACATTATTTTAGTAAAAATAATATTAATAAATAGACCCCTTAATTCTTCTTAGTACTGGTGTAGCATTAGCACTTCTGAAGCAATATTCTTAAGAATTCATCATTTCACTATAATAATAGCATTTTTAAAATTAGTCACGTGTGAATATTGGCCAAAAAGTGTCCTAGTGATATCACTAGCTCTTAGTTACTGATTGGTTGCTTTGTCATGAATCAGATGCAGCCAACAAATTGGCATTCCTAGTAGAGATGAGCGGGTTCGGTTCCTCGGAATCCGAACCCGCCCGAACTTCAGGTTTTTTTACACGGGTCCGAGCGACTCGGATCTTCCCGCCTTGCTCGGTTAACCCGAGCGCGCCCGAACGTCATCATCCCGCTGTCGGATTCTCGCGAGGCTCGGATTCTATCGCGAGACTCGGATTCTATATAAGGAGCCGCGCGTCGCCGCCATTTTCACACGTGCATTGAGATTGATAGGGAGAGGACGTGGCTGGCGTCCTCTCCGTTTATAGAGAAGAGAAGAAGAGAGTGAGACTAGAGTAGAGAGAGACACAGTATTTACTTTAGTAATTTTGGGGAGCATTAGGAGGAGTACTACTACTTGCTGAAGTGATAGTGTGACTGTATATCTGACTTGTGGGGGAGACAGTGGGGAGCAGTTAGAGTCTGAGAGCAGGAGTACATATTTTAACGTACAGTGCACACTTTTGCTGCCAGAGTGCCACACTGCCATTGTGACCACACTGACCACCAGTATATATTGTGATTGTCTGCTTAGGAGTACTACTTGCAAGTTGCTGATAGTGTGACCAGTGACCTGACCACCAGTTTAATTAATCACCACCAGTTTAATATATATATATATATATATAATTGTATATAATATATATATAATTGTATACCACCTACCCGTGGTTTTTTTTTTTTCTTTCTTCTTGATACATACTACTATAGTAGCTTACTGTAGCAGTCTGCGGTGCTGCTGAGCTGACAGTGTCCAGCAGGTCCGTCATCAGTCATTACATAATAAATATATATACCTGTCCGGCTGCAGTACTAGTGATATTATATATATATATATATATATATATATATATATATATTAATTTCATCTCATTATCATCCAGTCTATATTAGCAGCAGACACAGTACGGTAGTCCACGGCTGTAGCTACCTCTGTGTCGGCAGTCGCTCGTCCATCCATAATTGTATACCACCTACCCGTGGTTTTTTTTTTTTCTTTCTTCTTGATACATACTACTATAGTAGCTTACTGTAGCAGTCTGCGGTGCTGCTGAGCTGACAGTGTCCAGCAGGTCCGTCATCAGTCATTACATAATAAATATATATACCTGTCCGGCTGCAGTACTAGTGATATTATATATATATATATTAATTTCATCTCATTATCATCCAGTCTATATTAGCAGCAGACACAGTACGGTAGTCCACGGCTGTAGCTACCTCTGTGTCGGCAGTCGCTCGTCCATCCATAATTGTATACCACCTACCCGTGTTTTTTTTTTTCTTTCTTCTTGATACATACTACTATAGTAGCTTACTGTAGCAGTCTGCGGTGCTGCTGAGCTGACAGTGTCCAGCAGGTCCGTCATCAGTCATTACATAATAAATATATATACCTGTCAGGCTGCAGTACTAGTGATATTATATATATATATATTAATTTCATCTCATTATCATCCAGTCTATATTAGCAGCAGACACAGTACGGTAGTCCACGGCTGTAGCTACCTCTGTGTCGGCAGTCGCTCGTCCATCCATAATTGTATACCACCTACCCGTGGTTTTTTTTTTCTTTCTTCTTGATACATACTACTATAGTAGCTTACTGTAGCAGTCTGCGGTGCTGCTGAGCTGACAGTGTCCAGCAGGTCCGTCATCAGTCATTACATAATAAATATATATACCTGTCCGGCTGCAGTACTAGTGATATTATATATATATATATATATATTAATTTCATCTCATTATCATCCAGTCTATATTAGCAGCAGACACAGTACGGTAGTCCACGGCTGTAGCTACCTCTGTGTCGGCAGTCGCTCGTCCATCCATAATTGTATACCACCTACCCGTGGTTTTTTTTTTTCTTTCTTCTTGATACATACTACTACAGTAGCTTACTGTAGCAGTCTGCGGTGCTGCTGAGCTGACAGTGTCCAGCAGGTCCGTCATCAGTCATTACATAATAAATATATATACCTGTCCGGCTGCAGTACTAGTGATATTATATATATATATATATAAATTTCATCTCATTATCATCCAGTCTATATTAGCAGCAGACACAGTACGGTAGTCCACGGCTGTAGCTACCTCTGTGTCGGCAGTCGCTCGTCCATCCATAATTGTATACCACCTACCCGTGGTTTTTTTTTTTTTCTTTCTTCTTGATACATACTACTATAGTAGCTTACTGTAGCAGTCTGCGGTGCTGCTGAGCTGACAGTGTCCAGCAGGTCCGTCATCAGTCATTACATAATAAATATATATACCTGTCCGGCTGCAGTACTAGTGATATTATATATATATATATTAATTTCATCTCATTATCATCCAGTCTATATTAGCAGCAGACACAGTACGGTAGTCCACGGCTGTAGCTACCTCTGTGTCGGCAGTCGCTCGTCCATCCATAATTGTATACCACCTACCCGTGTTTTTTTTTTTCTTTCTTCTTGATACATACTACTATAGTAGCTTACTGTAGCAGTCTGAGGTGCTGCTGAGCTGACAGTGTCCAGCAGGTCCGTCATCAGTCATTACATAATAAATATATATACCTGTCCGGCTGCAGTACTAGTGATATTATATATATATATATATTAATTTCATCTCATTATCATCCAGTCTATATTATCAGCAGACACAGTACGGTAGTCCACGGCTGTAGCTACCTCTGTGTCGGCAGTCGCTCGTCCATCCATAATTGTATACCACTTACCCGTGGTTTTTTTTTTTCTTTCTTCTTGATACATACTATAGTAGCTTACTGTAGCAGTCTGCGGTGCTGCTGAGCTGACAGTGTCCAGCAGGTCCGTCATCAGTCATTACATAATAAATATATATACCTGTCCGGCTGCAGTACTAGTGATATTATATATATATATATATATTAATTTCATCTCATTATCATCCAGTCTATATTAGCAGCAGAAACAGTACGGTAGTCCACGGCTGTAGCTACCTCTGTGTCGGCAGTCGCTCGTCCATCCATAAGTATACTAGTATCCATCCATCTCCATTGTTTACCTGAGGTGCCTTTTAGTTGTGCCTATTAAAATATTGAGAACAAAAATGTTGAGGTTCCAAAATTAGGGAAAGATCAAGATCCACTTCCACCTCGTGCTGAAGCTGCTGCCACTAGTCATGGCCGAGACGATGAAATGCCAGTAACGTCGTCTGCCAAGGCCGATGCCCAATGTCATAGTACAGAGCATGTAAAATCCAAAACACCAAATATCAGTAAAAAAAGGACTCCAAAATCTAAAATAAAATTGTCGGAGGAGAAGCGTAAACTTGCCAATATGCCATTTACCACACGGAGTGGCAAGGAACGGCTGAGGCCCTGGCCTATGTTCATGGCTAGTGGTTCAGCTTCACATGAGGATGGAAGCACTCAGCCTCTCGCTAGAAAAATGAAAAGACTCAAGCTGGCAAAAGCACCGCAAAGAACTGTGCGTTCTTCGAAATCCCAAATCCACAAGGAGAGTCCAATTGTGTCGGTTGCGATGCCTGACCTTCCCAACACTGGACGTGAAGAGCATGCGCCTTCCACCATTTGCACGCCCCCTGCAAGTGCTGGAAGGAGCACCCGCAGTCCAGTTCCTGATAGTCAGATTGAAGATGTCAGTGTTGAAGTACACCAGGATGAGGAGGATATGGGTGTTGCTGGCGCTGGGGAGGAAATTGACAAGGAGGATTCTGATGGTGAGGTGGTTTGTTTAAGTCAGGCACCCGGGGAGACACCTGTTGTCCGTGGGAGGAATAGGGCCGTTGACATGCCTGGTGAAAATACCAAAAAAATCAGCTCTTCGGTGTGGAAGTATTTCAACAGAAATGCGGACAACATTTGTCAAGCCGTGTGTTGCCTTTGTCAAGCTGTAATAAGCAGGGGTAAGGACGTTAACCACCTCGGAACATCCTCCCTTATACGTCACCTGCAGCGCATTCATAATAAGTCAGTGACAAGTTCAAAAACTTTGGGCGACAGCGGAAGCAGTCCACTGACCAGTAAATCCCTTCCTCTTGTAACCAAGCTCACGCAAACCACCCCACCAACTCCCTCAGTGTCAATTTCCTCCTTCCCCAGGAATGCCAATAGTCCTGCAGGCCATGTCACTGGCAATTCTGACGAGTCCTCTCCTGCCTGGGATTCCTCCGATGCATCCTTGCGTGTAACGCCTACTGCTGCTGGCGCTGCTGTTGTTGCTGCTGGGAGTCGATGGTCATCCCAGAGGGGAAGTCGTAAGCCCACTTTTACTACTTCCACCAAGCAATTGACTGTCCAACAGTCCTTTGCGAGGAAGATGAAATATCACAGCAGTCATCCTGTTGCAAAGCGGATAACTGAGGCCTTGACAACTATGTTGGTGTTAGACGTGCGTCCGGTATCCGCCGTTAGTTCACAGGGAACTAGACAATTTCTTGAGGTAGTGTGCCCCCGTTACCAAATACCATCTAGGTTCCACTTCTCTAGGCAGGCGATACCGAGAATGTACACGGACGTCAGAAAAAGACTCACCAGTGTCCTAAAAAATGCAGTTGTACCCAATGTCCACTTAACCACGGACATGTGTACAAGTGGAGCAGGGCAGGGTCAGGACTATATGACTGTGACAGCCCACTGGGTAGATGTATGGACTCCCGCCGCAAGAACAGCAGCGGCGGCACCAGTAGCAGCATCTCGCAAACGCCAACTCTTTCCTAGGCAGGCTACGCTTTGTATCACCGGTTTCCAGAATACGCACACAGCTGAAAACCTCTTACGAGGAAGATCATCGCGGAATGGCTTACCCCAATTGGACTCTCCTGTGGATTTGTGGCATCGGACAACGCCAGCAATATTGTGTGTGCATTAAATATGGGCAAATTCCAGCACGTCCCATGTTTTGCACATACCTTGAATTTGGTGGTGCAGAATTTTTTTAAAAACGACAGGGGCGTGCAAGAGATGCTGTCGGTGGCCAGAAGAATTGCGGGACACTTTCGGCGTACAGGCACCACGTACAGAAGACTGGAGCACCACCAAAAACGCCTGAACCTGCCCTGCCATCATCTGAAGCAAGAAGTGGTAACGAGGTGGAATTCAACCCTATATATGCTTCAGAGGTTGGAGGAGCAGCAAAAGGCCATTCAAGCCTATACAATTGAGCACGATATAGGAGGTGGAATGTACCTGTCTCAAGCGCAGTGGAGAATGATTTCAACGTTGTGCAAGGTTCTGCAACCTTTTGAACTTGCCACACGTGAAGTCAGTTCAGACACTGCCAGCCTGAGTCAGGTCATTCCCCTCATCAGGCTTTTGCAGAAGAAGCTGGAGGCATTGAAGGAGGAGCTAAAAGGGAGCGATTCCGCTAGGCATGTGGAACTTGTGGATGGAGCCCTTAATTCGCTTAACAAAGATTCACGGGTGGTCAATCTGTTGAAATCAGAGCACTACATTTTGGCCACCGTGCTCGATCCTAGATTTAAAACCTACCTTGGATCTCTCTTTCCGGCAGACACAGGTCTGCTGGGGTTGAAAGACCTGCTGGTGACAAAATTGTCAAGTCAAGCGGAACGCGACCTGTCAACATCTCCTCCTTCACATTCTCCCGCAACTGGGGGTGCGAGGAAAAGGCTCAGAATTCCGAGCCCACCCGCTGGCGGTGATGCAGGGCAGTCTGGAGCGACTGCTGATGCTGACATCTGGTCCGGACTGAAGGACCTGACAACGATTACGTACATGTCGTCTACTGTCACTGCATATGATTCTCTCACCAGTGAAAGAATGGTGGAGGATTATATGAGTGACCGCATCCAAGTAGGCACGTCAGACAGTCCGTACTTATACTGGCAGGAAAAAGAGGCAATTTGGAGGCCCTTGCACAAACTGGCTTTATTCTACCTAAGTTGCCCTCCCACAAGTGTGTACTCCGAAAGAGTGTTTAGTGCCGCCGCTCACCTTGTCAGCAATCGGCGTACGAGGTTACTTCCAGAAAATGTGGAGAAGATGATGTTCATTAAAATGAATTATAATCAATTCCTCCGTGGAGACATTGACCAGCAGCAATTGCCTCCACAAAGTACACAGGGAGCTGAGATGGTGGATTCCAGTGGGGACGAATTGATAATCTGTGAGGAGCGGGATGTACACGGTGATATATCGGAGGATGATGATGAGGTGGACATCTTGCCTCTGTAGAGCCAGTTTGTGCAAGGAGAGATTAATTGCTTCTTTTTCGGTGGGGGTCCAAACCAACCCGTCATTTCAGTCACAGTCGTGTGGCAGACCCTGTCACTGAAATGATGGGTTGGTTAAAGTGTGCATGTCCTGTTTATACAACATAAGGGTGGGTGGGAGGGCCCAAGGACAATTCCATCTTGCACCTCTTTTTTCTTTCATTTTTATTTGCGTCATGTGCTGTTTGGGGAGTGTTTTTTGGAAGGGCCATCCTGCGTGACACTGCAGTGCCACTCCTAGATGGGCCAGGTGTTTGTGTCGGCCACTAGGGTCGCTTAGCTTACTCACACAGCTACCTCATTGCGCCTCTTTTTTTCTTCTTTGCGTCATGTGCTGTTTGGGGAGTGTTTTTTGGAAGGGCCATCCTGCGTGACACTGCAGTGCCACTCCTAGATGGGCCAGGTGTTTGTGTCGGCCACTAGGGTCGCTTAGCTTACTCACACAGCTACCTCATTGCGCCTCTTTTTTTCTTCTTTGCGTCATGTGCTGTTTGGGGAGTGTTTTTTGGAAGGGCCATCCTGCGTGACACTGCAGTGCCACTCCTAGATGGGCCAGGTGTTTGTGTCGGCCACTAGGGTCGCTTAGCTTACTCACACAGCTACCTCATTGCGCCTCTTTTTTTCTTTGCGTCATGTGCTGTTTGGGGAGTGTTTTTTGGAAGGGCCATCCTGCGTGACACTGCAGTGCCACTCCTAGATGGGCCAGGTGTTTGTGTCGGCCACTAGGGTCGCTTAGCTTACTCACACAGCTACCTCATTGCGCCTCTTTTTTTCTTTGCGTCATGTGCTGTTTGGGGAGTGTTTTTTGGAAGGGCCATCCTGCGTGACACTGCAGTGCCACTCCTAGATGGGCCAGGTGTTTGTGTCGGCCACTAGGGTCGCTTATCTTACTCACACAGCTACCTCATTGCGCCTCTTTTTTTCTTTGCGTCATGTGCTGTTTGGGGAGTGTTTTTTGGAAGGGCCATCCTGCGTGACACTGCAGTGCCACTCCTAGATGGGCCAGGTGTTTGTGTCGGCCACTAGGGTCGCTTATCTTACTCACACAGCTACCTCATTGCGCCTCTTTTTTTCTTTGCGTCATGTGCTGTTTGGGGAGTGTTTTTTGGAAGGGCCATCCTGCGTGACACTGCAGTGCCACTCCTAGATGGGCCAGGTGTTTGTGTCGGCCACTAGGGTCGCTTATCTTACTCACACAGCTACCTCATTGCGCCTCTTTTTTCTTTGCGTCATGTGCTGTTTGGGGAGTGTTTTTTGGAAGGGCCATCCTGCGTGACACTGCAGTGCCACTCCTAGATGGGCCAGGTGTTTGTGTCGGCCACTAGGGTCGCTTATCTTACTCACACAGCTACCTCATTGCGCCTCTTTTTTTCTTTGCGTCATGTGCTGTTTGGGGTGTGTTTTTTGGAAGGGCCATCCTGCGTGACACTGCAGTGCCACTCCTAGATGGGCCAGGTGTTTGTGTCGGCCACTAGGGTCGCTTATCTTACTCACACAGCTACCTCATTGAGCCTCTTTTTTTCTTTGCGTCATGTGCTGTTTGGGGAGTGTTTTTTGGAAGGGCCATCCTGCGTGACACTGCAGTGCCACTCCTAGATGGGCCAGGTGTTTGTGTCGGCCACTAGGGTCGCTTATCTTACTCACACAGCTACCTCATTGCGCCTCTTTTTTTCTTTGCGTCATGTGCTGTTTGGGGAGTGTTTTTTGGAAGAGCCATCCTGCGTGACACTGCAGTGCCACTCCTAGATGGGCCAGGTGTTTGTGTCGGCCACTAGGGTCGCTTATCTTACTCACACAGCTACCTCATTGCGCCTCTTTTTTTCTTTGCGTCATTTGCTGTTTGGGGAGTGTTTTTTGGAAGGGCCATCCTGCGTGACACTGCAGTGCCACTCCTAGATGGGCCAGGTGTTTGTGTCGGCCACTAGGGTCGCTTAGCTTACTCACACAGCTACCTCATTGCGCCTCTTTTTTTCATTGCGTCATGTGCTGTTTGGGGAGTGTTTTTTGGAAGGGCCATCCTGTGTGACACTGCAGTGCCACTCCTAGATGGGCCAGGTGTTTTTGTCGGCCACTAGGGTCGCTTATCTTACTCACACAGCTACCTCATTGCGCCTCTTTTTTTCTTTGCGTCATGTGCTGTTTGGGGAGTGTTTTTTGGAAGAGCCATCCTGCGTGACACTGCAGTGCCACTCCTAGATGGGCCAGGTGTTTGTGTCGGCCACTAGGGTCGCTTATCTTACTCACACAGCTACCTCATTGCGCCTCTTTTTTTCTTTGCATCATTTGCTGTTTGGGGAGTGTTTTTTGGAAGGGCCATCCTGCGTGACACTGCAGTGCCACTCCTAGATGGGCCAGGTGTTTGTGTCGGCCACTAGGGTCGCTTAGCTTACTCACACAGCTACCTCATTGCGCCTCTTTTTTTCTTTGCGTCATGTGCTGTTTGGGGAGTGTTTTTTGGAAGGGCCATCCTGCGTGACACTGCAGTGCCACTCCTAGATGGGCCAGGTGTTTGTGTCGGCCACTAGGGTCGCTTAGCTTAGTCATCCAGCGACCTCGGTGCAAATTTTAGGACTAAAAATAATATTGTGAGGTGTGAGGTATTCAGAATAGACTGAAAATGAGTGGAAATTATGGTTTTTGAGGTTAATAATAATTTGGGGTCAAAATGACCCCCAAATTCTATGATTTAAGCTGTTTTTTAGTATTTTTTTAAAAAAACACCCGAATCCAAAACACACCCGAATCCGACAAAAAAAATTCGGTGAGGTTTTGCCAAAACGCGGTCGAACCCAAAACACGGCCGCGGAACCGAACCCAAAACCAAAACACAAAAGTTTTGTGTTTTGGTTTTGGGTTCGGTTCCGCGGCCGTGTTTTGGGTTCGACCGCGTTTTGGCAAAACCTCACCGAATTTTTTTTGTCGGATTCGGGTGTGTTTTGGATTCGGGTGTTTTTTTCAAAAAACACTAAAAAACAGCTTAAATCATAGAATTTGGGGGTCATTTTGATCCCAAAGTATTATTAACCTCAAAAACCATAATTTACACTCATTTTCAGTCTATTCTGAATACCTCACACCTCACAATATTATTTTTAGTCCTAAAATTTGCACCGAGGTCGCTGTGTGAGTAAGATAAGCGACCCTAGTGGCCGACACAAACACCGGGCCCATCTAGGAGTGGCACTGCAGTGTCACGCAGGATGTCCCTTCCAAAAAACCCTCCCCAAACAGCACATGACGCAAAGAAAAAAAGAGGCGCAATGAGGTAGCTGTGTGAGTAAGATTAGCGACCCTAGTGGCCGACACAAACACCGGGCCCATCTAGGAGTGGCACTGCAGTGTCACGCAGGATGGCCCTTCCAAAAAACCCTCCCCAAACAGCACATGACGCAAAGAAAAAAAGAGGCGCAATGAGGTAGCTGTGTGAGTAAGATTAGCGACCCTAGTGGCCGACACAAACACCGGGCCCATCTAGGAGTGGCACTGCAGTGTCACGCAGGATGTCCCTTCCAAAAAACCCTCCCCAAACAGCACATGACGCAAAGAAAAAAAGAGGCGCAATGAGGTAGCTGTGTGAGTAAGATTAGCGACCCTAGTGGCCGACACAAACACCGGGCCCATCTAGGAGTGGCACTGCAGTGTCACGCAGGATGGCCCTTCCAAAAAACCCTCCCCAAACAGCACATGACGCAAAGAAAAAAAGAGGCGCAATGAGGTAGCTGACTGTGTGAGTAAGATTAGCGACCCTAGTGGCCGACACAAACACCGGGCCCATTTAGGAGTGGCACTGCAGTGTCACGCAGGATGTCCCTTCCAAAAAACCCTCCCCAATCAGCACATGATGCAAAGAAAAAGAAAAGAAAAAAGAGGTGCAAGATGGAATTGTCCTTGGGCCCTCCCACCCACCCTTATGTTGTATAAACAAAACAGGACATGCACACTTTAACCAACCCATCATTTCAGTGACAGGGTCTGCCACACGACTGTGACTGATATGACGGGTTGGTTTGGACCCCCCCAAAAAAGAAGCAATTAATCTCTCCTTGCACAAACTGGCTCTACAGAGGCAAGATGTCCACCTCATCATCACCCTCCGATATATCACCGTGTACATCCCCCTCCTGACAGATTATCAATTCGTCCCCACTGGAATCCACCATCTCAGCTCCCTGTGTACTTTGTGGAGGCAATTGCTGCTGGTCAATGTCTCCGCGGAGGAATTGATTATAATTCATTTTAATGAACATCATCTTCTCCACATTTTCTGGATGTAACCTCGTACGCCGATTGCTGACAAGGTGAGCGGCGGCACTAAACACTCTTTCGGAGTACACACTTGTGGGAGGGCAACTTAGGTAGAATAAAGCCAGTTTGTGCAAGGGCCTCCAAATTGCCTCTTTTTCCTGCCAGTATAAGTACGGACTGTGTGACGTGCCTACTTGGATGCGGTCACTCATATAATCCTCCACCATTCTATCAATGTTGAGAGAATCATATGCAGTGACAGTAGACGACATGTCCGTAATCGTTGTCAGGTCCTTCAGTCCGGACCAGATGTCAGCATCAGCAGTCGCTCCAGACTGCCCTGCATCACCGCCAGCGGGTGGGCTTGGAATTCTGAGCCTTTTCCTCGCACCCCCAGTTGCGGGAGAATGTGAAGGAGGAGATGTTGACAGGTCGCGTTCCGCTTGACTTGACAATTTTGTCACCAGCAGGTCTTTCAACCCCAGCAGACTTGTGTCTGCCGGAAAGAGAGATCCAAGGTAGGCTTTAAATCTAGGATCGAGCACGGTGGCCAAAATGTAGTGCTCTGATTTCAACAGATTGACCACCCGTGAATCCTTGTTAAGCGAATTAAGGGCTCCATCCACAAGTCCCACATGCCTAGCGGAATCGCTCCGTGTTAGCTCCTCCTTCAATGTCTCCAGCTTCTTCTGCAAAAGCCTGATGAGGGGAATGACCTGACTCAGGCTGGCAGTGTCTGAACTGACTTCACGTGTGGCAAGTTCAAAGGGCATCAGAACCTTGCACAACGTTGAAATCATTCTCCACTGCGCTTGAGACAGGTGCATTCCACCTACTATATCGTGCTCAATTGTATAGGCTTGAATGGCCTTTTGCTGCTCCTCCAACCTCTGAAGCATATAGAGGGTTGAATTCCACCTCGTTACCACTTCTTGCTTCAGATGATGGCAGGGCAGGTTCAGTAGTTTTTGGTGGTGCTCCAGTCTTCTGTACGTGGTGCCTGTACGCCGAAAGTGTCCCGCAATTCTTCTGGCCACCGACAGCATCTCTTGCACGCCCCTGTCGTTTTTAAAAAAATTCTGCACCACCAAATTCAAGGTATGTGCAAAACATGGGACGTGCTGGAATTTGCCCATATTTAATGCACACACAATATTGCTGGCGTTGTCCGATGCCACAAATCCACAGGAGAGTCCAATTGGGGTAAGCCATTCCGCGATGATCTTCCTCAGTTGCCGTAAGAGGTTTTCAGCTGTGTGCGTATTCTGGAAACCGGTGATACAAAGCGTAGCCTGCCTAGGAAAGAGTTGGCGTTTGCGAGATGCTGCTACTGGTGCCGCCGCTGCTGTTCTTGCGGCGGGAGTCCATACATCTACCCAGTGGGCTGTCACAGTCATATAGTCCTGACCCTGCCCTGCTCCACTTGTCCACATGTCCGTGGTTAAGTGGACATTGGGTACAACTGCATTTTTTAGGACACTGGTGAGTCTTTTTCTGACGTCCGTGTACATTCTCGGTATCGCCTGCCTAGAGAAGTGGAACCTAGATGGTATTTGGTAACGGGGGCACACTGCCTCAATAAATTGTCTAGTTCCCTGTGAACTAACGGCGGATACCGGACGCACGTCTAACACCAACATAGTTGTCAAGGCCTCAGTTATCCGCTTTGCAGTAGGATGACTGCTGTGATATTTCATCTTCCTCGCAAAGGACTGTTGAACAGTCAATTGCTTACTGGAAGTAGTACAAGTGGGCTTACGACTTCCCCTCTGGGATGACCATCGACTCCCAGCGGCAACAACAGCAGCGCCAGCAGCAGTAGGCGTTACACGCAAGGATGCATCGGAGGAATCCCAGGCAGGAGAGGACTCGTCAGAATTGCCAGTGACATGGCCTGCAGGACTATTGGCATTCCTGGGGAAGGAGGAAATTGACACTGAGGGAGTTGGTGGGGTGGTTTGCGTGAGCTTGGTTACAAGAGGAAGGGATTTACTGGTCAGTGGACTGCTTCCGCTGTCACCCAAAGTTTTTAAACTTGTCACTGACTTATTATGAATGTGCTGCAGGTGACGTATAAGGGAGGATGTTCCGAGGTGGTTAACGTCCTTACCCCTACTTATTACAGCTTGACAAAGGGAACACACGGCTTGACACCTGTTGTCCGCATTTCTGGTGAAATACCTCCACACCGAAGAGCTGATTTTTTTGGTATTTTCACCTGGCATGTCAACGGCCATATTCCTCCCACGGACAACAGGTGTCTCCCCGGGTGCCTGACTTAAACAAACCACCTCACCATCAGAATCCTCCTGGTCAATTTCCTCCCCAGCGCCAGCAACACCCATATCCTCCTCATCCTGGTGTACTTCAACACTGACATCTTCAATCTGACTATCAGGAACTGGACTGCGGGTGCTCCTTCCAGCACTTGCAGGGGGCGTGCAAATGGTGGAAGGCGCATGCTCTTCACGTCCAGTGTTGGGAAGGTCAGGCATCGCAACCGACACAATTGGACTCTCCTTGTGGATTTGGGATTTCGAAGAATGCACAGTTCTTTGCTGTGCTGCTTTTGCCAGCTTGAGTCTTTTCATTTTTCTAGCGAGAGGCTGAGTGCTTCCATCCTCATGTGAAGCTGAACCACTAGCCATGAACATAGGCCAGGGCCTCAGCCGTTCCTTGCCACTCCGTGTCGTAAATGGCATATTGGCAAGTTTACGCTTCTCCTCCGACAATTTTATTTTAGGTTTTGGAGTCCTTTTTTTTCTGATATTTGGTGTTTTGGATTTGACATGCTCTGTACTATGACATTGGGCATCGGCCTTGGCAGACGACGTTGCTGGCATTTCATCGTCTCGGCCATGACTAGTGGCAGCAGCTTCAGCACGAGGTGGAAGTGGATCTTGATCTTTCCCTAATTTTGGAACCTCAACATTTTTGTTCTCCATATTTTAATAGGCACAACTAAAAGGCACCTCAGGTAAACAATGGAGATGGATACTAGTATACAATTATGGACTGCCTGCCGAATGCAGACACAGAGGTAGCCACAGCCGTGAACTACCGTACTGTACTGTGTCTGCTGCTAATATATAGACTGGTTGATAAAGAGATAGTATACTCGTAACTAGTATGTATGTATAAAGAAAGAAAAAAAAAACCACGGTTAGGTGGTATATACAATTATGGACGGGCTGCCGAGTGCCGACACAGAGGTAGCCACAGCCGTGAACTACCGCACTGTACTGTGTCTGCTGCTAATATAGACTGGTTGATAAAGAGATAGTATACTCGTAACTAGTATGTATGTATAAAGAAAGAAAAAAAAACCACGGTTAGGTGGTATATACAATTATGGACGGGCTGCCGAGTGCCGACACAGAGGTAGCCACAGCCGTGAACTACCGCACTGTACTGTGTCTGCTGCTAATATAGACTGGTTGATAAAGAGATAGTATACTCGTAACTAGTATGACTATAAAGAAAGAAAAAAAAACCACGGTTAGGTGGTATATACAATTATGGACGGGCTGCCGAGTGCCGACACAGAGGTAGCCACAGCCGTTAACTACCGCACTGTACTGTGTCTGCTGCTAATATATAGACTGGTTGATAAAGAGATAGTATACTCGTAACTAGTATGTATGTATAAAGAAAGAAAAAAAAACCACGGTTAGGTGGTATATACAATTATGGACGGGCTGCCGAGTGCCGACACAGAGGTAGCCATAGCCGTGAACTACCGCACTGTACTGTGTCTGCTGCTAATATATAGACTGGTTGATAAAGAGATAGTATACTCGTAACTAGTATGTATGTATAAAGAAAGAAAGAAAAACCACGGTTAGGTGGTATATACAATTATGGACGGGCTGCCGAGTGCCGACACAGAGGTAGCCACAGCCGTGAACTACCGCACTGTACTGTGTCTGCTGCTAATATAGACTGGTTGATAAAGAGATAGTATACTCGTAACTAGTATGTATGTATAAAGAAAGAAAAAAAAACCACGGTTAGGTGGTATATACAATTATGGACGGGCTGCCGAGTGCCGACACAGAGGTAGCCACAGCCGTGAACTACCGCACTGTACTGTGTCTGCTGCTAATATAGACTGGTTGATAAAGAGATAGTATACTCGTAACTAGTATGTATGTATAAAGAAAGAAAAAAAAAACCACGGTTAGGTGGTATATACAATTATGGACGGGCTGCCGAGTGCCGACACAGAGGTAGCCACAGCCGTGAACTACCGCACTGTACTGTGTCTGCTGCTAATATAGACTGGTTGATAAAGAGATAGTATACTCGTAACTAGTATGACTATAAAGAAAGAAAAAAAAACCACGGTTAGGTGGTATATACAATTATGGACGGGCTGCCGAGTGCCGACACAGAGGTAGCCACAGCCGTGAACTACCGCACTGTACTGTGTCTGCTGCTAATATAGACTGGTTGATAAAGAGATAGTATACTACTAATATTATATATACTGGTGGTCAGGTCACTGGTCACTAGTCACACTGGCAGTGGCACTCCTGCAGCAAAAGTGTGCACTGTTTAATTTTAATATAATATTATGTACTCCTGGCTCCTGCTATAACCTATAACTGGCACTGCAGTGCTCCCCAGTCTCCCCCACAATTATTAGCTGTGTGAGCTGAGCACAGTCAGATATATATATACATTGATGCAGCACACTGGGCTGAGCAGTGCACACAGATATGGTATGTGACTGAGTCACTGTGTGTATCGTTTTTTTCAGGCAGAGAACGGATATATTAAATAAAACAAACAACTGCACTGTCTGGTGGTCACTGTGGTCGTCAGTCACTAAACTCTGCACTCTCTTCTACAGTATCACAGCCTCAGGTCAATCTCTCTCTCTCTCTCTCAACCCTAATCTAAATGGAGAGGACGCCAGCCACGTCCTCTCCCTATCAATCTCAATGCACGTGTGAAAATGGCGGCGACGCGCGGCTCCTTATATAGAATCCGAGTCTCGCGAGAATCCGACAGCGTCATGCTGACGTTCGGGCGCGCTCGGGTTAACCGAGCAAGGCGGGAGGATCCGAGTCTGCTCGGACCCGTGAAAAAAACATGAAGTTCGTGCGGGTTCGGATTCAGAGAAACCGAACCCGCTCATCTCTACACAAAACCCGAAAAATTTCAAGTGCACATCTCTAATTCCTAGCTGGTGTAGCAGTAAGGGTAGCACTGTGAAGAGCAGCACCCAGAGCCAGAGCTAGATCCAATAGGCAACAGATTAACACTAGGGGGTAAATTTACTAAAATGGGAGTTCTATTTAAGATGGGATGTTGCCCATAGCAACCAATCAGATTCCAGGTATTATCTTCTAGAAGGTGCTAGATAAATGAGAAGTAGAATCTGATTGGTTGCTATGGGCAACATCCCATCTTAAATAGAACTCCCATCTCAGTAAATGTACCCCTAGGATGGATATGACCACAGCTCCAGGCATCCACATAGTAATAGGTCCATCATTATGACAGGATGATGATGAACAGCCACCCAGCTGGCCATATGGTCAGACAGAAATCATAAGTTATAAAACTGTATATCTATTTTCCTCACAAAATAATGTAATTTAATTTATATATTTTATGTATTTAATGAGACACTGGGACTTACAGTGTAGGGGTCAGTGGCGCACCCAGGGGGGGTTTCCGAGCACCCAGAAACCCCCGTCCATTTAAAAAAAAAAAGCTGCATGAGTATTATTAATGGCTGTCTAGCGTCCTCTGCAGCCTGCTGTCTTCCTGGTGGCACTTTTAAGTGCAAAAAAAGTTTACTTTATTTTAATTATAGTACATATATATCCATGTGCATACATATATACACATGTATTGTATATACATACATACATACATACATATAAACTCACACACATATGATATATATACATGTGTTTAGATACATGTACTGTGTGTGTGTGTGTGTGTGTGTGTGTGTATATATATATATGTGTGCATGTTTAATATGCTATGTATATGTGTATATGTATGTGTGTGTGTATGTATGTATATATATATATATATATATATACACGGTATATATGTGTAGATATGTATATATATATATATATATACACACACACACACACACAGACACACTAGTTTTACGGACCCAGCATATAATGGGTCACCTCAGTCCCCACCCCCGTGATTGGCTCCACCCAGTTCTGGAAACCCCCCCATGCAAATCCTGCGTTTGCCACTGGGGGTGTACACACCCACATGGCACTGGCCACACCCACACAGCACTGGTCACGCCTTCCCTTGCCTCTCATTGATCATTTTCAGCCCCAGGCTCATGTGGCACTTAATCCGGCCCTGAGAGTAGGAAAGGGACCCAAAACAAAATCTTTCATAGGGCCCCATTTAATTAGGTTCTGGCAGCACCGATGGTTCTGTGGTACATGATGTAACCAATATGTTAGGGGCTCTCAGGGATTCTTGGATATCTAAGAACAAAAGGCTGCTCACAGCAACGGCTTCATCAGAAAAGATGGATGAAGTTATGCAGCCAGGAACAGCAGGAGTGTTTCAACAGGACTGCTCAAAGTCAACGTGAACTAGATAAACGTGGTTCCAGCGCTACTGAAACCATCATATAGTAAATGTCCTTATAGAGTGCATTGATTGAAGAAATCAGGTATATGTGAAAAGGCAATATACAGTGTACACTTCTATATAAGAAAGATAGTTGGTGATTGATAGGTAGTATACTCACCCTCTGATGGTGGTAGGTAGGCCATTTGGGCCCCCAGGTCCAGGGGGGCCCACTCCGCACACACTGCACCCATTTGCTTAATACTTACCTCTCTGAAGTCCTCCGTCGAAGCCATCCCTTTTCGGCAGTGCAATAGAGTTTGAACACTAGGGGGAACAAACTCTATTGCGCCTGCTGAAAACTCCGGCCATTTTTCCGGAGTTTTGCGCATGCGCATTATTAAAATCTTCCGGAAAATGGCCACCGCGCCGTGTTCCCGGAGGTTTGCGCATGCGCAATAGAGTCTGTGCTCAGACTCTATTGCTGCTGCCGCGGAGAAGGATGGCACCGCCGGGGGACTCTGGAGAGGTAAGTATTAAATGCTGTGCATCAGTCAGTGAGGAGGGGGCCCCTGAAGCATAAGGCTGCACACGGGCCTCCTCCTCTCTTAAAACGCCCCTGAGGTAGGCATTGGACAAACCAACACCACTGTCCTGTGATGATTGTACAGGTCACGCGTGTGGCGCAGTAGTTCCCATCCGATACCCAGAAATTGAAAAAATATATAGTGTGCACTGTATTTAAAATTAGCCAATTTATCAAGTATGGAACCCACCATTTATTCCATTTGGTGAACACTTTGGACAATCTTGCCCACTTGCCCTAGGGTAGTTGTCATGGCAGCGGAGTGTCACTAGGATGCTTTTTAAATCTCGGTTGACCCATGAGAAGGATTCATAAATACTGACATAGGGCCTATTTGGATGTGTACGCAGTGATCTGTGCTGCCTCTGAGTCGCACTGCGCGTGCTGCAACGGTCTTGCAATGGTGGTCGCAGAGAGGATTTATTTGCAGGGTGATTGATGGTCTGGGAGTGTTTGGGGGGTAGTGGTGGGAAAAAAAATACAGGTCTGTCCAGGCCGCTTTGAGGGTGGGTCTCAGCCTGTATCTGTGATCCAGTACACAGATAACATGGCTCCGATGTCTCCGTACTGGCGGCCATACTGCTTGACCATAAGTCTACTCTTGGCTCAGATTATCAAAAGATCTATGACCTCGCTGCATTTTTGTACGAGAACGCTTGGATTTGCAATGGCGCTAGTGACCATCTGAATACACATACTGGCGCCTGCAACATTTGCAATTTCTCACACTGCTGCTGAATACAAATTTGCAGCTGCGATTGCATTAAAGTCCATGTCTGCATCAGGCCCATAGGGTGTATCTATTATAGAAGTTGCTTTCTTTTTGGTATATCACTTTCACTCCCCATTGCAAAGAAGTTGAGTACTCTGGACATTCATTTCCTAACGCGATGTCCATCAGATTTGTAGGACCACAAATAAATGAAGATCCAAGAGATATGACTATGGGTGTTATTCAGAGTTGGTTGCAGATTTTGCAAGTTTGGCTAAATCTTCGACCACTAAAATCACATGCTGGGGACCGCCCAGAACAGGGCAAGGCCGCCCAGCATGTGTGGCACCACCCCACGATGCGGACACAATTCAATTGTGATTGCATCACAAAAACCTCAAATAGAGACCTGGAGAAGTGATAAAGCAGTGATAAGTGCAAGGTGATAATGCAACAGTCAATCAGCTCCTAACTGTAAATTTACATATTGGAGCTGATTGGCTGGTGCGTTAACACCTGGCACTTATCACTTCTTTATCACTGGCTTAATACATCTGCCCCAGTCATCTCTATCCTTGCCTCCGAATACCCAACTAATGTAGTGTGAAAGTCAGAAAAATATCTCTATGCACACTACCATATTTGCACCTCACACAGGTCCGTGCTGCGCATGCGTACGCTCTCCCGTACGTGCGCATACTCACAGTCGCGGGCACCCGCAGGCGCATGGTATGCGTATTTACGGTAGAGTTTATGCGATCGTAGCGTGCGACTCAATCATTACATATTTTCACTAATAATGTATTTTGTAGATCATGGTCCCTTTGATAGATTCTGAAAGTTTGGTTAATATAGAATGTTTATGAACAGAGGAATCCCTCTTTGTTTGATACGAAGGGTCAGACAGGAGTAATACAGTGGTGTTTAGTATCCATCGGAAGAATATTTAATTAGAAATATTCCGGTGTTGGTTTGAAGCAGATCAATCGCTCGTGCGAATAGTTATGGACATAAGAAGTTTATGAACATTTACTTTATTTGCACTTTATTACCCATGCGGCGGGAAACCCAGTTTCCCTCCCACCTGAGCAGTTGGAAATAGTCACAGCCCACCTGTATGAATCAACCTATGACCTTTTGTTATAATGCGAAGCCGAATTCCTGTGTCCAATGAACAATGAGATTGTAGGGACCATTGAATTGTATTGTGTGTGGGGCATAAATAGGCAGGCCGACCGTATCCAGTTCACTCTCTTCAACGGTTCTCATTGCTGATAATCGGGAGCTGGATATCGAGGCGCATGCGATCGTTTCCCCTTGTGCGTAAGTTTTCTCCGTAATCATATTGTCTTACTGTGAGCCATCTCTCTCTCTCTCTCTCTCTCTATCTCTCTCGTATTTTCCTTTAATTGTATTGTATTGTATTTCCTGTGTAGTTTATCTGGTTAGTTGGTTTATGTTATATTGTAGTGTATCATTTGTACTGTGATTCCTTTTGCAAGTATAATAGTTATAATACATATAATAGGTTTTGGACCCTAAGCCCAGGTATCTGTGTATTCTTTATAAGGGTTAAGTATTCTCTGAGCGTCGGTGACGCTCAAGCAGCTTTGTAGTTAATCAGGTTACACCAGGTTGCACTTACACTCTGTCTCTACACTAAGGTATACTGTGTATCTCATCGTTAAAGGTATAGATATAAAGGTTTAACGTTGTAAGCGTCTCCACCGCTGGTGATCTCCTCGTGGTCCCGAGCGTACGCTACGCTATAGCGAATCATTACGTTAGTCGGCAGCCAATAGCGTGCCTGCCTGTGATCACTGGGCCGTAAGCGAACGTGACGCTTGAGCGTCTCGACTACGGTTGAGCGATCGCTACACAACTTGCGTACCCTTACGGTACTTCTTACGTAGATAGCGTACAGAGTTCTTAGACCTCTTAAAGTGTTTTATATACGATAAATATTTAGCTTTATCAATTGGCGGCTCGCCCGTCCTTCACATATCTGCACTAGGTAGATCAGCAGACATTATCCCTCAGCAAAGGGCGGGAGGTTGTATCCCTCGTAGTGCTGACAGGATAAGCGTCTGCTTCTCTTAGGTAAAGAGTGCTGAAGGAATCCGGGAACCGGAGGTAAGAACAAAACGCTAGTGCCTTTTAAAACTGTTTATTTTTCTGTCTTGCGTACACACGCACGCACACATATATATATCTGCATTTCTTTTTCTTTTTCATTTTCGTATATCACTCTCCTGTCTGCCAGTTTTATAGTTGATAGAAGTGCTAAAAAAAAAATTGCCGTTATTTCATAGTTTAAGAGTAAAGGTAATATAGTTAAAAGATAGACAAACACACAGTTTCGCCTGGGAGATAAGGCGAAGTCAGTGTGTTTGTGTGGTAGATGATCAAGGATCATCTACATTGATAAAAGTATAAATTGTGTTACGGTGGATCTTTGCTTTGCGTATACGTGTCTCTAACAAAGACTTGCGTACGCAATCCAAAGGCCGACGCACGCAGCGTACGTTACGCAACGGAGCGTCCGGTTACGCCCACGTAGCTCAAGTCACGATAAGTTGATTTTTAACGCAAAGCGATAAATAACGCGAGGCGAGAAATAACGCAAGTCTATTTTTGGGTGTCCGAAATTTTAATTAACAGATCCTGCTCCTAATTGGTAACACACCTGATCTGAAGAAAAATTTCTGCGCAGAAATAGAAATAGAAACAAAAGTGTACATGTGATGAGTGAGTGTTTTTTACAATTTTTAAAGGTTGAACCACAAGAAAAGTCGAGTACTCGTGAGGTACATGCGTGTAAGTGACGTGCACGGTGGCTAGGGAGGCATCTCTGGTTAAATATACAATTTTGAGCATTAGAGTATAGCAGACCAGGAGGTCATACTGTAACAAGACCAGGAGGTCGTACTGTAACAAGACCAGGAGGTCATAGCAGACCAGGAGGTCCAGGTACAGCCGACAAGGAAGTCCGCTATACAGTTCACAGGCACAACACCGAAAAGGGTTGGTGCAACACCCATATAGGCCATATAAGCTCTGGCTGAAGGAATTCGCAGTCGTAAGTTTCGATTCCATTGGTCTTTCCGTACATAAGCTTAGTTGTTTGTGTACTGAACGACTGGACCGCACGTAAGTGTGTGCAGTAGTTAGTAATCTGACCTAATACCATTAGAGTAAAGGGGTCACAAACGCTATTTGTACACTCTAACGTGATTTGTGTAATTTTTTTTATTTTAAGGGAAGTTTGCTGCTCACTCAGGAACTATCCAGCAACCAATAGTTACTGGAAAGAGTAAGTGTTCTTCGGATAACCCTCGCAGGTTCCAGTAAATAGAGGTTCAGGTCGCAGGGGCCCTAGGTCGAGTACGCCAGCACCATATCGGTGTGATCAGGTCGTATTGGTCGGCGTGGGCGAGTGAGTGGGGTACTCGGTAAACCGCCACCGTCAGCCTATTGTTGACATTTGGTTTTGCGTAAAGGGTTGGCTAAATAAAGCAACACTTTCGAACTATGGGGGCCACTTGTTCAGGTAGGGGGCGATCAACCTCGGTTCGGGTTGATTCAGTGGTCCGACCAATTGGGTCGGCCAGGTATATAATGTGTGAGAAATATGGAAGTCACACAGAAACTTTATGTGATGAATGGGAGAGAATGACTGTACATGACGGGGAGAAATTCCCAAGAGTAGGTAGCTTCAGCTCAGAAGTGTTACAAAATTTAAGGAGGAGGATATGTCTCATAAAATCAACAAAGAGACGAATCCAGCATTATGATTATTTACAGTTGTGGCAACAGGAGGGTGAGATACAGAGAGGTTTGGCTCAGGCGGCGGGATCTGGCTCTAACAGAAAACTGATTGCCACGGCCCCACCGCCACCATATATATCAGGAGAGAAGTTGATTGCGGAGAAAGACGCACTAAGGTGTAACACAAAATCACTTAGTAACTGTGTAAATGTTAATGATAATGTTAACCCATTAACCCATGCAAGTATTAACCCGTGCAAGTTGTACCCTGTTTTGAACTTTCCTCAGGAGTGTGATCAAGAGGACGAATCGGCAACGATTTCAGCGCTCTCTCTAGCAGCCACCATAGCAGAGACCACAGTAGGCACAGCTCCACCCACCAGATTAGTAAAGGCCCCTAGCGGAGGGATAGGTGAGGTCGTATCAACTGGTAAGTACGGCACCATGCATTATGCTGAAACTATTTCACCACAGCCTGTAGAATCTACACAGAATGAGGTTGTTAGAATTACACCTGTTAGAGTAATAGCAGTGCCAAATGGGAAAACAGACGCATCAGGAGCCACTCCCATTAGGAACATTGCCATGTACACTCCATTTTCCCGAATGGAATTAAGGACCATAGTGTCTGAATTTCCTGACCCTAGAAAAGACTTAGTTGCCAGTCAAAAATACATCAGAGACTTAGGTAACACTGCACAGCCCAACAATAAAGACTGGCAGATATTGCTGAGAGCATGTTTACCCTCAAATGTCGACGCAACTCAATTTTTAGCTGATTGCGGACTAGATCATGATGTACCTCTTACAGATGTGTACAACCAAGATAATGTGAAAAGAATAAACTTGCAGTTAAAAGAGTATTTCCCAGCAGTAGCTAAATGGAATAAGATATTCTCCATTAAACAGAAGGAGTCAGAGACAGCTGCAGAGTATTTTCACAGAGCATTATTAGAAATGGCAAAATACACAGGCATAGAGGACATTAAAACAGACACAAACCATCGGGAAGTAGCAGTATCGGTACTGATGGATGGTTTAAAAGAGTCATTGAAGACTAGGGTACAGACCACACAACCATGTTGGCGAGGTCTGTCTGTGGCTACTTTGAGAGAGGCTGCTATTGATCACGATAGAAACATCACCAGACACAGGGAACAACAAGGTGATAAATTAATGTCAGTAAGTATACAGGCTCTGACCACAAGGCAGCCTTTGTTTGTATCACCAAATCCTGTGGGTAAGTCAAGTATGGTTACTTGTTATTCTTGTCACAAACAGGGACACATGGCACGAGATTGTAGAGTAAAGAATCCACGAAACTCATACCAACCCCCTAGACAACGACACGACACACGACATTGGGAGCAAGGTCCGCAGAAACGGAGTTATGAGCCACATACAGGGGAAACAAAAAGATATCCCCCAAACAGAGACTGGCATGCCTCTGGTAGTTCCCAACTATCTCCCTCACAAGTAGTTGCTGCCAGCGGGATTCAGGGAGGTCACCATACCCAATAGGGGTGTGGCCATACCTGTAATCTGCAGCCAGTAAAATTAATTGCCAACCTTGGAAGTGAACCCGAGATCGCAATTAATGTAGCTGGTAAAACTTTAAACTTTCTTGTAGACACAGGGGCGGCCAAGTCAGTGATAAATTCGACAGTGGGCATGAGAACCACTGGTAGGACAATTCCAGCCATGGGAGTAACAGGAGTAGTCCAGCACTACCCTGTTAGCAAACCAGCCGAGATTACAATAGGGCCTTTGCATACCAAGCATTCCTTTTTGCTGGCTGCATCGGCACCAACCAATCTCCTGGGAAGAGACTTACTGTGTAAAATGGGGTGCGTCATTTATTGTACTCCTGAAGGTGTATTCTTGGACATACCTGAGAAACACGCTCAGGAAGTGCGAGACATGTTAGACTCCCCATCAAAATTAATGTCACATACCATTATGACAAATAGGAATCCATCCCAAATAGAAGAGATGACATCTCAGATACCAGAGTCACTTTGGACAAA
Source organism: Pseudophryne corroboree (assembly GCF_028390025.1). NCBI lineage: Eukaryota > Metazoa > Chordata > Amphibia > Anura > Myobatrachidae > Pseudophryne > Pseudophryne corroboree. The sequence goes on along the minus strand of NC_086451.1, from coordinate 98,336,788 downwards.
AGACGGACAAGACACTGGATTAATGGCAAACGTAGCTCCAGTAGTTGTACAAGTAAAAGATGGTAGGATAGCTCCAAAAATCCCACAGTACCCTCTGAAGCCAGAGGTGGAGTTAGGAGTTTACCCAGTAATAGAGCGCTTGCTACAACAGGGCATTCTGGTAAGAACGTCCAGCACTGCCAATAGTCCCATCTTCCCTGTTAAAAAGAGTGGGGGGAGGGGTTACAGACTAGTGCAGGATCTAAGGGGGATTAACAAAATAGTTGAGAGTCAGTTCCCCGTAGTGCCAAATCCAGCTGTCATCCTAATGCAAATCCCTCCCACTGCCAAATTTTTCACTGTTATTGACCTCTGCTCCGCTTTCTTTTCGGTACCTCTGCACCCTGACAGCCAATATTTGTTTGCATTTACATACAGAGGAGTCCAATACACGTGGACTCGATTACCCCAAGGTTTCATAGATAGTCCAAGTATATTTTCTCAGGCTTTGCATGATTGTTTACAGTCTTTCCAACCAGACAGTGGATCAGTATTGATACAGTATGTGGACGATTTATTACTGTGTTCAGATTCACTGGAAGCATCTCTGAAGGATACGAAACAGCTCCTGTTTCATCTTTCAGACACAGGACACAAGGTGTCCAAAGACAAGTTACAATTATGCCAAACTAAGGTAAAATATTTGGGACACTGTCTAACACAAGGACTGAGACACCTGACCGCTGATAGAATCCAAGCAATTAGAGACATGACTCTGCCACAAACCCAGCAACAGATCAGAACGTTTTTAGGAATGTGTGGGTATTGCCTTAATTGGATCCCAGGGTTTTCCATTTTGGCGTTACCTTTGCAGGAAATGGTCTCCTCAAACAAACCTGATAGGATTTCGCATACAGACGAGTCCGAAACAGCATTTGAGAGACTCAAACAGTGCCTAACGCAGGCACCAGCACTAGGTATGCCAGACTATGGGAAACCCTTTGAACTATACGGAACAGAAAGTGCTGGTTGCGCGGCAGGTGTACTAACCCAAAAACACGGTGATGCCAGCAGGCCAGTTGCATACTACAGCGCTCAGCTAGACACGGTAGCGCGATCCCTCCCCACATGCTTGCGAAGCGTTGCTGCGATAGCATTGCTAGTGACAAAAAGCGAAGATGTCGTGCTAGGCCACAACCTCACAATCCATACGCCACATGCAGTATCAGCCTTATTGAATTCTGCCAAAACCAGACACGTCTCATCAGCGAGGTTTACAAGATGGGAATTGGCACTAATGGCCCCCGTAAACATCACCATAAGGAGATGCAGTGCATTAAATCCTGCAACGTATCTCCCAGGTGTGCCTGGTCAGGCACAAAGGGTGGAAGGTGAGAGTGATGGGGAAGGAGGATTTAATACAAAGGAAGATACACATGATTGTATGGAATATTTGACACAAAATTTTACCGCAAGGCCTGACATCAGTGACAACCCACTGGAAGATGCAGAACTCACGTTCTACACGGACGGTAGTTGTCATAGACAGTCAGACTCGGGAGACTTGTGTACTGGATACGCAGTCGTAGATGACCAAGACACCATAGAAGCGGAACCGCTAGGCCCACCTCACTCAGCCCAGGTTGCTGAACTGGTCGCCCTAACCAGAGCATGTGAATTGGCTAAGGGTAAGTCAGCCAATATCTACACCGATTCTAGATACGCATTCGGGGTAGTCCATGATTTCGGAGCCCTATGGCGCCTCAGAAATTTCATGACGGCAGCTGGTACACCGGTAGCGCATGCAGCTCACATAAAAAGGCTTCTAACAGCGATACAGGAACCCGACAGAGTGGCTGTTATCAAATGTAAAGCACACACATATAGCCAAGACCCGGTATCACTTGGTAACAGCCGAGCAGACGAAGCTGCTAAGTTAGCAGCTGCTACCCCCATACAGACAGACACCACACAATTGATGGTATTTAATACCATTAACACACAGAAGTTGTGTGAAATGCAAAATTTGTGTTCCACACAGGAAAAGGCAGTCTGGAAGGCAAAGGGATGTGGCCAGGAGTCCTCAGGACTCTGGACGGATGGACATGGTAAACCAGTGGCCCCCAGAGCATATCTTCCATGTCTGGCTGAAGCAGCTCACGGGCTGACTCATCTAGGCAAGGAAGGGATGTGCAAATTGGTAAGAGCCTATTGGTGCGCCCCAGGATTCTCCTCTCATGCGAGTAAAAGAGCAATGTCATGCCTTACCTGTTTGAGAAAGAATATTGGAAAGGCAATACCTACAGAACCATCCCATATCCCACCTGCCGGCGGCCCTTTCCAGGTAATACAAATTGACTTTATACAATTACCCCCTTGTCGGAATTTGAAATATGTACTTGTTTGTATAGATGTTTTCTCAAATTGGGTCGAAGCATTTCCTGCGGCTACAAATACCGCTATGTTTACTGCTAAGAAAAGTGTGCAGGAATTTGTATGTAGATATGGTATCCCTAGAATAATCGAAAGTGATAGGGGTACCCATTTTACAGGTGATGTCTTTCAAGGAATGTGTAAGTTGATGGGAATTGATAGCAAGCTGCACACTCCGTACCGTCCACAGGCGAGTGCGAAGGTCGAAAGAGTGAACAGCACTATTAAAAATAAATTGAGTAAAGTGATGGCAGAGACAGGATTGACATGGCCAGAAGCTTTACCCATTGTATTGTATAGTATCAGAACCACTCCCAGGTCCCCTCTTAATCTGTCTCCCTTTGAAATCTTGTTTGGTCGACAACCGCATGTCATGATTAACCCTCAGGATGATTTGAAATGTAACAATGAAGTAACTGTAAAGTACTTGATTAACATGAGTAAACAGTTAAGGAATCAGAATGATAGTCTGAAGTTGGTGATTCCTGATCTACCTGATAGTAATTGTCATGATATTGAACCTGGGGATTATGTAATGATACGGAATTTTCTACGCTCAGGTTGCCTTATTGACAGATGGGAAGGACCATACCAGGTCTTATTGACTAGCACTACAGCATTAAAGGTTGCTGAGAGAGAGACTTGGGTCCATTCATCCCACTGCAAGAAGGTTGCTGATCCAGAGAAGTCCCGTGATAAGGAACAGACGGTAGAGGTTGTATCACTGGAGTGTCTGTTCCAGGAGGACTGAGGCGGCACCTGAGCCTTGAAGACCGAGAGCTGTTGTCGACTCCCCACTCCCTTTTATTATTTTCCTCCACTTCCCATCCCCTCTCCCTCAAATTTCTTTTTCCTCCTTCTCATTCTTCTCCGTTTCCTCCTATAAGATGGACTTGCCCCAAGAGACTGTGATCCGGATTTTCCTGTTGACCATGATGTTGACCAGAGCAGTCTGTTCCGGCGAGAGTACCATGGAGGTCGATAGAGGTTCTGGAATGGGTTCTGATGATAAAGATGGAGGCGTAGTTTTCCAGGATCAACCTAACCAACAAGCAAAGGCGAGTATCAGAAAACGATCCGATAGCATTGACCATAGAAGAAATTGTGACGGATTGTTAGCTGAGGAAAACTGTATCTGTAGGCTCTGTAACAATGTCATCGAAGATGGGTGCATTAAGAAATGCCAATCCAGTTTTAATATCCATATGGACCGGCATCCATTGAGTGACTATCACTCCTTAGTGGGTAATGTGTTAAACAAAACAGATTGTTGGGTATGCTCTCAAGTACCTCAAGGTCATAGCAAATCAGGGCTAGTACCATTTCCTTTAACGATAGGGGAGGTACTTGAGTTAAATGGTGGGAGACCGGTGGACAGGAGGTTTAATATCTCCAGCCCTCCTAGTTTGAAGCTCCACCAATACCATGTGGATAGGTCCCTATTATGTTTCAACATCTCCAATCCCAGAAAGCCGGGAAATTGGGAAGTGTCATGGAGTAACCACACCATGACCTTTTCGCATAGAGCAGATAGAATGCCTACAGATACAGAGCTTGTACGCCACATAGCCAGTAGAGGAAAATCTTTCCGGTATAGGTACACCTTAGGAAATAGGATTACGAGAGTTGGAGAAGTATCACCAGGATACTGTGCACATATCGTACAACCTGATACGTGTATTAAGCAGATGGAAGAATTAGGGTTAGGAGAGTTCACCTGGAAGGTGTGTAATATGGTTATGTCCTTCTCCGTCCCATATGTTCTCCCCGATGATGCATATTTCATATGCGGGAGAAAGGCGTACAAGTGGCTTGCCCCAAACTCTGAAGGATTGTGTTATATTGGAAAAGTATTGCCTGAAGTAATGACTGTAACACATGATAAAATGAAAGACATACACCGTGGTGCCCAAGCTCCTTATACTCACACCCACTACGAGCACGTTGTTAAAAGGCACCTGATAGAGAAGACAGAGCATCCGGCCTCTGATCTGATAAGTGAATCCACCGGGATTCAATTCTTAATCGCGTTAGATTTCACCCGCACCACTAGAGGAGTGCTAAATTATAAATACATATCGGCGCTCGCAAATTTGTTAGATAATATCACTGAAATGTATGATGACACGTTTAGATATACTGGAAGGGAACTTCAAGCTTATAAAACAGAACTGGTGCAGCATAGAATGGTTCTTAATTACCTCACAGCAGTGACAGGCGGATATTGTGTTACATTGGCAACACAGTACGGCGTGAAGTGTTGCACGTATATCACGAATAGCACCGAGGATCCGGTCGAGGTCATAGACCAAAAGATGGACGATATTCTCCAATTGAAGTGGGAATTTCGCCGAAAACACAATCTCACTCTTGCTGCTGTAGGTAATGAGCTGACTGGTTGGGTGTCATGGTTGAACCCGCGAAATTGGTTCTCCGGTTTGGGAGACTGGGCTCAAGGAGTCATAATGGATGTTGGGAAGTTTCTCCTATGTATCTTAGGTGTTGTCATATCGATTGGATTGATATTTAGATGCGGTCAGGCTTTAATGAAGTGCAAACATCGTACCAGGGTAATGAGTTTGAGGAGTGAAGAAACTGTAATTAACCAGGATTTGATTTATGACCCAATGATAGAAATAATGATGTAATGAAAATGCGATTATACGGTCCGTTTCTTTCACCTGTTTTTCTGCTTTTCTCCAAGATAAAAAGACCCCCTTGGACGAGGAAGTTGACGAGACGCTATACAGACAACGGATAGACCAAAGAAGAAGTTTTGACCACTTGAGATACGGACATTTGATGAACTTTGCCATGGATCCCCAGTTTCCCTAGAATTCTTAAACTTACGCTAGCCCAACATTTTTTGTAAATCTAATGGCATTGACAAAGCTTTTTGCTCACACCTAATGGGCAACACAGCGCAAAGAAGACGACTTTCAACTGATACCGAACAAAACTTCAACCGACAAATGTACATTAACCTGACATAGAATACCACCGCATTTACCGTAATTATGTCTTTTCTTCATTTCTACAACCCTCAGGTAATGACACACATAGTATAGGGAATACAGGCACAGATATCAGCAATCACATATTCCCCCATTCATGTATCATCAACTAAAATGTGCTCCCCATTTTGTTCAAAATCCGAAAAGAGCTCGGTAAAGTTTGACAGCCCATCCACAGACCCGTACCACGGGATAAGAAGGAATTCAAATGTATACTTCGCAATACCTCGAAGCTTGATTTACAACACGCACGGCACGATGATACATGACCCCCCCCCAAACATGGACTCATACACACATGCTTCTGCTATCTCACTAGGTCATACCCTCTTCCCACCTACTCCTCTCTCCTCCCTTACCCAACCATGGAAATGAATTAACCCCTGACATATATTTTTCTCCTTTTGAAATGTTTTAGAAGGTGGCAGTTATTATTGACTGCCAAAGGGTGGACTGTCAAAGTCAGAAAAATATCTCTATGCACACTACCATATTTGCACCTCACACAGGTCCGTGCTGCGCATGCGTACGCTCTCCCGTACGTGCGCATACTCACAGTCGCGGGCACCCGCAGGCGCATGGTATGCGTATTTACGGTAGAGTTTATGCGATCGTAGCGTGCGACTCAATCATTACATATTTTCACTAATAATGTATTTTGTAGATCATGGTCCCTTTGATAGATTCTGAAAGTTTGGTTAATATAGAATGTTTATGAACAGAGGAATCCCTCTTTGTTTGATACGAAGGGTCAGACAGGAGTAATACAGTGGTGTTTAGTATCCATCGGAAGAATATTTAATTAGAAATATTCCGGTGTTGGTTTGAAGCAGATCAATCGCTCGTGCGAATAGTTATGGACATAAGAAGTTTATGAACATTTACTTTATTTGCACTTTATTACCCATGCGGCGGGAAACCCAGTTTCCCTCCCACCTGAGCAGTTGGAAATAGTCACAGCCCACCTGTATGAATCAACCTATGACCTTTTGTTATAATGCGAAGCCGAATTCCTGTGTCCAATGAACAATGAGATTGTAGGGACCATTGAATTGTATTGTGTGTGGGGCATAAATAGGCAGGCCGACCGTATCCAGTTCACTCTCTTCAACGGTTCTCATTGCTGATAATCGGGAGCTGGATATCGAGGCGCATGCGATCGTTTCCCCTTGTGCGTAAGTTTTCTCCGTAATCATATTGTCTTACTGTGAGCCATCTCTCTCTCTCTCTCTATCTCTCTCGTATTTTCCTTTAATTGTATTGTATTGTATTTCCTGTGTAGTTTATCTGGTTAGTTGGTTTATGTTATATTGTAGTGTATCATTTGTACTGTGATTCCTTTTGCAAGTATAATAGTTATAATACATATAATAGGTTTTGGACCCTAAGCCCAGGTATCTGTGTATTCTTTATAAGGGTTAAGTATTCTCTGAGCGTCGGTGACGCTCAAGCAGCTTTGTAGTTAATCAGGTTACACCAGGTTGCACTTACACTCTGTCTCTACACTAAGGTATACTGTGTATCTCATCGTTAAAGGTATAGATATAAAGGTTTAACGTTGTAAGCGTCTCCACCGCTGGTGATTTCCTCGTGGTCCCGAGCGTACGCTACGCTATAGCGAATCATTACGTTAGTCGGCAGCCAATAGCGTGCCTGCCTGTGATCACTGGGCCGTAAGCGAACGTGACGCTTGAGCGTCTCGACTACGGTTGAGCGATCGCTACACAACTTGCGTACCCTTACGGTACTTCTTACGTAGATAGCGTACAGAGTTCTTAGACCTCTTAAAGTGTTTTATATACGATAAATATTTAGCTTTATCAGTAGTATGCTGGTGTAATATCGATGAATGTTATTAAATATATGCAGAATTTGAATTCTATGGTGACTGTGAATGACACCGTTGAGGAATGGCTTGAGGGCTGTTTGCAAGAGGTAAACATCTCCTTAAGCAGCCTGTTCCATGTGCAGAGCTGACATTCTTAGGCTTGGATTTGGTACAGCTGTAAAAGTAGCTAAAACTTGAAATGTACAGTAAAGCAGTTATATTGGAAGTTCTAAGTGATGGCAGCTGTAAAGGCAAATGGTTATACTGGGTATATTAAGCAACAATTAATCTTATGGTGGGTTTTTACTAAATAGAGTATTTTCTTTCATTTGTTGTTGCTGAATACAGGAACATAACTAGAACTTTGGGGGCCACATAGCATAATTTTGAAGGGTCCTCTGTCCCAAATGCTTCCAGAGACACCTCTCTCCACAGCAGTTGTTCATTTTATAACCCCATAGTAGTGCCCTAGTTCACATTATGCAGCAGTGCCCCAACTTCACATTAATCCACTTTACAGTGCCACAGCTTCACATGTAACTGTGTCCTAGTTCACACTATGCCACACTGTAGTGCCCCCATTGCACATTATGCCACACTGTAGTGCCCCCATTGCACATTATGCAGCAATGTAGTGCTCCCATTGCACATTATACCACACTGTAGTGTCCTCAGTTCACATTATGCTACACTGTAGTGTCCTCAGTTCACACTATGCCACACAGTACCCCAATTTCACATTATGCCAGTGTCCCTAGTTCACATTGGAAGATTCCTGTATACACTTATTGCTAACCGTCTGTGATGTGGGGGGTGACTCTCCAGCTGGTTGCACTTCCATCCATCTCCATTCTCCTCCATCATCACTGGCTGGAACAGACATGACCACAGGGAATGCAGGGAGGAGCAACAGAGCCTCTTCCAGCAGAATTCAGTGTCATGAGCTTGGTGCAGGGGACTCAGGCCCCAAAAGCAGTTGCGGCCCCATAACCATGGTACCTCATGAAGTAATTGTAGTTATACCCCTGAGTAAAGGAGTAATTTAGGTATATTAAATTATTAATTGGTGGAACCAGGAGTATACTGTTTCAGTGATACCTAGGTATCTTGCCTTTTTCCTGGGGGTTTTCCTTAATTGACCCATAGATTTGGAACACACTCCCTGACACCTTCTTAGAAACATTAAGTTACATTGTGTAACAAAGAGTGCCTGCTCAACGGCTCACATTTCATTGGCTGGTGATGATGGCCAGTATGATAATGCAGGAGACACATCATTTCTTAATATGGGCATTATTCAAATGAAGCAACCATCGTGTGATGGGTGAAGACAATTAGTAGACCTCCTAACTATCCCAATTTTTAGCAAAGTAAGCAAGCAGCGGATTAGGGAAATGGGGATGTGAGAGCTAGGAGGCATGGCTGCTTTTGTCCCAATTTTTTCACCTGAAGTTATGTTAGGAAATTAGGGCAAGGTGAATGGAATAGTAGATGGTGGATTCCATTAAATGATAGGGGCAGGGTCTGGATGATTGTGGGGGATAAACTGGAAAAAATATAGGAGAACTAAGAAGATACAAAATTTCTAATAGTCTAAGAGCAGCAATAAGGGACATAGGAATAAATAAATGAGGGCACTGAGACAAAATAGAAATAAACAGATGATGCGACTACAAAATGAGGGCAGGCTCTCCTGGGGGCAGTAGCAGGGCCAGATTAAGCATTTGGGAGGTCCCGGGGCACTTAAGAGAAAGGGGGAGGGGGGTGTAGATTAGATTGTGCATGCCTTCCAACATGACCCATTCCAGGAGGGACAAAATGTTCTCTACCTGGACTTCCCTCTTAATATATGATTGGTGTTGAACTCTTTCATTGATAAGAAAGGTATTCCTGGGTCACTTACAGCTCTCACCCCCCTCCTATCTATCCTCTGGTCGGGAAGCTTCATCGGTAGTTTATGAAACCTGATAATCCTGTGTCTCTGCCTACACTACATACTGTCCTCCTCACAGTCTGGCTGCCTGGTTCTGCTGCTGCACAAGAGAGAGCAAGTGATTTTAGTGTGCTCCAGCCAAGGGGCCCCGTTCCAGAGCGGGGCCTGTTGTACAGTATCCCCTGCATCCACTACCCTTCCCTTAATCTGGCTATGGCCAGTAGTAAGCAGTGAAGGCATCAGATTAAATTCTACTCCTTCATGAATAGTCCCACATTACATAGAACATAGATATTTGCAATCAAAAGCACTATTTTTGTTTTCATATGCTTGCAATTGCGAATGATCTGAACATTATCGCTACAATGCATATGAGGTGTTTACTATTGAGGCAAACAAATTATTTCCAGCTTTGCATCAGTTTTAAAGGTAATGTATATGGAAAAATGATGGTGCAATGACAGAGCAGATGAGAATTGTTCTAATGGCTCCAGTCTGTAGGATCACTCTCTTACAGAGAGAAGAGGAAGCTCTGTCACTAAGCATTGGTACAGACACCCCTCAGCAATACCTCATTAAATTCCAGACACCCTGCATTCCTGCAGCTTTCTGCGTGTTGTAAAATGGGTCAATAACATGCTTTAGTAAAGGAAGGAAAATACATTTCTACTATTATAATTCTTTATACTATTCACGATCTCTCTTAACTCATTATCTTCTCATTCCCTGTTCCATCATCCAGATCTGTCACTATTCCTTTCATATCAATAGTCCGCAAATGGTGCAGCTTCCTCTATGGCTTCACTGATACTGTGCGCTTGATTCAGTGTCCACAGTTGCATGCACAGCTGCTGTTTCGCTCGCACGCAGGGTACTTGCCAAAATATACTAATGACCCAACAATCGTCTTGTGCACAGAGACGCCCACTGCCGAAACATCAGAACATCAGACACACATCGGTTGCACCACCTCTGAGCGGCCCTCAGGTGTCTCAGGCTGTGCAGCTCTCCTAAGACGCTGGGGCCTCTCCAGCTGTGAATGAATTCACAGTGACTGACCAGGCAACGACCAGGTCGCAACACGCCCGCATTTTTCAAGACACCCCGTTACCTTACGACAAATGCTAACTTCTTGTCACTCTCTTTGTAATAATTACTCTGTGCGTGTGCTATTGCTAATCAATCGCAAGAGTACAGTGCATCTTTGGCGCGTGCGCAGTGACTAGAAATAGCTCCTCTGCGTCCGACATTGACATTGTGTGCACCTTTGGATCAAGTCCTGTATGACTGTCCCTGTATGACTGTCCATGCCCCTAACAGAACAGCTAATCAAAGAAAGAAAATCTATAACCGTTAGTACGTTGTGGCCATTGTATATGAATCCGTTTTCTTACTGGTGTTAATTTAAATCATGAACTAACAGCTATCGTGATTTATTTTCCCCCAATATCATCAGATTACCTTTCTTACCTATGCTAGTATTAGAGGACTTTGCAGGGTGTCTGAATATATGGGTTGGGATTGGGTGACCGCCGGTCACCATACCAACGACAGGATCCCGGTCGTTAGATGGCTGGGGGTAGGGGGGTGTAAGCACAACGAAGCTCCATGCGGCGCGCTGCGCTCCCCACCGGTTCTACTCCCACTCTATGGGTGTCGTGGAATTGTCCCTGTTGGTCGGCATGTTGACCGGCAGGCTGTTAACTATTCGGGATTCCAGTGTCGGCATAGTGACCGGCAGACCGCATCCCAAATATATACCGGGGGTTGTGAACAATGACGGGGTTTCTGATCGTCCTCCTGACAGGTCAAGTGGTATCAAGGACGACTCAAAGTTACCTGATACTACAACTGCCAGAGAATGCATATAGCCTGTCTGTCCACTGTCTGTGTATGTGTACAGCTTTATTTGTACATACAGTATATACATAGACTGCTTCTTGTGAGGAGAAACTGTATATTGCAGCCTCCCTACAGTTTCAGGCCACAGTCTCTTTCTATTCAGTTGTGTTAAACCCCAGTGCACAATATGACAGTAAGAGACAGGTCCTTTTAATATGTAAAATTATGGTAATGTATTGCAAGCAGCAAATTCATCACCATCACTTGTAAATATAATCTGCCCTGGGACACAAGGAGATGTGAGTCTGGACTGAGGCAAATCAATGACCTGCTCTGTTAAATAAACTTCACAAGACGTCAGATCAGCCTCCAACACATCCAAAGCTCTAAAAGTGTTTGTTATCAAATCAGGCAAAAATGAAATGTTGTGTGCTACTCTGTATGTCACAGAAATATATACTGCTTTGTGTACCGAGCGAAACACATTGGGGGTCATTCCGAGTTGATCGCTCGCTAGCTAGTTTTAGCAGCCGTGCAAACGCTATGCCGCCGCCCACTGGGGAGTGTATTTTAGCTTAGCAGAAGTGCGAACACTTGTGCAGCCGAGCTCTGCAAAAAAAGTTTGTGCAGTTTCTGAGTAGTTCTAGACTTACTCAGCCCTTGCGATCACTTCAGCCTATTCGTGTCTGGATTTGACGTCATACACCCGCCCAGCAAACGCCCAGCCATGCCTGTGTTTTTTCAGACACGCCTGCGTTTTTGCAAACACTCCCTGAAAACGGTCAGTTGACACCCAGAAACGCCCCCTTCCTGTCAATCTTCTTGCGGCCGTCAGTGCGACTGAAAACTTAGCTAGAACCTGTGCAAAACAACAAATGCCTTTGTACCCATACATCGCGCGTGCGCATTGTGGTGCATACGCATGCGCAGAAATGCCCCCCCCCCCAAGTAACACTTATAGTGTGCCCTACCAGTCAAACATTTTGGTCCATTCAGTCAAGTCAATCCAATTGTGGGTGAATTGCTGTTGCGATGGTGTGAAAACGCCAGCAACGGCACTGCATCTCGCCCTTGTGGCCCGATCTCACTCCGTGGGGTAAATTTACTAAGACGGGACTGCTATTTCAGATGGGATGTTGCCAATAGCAACCAATCAGATTCTACTTCTCATTTATTTAGCACCTTCTAAAAGATTATACCTGGAATAGGATTGGTTGCTATGGGCAACATCCCATCTTAAATAGAACTCCCATCTTAGTAAATTTACCTCTGAGTTTTCACAATTTTATATGCAGCCCTACGGGTCTGCGACAAAATTGTGTGAATCCGAGCTGACGTAAAAGTGCAGCTGTTGCCGTATTAACTCTCAGGGGCGAGAACTTCGCCCGCAGTTGGATTGACCCTAATGCATTTATAGCAAGTTTTAATGAGTAATCTCTAATGACTACCCAAATGCATGTAAAAACACTGGTACAATCACATATTAAAAGCATTTGCTTGTGACTGCATTTTCGTTCGCAGTTTTAATTGTAAGGGTTATACAAGGACAAGGGGTAGACGTGCAGTGCATCCGGAAAGTATTCACAGCACTTCACTTTTTCCACATTTTGTTGTGTTACAACCTTATTCCAAACTGGAATAAATTAATTTTCCCCATAAAATTCTACACACAATGGGGGTCATTCCAAGTTGTTCGCTCATTGGCCATTTTCGCAATGGAACGATTAAGGCAAAAATGCACATGCGCATGGTACGCAGTGCGCATGCGCTAAGTATCTTAGCACAAACATTAGTAGATTTACTCACGTCCGAACGAAGAATTTCCATCGTTGAAGTGATCGGAGTGTGATTGACAGGAAGTGGGTGTTTCTGGGCGGTAACTGACCGTTTTCTGGGAGTGTGCGTAAAAATGCAGGCGTGCCAGGATAAAACGCGGGAGTGTCTGGAGAAACGGGGGAGTGGCTGGCCGAACGCAGGGCGTGTTTGTGACGTCAAACCAGGAACGAAACGGGCTGAGCTGATCGCAGTGTAGGAGTAAGTCTCGAGCTACTCAGAAACTGCTAAGAATTTTCTATTTGCAATTCTGCTAATCTTTCGTTCGCAATTCTGCTAAACTAAGATACACTCCCAGAGGGCGGCGACCTAGCGTGTGCAAAGCTGCTAAAATCTGCTAGCGAGCGAACAACTCGGAATGACCCCCAATACCCCATAATGACAATGTGAAAAAAGTATTTTCTTTTAATTTTTGCAAATTTATTAAAAATAAAAAAACTAAGAAATCACATGTACATAAGTATTCACAGCCTTTCTTGATGCACCTTTGGCAGCAATTACAGCCTGAAGTCTTTTTGAATATGATGCCACAAGCTTGGCACACCTATCTTTGGGCAGTTTCGCTCATTTCTTTTTGCAGCACCTCTCAAGATCCATCAGGTTGCACAGTCATTTTCAGATCTCTCCAGAGATGTTCAATCGGATTCAAGTCTGGGCCCTGGCTGGGTCACTCAAGGACAATCACAGAGTTGTCCTGAAGCCACTCCTTTGATATCTTGACTGTGTGCTTAGGGTCGTTGCCCCAATCTGAGATCGAGCACTCTGGAGCAGGTTTTCATCCAGGATGTCTTGGTACATTTCTGCATTCATCTTTCCCTCTATCCTGACTAGTCTCCCAGTTCCAGCTGCTGGAAAACATTCCCACAGCATGATGCTGCCACCACCTTGCTTCACTGTAGGAATGGTATTGGCCTGGTGATGAGCCGTGCCTGGTTTCCTTCAAACATGATGCCTGGCATTCACGCCAAAGAGTTCAATCTTTGTCTCATAACACCAGAAAATTTTGTTTCTCATGGTCTGAGAGTCCATGTGCTTTTTACTAAGGAGTGGCTTCCCTCTGGCCACTCTACCATACAGGCCTGATGGGTGGATTGCTGCAGAGATGGTTATCCTTCTGAAAGGTTCTCCTCTCTCCACAGAGGAATGCTGTAGCTCTGACAGAGTGACCATTGGATTCTTGGTCCCCTCCCTGACTAGGGCCTTTCTCCCCCAATTGCACAATTTAGAAGGCCTGCCAGCTCTAGGAAGAGTCCTGGTGGTTCCGAACTTTTTCCATTTACGTATGATGGAGGCCGCTGTGCTCATTGGGACCTTCAAAGCAGCAGATATTTTTCTGTACCCTTCCCCAGATTTGTGTCTCGAGAAAATCCTGTCGCGGATGTCTACGGACAATTCCTTTGACTTCATGCTTGGTTTGTGCTCAGACATGCACTGTCAAGTGTGGGACCTTATATATAGACATGTGTGTGCCTTTCCAAATCATGTCCAATCAACTGAATTTACCACGGGTGGACTCCAATTAAGCTGTAGGAACATCTCAAGGATGATCAGGGGAAACAGGAAGCACCTGAGCTCAATTTTGAGCTTCATGGCAAAGGCTGTGAATACTTATTTACATGTGATTTCTTAGTTTTTTATTAATAAATTAGCAAAAATCTCCAAAAAACTTTTTCACGTCATTATGGGGCATTTTTGTCATTATGGGGTATTATGTGTAGAATTTTGAAGGAAAAAAATAATTTATTCAAGTGTGGAATAAGGCTGTAACATAACAAAATGTGGAAAAAGCGAAGCGCTGTGAATAATTTCCAGATTCACTGTACTTTAGTGGCACTTATCGAGGTGAAGCAGGAAGCAATACCAACGAGATGTGTTACATCTCAGCCGCCAGAGTGGTTGAATGAAACCCCCCCTCCCCCCCCGGCAATCCCTGCCAGAGCCCACAGCACATCAGCCAGCGGGGTTTCAACAGAGGAGGGGGCCTGTGTGCAGGCATTGTGCTAGAGTCTACTGCTCATGCGTAGGTTTGCACATAGGGATAATATTGAGCATTTTTAACGTGTTTGGTATGGGTTACCGGCAGAATGCCGGCGGGGACAATTGCAACAAAGCCAATAGCAAACATGCTGCTCTCACCCCGCTGCGAGTCGGTGGGGAGCTGTGCTTGCCACTCTACCCACTCTATTGGTGTCTTGGACACCCACGAGTGGGAATAGTCCCTATTAGTCGGCATGCCAACTGTCAGCATTGAGAGCCAGCGGGATGTCGGGATCAGTATTGTGACCGGCGGTCTCCTGACCGCTGGTCACATAATTATAATTACATCCCTTTTTAACACATAATTTATTTTCTTCCTTACTTCTTATATAGTACATTTAATACTTTAATTTTTGGCTGTATACGACAATGGTTAATAAACTAAAAATACTCTTGTTTTATTAAAACAATAAAAAAAAATCTCTTTATTCAAAACATGCAGAAGTGGGCAGACACTTTCCATCTACATCTGTGGAGAGACGTTGGCTGGTCTGATGGAAACAGTAAAGCTGGACATATACTATACAATTATCTGTCAGATCATCTGTCAGATCTGGCTGGTTATAATGAAAATCTGGTAATGGATGAGAGCAAATGACAATTGACTATTTGCTACCAAACACTGGAAAATGGGCACAATCTGTCCGTAATTTAACTAATTTGTATGAACAACAGTTTTTGCCTAATTTCCAGAGTTTGGGAGCAAATGGTCTATTGTCATTTGCTCTCATCCATTACCAGATTTTCATTCCAACCAGCCAGATCTGGCAAATTATCTGACAGATAATTGTATAGTGCAGGGGTGGGGAACCTCCGGCCCGCGGGCCGTATAAGACCCGCGAAGCCGTTTGGTCCGGCGCACCCGCTCCTCTCAGTGAGACACGCTGCCGCTCAGTCCGGCGGCAGCGTGTCTCAGCTGTCACCACACGGAGGAGAGCGCGGCTATTGTCGGGCGGCTGCGGCGGCGTGTAGGACTTGAAACCAGCCGCCGGTTCATGAGCCAATCAGAGCTCGCGGACCGGCAGCCAATCAGGAGCCGCGGCTGCCGGTCCGCGAGCTCTGATTGGCTCTCGAACCGGCGGCTGGTTTCAAGTCCTACACGCCGCCACCCAACATAGCCGCGTTCTCCTCCGTGTCCCCGCCGAAAGGAACGGTAAGCAGCACGGGGGGGGGCATCTGTATACCTGGCACTGTGGGGGCATCTGTATACCTGGCACTGTGAGGGGCATCTGTATACCTGGCACTGTGAGGGGCATCTGTATACCTGGCACTGTGAGGGGCATCTGTATACCTGGCACTGTGGGGGCATCTGTATACCTGGCACTGTGGGGGCATCTGTATACCTGGCACTGTGAGGGGCATCTGTATACCTGGCACTGTGGGGGCATCTGTATACCTGGCACTGTGAGGGGCATCTGTATACCTGGCACTGTGAGGGGCATCTGTATACCTGGCACTGTGGGGGCATCTGTATACCTGGCCATGTGAGGGGCCACTGTGAGGGGCATCTGTATACCTGGCACTGTGGGGGCATCTGTATACCTGGCACTGTGAGGGGCATCTGTATACCTGGCACTGTGGGGACATCTGTATACCTGGCACTGTGGGGACATCTGTATACCTGGCACTGTGAGGGGCATTTGTATACCTGGCACTGTGGGGACATCTGTATACCTGGCACTGTGAGGGGCATTTGTATACCTGGCACTGTGGGGGCATCTGTATACCTGGCACTGTGAGGTGCATCTGTATACCTGGCACTGTGGGGACATCTGTATACCTGGCACTGTGAGGGGCATTTGTATACCTGGCACTGTGGGGGCATCTGTATACCTGGCACTGTGGGGACATCTGTATACCTGGCACTGTGAGGGGCATTTGTATACCTGGCACTGTGGGGGCATCTGTATACCTGGCACTGTGAGGGGCATTTGTATACCTGGCACTGTGGGGGCAATTGTGGATCTGGCACTGCACTATTGGGGGCATATGTGTATCACGTCCCATTTTAACTGGCCACACCCATTTTTTGGGGCGCGCGCGGGGGCAGACTTGTATGGCCCCTGAAGGATTTTATAAATATCCAAATGGCCTTCGGTAGAAAAAAGGTTCCCCACCCCTGGTATAGTGTATGCCCAGCTTTAGGTGTGTGGGGCACCGTTTTAGTTGGACAGAGATGTTGGTCTGGTGTATGGTCATCTTTAGAGCTGTGCTACTCAAACAATCAAGTGTAAAATACAGATACACACACACACACACACACACACACACACACACACACACACTACTGCATCCACTGTCTTGTGTGCTATAGATAGGCACGCTGTTCTTCTGCACATGGAGATTTACCAGTGTAGAGACCAGTGACCATTTCTCATTTTAAGCCTCATCAATGTGGAAGGCAGAACACCCGCAGGTGTAGCTGATACAGACACGCTGCTAAGCCCTTGTGCTGTGCTTAACAAATTATCCCATAAAAAAGTGCATGGAATCCTGGCACAAAGATTACCTTACAGTGAGTGACATCTTCATCCAAAAAAATTATTTTCACCCTCTAGGAATTAAGAGCATTATCTTATTCTGGCTACTATCTCCTTGTGTATAAAAACTTGATCACATAATACATTTACCAGAAACATTAATAAAGGTGTAAAACAAACACATACAGTAATTTATAATCACAAGTGCAGTAAAGACAGTATAGACAGCTCAGGGGAAAATGCAGAATTTCTGCCTTCAACGAGGCACTGTCATAGGATCTTGCTTTCCAAGAAGTCAGGTCATCAAATTTCTCCCTGAGCTAAATTTGCCTCTGGGCAACTTTAAAGCCCCGTACACACGGGGAGATGTGTGCTGAGCGATCTAGCACAGACCGCTCAGCACACAGCGTGATGTGTGCTGAGCGAGGAGGAGGGGGGGGGGGGGACGCTCACTTCACACAGCAATGAAGTGAGTGATGTACTAGATTGAGGCCAATCTAGTACCGGCGACAGCGAAGCGGGGGGCAGCGCATCGCTATCTCTATAGGGCATACACACGGAGAGATATGTGCTTAATTTCTAAACAATCTGGTCAGATTGCTTAGAATTTAAAAAATGGATATCTCTGTGTGTACCCCCCTTTAGGGTTGTGAAGTGGGAAGATCTAGGAGCAGTAACCTACAAAGCTTGCAGAATGGGACTGCCTAATCACTGCTGTTGAGAGGTCTACCCGGCTCAGATAAAATTTTAGGGGCATGGCCTAATCGCGGGGGGACATGGCCACAACCCCTTAGGAAAAACATAAAGCAAAAAAAAAAGTTTCTGTAGCGCCGCTAAGCGAAAAGCGGGGGCAGCCTTGAGCCCCTCAACAAGGGGCAATACGAGGGAAGAGCATGATCAGTGTGTTTGCTCTCTACCCACATAGGGGGTAAATTCCAAGTTGATCGCAGCAGGATTTTTGTTAGCAATTGGGCAAAACCATGTGCACTGCAGGGGAGGCAGATATAACATGTGCAGAGAGAGTTAGATTTGGGTGTGGTGTGTTCAATCTGCAATCTAATTTACAGTGTAAAAATAAAGCAGCCAGTATTTACCCTGCACAGAAATAAAATAACCCACCCAAATCTAACTCTTTCTGCACATGTTATATCTGCCTCCCCTGCAGTGCACATGGTTTTGCCCAATTGCTATCAAAAATCCTGCTGCGATCAACTTGGAATTACCCCCATAGGTAGAGGCCCCACTGCAGCCCAGCACACAAATAGAGTAGTCCACAAGTGCTGATAAACAGTAGATAATATGTCAGTCCACAGGGTTCGTTCTGCAATATCCTGTATTATTGTAGACTGGAAAATGTAATGGATTAAACCACACACAGAACGCTTTTATAAGCTGGACTCGCACCTCTGGTCTGCCCTCCTCTCAATGAGATATGTGCATCAAAAAGTTTCTTTCAACTCCCCTCATGCAGCTTCACACCAAATACCGTCCTATCCCTCATGGGGGGCACTCACCTCGTTCCAATTCCCTATGTTCCTTGAAAGGTTCCTTTGCCTCCTCCTGATATTAGGATATGGGTTCCAGTTCACCACACTAGTTTATATGTGGATAATGCGGAAGGATAGTGAATCCGAAACGCGTTGGTGCTATTTGGGCCCCAGGTTTGATTGTCCTTTCCACCTTTTTTTATGCCTCTATTAGGACCAGTACTTTATGTTTGCAAAGAATTTTTTCCCATATAAGGTTAAGATTCTTCTAGAATCTGTACACATACCTTGGTTTTTCATTTGCTACACAATCCTACATCTTCCTACTCTACATTTATCTCAGTAATTTTATTATTATGTATTAGTTCTACTATAGATTTTTCTGCAATGCATGCTGCCTGTGCTGTACTCTATGTACCTTTTGAAATATCTTCTTTATTTTAGATATAACACATTAAAGCCCTTTGCAGAATTAGGATATTCGTTGGAAATCAGAAGCTCTAGTTGTGATACAGCTTTACCTGTGTTAGGCGCTATGTATGTATTTAATTCTGAGCTGTGCAGTATTTCAGGAGTTAAGTTTCAGAGAGAGGACATGTAAAATTCGGTATGTTATATCTCCTCTGACTGAGGCAGACAGATCAGCAAAGCATGAATTGTAACTCTCCATAGAGCCATCTGCTTACAATTCATTACACTGTCTTGTTCCATGGGAGAGGATTTCAAGCCCACAGCGGGGCATTTGTCCACAGCCGAAATGTGAGGGAGAGTTCAGAGTTTGACAGACTCGCGATACACACAAAAATACTGCTTAACTTTAGCATTTTTATAGAGGGTGTGTGAAACACCCCGGCATCCATTTACATTCTCTGCACAGCTTTATACAAAGTATCTCCAACATGAGTTACAGAGCCTGCGGAGTCGGTGTACTAAGCTGAAGACACCGTGAAAAAGAGCAATTTTGGATTTTTATTTATTTATTGAATTTTAAAGAAGTGTTGTACTGAAACTTTTCCCGAAATCGGGAAACTTGTAGAGGTCTCACTTTGTTATCTGAAAAAAAGGGGCAACATATTTCTGGAAGAGGCATCATTTCAAATAGCTAAACTCTAGACAAACTGTTATATATTTTATTTTGTCTCTTACTATACAATTATTTGGCAGAACTGACTGTTTGGAAAGAAAATCCGGTAGTGGATGAAAGTAAATGACAATAGAACATTTACTCCCAAACACTGGAAAATGGACAAAACTTGTTATTTAGACAAATTGGTTAAATCACGGATTTCACCAATTAGGAAAAACAGCATTTTTTGTCCGTTTTACAGTATTTGGGAGCAAATGGTTAATTGTCATTTGCTCTCATCCATTTCCAGATTTTCATTCCAACGAGCCAGATCTGGCAGATTATTTATTATTCTATGGACATGGGGATCATTAGCAGTGATCGTCGCCGGGCAACGCCGCCGCCAGCGAGAAATGTAATCGCAGCAGCGATCGCAAGAAGACGGACAGGAGGGAGGCGTTCTGGGGCAGATACTCACCGTTTTCCAGGCGTGGTGAGTCCAATGCAGGCGCGTCGAGGCGTTTGGAGGGCGGATGTCTGACGTCAGGACCGGGACCTTCATCGCTGGATCCGTCGCACTGGGTGAGTAACTGCAGCCCTGGTCTTTACTTGAAACTTTTTTAGCATAGCAGGGCTGCACAAGCGTTCGCAGCCCTGCTATGCTAAAATACAGTCCCCCATAGGCGGCGGCAGGTTGATCGCACGAGCAGCAAAAAGTTGCTACGTGCGATCAACTCGCAATGACCCCCAGTATACTTTACTACAGCTGTAGTACAGGTGAGGAGCATTATAATAAAATCTAGTTAATCCTATGCATTTATTTATAGAGTTGCAATGGAATGTTATAATTAATATTACACAGTAGAATTAGAAGGCCCAGTGGGTGTTCTGTATGCACAGTTGTTCAGCTTTCCCCCTGACTGCCTGCATATTCCACTCTCTGTCATGGTGCTGGCACAGTGGTGGAATGCAAGAATCATCCCTCTAGAGCCATCATTGTCAGAGGAAATAAGACAAAGATTAACTACCATACTGCTGAGGCAGGTAAACGGCTTAGACTGTTGTGATCTTATACAGTACTAGGGTTTTATGAGTTTGACTTTTTCATTACACAAGTATTAAAAACCGCTTTACATTCTTTTTTTTATTTTTTTATTTATTCAACATAGTGAAATGGTGATCAATGGTCATTGGGAATGTGTAGCTTTAAGAAGACATTAGTGTACACTTGCCTACCATCCCGGAGTGTCTGGGAGACTCCTAAATCTGCAGTGGCTCTGCTAGGCACCAGGAGAAATAGACAAGTCTGCCAGAGGTCACCTGCCGCCACACACTCCAGGGCCAGATTAAGCCTTGCGGGGGCCCGGGGCACTTAAGATAGGCGGCCCAGGGGAAGGGTGTGGAGTGTGTGTATGTGTGTGTGTGTGGGGGGGGGGGGTATATTAGATTGTGCCTACCTACAGTGGTGAATTTCCCATTATGCACATGAGGTATGTGCCTAGGGGCGGCACTTAGATGTTGTTTAGGTACTGTCAACCTGAAATGTACCAGTAACTGCAAAATATTTCCACTATACTGTACCATATGCAGGGGCGGATTGGTACGTTGGGATACCGGGACGGTTTGCCAGTGGGCCGAGCACCGTCCTCCCCGTTGTGGCCGTGCTACCCCCCTTTCTTCAACACACAGCCGATTCATCTATTATAACAACTGCTTCCGCAGGCTGTCCAGGCTGGAGCCGTGGCTGTGAAGTTGCTGGATGCCGCCCACTATGCAAATAACCCAACCGCAGCCAGCGCAGTGAGAGGCTGGGCATCACACATATCCAGACCGATGGCCTCTCATAGCGCTGGCTGCGGCTAGGTTATTTGCATAATGGGACTAGCCCAATCTACCACGGAACTGGAATGAATGGCTGAGGAGGGCAGACTGGATGGCTGCCTGTCTACCTCAGCTGCTGATCCCGGACACCAGCGCCAGGCAACAGAACTTGGTAAGCAGCAGGGGGGCTGGCCGGCTTATTACTACCCTGGCTGCAGCCTACATGTGAGAACTCTCCCCAACCCCACCCTCACACACTGACACATACACACACGCAGCACCTCACACAGTGACACACAGTCCCCTATACACACACACACACACACACAGCACCTCACACACTGACACACAGTTCCCTGTGCCCAGCCCCCCGCCAGCACCGCACACTCTGCCCCCTGTATGCAGCACCACACACACTGACGCACAATACCCCCTGCACCCAACACTACACACACTGCCCCTGTACCCAGCCCCTCACACACTAACACACAGACCGCTGTATCCAGCACCTCACACACTGCCCCCTGTATGCAGCACCACACACTGACGCACACTACCCCCTGCACCCAACACCACACACACTGCCCCTGTACCCAGCCCCTCACACACTAACACACAGACCGCTGTTTCCAGCACCTCACACTCTGCCCCCTGTATGCAGCACCACACACACTGACGCACACTACCCCCTGCACCCAACACCACACACACTGCCCCTGTACCCAGCCCCTCACACACTAACACACAGACCGCTGTATCCAGCACCTCACACTCTGCCCCCTGTATGCAGCACCACACACACTGACGCACACTACCCCCTGCACCCAACATTACACACACTGCCCCTGTACCCAGCCCCTCACACACTAACACACAGACCGCTGTATCCAGCACCTCACACACTGACCCAGCCCCTCACACACTGCCCTCTGTACGCAGCACCACACACACTGACACACACTGCCCCCTGCACGCAACACCACACACACTGACACACACTGCCCCCTGCACGCAACACCACACACGCTGAAACACACAGCCCCCTGTATGCAGCACCACACACACTGACACACAGCCCCCTGCACCCAGTAGATCTAAACTAGAGAGCTGCATTAGTAGAAAGTAGCAGACACAATGTGGTAAATTTACTAAGATGGGAGTTCTATTTAACATGGGATGTTGCACATAGTAACCAATTAGATTCCAGGGATTAACTTCTAGAAGGTGCTAGATAAATGAGAAGTAGAATCTGGTTGCTATAGGCAACATCCCATCTTCAATAGAACTCCTGTATTAGTAAATTTACCCCAATTTCTATAAAAGACCCAAGGAAGGCTGCAACTGCATCCAACAGAATCAGGCCCCAGCGAGTTTCCTGCCCTGCGTGACAGACTCCACCCCCTAAATTAGGGCTGCATCCAGAAATTTCCCGGGCTTTCTATTCCAATCCGCCCCTGACCATATGCCATCTTAAATGTAGTGTAAATGGGTAGGACATGCACATACTGCACCTGTAAGCTGTCCTACTTAGTAAGTATGTCTACATAATAAATAATAATTAAAATACATTTCATGGCTTTTTTATTATTCTGTTAAATTGGCAATCATCAAATGAGAGCTTATAACCAATCAATGACTAATGATAAGATTATTCAGGGGGGGGGGGCAGCCATTATTGTTGTGCCTAGGGGTGCCCTCACCCCTAAATTCACCACTGCATGCCTCCTGTATCACCTGTGTTGAACTATTTAATTGAAAGAAAGGTCTTTCAGCAGAGATGATCGCGATTCTAAATTAAGAATGAAGTCCAGGTAGAGAGCATTTTGTCCCTCCTGGAATGGGTCATGGTGGGAGGTATGGATTGTGTGTATATTAAATTTAAACCAATGGTGTATATTAGATTTAAACTAATAGTTTAATAATGCATGGGTACTGTTTATAACTCCTCCTAATTGAGAGACAACTATTTTATAAAGATTCCTTTAGTGGAACAAAGACAACTTAACCTTAAAATACACATTTTACCCATATATTAAAATGTATAATTTATCTTGCAAGAATGCAATGGCAGCAGCCTCTGCTACTTAACACACTGGGGCTGGACTCATGAGGAATCTCTGCATAACTCCCAACATGATCCTCTTCAGGAGGGACACAATGCTCTGCTTCTGGACTTTTCTCTTAATTTATGATTGCCGCCACCTGTGTTGAACAGGTTAATGGATAAGAAAGGTTTCTCATCACAGGTGATGGCAATCATACAGTAAGAGGGAAGTCCAGGAGCAAAGTATTCTGTCCCTCCTGGAGAGGTGTGTGTGTGTGTGTGTGTGTGTGTGTGTGTGTGTGTGTGTGTGTGTGTGTGTGTGTGTGTGTGTGTGTGTGTGTGTGTGTGTGTGTGTGTGTGTGTGTGTGTGTCTCTGTCGCTCTAGACCCAAATGCTATCATTAGATAACAGGTTACACAGGACCCAGACACCAAGGCAGGAAGGAGAAGAAGCTGGGTTTCCTGGGTCACTTACAGCTCTCTCTCCCCTCCTATCTCTCCTCTGGCCGGGAAGCTCCGTTGGTATCTTATGAAACCTGATACTCCTGTGTCTCTGCCTATACTACATGCTGTCCTGCTCACATTCTGGCTGCCTAGTTCTGCTGCTGCACAAGAGGGAGAGCTAGTGATGTCAGTGTGTTCTGGCCGGGGGGGCCCTGATAGAGGGTGGCCCCTGGTACAGTATGCCCTGCACCCCCCTCCCTTAATCTGGCTATGCTTCCACAGTGAAGTGGGTGATCCCAGGTGGCTTGGTGATGCAATTTGTGCTAAATTGGGAAATCATAGCCCCGCCCCATTCACAATGCCCAGAATCGCTACTTTGTATAGCAGGGCCACAATGGCATAATTTTACTTACCTGGTCTTCATATGGTCACTTTTTTACTCTTCCTGCCTGTTCCCCCTTATCTGTCTGTTTCTCTTATCAGCTCTTGATTTTATTAAAAAATGATCCTCATCATAACATTTTTACTTTTCATCTTTAGTATTGTACTTTTGAGATATCCTATGTGGCTTAAGCATCCCTGTTTTCTTTTCCTCTGTTCTATACTGTGATACATATTTGGTTGTGGATAATGTTGTCATGTTGTTACTTGGTGATTTTCAGGAGCATCTTTGTCTTCATCATAAGGTGGAATGTGACGAGTAAGATGGAAAATAACAGAAGTCTTTGGAAACTGCAGATGTGCATTATACCGAACTCTAAAGCTGGGTAACTCCGACATTGGACAAGTGTGTGACAAATGTGTACACTCCCATGACCTATCCAGACCGACAAATAAACAAACAAACAGACCAATGAATTTTATATGTAAGATTCATTGGTATGTTTGCTTGTTTGTCTGGTTATGCATTCCGACACCGCTGCACTGAATGGGATGAAACCAACATGAGGTGGTCCAGTTGGATACTGGTCAAGTTTTAGGGGGATTAGGGTCCCAGTTTGACCTCCCGTTGGTGTACGCTGGGCAGAATTTTGACCCTGGGAGCCTGTTCTGAGCCTGGACTAGATGGATTTGGACAAATATTTAGTGGTAACATTGGATTCCAAAAGACATGCTAGGGGCTTGAGGTCCCGGTTGGACCTTCCGTCGGTGTACACTGTACAGAACGTTGACCCAGGGAGCCTGCTCTAGGCCTTCCACTGGATGGATTTGGATGAAAACTTTAATGAACTATAATAACTGACAGAAATAACCATAATTCAATGACCTGAAATAATCATAAATCAATGAACTAAAATAACTGACAGAAATGGAGGTGGGAAGACAAACAATATTGTGTACCCAAAAGCCTTGGAATATAAACATTGATAATAGTAATAGAAGGAAAACTTTAAACCCATCTCGCAAATGTAAAAGTGATTATAAAACTGAACAGAAAGGAAAGCTGGGGATTAGAACTACTGGCGACAACTCATGGGTGTGTTGGAAGAGCTGCTAAGCTGCCAATTAGTTTTAAAATGTTGACAGTTACATCCAACTCATTTATCACGTAAGAACTAAGAACCTGAAAATGTAAATGCGGGCAATGCCGGGTACTTCAGCTAGTATTATATAAAACTTGTGAATCCTGTATTTTGCCCCAGTGGGAAGGGAACATTCAGTGTTTGCAAAAGTGCATATTTAGCTGTATTGTATGACAAATAACACGTATCACTCCTCAGCTATGTTTCAAAATCTGCATTCTGTGGTGACCATACTTTTCTCAACCTAAATATGACACATGGTCACCACTACACATACAATGTGACCAATTCAATTCCATATTATTATAATGTTCCACGAGTGAACACAAAACAGATTTTCAGCCTCATGTGATTTGATTCTTCACCTTTTTTGTGTTACTGCAATAAAAATAGTGTTTTTCTGTGCTTTTATTAATCCCTGCAGAACATAGTGGGTGGGATGCTTCAAGCATTGCATTTTGCATGTGATGCACCCCTGCCACGCATTGCAAGCATAGCAGCGTTTATTAGCGCCGAATGCTTGAAAAAAAAATCATAAAGGACAGCTCTTCCAATAAGAGCTGTCCTTTGCAATAGAACCCGGGATTTCTTCTGTGCATGTGTCAGCTGACGCGCACGCCGTGGGGTGTGCTGGGAGGGATCCGATTGGATCAGTCTCAGGGGAAGTCTAAAAAAACAAGCCCTAGGCTTCTGTTAGGCAATGCCATCTAAAGATGGCGTTTCCTACTGTGGTTCCAAGCTCCAGAGTGTATCGCATTCCGGAGTTTGGTGTGTACGAGAAAAGTGGTCAGACGTCCGAAAACTGCATTTTCTGAGGTTTGGTTGCCTTAATAGCTATGAGGCATCCCGCCCATATAGTGGGTGTAAAAGACTGGTTCAACTCTTCTCTCCAGTTTGGTGTGGATTAGGTGAACAGTCAATAGGTCGACATCATG
Organism: Pseudophryne corroboree; assembly: GCF_028390025.1. Taxonomy (NCBI): domain Eukaryota; kingdom Metazoa; phylum Chordata; class Amphibia; order Anura; family Myobatrachidae; genus Pseudophryne; species Pseudophryne corroboree. The sequence goes on along the minus strand of NC_086451.1, from coordinate 98,310,090 downwards.
TGGTCAACATGCATTAGGTTGACAGGGTCAATAGGTCGACAAGACCAAAAGGTCTACACTGAAAAGGTGGACAGTGGAAAAGATTTACAGGTACATAAGGTCAACATGGAAATGGTCGACACAAGGCTTTTTTTGGTGGATTTTTTTTAACCATATGTGAACCAAATTAGTGAAAATGTCTACTCTCATGGGCTCGCTCCACTTACTACCACTGTGCTCTGCACAGATTACTATTCCCAACCGTACTTCATGTGTATATTAAATCAAGTCAAAGTTTAAAAAAACATTAAAAAAAGTGATGACCCATATGTGTGTTGAGTCGACCCATGTCATGTTGACATTTTGGCTATGGCAACGTTTTGTACCTGTGAACATAATGCATATCAACCATATGTCGACCTATTAAACGTCAATCTATCATCCGGAACCCCTCCAATCTATTGCGTGGTGAAAAGAAGTAGGATTAGGAGATTCAAACACAACTGTGCTTGAATTTTGCTCTGATCCATAAATATCTATATTTTATTTATTTAAAAAACGAAAACCTATAAAAAAAAATGTAACACTTGACAAAAAAAAACCATAACATTAATGGGCCGTGCCATGACTATTATTTGTCTGTATCGCAACAGACTCTTCATTTGTATTTAAAGTATCCCTGCTATTGTATGTACTAACTGTAACTCGCAATAAACTTTGACCCTGCGAGTTATATCCCGGCCACATCGGAGGAGTCTTTCACGTTTTCGAAAGATTCCTCCTAAGTTTATGACATTGCGCATGCACACTGTCCGTTACCAGAGCCAGACAGAGGCTGCGGGAGAGGCACTGTAAGAAAATGCTTCCATAGGCATAACGTGGTTTATGGATGGTGTGTACCAATGGGGCCAAACTAGGGAAAGCTTCACTTTTCAGAGTTTGGTACATATGGGTCAGACCGTGTCTCCTATGACGTAAAACATTGGGGCCCCTATGACAAATACCAATGGGGCCAAACTTGGAAAAGCTTAGCCTTTCTGATTTTGGTACATAGGGGTCAGACTGTAGTCCCCCATTGATAATAACGGTGACGGCGCTCTGCAGCACTTATTAGCCTTTTGCAGAAGATATCTGTGAAATCTCCTGCATTTGGCTATTAGTATATAGTGGGGATACATAAAATGACGCAGAAAGTGCAGTTTAAGGGGGACATGTACTAAGCAGTGCTAAAAGTGGAGATGTGAGCCAGTGGAGAAGTGCCAATGGCAACCAATCAGCATTGCTGTAACATTTATAATTTGCATACTATAAAAGTATACAGAGCAGCTGATTGGTTGCCATGGGCAGCTTCTCCACTGGCTCACTTCTCCATTTTTATCACTGCTTAGTTAGTACATGTCCCCTTAAGTCAATGCAACTACTCGTTAGAACTGTTCATAAATAAATAAATAAACAAACAAATAAATAAATAAATAATAAACAGCCACCCCAGTTATTGCCAGTGGGGTTAATTTAAAAAAGTTCAGTTGCTCTGGGTCTCCATGTTCAATGATTACACATCCCAAATCCATCTATATAGGCTGAGCAATGTACTAGATACTTCTGTATACCCCATCTCCCACAAACCTCTCTCCCTCCTCCCCTCCTATCTCTCATATAAGTATTTCTCAAATCCATAGCATTTCTACTGCACAGACTCCGCCGTTGTGACCTTCAGACCGTAAAACAGCTGCTCTAAAGTCCTATTTTATACCCTGTTCCAAAACTTTTTATGGCAGATGTTTGAGCGGAAGCTGTGGGTATATTTTTGTATTAAGACACGCATTAAAATGTTCTGATGGCTCCCTCTCTTATCTGATGTCCACACTGTATGATTTAACGCCAGCTTTCAAAAATGGAAAATATAAATGGAGAGAGAATTCTTTTTAGGCACTTTCCGTGGCTCGGCTTTTAAAACGCATCTTTGGGATTTTTCTTTATGAACCATGGTATTACTCTCGACCTTGAAGCTCCCTCTGTATCTCCAGATATGGTATCAAAAGCACATTTTCTTGTGCCGCTCTCTCATCAGCAAGGGTGTCTGAATGTCACCGTGTGTCAGGACATTCGGGGGGGGGGGGGGGGGCATTAAATATCTAACATTTTCCTTGTGTATTTTTAAGTCCTAAGCCAGAAGATATTATTAACCTTTTCATTACAGAGAAGGTTAAAGTGTCTTTCCTGCAAACTAGACAAGAATTAAAACCTATGGGCCTGGTTCAGAGTTGTACGTAAACCTGATATTTACAGTGTTGAGCTATTATCAGTAAACTGCGCATGCATCAAGGTACCTTAGCGATGTCACTTGAATTGAGGATTTATTCGCAAATTGAATGACAGTCAGGGACTGTTTGGGGGCGGTGATGGAAAAAAGAAGCAAAAAGGCAGGAGCACCTCAGGCTGCAACTGCGATCCCATATGCAGATAACATGACGCCGGCAGTTACCGTAACCTTTCTCAGGGAACCGATTATCGAAGGATCTGCGACTGCCACTGCGTATTTGTACACAGCCACTTGGATTTGCATTTGCAATGTTGCCTGTGGATGTCTCAATACATTTCCAGGCGGCTACCGCATTTGCATATTTTCACACATTATCTGCGTACAAATTTGCAGCTGTGAATGCATTAGCGTACATCTCTGGTGCAGGCTCTGTGATAATATATTTTTAAATATATACATGTTATATATACACGTTTCTAGTTCAAATGTGAATGTGTCCAAATAGCTGTATTTAGATGTAAAACACTAATTAAAGTAAAAAAGCTTGTTTAAACATCGGTGTTGGCATGCGCAATGCATGAATTTAGGTTTGATTGAGCGCTGATTGAACTCTCTGACCACATGCATTGCAGAGCGCGACCAGAAATACAGTAAATCAGAAAAACAGTAGATCATTGATCTTGATGCCAGTGCACCCAATCTGTTTACATTACTATCACACAGTAACATGTAGGCAGGGGCGGAGCCAGAACTTTGTGGGCCCTACAGCAACGTTTTGAAGTGGGCCCTGTCCCAATGCTTCTAGAGAGACACCACTCTATAGCAATTGTTCATTTTATGCCCCATAATAGTGCCCTAGTTTATTTTCTGAACCATAATAATGAACCATAGTAGTGCCCTAGTTCACATTATGTCACATTGTAGGGTTGCCAGTACACATTGGGGGTCATTCCGACCCGATCGCTCACTGCAGTTTATCGCAGCGCAGCGATCGGGTCGGAAAGTGACATGCGCCGGCGCTGCAGAGCGCCGGCGCACGCGGCCGTCGTTCAGTAGCGATCGCCTCTGCCTGATTGACAGGCAGAGGCGGACGCAGAGAGGGAGGGGGATGGATGGCGGTGCGGTCTGGACAACGCAGGCGTGGCTGGACCATTAGGGGTGCGGGCTGCGGCGGCTGCTTGACGTCTCACGCAGTCACTGCAGCCAGTGGCAGCGACGATCAACTCCCAGCCAGCCGCAGGAGCTGCGCTGGCCGGGAGTAACTCCACAAATACAAAAGCATTGCCGCTGTGCGATGCTTTTGTATTTGTGCGGGGAGTGGGGGGCCGGACTGACATGCGGGGCGGACTAGCCCTGTGCTGGGCGTCCCCCCACATGTCAGGGAAGATAATCGTAGCTGTGCTAAATTTAGCACAACTACGATCAACTCGGAATGACCCCCATTATGCAGCACAGTACTCCCAATTCATATTATTACATACAGTGTACCCAGTTCATATTACAGTGCCTCCATTTCCTATTATGCCACACTATAGTGCCTCCACTTCATATTGTGCCACATTACAGTGCCCAAGTTCATATATGTAACATTATAATGCCCTCCAGTTCATTTTATACCACATTACAATGAGTAGGTCCAGGGGCATAACTAGATATATTACCAGTCCAAAGGCAAAAGTTTTTAAGGGCCCCTATGTACAACCACTGAAAAATGTATTTAACGCATGTAACTGTGACAGGGAAGGTGGGCCCCTCTCAGCTTTGAGCCCCAAAGCAGTTGCACTCCCTGCACCTATGGTAACTACGCCCTTGCATGCAGGGATAAATAAATGCATATAAAATACACAAGGGCGTAGCTACCATAGGTGCAGGCAGTGCAGCTGCTACGGGGCTCAGAGCTGAGAGGGGCCACCTTTCCTGTCACAGTTACATGTGTTATATACAGGGGCGTAGCTACCATAGGTGCAGGCAGTGCAGCTGCTATGGGGCTCAGAGCTGAGAGGGGCCCACCTTCCCTGTCAAAGTTACATGTGTTATATACATTTTTCCCCATTGGGTGGTACGTAGGGGTCCTTTCAAACTTTTATCCTTGGGGCCTGCAATATATTTAGGTATGCTCCTGGACCTGCTCATTGTAGTGTGGTATAAAATGAACTGGAGGGCATTGTAATGTTATATGATGAACCAGGGCACTGTAAGGAGGCACAATATGAACGGGGAGCACTATATATCATAATGTGAATTGGGGGTACTGTGTGGCATAATGTGTACTGGCAGCTCTGAAATGTGACATAGGGTGATCTTAAGCACTAATACGATTCATAATAGAAACTAGGGCACTACTATGGGACATAACATTAAATAAGGCTCTACTAAGGTTCAGAAAATGAACTAGGGCATAAACATTAACAAGTGCTGCAGAGAAGTGTCTCTCTAGAAGCACTGGGAAGGGGGCACCTTCAAAATGTTGCTATGGGGCCCACAAAGTTCTGGCTACGCCCCTGAATATACAGTACACTGCCAGTGGTGTAACTTCCAGAGACATTGGAGGCACTTGGTGCTGGTCTCCAGCTCTCAGAGGGACACCAAGAAAGAAAGAATGAGGGTCTGCTGAAATAGGATAGATCTTTCTACACTTATTTCATAGTGATTTGTTACAGTCACTGCTGACTGCTGTCCAAGTTTACAAACTATGAGGGTCATTCAGATCTGATCGCTAGGCAGCGTTTTTTGTTGTCCCGCATTCAGATAGTCGCCGCCTACAGGGGGAGTGTATTTTCGCTGTGCAAGTGTGCGAACGCATGTGTAGCAGAGCTGTACAAACTGATTTTGTGCAGTCTCTGCCCAGCCCAGGACTTACTCAGCCGCTGCGATCACATCAGCCTGTTCGGGACCAGATTTGCCGTCAGACACCCTCCCTTTAAATGCTTGGTCCTACCTGCGTTTTTCCAGACACTCCCTGAAAACGGTCAGTTGCCACCCACAAACACCCTCTTCCTGTCAATCTCCTTGCAAACGCCCGTGCGAATGGATCCTTAGCATAAACCCGTTGCTGACCAGCGATCCACTTTGCAGCCGCCCATCGCACCTGCGTATTGCTGTGAATACGTATGCGCAGTTAGGATCTGATCACCCACGGTGCAAAAACGCACAGCAGCAATCAGATCTGAATTACCCCCTAAATTTGCATCCCCTTTGAGCTGAAGAGTCTTGGAATGTGTGTCAGCAGATCAAAGTGTATACAGTATAAAGGATGGGATGTACTAAAAGGGAAAATGCGGTAAAACCCCCGTTTTCGGGGGATTTACCGCATTTTCATATGTGCTAAGACCCAGCCACTGGGTTTTCGCCACTGAGGGTATCACCATCTTTGGATGGCGATACCCTATAGAAGCCTATGGGCTTCTTATCGCTGGCCGCCGCAACCCGCCGCCTCCGCTGCCCCCCGCCGCAGACGCTGACCCCCCCCCCCCCCGGTATACCTACCTCAAGGAAGCCTGGACCCGGAAGGTAAACTCCTCCTCCCCCTGGCAACACAGCCGGAGGTCATTAGGGGAGAAGAAGTGGAGGAGGCGCCCAGGACAGCCTGCTACCTGCTTCCTGGCAGCTGAGGAGAGGGAGAGCCCAGAGAGGTGACGGAGACCCCCCCCCCCCCGCACACCACTTCACAGGTATTGCGGAGGGCATCCGTCACTGCATTGCGATGTTGATCGCATATGTTAGTACATATGCGATTAACATCGCTGTGAGGGGTGGCGATGTATGTTGATACATCCCGCCCATAGTGAGCTACAGCTCTGCTGCTGTGTCTTATATGATGACTGAAAGGAGACCAGAAGTTGTTTTAAGGAAGTGCACTAAATATTATAATAAAACTTTTAGTTTTTTTTTTAAATCAAAGCTTGGAGAGAGATAAAATTGGGGCAGATGTATTAAGCCTGGAGAAGTGATAAAGAAGTGATAAGTGGAAGGTGATAATGTACCAGCCAATCATTACCAGTTTGAAAAATGACAGCTAGGAGCTGATGTGTTATCACCTTCCACTTGTCACTTCTTTATCACTTCTCCAGGATTAATACATCTGCCCCATAGTGAGAGATAAGGTACCAACCAATCCACTCCTGTCATTTTTCAAACAAAGCATGTAAAATGTAAGGCAGAAGCTGATTGACTGATACTTTAGCTTTCATGATTTTATCTCTCTCTGAGCTTTGATATACCCCTCTTCCCCCTGGGGCTCTATTTATTATCATTTACAGCCAGCACCCAAAAATTTAAATTCCTTACGCCACAATTGGCTGCATTAAGGAATCTTTATTCTCCCGGATGTACCATTGGCAAGTCGCTGGGACATCAGCACATTTCGCCTCCGAGCGCCTGGTATGAACTTACTACTCTGACTCTGGTGCATGTTATTATGTGAATGCAGGACATATATGCTGAATTAGTGATGAAAGAAAGAGCACCACATTCTTTTCTCATTTCCAAATATTTTGAAATCTGATGCAAAACTTAAAAATATAACTTTAATTGTGGTCATTTTGTACTAGTGATCAGTGGTCCTCAAGCAGTGTTATAAGACATGCAACTACTTATGTGACTGGTAGGCCTATTCATCATCACTAATTGTGCATGTTTATATGTAATGGCCCGATTCATTATTGGTGAACCTATGGAGCTGCCTAGCATTTAGAAAACTCAGAAACCTGAATGTTTGCTTGTGGGAACCAGTGCCAGAGTGTCGCTGCTTCCTATGGGAAAGAGGACCGGAGCTGCGAAGAGAGATCAGAGTAGATCACTTCACCACCTCCGAACGGGTGGTCTTCAGGTTGCTGGCGGCCGGGCTCCCGGCGACCACCATACCGGCGCCGGAATTCCGACCGCCGGCATACAACATCTTTTCTCCCTCTTTGGGGTCCACGACCCCCCTGGAGGGAGAATTGATAGCATGGCGCACATAGCGCGCCATTGTGTTCGCAGCGTGGTGAGCGCAGCGACCCCACAAGGGGCTCATTTGCGCTCGCCCAGCTGTCGGTATGCCGCTTGTCGGGATTCTGGCGCCGGTATGCTGGTCGCTGGGACCCCGACCGCCGGCAAACCATACTACACCCCCTCCGCACTGCATGCCCTGTGGCTGTGCTTATGGTCATGCATGTGCACTTGGCTGGATGGGCACCAGTAAGTAAGACAGAGATCGCGGGGTCATCTACTTTTTGGCACAGCTGTCCCCATACTGGAGCAATAGTGAATTGCTTTGGTAATTATGTATTCACTGCTGCGACTTGTGGCTTGTTGGAAACCTAATCATCGTAGACCATCCAGCAACTCCTGATGATGAATAGGCCACTATATATTTACGAAAAATATTTACTTTTAAATGAGGTTGTGATACATTAACTTGTGATATGTACTAAATTATGTCCCTATGTATCATAAATAAAAGAATATATATAATATATACATTTACTATGTATGTACTATGGGCATGAAAATTCCCATTTAATCCTGCTTACCTTAGTGCTGCCAGAGTGAACAGAAATGCAGTACCGTAGAGGGTAAAGGGATGCTTGCCAACTGGCAATGAAAGATTTAAGACTTGGAATATGTTGCTCTGTGATTCATCCCTATGTTATCTCTGACTCCTTGCCCCAGGCTAACAGTGCCATCTTGCTTATCCATTTTCCAGCTTTTCCTTCCAGAAGGTGGGTGCTCATAGAGAGCGCACCACACTGGAGTTGAGATGCGCAAGGGCTGCTGCTGATGACAGGTCACAGAGAACACCACCTGCATTAGCAGACACTGCAGGGAGAGAGCAGGGTGTATACCAGCTGGAGCCTAGAGATCTGAACAGATTTTCCTCTGACATGGTACTTAGATGGCGGGCCAGTCTAGCGCATATAATCTTAATGTTACTATTTACAAATCTGTGCCTAAACTTCAGTATAAAAAAACATATAGAACCATACTTTGCTTAATTTGACCTATTTGAAAACAAACCGTTGTTTAAACCTAACTTACTCCCTTAAACTTGCTGAATAGGGGCTATTATTGATGCATGGCCTGAGTGACAGCATTACTGTCCAATTTTGCCATATATGTTGGCGGTCAAATTAGGTGAGGTCTTGTCAGTCGGTGCTTTGCCCAATCATTTCCAAGTCATGTTGGAGACCTGGTGTAGTCAGAAGATGATTGTGGTCACCTGCCATCCACAGTTATCAGTATGCCCAAAAGCGATCCAAATAATTATTATGTGCCCAACACTGTCTGGGATTTGATCTCTCCCCCTGCTACTCTCTGCCTTTGTCTTTCTCCCCACCCCCTCTCCCACATTATAGTGCATGTCTACAGTCATCTTTCAGTAAAGTGGACAAAGAATGGTGGTCAATATGCATGTGCCCAGGGGCACATAACAGGATCACCTAAATGTGGTGTCATTGGTGGCACTTGCAAGTACTACAAATAATCGACATAGTAAAGAAGAATTTCCTGTTTCTTGCCCTACTTCCAAGGTCAGTTTCATAAGAATTTCATTTCTCTTTGATATGTTATTAAGGCAGTCCGAGCATCCATCCCATACTGGGTGTGCATAGATTACCAAACCCTTTTTTTTTTTTTTTTTTTGACAAATGGAGGGGAGACCAAACCAGATTTTTTTTCAGGGGCCCCATGGTGTTTTTAGTTATTACTGCTATGCTTAATGCAAACCTTGAATTTCTTGAATTTTAGCTGTGTCTGCATGGAGTATGAGATATATTTTCAAAGCTGTTCAAGAACATTCTTCTATAGAAGAACCCCAACAGTAGGTTATTCCCTGACATCTGCTATGATCTGGTGATGAGGGTACTTGAGGAGACATGCTTATGCCATCATGTAAACTGACAAAAGACAATATAAATGACACAAGCTCAATGTCAATGGACTAGTAAACAGTAAAATTTATCACAAGTAAAATCCTAAATAAAAGTCAGCATGCTTTGTGTGCTCTGACACTGATAGAGTTAATACTAATTAAATTGGTACACCAGTCATAGAGCTGGCATCCACCAATTAGGATCATTGTCTACTGGGATTTCCTCTTGAGATCTCTCGACTTAATAGAGATTTTTCCATCAACATCAAGATTTACTGTACCTAACGAAGGGTACAGTCTGAGCACTGATATGGGAACCGCAGAAAGCAAAATATTATGTTTTACTGTAAAGGCTAGCAAGGTCTAATTGACTAAAATGCTTCATTATTAACATATTTCTGCAAGATCAGGAGAGTATACTTATTGATTGTCATTATACAGTATGTGCTAATATTTTATAGTGGAAGCTGTGTTTCTGTCCAGTTATGTTGTCTATAGTTTCTTTGCTACGGATGTTCCTTAACATATTGTTTATACCAGTGAGGTGCAATCTGATAGCTTTCAGGGGGTCTTCCAAGCAGGATTTGGTCCTACACAGGGTTTTTAATGCATCTGTATGCAAGAGATGACCGAGCACCATCGGAAGTAATGACACAGCCAAAAACAATAAGTTAACCTATTGTTGGCTAGGGATTGGTATGCAAGACCAGCGGACAGGATGCCAGCGGTCACAAGACCAACGCTGATATCCCGTTGGTCATGATCCCGACAGGGGCGATGTAAATATTCTAACCCCCCCCCCCCTCAACCCGCCCATACCGCAGCCTAACCCTAACCTCCCTCCTTAGTGGCTAAACCTAACCCCCCCCCCCCCCTTTCCCCTCTTTCCGCAGCCAAACCCTAACCCTCCCCCGGTGATGCTCAACCTTAATTCCCGCCTCCACGCCGGATCCCGACAGCCAGTATTTTGAAAGTATACCATTGACTTTGTCCCATATTTAGGAATATATGGTGATAAAACAGATTTCCTATAGGTGGTAGCAGATAATAGCCTTGGTGGATCTGGGAAAGTATGACCCGGGTTGCCGGTTAACACATGGCCAAATTAACGGAAGCTCTGAGTAGGCCTGCCAGTGCCCATTGCTCAAAATAAAATAAAATATATACATATATATATATATATATATATATATATATATATATATATATATATATATAAATAAAGAGATATAAAAAAAATATTTAAATATAACTAAAAAAAAAAAAATGCTTTAACTAAAGACCCTTTTCTTTCAGCATATCCTTTTACTGGCATCCTGACATTGCTTTACGGATGATCCAACCTGGTTTTGCCTTAAAACAAATGAGTACTTTAATTTATTGGCTACAGAATATCGCCAAAATCATTCTGGTTCCAGCAAATCTGAACCTATAACATATATACCATATAATCTGATTTCACTATAGATAAAGGACTATGGTTATCCTTTATTATATAGTGTCACTCTCACCATTATCTAGTGAGCATTCACACAATCAGTTTGTGGATTTTTTTCACATAAACGCTATTTTAGAAATTTCTCAGTGTGCAGCAAATCACAGAACTCTTTACAGTTATATTTTAACTTATACATATATACTGTACTGTCTATTGAAGATTTTGGGAGAGAGTTATTTTGAATGGAGACCCCCCGTGATACCTATTCGAATTGCACCCATTACAAAAATGAGACATTTGTCACCTGGTATGATTTAGCCTCTAAAAGAGATCTCACACAACAGGGGGATTTACTCAGTGATAAGTAGTTTTCCCCCAAAAAAATCCCCCCCCCCTTCCCCCTCCAGCCTATGATTTAGGAAAGCTGCCCTAACCACCCAACTCGCCTGGGCGAAGGTCACTGCTTTTGTTCTCCCCACATATCAGCCAGCTCCCTGGGAAGAGTCCACCTTGCATTGAATCCCAAAGCTCCAGCCATCTACCAATCAGCCATGCACTGCCTGGCTGCGGGCTGGGAGGCAGGTAGAGAATGCTGCCTGGCCACTCCTATTGTATGTAATTCACAAGGGATTGGTATGCGTAACCAGTGGACGGGATGCCAGCAGTCACAATACCAATGCAGGCATCCCAATGGTCATGATACCAACAGGGGCAAGGTAAGCATTCCAACCCTAACCCCCCCTACCCCCTATCCCTCACCTCCCCCCTTAGTGCCTTACCCTAACCTCCCCACTTTCTGCAGCCTAACCCTAACCACCCCCTTTAGTTCCTAAACCTACCTTCTCCCCCCCACCCGGGTGGTGCCTAACCCCAACCTCCCCCTGCAGCCTAACCATAACCCCTCGGGTGGTGTCTAACTCTAACCCCCCCCCACCCCATGGCGCCATCTTCTGATACTGATACTGATATATTTATTGTCATTATCAAACAAAGTTGACAACGAAATTCAATTTGTACAGCACACCAAGCAATAATAATAAAAAAGCATACAATAACACACATTAGAGATGACACATTGGGGGAGATTCAAATGTATGAAAAGTCGGTTGGGTGTCTGCTTTTTCCTGTCTCCCAACTGACTTTTCAAACATTTGAATCTCCCCCATTATTCGCAATGAGTGTTTAGCACGTGCACGGCAGTTGGAAAGAAACTGTTCCGTAGACGATTTGTGTATGCCTTCAAAGATCTAAACCGGTTACCAGAGGTCAACTTAGTAAAAAGATATGCAGGTGCATGCAGACGGATCTTTCCAGTGATATTCCCCAAAAAATGGGCACAGTGTCTACTCACTGGAGACAGAGGGACTGGGGGCATGCCAGCAGCTCACAGAGCACTGGGCATGTCCCCTCAGTAATGAAATGGGGAGGTGTGGCCTGTGATTGTGGCACTCCTATGACGCCACGCCCATTTTGATGGGGCCCCACCGTTTTTGGATGCACCATGCTGTGCCATGCGCGGAAGTCCCGGGCCCTCATTCTTTAATGTTGGGAGGTATGGAATGTCTGGTAGTTGACAACCCCTGTAAGTCTTTTCTAAGGACATCCATGTCCCTAAATGGTGCATTTCTTAAAGTTACTCCAGACTTTGCAGTCTACATTAGGAGAATAGGCAGCAGATAATTATATGCTTAGCATTCAGAAAAAATAGCCATAAACATAACTGTTCTGCATATAAAAGACCAATGAACAAAAAGATGGACAGACGAGTGTGAAATCAGCACTTATCGGCCATCACAGTGTTTCTGTGACGTGCGGATAATGCTTTCTCTCTCAAGCTAGAAATTACAAGTGTAATTCTGATCTTCCTACATGCGGAATGCGAGGCTTTGTCTTTGTCAGGCAGGAAATCCTTTTAATAACCGCACACACACACTGTCAGGAGCTTTGAAACATATCGCTCACTGACGATCAATGCTTTGTATTATTTGCTAAGACTGAAAGTCAAAAGCATTTTAATCTCGTAGGATTCCGGCTCCCCACATTATAAATTTCATATTATGGTTAATAATTGTCAGCCGAGACTGGAAATATGTGAGCTGATCAATATCGCACTTTGGAATTAATCGTTGGAAAAAAGGCTGAGCGGGTGCCCGGTGAATGATGGATTTTATTTAAATGGAATTCATTTTGCAAACACCTATTTTTTTATTATGAGAATTTGGATCAGCATTTGTGATGAACTTTTTCAAATTACACCTTGTGCTAGAATCGAGGCCGATATTTCATTGGGGCTCTTTAAATGTCGCTTTGTGTGTGTTTTGGGAAAATGATCATCTAAGTCAGGATTGTTATGGAGTACTGAGTATATCTGCTTCTTATTAATTGCAGGTTTGTTAGAGCAAGAGACAGAAGTGATATAGCCTTATGTGAATTAATTGAAGGGTATGTATCATCGTGGTGCTAGTAATATGTCAAATGTGATGCATGCTATTCCCGAAAAATGCGTGCACAGCGAGCATTGGATTATGGGAACATTGAGTCAGCTATGCTGATTTCATATAATGCAGTATTTTAGTGCTATGGTGGCAGTGGCGTAAGTTCATCCCCGTCGCCCGGAGGCAAGTTAGAGCTTGGTGTCCCCACCCCTCGAAAAAGAAAGTGCCAGGATAGACAGAGGTGACAAGGCAAGTACAGAGATGAAAGGGAAAGTCCAGTGAGGCCAGGACAGACTAAGACAGAGGTGACAGGGCCAGGACGGAACAGAGGGGCAGAAGATATGGGTGACAGGACCAGGACAGAGGGGACAGGAAGAGTACAGGGATGACAGGGCCATGACAGAATATAGGGGACAGGAGATAAGTGTGTCGGGGCAGGACAGAGGTGACAGGGCCAATACAGAGATGTCAGGGACAGTCCAGTGGAGAAGAACAAAAATTTCAGGACCAAGATAGAGACCCAAGATAGAGGTGATAGGACCAGGACATAGGTGACAGGGCCAGGACAGAGAGGACAGGGACAGGACAGGGGTGACATGGGCAGAATCAGGACAGAGATACCAGGACAGAACTGAAGGGATAGGAGAGAGGGTTAACAGGGCCAGGACAGAGTTGACAGGGACAGGATTGGCAGGGACTGGACAGAGGGGACAGAACGGAAGGGTCAGCAGAGAGATGACAGGGCCTGCACCACAGAGGTGACAAGGACAGGACAGTGGTGACAGTGACAAGAAAGAGGGGAGACAGGGCCAGCACAGAGGTGGCAGGGATGGGATGGTACATGGGTAGGAAAGAGGGGTGACAGGGCCAGCACAGGTGTGACAGGGACTGTACAGAAGGTTCAGCTGAGAGAGATGACAGGGCCGGTAAGAGGTGAGAAGGACAGGACAAGGGTGACAGGAGAGAGGGGAGACAGGGCCAGCACAGGAGTGACAGGGATAGGACAGGGGTGACCGGAATAGGACAGGGGTGACAGGAATAGGACAGGGGTGACAGGGACAGGAGAGAGGGGAGACAGGGCCAGCACAGGGGTGACAGGGATAGGACAGGGGTGACAGGAATAGGAAAGGGGTGACAGGAATAGGACAGGGGTGACAGGGACAGGAGAGAGGGGAGACAGGGACAGCACAGGAGTGACAGGGATAGGAGAGAGATGACAGGGCCGGTAAGAGGTGAGAAGGACAGGACAAGGGTGACAGGAGAGAGGGGAGACAGGGCCAGCACAGGAGTGACAGGGATAGGACAGGGGTGACAGGAATAGGACAAGGAAACAGGGACAGCACAGGGGTGACAGGGATAGGACAGGGGTGACAGGGATAGGACAGGACAGGGGTGACAGGGATAGGACAGGACAGGGGTGACAGGGACAGGAGAGAGGGGGAGACAGGGCCAGCACAGGAGTGACAGGGATAGGACAGGGCAGAGGTGACAGGGATAGGACAGCACAGGGGTGACAGGGATAGGACAGGGCAGGGGTGACAGGGATAGGACAGGGCAGGGGTGACAGGGATAGGACAGGGCAGGGGTGACAGGGATAGGACATCACAGGGGTGACAGGGACAGAAGAGAGGGGAGACAGGGACAGCACAGGGGTGACAGGGATAGGAGAGAGATGACAGGGCCGCTAAGAGGTGAGAAGGACAGGACAAGGGTGACAGGAGAGAGGGGAGACAGGGCCAGCAGAGGAGTGACAGGGATAGGACAGGGGTGACCGGAATAGGACAGGGAAACAGGGACAGCACAGGGGTGACAGGGATAGGACAGGACAGGGGTGACAGGGACAGGAGAGAGGGGGAGACAGGGCCAGCACAGGAGTGACAGGGATAGGACAGGGCAGGGCAGGGGTGACAGGGATAGGACAGCACAGGGGTGACAGGGATAGGACAGCACAGGGGTGACAGGGATAGGACAGGGGTGACAGGGATAGGACAGGGTGACAGAGATAGGACAGGGCAGGGGTGACAGGGATAGGAGAGAGGGGAGACGGGGACAGCACAGGGGTGACAAGGATAGGACAGGGCAGGGGTGACAGGGATAGGACAGCACAGGGGTGACAGGGATAGGACAGGGCAGGGGTGACAGGGACAGGAGAGAGGGGAGACAGGGCCAGTACAGAGGTGGAGGGGATGGGGTGAGAACAGGGAAGGAGAGAGAGCCAAGCTTAGTCAAAAGGACCCTGTAAGCGGTGACAGCAGCAGGTGTTCTGTTACATTACCTACTGTACATGAGTAACAGGACAGAGGACACTCAGCCACTTCCCAGCCACGCACCCCATCCCATACCTTTGCCTCTCCGCTCCCCGTGCTGGTCTTCTCTTGTTTCCGCCGGGATCACTTGGTACAGCAGCAGTAGTGTCCGAGAGCCGGGAGGGGGCGGAGGGTGCAGGCGGGCAGCTACAGCGCTGGCCGCTGCCCGGCTCGCTGTATGTACAGTGGCAGTGTGTGAAGGAGCGGAGGCAGCGGAGGCAGCGTGTACAGCGCAGGGACTAGTAACAGGCTCCGCCGTACTATCATCACCCAGCACGGCTTCCCCGCTGTTCCCCACCGCTGGCAGTGCTGCAGCCAGCGGTGGGGAACAGCAGGGAAGCCGTGCTGGGTGATGATAGTACGGCCAGTGGCAAACGCAGGATTTTCATGGGGGGGTTTCCAGAACTGGGTGGAGCCAAGCACGGGGGTGGGGACTGAGGTGACCCAGTACATGCTGGGTCCGTAAAACTAGTGTGTCTGTGTATATATATATATATATATATATACATATCTATATATGTACACATATATACCGTATATACACCGTATATACACCTATATATATATAAATATATATATATATATATATAATATACACATAGCATATTAAACATGCATATATATATCCATTTCAAGCTTCTCACACTCGCTTACAAAGCCCTCACCCACTCCTCTCCCATCTACATCTCTGACCTTATCTCCCTTTACACTCCCACCCGTCCTCTTCGCTCTGCTAATGCACGCCGATTCTCCTGCCTACTGATTACTTCCTCCCACTCCTACCTCCAAGATTTTTCACGTGCTGCTCCAATTCTCTGGAATTCCCTACCTCTCCCCATCAGACTCTCCAATTCTCTATAAAACTTCAAACAGGCTCTCAAGACCCACTTCTTCACCAAACCCAGCCAAATCTCATCCTAACCCTCTGTTCTACACTCTCTATGTACCCCATCTGTGTCACCTCTGTCTATCTATCCCTCCCCTTTAGAATGTAAGCTCTCACGAGCAGGGCCCTCTTCCCTCATGTGCTTATCCTTTGTCTTACTTTAATAATCTTCAACTGCATCAACTCCAGCGGTCTTCTGCCACCTGATACTTATTCCAGTGTCATCTGCTGATGTAACTATGTTTATTTACCCTGTACTTGTCCTATACTGTCATCAACTGTAAGTTGCTGTTTTCCGGTTTGATTATTTATGTACTCTGTAATTGGGCGCTGCGGAACCCTTGTGGCGCCATATAAATAAAGGATAATATATATATATATATATATATATATACATACAGTACAAGTATATATATGCATGTATATATATCATGTGTGTGTGTTTATATGTATGCACAAACATGTGTATATATGTATGCACAAACTGCACATGGATATATATGTACTATAATTAAAATAAAGTAAACTTTTATGAAGCACTTACAAGTGCCACCAGGAAGAGAGCAGACTGCAAAGGACGCTAGACAGCCATTAACAATACTCATGCAGCATTAAAAAAAAAAAAAAAAAATTTTTTTTTTTTTTTTGGTGGAGGGGGTTTCTGGGTACTCGGAAACCCCCCCTGGGTGCGCCACTGACGGCGGAGCCTGTTACTAGTCCCTGCGGTGTACACTCTACCTCTGCTGACGCGGCTGCCCTCCATCTAGCAGCTGCTGTATCTGCTATAGTTAAAAGGGCACGGAACGGCCAGGGAACAATGGATGAAGTGCCCCCTTCAGGGCTGAAGCCCGTCGTCAAAAGACTCCATTGTCTCTGGCAGTTCCGCACCTGTTTGGGGGTTCACTGTGCACCGCACTTGAGAATATCAAATTATTTACCCTAGAACTTCAGGTTAAGGGACTTGCTTATTTAGTAATCAATGATATTCTTGTTATCATTCATTAGCAGCGGAGGCTCCTACCTTCTCGCCCGGAGAATAGATCTCCAACCACTGCCAGCCGGGTCAATAGAGCTGGTAGGTGGCTGAACTGGTGCACGCACATAACTGGTGGTGGGAACTGCTCAAGGCTTCGGCTTCTATGGACTGTATCAGTAGCAGCCCATAGTAGCCGGCTAGGACCGACAATGAGACAGGGCGTGGCTACCTGTCAGCCAGGGCCGGATCTAGACCTTGTTGTGCCCAGGGTGAAAAAATAGGGGCGTGGCTTCATGGAGAAGGGGCGTGGTCAGCTATGCCCCCTGTAGCTGTGCCCTCAGTAGTTGTGCCCCCTGTAGCTGTGCCCACAGTAGTATTGGCCCCAGTACTGTGCCTCCTGTAGAGTTGTGCCCCCTGTAGTATTGCCCACAGTACTGTGCGCCCTGTAGAGTTGTACCTCCTAGTTGCGCTGCTTACAAAAAAAACAAAACTGAATACTCACAATCCTGCTTCCCGACCGCTGCTGACCTCCTTCTCCGGCCGCCGGCGCTGCTCCTCGGATCTATGTTAGAGAGGTCATGATGTCTCTCCCATAGCACTGCATAGACACTAGATGTCAATTATGACCTCTGGCGTCTATGTGCCACTCCCACAATGCAGTGCGGTGCGCGTTGACTTCATCGCTCACCGCACAGCACCGCATCTACAAAGCACCGGGCGGGACCAGTAGCGGATCTTGCCACAGCGGCAGCGCCCTCCGGAAGGCGGCGCCCCGGGCAAAAATCCTGCTTGCCCGTAGCAAGATCCGCTACTGCTGTCAGCGGGTGGCTGACAGGTAGCACTTCCAATAGGAAGTCACTGCCAGTCACCGTGAAGTCAGTGCAGTCCAGACTTGCCTACCCTCCTGCATTCAGCGGTGGCCTGTTTAAAAATAAGATTTTACTTACCAGTAAATCTATTTCTCGTAGTCCGTAGTAGATGCTGGGGACTCCGTAAGGACCATGGGGAATAGACGGGCTCCGCAGGAGACATGGGCACTTTAAGAAAGAATTTAGATTCTGGTGTGCTCTGGCTCCTCCCTCTATGTCCCTCCTCCAGACCTCAGTTAGAGAAACTGTGCCCGGAAGAGCTGACAGTACAAGGAAAGGATTTTGGTAATCCAGAGCAAGATTCATACCAGCCACACCAATCACACCGTATAACTTGAGATAAACATACCCAGTCAACAGTATGAACAACAACAGAGCAACAGGTCAACCCTGATGCAACCATAACATAACCCTTATTTAAGCAATAACTATATACAAGCATTGCAGAAGAAGTCCGCACTTGGGACGGGCGCCCAGCATCCACTACGGACTACGAGAAATAGATTTACCGGTAAGTAAAATCTTATTTTCTCTAACGTCCTAGTGGATGCTGGGGACTCCGTAAGGACCATGGGGATTATACCAAAGCTCCCAAACGGGCGGGAGAGTGCGGATGACTCTGCAGCACCGATTGAGCAAACACAAGGTCCTCCTCGGCCAGGGTATCAAACTTGTAGAACTTTGCAAAAGTGTTCGAACCTGACCAAGTAGCCGCTCGGCAAAGCTGTAATACTGAGACCCCTCGGGCAGCCGCCCAAGAAGAGCCCACCTTCCTAGTGGAATGGGCCATAACTGATTTTGGCAGCGGCAATCCAGCCGCAGAATGAGCCTGCTGAATCGTGTTACAGATCCAGCGAGCAATAGTCTGCTTTGAAGCAGGAGCACCAAGCTTGTTGGAAGCATACAGGATAAACAAAGACTCTGTTTTCCTGACCCTAGCCGTTCTGGCTACATAAACCTTCAAAGCCCTGACTACATCGAGCAACTCGGAATCCTCCAAGTCAGTAGTAGCCACAGGCACCACAATAGGTTGGTTTATATGAAAGGATGAAACCACTTTCGGCAGAAATTGTGGACAGGTCCGCAATTCTGCTCTATCCGCATGGAAAACCTGATAGGGGCTTTTATGTGACAAAGCCGCCAACTCTGACACCCGCCTAGCCGAAGCCAAGGCTAATAGCATGACCACCTTCCACGTGAGATATTTGAACTCCACCGTTTTGAGTGGTTTAAACCAGTGGGATTTCAGGAAACTCAACACCACGTTAAGATCCCAATGTGCAGCACTCCCTTTACAAACGTCTGAACTTCAGGTAGAGAAGTCAACTCCTTTTGAAAGAAAATAGATAGGGCTGAAATCTGGACCTTAATGGAACCCAATTTTAGGCCCAAATTCACTCCTGACTGTAGGAAGTGAAGGAAACGGCCCAACTGGAATTCCTCCGTAGGGGCATTCCTGGCCTCACACCAAGCAACATATTTTCGCCATATACGGTGATAATGTTGAACTGTCACGTCCTTCCTAGCCTTTATCAGCGTA
This sequence comes from Pseudophryne corroboree, assembly GCF_028390025.1. Taxonomy (NCBI): domain Eukaryota; kingdom Metazoa; phylum Chordata; class Amphibia; order Anura; family Myobatrachidae; genus Pseudophryne; species Pseudophryne corroboree. The sequence goes on along the minus strand of NC_086451.1, from coordinate 98,290,548 downwards.
GGAATGACCTCATCCGGAATGCCTTTCTCCGCTAGGATCCGGCGTTCAACCACCATGCCGTCAAACGCAGCCGCGGTAAGTCTTGGAACAGACAGGGCCCCTGTTGCCACAAGTCCTGTCTTAGAGGAAGAGGCCACGGGTCCTCTGTGAGCATTTCTTGTAGATCTGGATACCAAGTCCTTCGTGGCCAATCTGGAACAATGAGTATCGTTCTCACTCCTCTTTTTCTTATTATTCTCAGCACCTTGGGTATGAGAGGAAGAGGAGGAAATACATAGACCGACTGGAACACCCACGGTGTCACCAGGGCGTCTACAGCTATCGCCTGAGGGTCTCTTGACTTGGCGCAATACCTCTGTAGCTTTTTTGTTGAGGCGGGATGCCATCATGTCCACCTGTGGCAGTACCCACCGACTTGCAGTGTGTGCGAAGACTTCCTGATGAAGTCCCCACTCTCCCGGGTGGAGGTCGTGTCTGCTGAGGAAGTCTGCTTCCCAGTTGTCCACTCCCGGGATAAACACTGCTGACAGTGTGCTTACGTGATTTTCCGCCCAGCGAAGAATTCTGGTGGCTTCCGCCATCGCTACCCTGCTCCTTGTGCTGCCTTGTCGGTTTACATGAGCCACTGCGGTGATGGTGTCTGACTGAATCAGAACCGGTTGGTCGCGAAGCAGGGTCTCCGCTTGACGTAGGGCGTTGTATACGGCCCTTAGTTCCAGGATGTTGATGTGAAGGCAAGTCTCCTGACTTGACCACAGACCTTGGAAATTTCTTCCCTGTGTGACTGCTCCCCACCCTCGGAGGCTTGCATCCGTGGTCACCAGGACTTAGTCCTCAATGCCGAATCTGCGGCCCTCGAGAAGGTGAGCACTCTGCAGCCACCACAGGAGAGACACCCTGGCCCTGGGGGATAGGGTGATTAACCGATGCATCTGAAGATGTGATCCGGACCACTTGTCCAGTAAGTCCCATTGAAAGGTCCTCGCATGGAACCTGCCGAAGGGAATGGCCTCGTATGATGCTACCATCCTTCCCAGGACTCGAGTGCAGTGATGCACTGACACCTGTTTTGGTTTTAATAGGTTCCTGACCAGTGTCATGAGCTCCTGAGCTCGCTCTATCGGGAGATAAACCCTTTTCTGGTCTGTGTCTAGAATCATGCCTAGGAAAGGCAGACGAGCCGTAGGAACCAACTGCGACTTTGGAATATTTAGAATCCAGCCGTGTTGCCGTTACACTTCCAGAGAAAGTGCTACGCTGATCAGCAACTGCTCTCTTGATCCCGCTTTTATGAGGAGATCGTCCAAGTATGGGATAATTGCGACCCCTTGCTTCCGCAGGAGTACCATCATTTCTGCCATTACCTTGGTAAATATTCTCTGTGCCGTGGAGAGACCAAACGGCAACGTCTGAAATTGGTAATGACAATCCTGTTCCACAAATCTGAGGTACGCCTGATGAGGTGGATAAATGGGGACATGCAGGGCCGGTGCTAGGGTGTTCGGCGCCCCCCTGCAAACTATAAATTTGCGCCCTCCCATATTCGCGCCGGGAAAAGGGGTGTGGGCTCACAAGTAAGGGGCATGGCCACACAATAGTACGCCCATTTAAAATTACGCCACAATGTAGCACAATCTTATTCCTCTTATACATAATGCCCCACCCGTAGTAGTAGCGGCATATGTAATGCACCCCAGTAGTAGTAGCATCCTTATACATAATGCCCCCCAGTAGTAGTAGTATCCTTATACATAATGCCCCCCCAGTAGTAGTATGATAAAGCTAAATATTTATCGTATATAAAACACTTTAAGAGGTCTAAGAACACTGTACGCTATCTACGTAAGAAGTACCGTAAGGGTACGCAAGTTGTGTAGCGATCGCTCAACCGTAGTCGAGACGCTCAAGCGTCACGTTCGCTTACGGCCCAGTGATCACAGGCAGGCACGCTATTGGCTGCCGACTAACGTAATGATTCGCTATAGCGTAGCGTACGCTCGGGACCACGAGGAGATCACCAGCGGTGCAGACGCTTACAACGTTTAAACCTTTATATCTATACCTTTAACAATGAGATACACAGTATACCTTAGTGTAGAGACAGAGTGTAAGTGCAACCTGGTGTAACCTGATTAACTACAAAGCTGCTTGAGCGTCACCGACGCTCAGAGAATACTTAACCCTATAAAGAATACACAGATACCTGGGCTTAGGGTCCAAAACCTATTATATGTATTATAACTATTATACTTGAAAAAGGAATCACAGTACAAATGATACACTACAATATAACATAGACCAACTAACCAGATAACTACTCGGGAAATACAATACAATGCAATTAAAGGAAAATACGAGAGAAAGAGTAGAGAGAGAGAGAGATGGAGAGAGAGAGAGAGAGAGATGGCTCACAGTAAGACAATATGATTACGGAGAAAACTTACGCACAAGGGGAAACGATCGCATGCGCCTCGATATCCAGCTCCCGATTATCAGCAATGAGAACCGTTGAAGAGAGTGAAGTTGGATATGGTCGGCTTGCCTATTTATGCCCCACACACAATACAATTCAATGGTCCCTACAATCTCATTGTTCATTGGACACAGGAATTCGGCTTCGCTTTATAACAAAAGGTCATAGGTTGATTCATACAGGTGGGCTGTGACTATTTCCAACTGCTCAGGTGGGAGGGAAACTGGGTTTCCCGCCGCATGGGTAATAAAGTGCAAATAAAGTAAATGTTCATAAACTTCTTATGTCCATAACTATTCGCACGAGCGATTGATCTGCTTCAAACCAACACCGGAATATTTCTAATTAAATATTCTTCCGATGGATACTAAACACCACTGTATTACTCCTGTCTGACCCTTCGTATCAAACAAAGAGGGATTTCTCTGTTCATGAACATTCTATATTAACCAAACTTTCAGAATCTATCAAAGGGACCATGATCTATAAAATACCTTATTAGTGAAAATATGTAATGATTGAGTCGCACGCTTCGATCGCATAAACTCTACTGTAAATACGCATACCATGCGCCTGCGGGTGCCCGCGACTGTGAGTATGCGCACGTACGGGAGAGCGTACGCACGCGCAGCACGGACCTGTGTGAGGTGCAAATATGGCAGTGTGCATAGAGATATTTTTCTGACTTTGACAGTCCACCCTTTGGCAGTCAATAATAACTGCCACCTTCTAAAACATTTCAAAAGGAGCAAAATATATGTCAGGGGTTAATTCATTTCCATGGTTGGGTAAGGGAGGAGAGAGGAGTAGGTGGGAAGAGGGTATGACCTAGTGAGATAGCAGAAGCATGTGTGTATGAGTCCATGTTTGGGGGGTCATGTATCATCGTGCCGTACGTGTTGTAAATCAAGCTTCGAGGTATTGCGAAGTATACATTTGAATTCCTTCTTATCCCGTGGTACGGGTCTGTGGATGGGCTGTCAAACTTTACCGAGCTCTTATCGGATTTTGAACAAAATGGGGAGCACATTTTAGTTGATGATACATGAATGGGGGAATATGTGATTGCTGATATCTGTGCCTGTATTCCCTATACTATGTGTGTCATTACCTGAGGGTTGTAGAAATGAAGAAAAGACATAATTACGGTAAATGCGGTGGTATTCTATGTCAGGTTAATGTACATCTGTCGGTTGAAGTTTTGTTCGGTATCAGTTGAAAGTCGTCTTCTTTGCGCTGTGTTGCCCATTAGGTGTGAGCAAAAAGCTTTGTCAATGCCATTAGATTTACAAAAAATGTTGGGCTAGCGTAAGTTTAAGAATTCTAGGGAAACTGGGGATCCATGGCAAAGTTCATCAAATGTCCGTATCTCAAGTGGTCAAAACTTCTTCTTTGGTCTATCCGTTGTCTGTATAGCGTCTCGTCAACTTCCTCGTCCAAGTGGGTCTTTTTATCTTGGAGAAAAACCAGAAAAACAGGTGAAAGAAACGGACCGTATAATCGCATTTTCATTACATCATTATTTCTATCATTGGGTCATAAATCAAATCCATTGGAATTACAGTTTCCTCACTCCTTAAACTCATTACCCTAGTACGACGATTGCACCTCATTAAAGCCTGACCGCATCTAAATATCAAGCCAATTGATATGACAACACCTAAGATACATAGGAGAAACTTCCCAACATCCATTATGACTCCTTGAGCCCAGTCTCCCAAACCGGAGAACCAATTTCGCGGGTTCAACCATGACACCCAACCAGTCAGCTCATTACCTACAGCAGCAAGAGTGAGATTGTGTTTTCGGCGAAATTCCCACTTCAATTGGAGAATATCGTCCATCTTTTGGTCTATGACCTCGACCGGATCCTCGGTGCTATTTGTGATATACGTGCAACACTTCACGCCGTACTGTGTTGCCAATGTAACACAATATCCGCCTGTCACTGCTGTGAGGTAATTAAGAACCATTCTATGCTGCACCAGTTCTGTTTTATAAGCTTGAAGTTCCCTTCCAGTATATCTAAACGTGTCATCATACATTTCAGTGATATTATCTAACAAATTTGCGAGCGCCGATATGTATTTATAATTTAGCACTCCTCTAGCGGTGCGGGTGAAATCTAACGCGATTAAGAATTGAATCCCGGTGGATTCACTTATCAGATCAGAGGCCGGATGCTCTGTCTTCTCTATCAGGTGCCTTTTAACAACGTGCTCGTAATGGGTGTGAGTATAAGGAGCTTGGGCACCACGATGTATGTCTTTCATTTTATCATGTGTTACAGTCATTACTTCAGGCAATACTTTTCCAATATAACACAATCCTTCAGAGTTTGGGGCAAGCCACTTGTACGCCTTTCTCCCGCATATGAAATATGCATCATCGGGGAGAACATATGGGACGGAGAAGGACATAACCATATTACACACCTTCCATGTGAAATCTCCTAACCCTAATTCTTCCATCTGTTTAGTACACGTATCAGGTTGTACGATATGTGCACAGTATCCTGGTGATACCTCTCCAACTTTAGTAATCCTATTTCCTAAGGTATACCTATACCGGAAAGATTTTCCTCTACTGGCTATGTGGCGTACAAGTTCTGTATCTGTAGGCATTCTATCTGCTCTATGCGAAAAGGTCATGGTGTGGTTACTCCATGACACTTCCCAATTTCCCGGCTTTCTGGGATTAGAGATGTTGAAACATAATAGGGACCTATCCACATGGTATTGGTGGAGCTTCAAACTAGGAGGGCTGGAGATATTAAACCTCCTGTCCACCGGTCTCCCACCATTTAACTCAAGTACCTCCCCTATCGTTAAAGGAAATGGTACTAGCCCTGATTTGCTATGACCCTGAGGTACTTGAGAGCATACCCAACAATCTGTTTTGTTTAACACATTACCCACTAAGGAGTGATAGTCACTCAATGGATGCCGGTCCATATGGATAATAAAACTGGATTGGCATTTCTTAATGCACCCATCTTCAATGACATTGTTACAGAGCCTACAGATACAGTTTTCCTCAGCTAACAATCCGTCACAATTCCTTCTATGGTCAATGCTATCGGATCGTTTTCTGATACTCGCCTTTGCTTGTTGGTTAGGTTGATCTTGGAAAACTACGCCTCCATCTTTATCATCAGAACCCATTCCAGAACCTCTATCGACCTCCATGGTACTCTCGCCGGAACAGACTGCTCTGGTCAACATCATGGTCAACAGGAAAATCCGGATCACAGTCTCTTGGGGCAAGTCCATCTTATAGGAGGAAACGGAGAAGAATGAGAAGGAGGAAAAAGAAATTTGAGGGAGAGGGGATGGGAAGTGGAGGAAAACAATAAAAGGGAGTGGGGAGTCGACAACAGCTCTCGGTCTTCAAGGCTCAGGTGCCGCCTCAGTCCTCCTGGAACAGACACTCCAGTGATACAACCTTTACCGTCTGTTCCTTATCACGGGACTTCTCTGGATCAGCAACCTTCTTGCAGTGGGATGAATGGACCCAAGTCTCTCTCTCAGCAACCTTCAATGCTGTAGTGCTAGTCAATAAGACCTGGTATGGTCCTTCCCATCTGTCAATAAGGCAACCTGAGCGTAGAAAATTCCGTATCATTACATAATCCCCAGGTTCAATGTCATGACAATTACTATCAGGTAGATCAGGAATCACCAACTTCAGATTATCATTTTGATTCCTTAACTGTTTGCTCATGTTAATCAAGTACTTTACAGTTACTTCATTGTTACATTTCAAATCATCCTGAGGGTTAATCATGACATGCGGTTGTCGACCAAACAAGATTTCAAAGGGAGACAGATTAAGGGGGGACCTGGGAGTGGTTCTGATACTGTACAATACAATGGGTAAAGCTTCTGGCCATGTCAATCCTGTCTCTGCCATCACTTTACTCAATTTATTTTTAATAGTGCTGTTCACTCTTTCGACCTTCGCACTCGCCTGTGGACGGTACGGAGTGTGCAGCTTGCTATCAATTCCCATCAACTTACACATTCCTTGAAAGACATCACCTGTAAAATGGGTACCCCTATCACTTTCGATTATTCTAGGGATACCATATCTACATACAAATTCCTGCACAATTTTCTTAGCAGTAAACATAGCGGTATTTGTAGCCGCAGGAAATGCTTCGACCCAATTTGAGAAAACATCTATACAAACAAGTACATATTTCAAATTCCGATAAGGGGGTAATTGTATAAAGTCAATTTGTATTACCTGGAAAGGGCCGCCGGCAGGTGGGATATGGGATGGTTCTGTAGGTATTGCCTTTCCAATATTCTTTCTCAAACAGGTAAGGCATGACATTGCTCTTTTACTCGCATGAGAGGAGAATCCTGGGGCGCACCAATATGCTCTCACCAATTTGCACATCCCTTCCTTGCCTAGATGAGTCAGCCCGTGAGCTGCTTCAGCCAGACATGGAAGATATGCTCTGGGGGCCACTGGTTTACCATGTCCATCCGTCCAGAGTCCTGAGGACTCCTGGCCATATCCCTTTGCCTTCCAGACTGCCTTTTCCTGTGTGGAACACAAATTTTGCATTTCACACAACTTCTGTGTGTTAATGGTATTAAATACCATCAATTGTGTGGTGTCTGTCTGTATGGGGGTAGCAGCTGCTAACTTAGCAGCTTCGTCTGCTCGGCTGTTACCAAGTGATACCGGGTCTTGGCTATATGTGTGTGCTTTACATTTGATAACAGCCACTCTGTCGGGTTCCTGTATCGCTGTTAGAAGCCTTTTTATGTGAGCTGCATGCGCTACCGGTGTACCAGCGGCCGTCATGAAATTTCTGAGACGCCATAGGGCTCCGAAATCATGGACTACCCCGAATGCGTATCTAGAATCGGTGTAGATATTGGCTGACTTACCTTTAGCCAATTCACATGCTCTGGTTAGGGCGACCAGTTCAGCAACTTGGGCTGAGTGAGGTGGGCCTAGCGGTTCCGCTTCTATGGTGTCTTGGTCATCTACGACTGCGTATCCAGTACACAAGTCTCCCGAGTCTGACTGTCTATGACAACTACCGTCCGTGTAGAACGTGAGTTCTGCATCTTCCAGTGGGTTGTCAGTGATGTCAGGCCTTGCGGTAAAATTTTGGGTCAAATATTCCATACAATCATGAGTGTCTTCCTTTGTATTAAATCCTCCTTCCCCACCACTCTCATCTTCCACCCTTTGTGCCTGTCCAGGCACACCTGGGAGATATGTTGCAGGGTTTAATGCACTGCATCTCCTTATGGTGATGTTTACGGGGGCCATTAGTGCCAATTCCCATCTTGTAAACCGCGCTGATGAGACATGTCTGGTTTGGGCAGAATTTAACAAGGCTGACACTGCATGTGGTGTATGAATTGTGAGGTTGTGACCTAGCACGACGTCTTCGCTTTTCGTTACTAGCAATGCTATCGCAGCAACGCTTCGCAAGCATGTGGGGAGGGATCGCGCTACCGTATCTAGCTGAGCGCTGTAGTATGCTACCGGCCTGCTGGCATCACCGTGCTTTTGGGTTAGTACGCCTGCCGCGCAACCAGCACTTTCTGTTCCGTATAGTTCAAAGGGTTTCCCATAGTCTGGCATACCTAGTGCTGGTGCCTTCGTTAGGCACTGTTTGAGTCTCTCAAATGCTGTTTCGGACTCGTCTGTATGCGAAATCCTATCAGGTTTGTTTGAGGAGACCATTTCCTGCAAAGGTAACGCCAAAATGGAAAACCCTGGGATCCAATTACGGCAATACCCACACATTCCTAAAAACGTTCTGATCTGTTGCTGGGTTTGTGGCAGAGTCATGTCTCTAATTGCTTGGATTCTATCAGCGGTCAGGTGTCTCAGTCCTTGTGTTAGACAGTGTCCCAAATATTTTACCTTAGTTTGGCATAATTGCAACTTGTCTTTGGAAACCTTGTGTCCTGTGTCTGAAAGATGAAACAGGAGCTGTTTCGTATCCTTCAGAGATGCTTCCAGTGAATCTGAACACAGTAGTAAATCGTCCACATACTGTATCAATACTGATCCACTGTCTGGTTGGAAAGACTGTAAACAATCATGCAAAGCCTGAGAAAATATACTTGGACTATCTATGAAACCTTGGGGTAATCGAGTCCACGTGTATTGGACTCCTCTGTATGTAAATGCAAACAAATATTGGCTGTCAGGGTGCAGAGGTACCGAAAAGAAAGCGGAGCAGAGGTCAATAACAGTGAAAAATTTGGCAGTGGGAGGGATTTGCATTAGGATGACAGCTGGATTTGGCACTACGGGGAACTGACTCTCAACTATTTTGTTAATCCCCCTTAGATCTTTCACTAGTCTGTAACCCCTCCCCCCACTCTTTTTAACAGGGAAGATGGGACTATTGGCAGTGCTGGACGTTCTTACCAGAATGCCCTGTTGTAGCAAGCGCTCTATTACTGGGTAAACTCCTAACTCCACCTCTGGCTTCAGAGGGTACTGTGGGATTTTTGGAGCTATCCTACCATCTTTTACTTGTACAACTACTGGAGCTACGTTTGCCATTAATCCAGTGTCTTGTCCGTCTTTTGTCCAAAGTGACTCTGGTATCTGAGATGTCATCTCTTCTATTTGGGATGGATTCCTATTTGTCATAATGGTATGTGACATTAATTTTGATGGGGAGTCTAACATGTCTCGCACTTCCTGAGCGTGTTTCTCAGGTATGTCCAAGAATACACCTTCAGGAGTACAATAAATGACGCACCCCATTTTACACAGTAAGTCTCTCCCCAGGAGATTGGTTGGTGCCGATGCAGCCAGCAAAAAGGAATGCTTGGTATGCAAAGGCCCTATTGTAATCTCGGCTGGTTTGCTAACAGGGTAGTGCTGGACTACTCCTGTTACTCCCATGGCTGGAATTGTCCTACCAGTGGTTCTCATGCCCACTGTCGAATTTATCACTGACTTGGCCGCCCCTGTGTCTACAAGAAAGTTTAAAGTTTTACCAGCTACATTAATTGCGATCTCGGGTTCACTTCCAAGGTTGGCAATTAATTTTACTGGCTGCAGATTACAGGTATGGCCACACCCCTATTGGGTATGGTGACCTTCCTGAATCCCGCTGGCAGCAACTACTTGTGAGGGAGTTAGCTGGGAACTACCAGAGGCATGCCAGTCTCTGTTCGGGGGATATCTTTTTGTTTCCCCTGTATGTGGCTCATAACTCCGTTTCTGTGGACCCCGATCCCAATGTCGTGTGTCGTGTCGTTGTCTAGGGGGTTGGTATGAGTTTCGTGGATTCTTTACTCTACAATCTCGTGCCATGTGTCCCTGTTTGTGACAAGAATAACAAGTAACCATACTTGACTTACCCACAGGATTTGGTGATACAAACAAAGGCTGCCTTGTGGTCAGAGCCTGTATACTTACTGACATTAATTTATCACCTTGTTGTTCCCTGTGTCTGGTGATGTTTCTATCGTGATCAATAGCAGCCTCTCTCAAAGTAGCCACAGACAGACCTCGCCAACATGGTTGTGTGGTCTGTACCCTAGTCTTCAATGACTCTTTTAAACCATCCATCAGTACCGATACTGCTACTTCCCGATGGTTTGTGTCTGTTTTAATGTCCTCTATGCCTGTGTATTTTGCCATTTCTAATAATGCTCTGTGAAAATACTCTGCAGCTGTCTCTGACTCCTTCTGTTTAATGGAGAATATCTTATTCCATTTAGCTACTGCTGGGAAATACTCTTTTAGCTGCAAGTTTATTCTTTTCACATTATCTTGGTTGTACACATCTGTAAGAGGTACATCATGATCTAGTCCGCAATCAGCTAAAAATTGAGTTGCGTCGACATTTGAGGGTAAACATGCTCTCAGCAATATCTGCCAGTCTTTATTGTTGGGCTCTACAGTGTTACCTAAGTCTCTGATGTATTTTTGACTGGCAACTAAATCTTTTCTAGGGTCAGGAAATTCAGACACTATGATCCTTAATTCCATTCGGGAAAATGGGGTGTACATGGCAATGTTCCTAATGGGAGTGGCTCCTGATGTGTCTGTTTTCCCATTTGGCACTGCTATTACTCTAACAGGTGTAATTCTAACAACCTCATTCTGTGTAGATTCTACAGGCTGTGGTGAAATAGTCTCAGCATAATGCATGGTGCCGTACTTACCAGTTGATACGACCTCACCTATCCCTCCGCTAGGGGCCTTTACTAATCTCGTGGGTGGAGCTGTGCCTACTGTGGTCTCTGCTATGGTGGCTGCTAGAGAGAGCGCTGAAATCGTTGCCGATTCGTCCTCTTGACCACACTCCTGAGGAAAGTTCAAAACAGGGTACAACTTGCACGGGTTAATACTTGCATGGGTTAATGGGTTAACATTATCATTAACATTTACACAGTTACTAAGTGATTTTGTGTTACACCTTAGTGCGTCTTTCTCCGCAATCAACTTCTCTCCTGATATATATGGTGGCAGTGGGGCCGTGGCAATCAGTTTTCTGTTAGAGCCAGATCCCGCCGCCTGAGCCAAACCTCTCTGTATCTCACCTTCCTGTTGCCACAACTGTAAATAATCATAATGCTGGATTCGTCTCTTTGTTGATTTTATGAGACATATCCTCCTCCTTAAATTTTGTAACACTTCTGAGCTGAAGCTCCCTACTCTTGGGAATTTCTCCCCGTCATGTACAGTCATTCTCTCCCATTCATCACATAAAGTTTCTGTGTGACTTAAGTATTTCTCACACATTATATACCTGGCCGACCCAATTGGTCGGACCACTGAATCAACCCGAACCGAGGTTGATCGCCCCCTACCTGAACAAGTGGCCCCCATAGTTCGAAAGTGTTGCTTTATTTAGCCAACCCTTACGCAAAACCAAATGTCCACAATAGGCTGACGGTGGCGGTTTACCGAGTACCCCACTCACTCGCCCACGCCGACCAATACGACCTGATCACACCGATATGGTGCTGGCGTACTCGACCTAGGGCCCCTGCGACCTGAACCTCTATTTACTGGAACCTGCGAGGGTTATCCGAAGAACACTTACTCTTTCCAGTAACTATTGGTTGCTGGATAGTTCCTGAGTGAGCAGCAAACTTCCCTTAAAATAAAAAAATTACACAAATCACGTTAGAGTGTACAAATAGCGTTTGTGACCCCTTTACTCTAATGGTATTAGGTCAGATTACTAACTACTGCACACACTTACGTGCGGTCCAGTCGTTCAGTACACAAACAACTAAGCTTATGTACGGAAAGACCAATGGAATCGAAACTTACGACTGCGAATTCCTTCAGCCAGAGCTTATATGGCCTATATGGGTGTTGCACCAACCCTTTTCGGTGTTGTGCCTGTGAACTGTATAGCGGACTTCCTTGTCGGCTGTACCTGGACCTCCTGGTCTGCTATGACCTCCTGGTCTTGTTACAGTATGACCTCCTGGTCTGCTATACTCTAATGCTCAAAATTGTATATTTAACCAGGGATGCCTCCCTAGCCACCGTGCACGTCACTTACACGCATGTACCTCACGAGTACTCGACTTTTCTTGTGGTTCAACCTTTAAAAATTGTAAAAACACTCACTCATCACATGTACACTTTTGTTTCTATTTCTATTTCTGCGCAGAAATTTTTCTTTAGATCAGGTGTGTTACCAATTAGGAGCAGGATCTGTTAATTAAATTTCGGACACCCAAAAATAGACTTGCGTTATTTCTCGCCTCGCGTTATTTATCGCTTTGCGTTATTTATCGCTTTGCGTTAAAAATCAACTTATTGTGACTTGAGCTACGTGGGCGTAACCGGACGCTCCGTTGCGTAATATACGCTGCGTGCGTCGGCCTTTGGATTGCGTACGCAAGTCTTTGTTATAGACACGTATACGCAAAGCAAAGATCCACCGTAACACAATTTATACTTTTATCAATGTAGATGATCCTTGATCATCTACCACACAACACACTGACTTCGCCTTATCTCCCAGGCAAAACTGTGTGTTTGTCTATCCTTTAACTATGTTATCTATTCTTAAACTATGAAATAATGGCAACTCTCTTTTAGCACTTCTATCAACTATAAAACTGGCAGACAGGAGAGTGATATACGAAAATGAAAAAGAAAAAGAAATGCAGATATATATATGTGTGCGTGCGTGTGTACGCAAGACAGAAAAATAAACAGTTTAAGAAGGCACTAGCGTTTTGTTCTTACCTCCGGTTCCCGGATTCCTTCAGCACTCTTTACCTAAGCGAAGCAGACGCTTATCCTGTCAGCACTACGAGGGATACAACCTCCCGCCCTTTGCTGAGGGATAATGTCTGCTGATCTACCTAGTGCAGATATGTGAAGGACGGGCGAGCCGCCAATTGATAAAGCTAAATATTTATCGTATATAAAACACTTTAAGAGGTCTAAGAACACTGTACGCTATCTACGTAAGAAGTACCGTAAGGGTACGCAAGTTGTGTAGCGATCGCTCAACCGTAGTCGAGACGCTCAAGCGTCACGTTCGCTTACGGCCCAGTGATCACAGGCAGGCACGCTATTGGCTGCCGACTAACGTAATGATTCGCTATAGCGTAGCGTACGCTCGGGACCACGAGGAGATCACCAGCGGTGCAGACGCTTACAACGTTTAAACCTTTATATCTATACCTTTAACAATGAGATACACAGTATACCTTAGTGTAGAGACAGAGTGTAAGTGCAACCTGGTGTAACCTGATTAACTACAAAGCTGCTTGAGCGTCACCGACGCTCAGAGAATACTTAACCCTATAAAGAATACACAGATACCTGGGCTTAGGGTCCAAAACCTATTATATGTATTATAACTATTATACTTGAAAAAGGAATCACAGTACAAATGATACACTACAATATAACATAGACCAACTAACCAGATAACTACTCGGGAAATACAATACAATGCAATTAAAGGAAAATACGAGAGAAAGAGTAGAGAGAGAGAGAGAGAGAGGGATGGCTCACAGTAAGACAATATGATTACGGAGAAAACTTACGCACAAGGGGAAACGATCGCATGCGCCTCGATATCCAGCTCCCGATTATCAGCAATGAGAACCGTTGAAGAGAGTGAAGTTGGATATGGTCGGCTTGCCTATTTATGCCCCACACACAATACAATTCAATGGTCCCTACAATCTCATTGTTCATTGGACACAGGAATTCGGCTTCGCATTATAACAAAAGGTCATAGGTTGATTCATACAGGTGGGCTGTGACTATTTCCAACTGCTCAGGTGGGAGGGAAACTGGGTTTCCCGCCGCATGGGTAATAAAGTGCAAATAAAGTAAATGTTCATAAACTTCTTATGTCCATAACTATTCGCACGAGCGATTGATCTGCTTCAAACCAACACCGGAATATTTCTAATTAAATATTCTTCCGATGGATACTAAACACCACTGTATTACTCCTGTCTGACCCTTCGTATCAAACAAAGAGGGATTTCTCTGTTCATGAACATTCTATATTAACCAAACTTTCAGAATCTATCAAAGGGACCATGATCTATAAAATACCTTATTAGTGAAAATATGTAATGATTGAGTCGCACGCTTCGATCGCATAAACTCTACCGTAAATACGCATACCATGCGCCTGCGGGTGCCCGCGACTGTGAGTATGCGCACATACGGGAGAGCGTACGCACGCGCAGCACGGACCTGTGTGAGGTGCAAATATGGCAGTGTGCATAGAGATATTTTTCTGACTTTGACAAGTAGCATCCTTATATGTAGTGCGCCCCCAGTAGTAGACACGTCCTCATACGTAGTGCACCCCCAGTAGTAGAAGCGTCCTTATACGTAATTCCCCCCTAGTAGTAGTATCGTCCTTATACGTAATGCCCCCCCCCCCAGTAGTAGTAGCATCATTACGCGTAATGCCCCCCTGTAGTAGTAGCGTCCTTATACGTAGTGCACCCCCAGTAGTAGAAGCGTCCTTATACGTAATTCCCCCCTAGTAGTAGTATCGTCCTTATACGTAATGGCCCCCCCAGTAGTAGCGTTTCACAAAATGCCCCCCCAGTAGTAGTAGCATCCTTACATGTAATGCCCCCCCAGTAATAGCGTCATTATACGTAATGCCCCCCCAGTACTACCATCCATAAAGTGCGCGTACACAGACATACCTCACACACACAATTCACACATATATACACACACATACACACCCACCATATACACACACACACACCGTATGCACACAAACACACACACCCACCATATACACACACACACACCATATATACAAACACACACTTCTCTCTCACCCTCTACTTACCTAAGCCAGTCTCCCTCGGTACAGCAGCCTGGTCCGTGTAGCCCCGCCCCCTTCTGGACGTTTAGCTCCGCCCCCTTCCGTCCCGTTTAGCTCCGCCCCCTTCCGTCCCGTACACAGCCGCTGCCACACAGGTGAGGGGAGGGGAGGGAGGAGGCTTTTCACGCTGCAGGCTCCGCTGCCAGTGACTGTCACAGTCATACAGTGACAGACACAGCAGCAGCAGCAGCAGGGGGGCCAGGACGGCGCAGCAGGGAAGGAATGCAGAGCAGGGGGAGCGCCTCTCCGTCCCAGCGCCTCCCTGCACTGCAACCCTTCGCTGAGCGGGTAGCGCCGGGCCTGGGGACATGAAGGTATGCATCCTTTATGTTCAGAGACACCATATAATCCCCCCCTTCCAGGCTTGCGATGACCGCTCTCAGCGATTCCATCTTGAACTTGAACCTTTTCAGGTATATGTTCAGGGATTTTAAATTCAATATGGGTCTGACCGAACTGTCCGGTTTCGGGACTACAACATGGTCGAATAATAACCCCCTCCTTGTTGAAGGAGGGGAACCTTGACCACCACCTGTTGAAGATACAATTTGTGAATTGCAGTTAACACTATTTCCCTCTCGTGGTGGGAAGCCGGCAGGGCCGTCGGTGAGGGGGCATCTCCTCAAAGTCCAGCTTGTATCCCTGAGACACAATATCTATTGCCCAGGGATCCAACAGGGAGTGAACCCACTTGTGGCTGAAATTTCGAAGACGTAACCCCACCGGGCCTAGCTCCGCCTGTGGAGCCCCAGCGACCTGCAGTGGATTTTGTAGAGGCCGGGGAGGACTTCTGTTCCTGGGAACTAGCTGTGTTGTGCAGCTTCTTTCCTCTGCCCCTGCCTCTGGCAAGAAAGGACGCACCTCGGACTTTCTTGTTTCTTTGTGATCGAAAGGACTGCATTTGATAATGTCGTGCTTTCCTAGGCTGTGCTGGAATATAAGGCAAAAGATCAGAATTACCAGCTATAGCTGTGGAGACCAGGTCCGAGATCCCTTCTCCACACAATCCTCAGCCTTGTAAGGTAAACCTTCCATATGCCTCTTAAGTCGGCATCACCTGTCCATTGCATGTTCCACAGGACACGTCAAGTAGAAATCGACATAGCGTCGACTCTAGAAACCAGTAGACTAATGTCTCTTTGGGCATGTTTTATATATATATATATATCTAAGACAGCATCTTTTATATATATATCTATATATATACATATATATATATATATATATATATATATATACATACTAGTGTAATATCCTATCTATTATGATGAAGGATAATTAATGAATTCATTTATTGAAGTGATACTAGTGGAAGAAAACTACATTGTAGACATATATATATATATATATGTATATGGTTGTGTTGACGAGAGGAAATTCTGTAATGATTTGTTGTCCAGAAATGACCCTCACAGAGGGAAAAATTATACCCTAGTTTGACACTCTCATAGAGAGAAGATATATATATGGTATATCTCCCTCACAGAGGGAAATCAGAATCAGCTGCCTGAATACTAAACCAGAGACGGATAACATGGTCCCAAGGGAAAAGGGGAACAAGAGCAGGTAACTGACAATGCCGGCGCGTGCAGTAATGCTCTGGCGGGACTAATCCGGGTACTGGTGATGAAGTGATAAAAGGGAGACCCGCGGGACCGTTGAGAGTGGTCTCGGGGACGACAACGAGGAGAACGGAGCTGCTGCGCTGTAAGCGGGACGACCTTACCTCAGACGCGGAGTGTCAAGTAAAAATCCTCGGCCGGAGAGAAGACGACGAGTAAGACGGCGCTTCTCAAACAAGTGAGGGACCGGAGTGGAACATAAGCGCCTATCTTAACAGTCGGACAACGACGGAGAGAGGTAGCCGCAGCCAAGATAGAGGTACCGGTGAGAGTCCTGACCGACACATGTAGAATACCTCCTTATATAGCCAATCCGGATCAACCCAGCTAGGATGTCTGTGCTGCAGAGAGGTGGAGGTATTTAGGAGGCTGTTGTGAGAGGCGGCCCCGGATGTTCCCTAAAAGGAAAGAGGTGTGCTCTAATTGACAGCTGTATTGAGTACTGTTCATTCCCCAACAAGAGCCATTAGTTAAGTACCTCACAAAACGCTGTTAACTACTTTTAAGTGATAGACTTAACACAGCAGCCGTGCCTATATCGAAGCAAACAAGTGAAGTGTATATCTATATATATTTATTAACTCAGTTGTCATCCGGATTTCTATAAGGATAATTACTCGTACAGGATATCATAAATACAAGTGAATCCTGAAGTATTAATTATTTGCAACAAATTGCAGGAATCCTCAGGAGAAGTAATAAAGTAACTCTTAGCATAGCGGATTTCCGGATAGTCAAGAAGCTTGCATGCCAGTTAATACAGAACTACTTCAGTTGATATATAAGTTAAGAAAACGGGAACATAGTGCAGCGTTGATTAGTATCTGGAAGCCTCGGACCGAACACCAAAATTCTTAATATTTATAATATAAAAAGGAGATAGTGCAGCTACATTAGCTATACCTGGATTACAAATGACTGGATTTAGTCCTTAAAGGGGTTATCTGGGAAGAACTTCATGTGCACCAACACAAAGGCCTATAGTCACTGCGCAGCATAGACAATAAAAATAGATACTTGAGATAAGAAGAGTATTCTTAGGATAGATACAGTAACATTTAACTAAAGATTGGTAGTGTACACTACATCCTATATTATTTAGACGGTATAACTAAAAATCTTAAAATAATTACATGCATAAGTATTACTATTCACCTTTGTAATATTGTTGAGGATAGAATAATACATTTTAAGGTTTGTTCTAAAGAGTAACAGATTTCGCCATGTTGAATAGTCATTAAAGAATGACATGTTGTAATAAAATGGTTATTTACTGTTGAATGGTTTAATTGGTGTACTATTTCATACTTACCCCACTAAATCTGTGAAGATACAAAAAGAAGTCGAAAAGAAGAAAACAGGTACAACTAATAAAGTTTATTTTATTTACAGTAAGTAATAAAAAAAAGTACCTAATCTAAATAAAACAGAATAGTGTTACATAAAGTGGCGTCACGAACAGGATCCGAAAAGTACGTACGACAGAATAATGACGGAACCTCAGCATCATCTTCAGGTCGAAGATTATTACCAGCATCTTCGGGACAGAGGTCATTAACACCGACCAATGAGTCATCAAACAAGGAAGGGTTGGCGACGACACAAACAACGGCGATCACCATGCCATATTATTTCGGAGCTTCATGGCTTCCAATCTACTCGGGAGACACCCGGTCAAAGGGTACAAGTACTTTCAGAGACTTTAGAGATAAAATGCGTTCAATGTTCAAGCTGTACCCGCTAAAGGAAGAACAGAAGGTACAGATAGTGTTGGGACAATTACAAGGCTCGGCCCTACGTGATGCTAAAGCGTGGGAAGAAGCGAGAAAAACAGCCGAAGACATTTTAAAAAAATTAGAACGCATCTTCAACTCTCGAACCATCGCTGATCTTAAGAGTCGACTATATGCGAGGAAACAGCAACCGCAAGTGTCTCTGAGAGAATTTGCCTTAGGATTACAGGAAGCCATGCGGGCTATCCGAGCGTATGGGACAACAGAAATAGAGCAGGTTGATGAGACCCTTATCAACTTGTTCATCGAAGGGGCTCAAGGTGAGTCGGTCAAGGCTCAACTCCGAATGTGTAGATGGCAAAACCCTGAATGTACGTTTCCTGAATTTAAGGAAGATGTTCTAGACATTCTGGGATTAAATCAGAACTCGGATATAGAATATAACCCATCCACAGTATCAGAGGAGAGTGGAGAATGGGAAGAAGTTAACTCGTACATGACTCCTGACTTAGAAACTAAAAAGAAACTAGTTACTCAACAAGTACAAGTGGGCCAAGATCCCATTGGGACTCTTACCAACGCAATCACCGAAATGATGAGAGAAATTAAAGAAATCCGCCTGGAACAGGCTGGGACTCGTCGGCGGGACTGGCGCCAAGAACGCGGAGGAAGAAATAGGGCTCGATGGGAAGTTCCCCGTGAAACGGGTCGACGTCCAACTGACCAGTTCGACCAGTGCGGAAGACCCATATGTCGAGGTTGTCAACAGGCGGGACATATCGAAAGGAATTGTCCCCAGGGTGATTTAAATGGAGGGACCCCGAGGCGAGGGACCGACCCTCGGGAGGAAATACAACAGTAGGTCCCGCAACACAAGATTGGTGGCCCCGGTATGTTGGAGAGTGCCCTCGGTTGAAGATTAGAATTAATGATGTGGAAATAATGGCTTTATTAGATACCGGTTCACAAGTCACCACTATTCAAATGCCAGAGTTTTGTCGACATTGGGATGAGGAAGAAATAGTGACACCACCTACCACCTGGTTACAGCTACTAGCAAGCAACGGACAGCCGATCGTTTATCGGGGATATTGGGAAGCGGAACTAAAGATTGGCCAGACGAAACTCCCGAGGCAAGGGTGCCTAATAACGACCAACTGGAACGAACACTTACCCCCAGTAATTCTGGGTATGAATGTCCTAAAAAACTGTCCTGAAGAATGGGTGGAAGCTCTAAAGATAGAAATGCGGACAGCGGCCCCAAGGGAACAGAAAGCTCTACTTCAGACAGCACGGTTGCTGGAGGGACACAGTAAATTCACCAATTCTCTAGGAGAAGTCGGAAAGGCGAGAATTGCTGATAGACGGCCGGTACTGCTATTACCAAACTCTGAACATGTTGTTTGGTGCAAGGCCAGGATTGGGCCAGGAGGAAAGGATTACGAGGCAGTAATTGAAAGTTGTGACACAGATGGGCGACAACCATTCGCAATCGCCCGAACCCTGGCAAAAGTAGAACGAGGAAAAGTACCAATTCGCATTCTCAATCCACATAATTACCCTATTCGACTTTTTAAACACTGTCCGATAGCTCGAGTAATGCAGGTGGATTTTCAGGACATACTTGGAGAAAGCAGGACCACAATAACCCAAGGAGCAGTAACGGAAATGACCACTGTCGCTAATGATGAAGTACCATGGTGGAATGAATTGCAAATAGGGAATGTAGATACCCCAGAAGAACAATGACGAGGGGTCCTCCAAGTGGTGCAACGTAATGCAATAGCTTTCAGTCAACACCCTTCGGATTTCGGGTTAGCAGATAATGTATTCCATTACATCCCCACTGGGACGAATCCTCCTATCAAGGAGAGACACAGACCTTTACCTCCAGCAATGTACCAACCAGTTCGAAGTATGCTGACGGAGATGAAAGAGGCCAACGTAATCCAAGAGAGCCACAGTCCCTGGGCGGCCCCAATTGTTATAGTAAAAAAAAAAGACGGTAGTCTTCGTTTTTGCGTGGATTACCGCAAACTGAATGTAATAACACACAAGGATGCTTATCCTCTACCCAGGATTGAGGAATCGCTAACAGCCTTGAAGACAGCGGCTTATTTCTCCACGTTAGACCTTACAAGTGGATACTGGCAGATTCCGGTGGCCCCTGAAGATCGGGAAAAGACTGCGTTTACTACTCCAATGGGTCTGTTCGAATTCAACCGGATGCCGTTTGGACTTTGTAATGCTCCCGCCACATTTCAACGAGTGATGGAACACTGCCTGGGACATCGCAATTTTGAAATGGTACTATTATATCTGGACGATGTGATAATTTTTTCTAAGGATTACGAGGAACACCTTAAACATCTCAAAGAGGTCTTCACCCAGCTGGCCAAGGCGGGCTTAAAATTAAAACCATCAAAATGTCACCTACTAAAACCCGAAGTACACTATCTAGGACATATTGTCAGTGCTGAAGGTGTGAAACCTGACCCGGAAAAGATCAGAGTGATACGAGATTGGCCGGTGCCCAAAACAGTGAAGGATGTCCGAAGTTTCTTAGGTTTTGTCGGTTATTACAGGCGCTTTATAGAACGATTTGCAAAGGTAGCAACTCCACTTCATGAACTCTTACGGGGTAGATCTGGTCAGGAGAAAAGAGGTGTGACTGGGATTTCTTGGTTAGAAGAGCACCAATGCGCCTTCGATCAATTGAAAACTTCCCTGATAGAAGCTTCACTGCTTGCTTACCCAGACTATGACAAGCCCTTCCTTGTGTACACCGATGCGAGTCACCGGGGTTTAGGGGCAGTATTATCGCAAATGCAGGATGGACGTGAGCGGGTGATAGCCTATGCTAGTCGAGGTCTCCGCAAGACTGAACGACACAATGAAAATTATAGTACTTTCAAATTGGAGTTACTCGCCCTTATCTGGGCTGTTACAGAAAAATGTAAAAATTATCTAGCCGCTACACCATTTGTGATAGTCACTGATAACAACCCATTGGCACATCTATCTACTGCCCGTCTGGGAGCACTCGAACAGAGGTGGATGTCACGCCTATCTAATTTTCGTTATACTGTACGTTACAGAAGTGGTAAATCTAATGGGAACGCTGACGCCTTGTCTAGGTTACCCACCACTGATCTCTCAGAAAGTGAAAAAGATCAAGCAGAAGAGGTAGAGATCCCTATATTTCAACCTGTAAGGAGAAAGCCAACACAGATCGCCATCTCTGATCCAGTAACTGCTAACACCCTATCAAATCCTGAGAGAGTGGAGCCGGAACCTCTTCTGTTGGACTGGAAACGAGTTCAAGAGACTGATCCTGTATTATGTCAATTGATAGACATTATTCGTCAGAGGCAACAGTTAACCAAAATTCAGCGAGATGCTGTTGATCCTGAATTGGTGAAATTACTTAGACACCGTGGCCGAATTAGGGTTAAACACGGCCTCATAATTCGGGAGAGCCTGGATCCCGGCACTCATCAACTCATCACCCAAATTGTTGTACCACGACGAAAGAGTGATCTGCTTATCAACTCCTATCATAATCAGTCTGGTCACTTTGGCACTCAGAAGACAGAAGCTGTCCTCCGTAGGAGATATTTCTGGGTTGGAATGAAGGCAGATATAAATAAATGGTGTCGTAACTGTGTGACCTGTAACCTTAAGCGAAGCCCTGATCCAAAACAAAGAGATCCTTTGCACCCCATTAAGAGCTGCCGCCCATTGGAAATCGTGGCCTTAGACCATGTCAAACTTGACTCCAGTTCCAGTGGTTTTCAATATGCCCTGACGATTATTGATCATTTTAGTAAATTTCTAGTTATTGTACCAGCCCGTGATCTGACTGCCAAAACCACGGCTAAACTTTTCTTGAGACACTTTGCTCGACCATATGGGTATCCTGAGAAAATCTTGACGGACCAAGGCCCAGCCTTCGAGTCCCAGCTGTTCCAAGAACTTTGCTCTCTATATGGATGCAAGAAAATTCGAACAACCGCCTACCATCCACAGGGTAATGGGTTGTGTGAAAGGGCCAATTAGACCATCATTGGCCTCCTCCGTAGTTTGTCAGCAGAAAAACGTGCTCAGTGGCCGGTTTACTTACCCGAATTGGCCTATTTATACAATAACACCGAACACTGCTCCACCGGGTTCACACCCTTTTACTTGCTTTTTGGGCGACAGGGCCAGCTACCCAAAGATCTGGAACTGCTCCCAGAGATAAATGAGCCCAGTAATGTTTAAAATGATTGGGTGCGAACACATCAACACCGAATAAAAACAGCTCAAGAGATCGTGGTATCCAGAATGGAAGTGGTACACCACCGTCAAGAGAAATATTATAATGAACACGGCCTCGCTACTATCGTGCAGCTCGGTGATAAAGTCTGGAGAAGAAAGCATCATCGATGTAACAAACTTGACACCATGTGGGAGGATGTCCTTTATGTTGTGGTTGGTGTTCCCACTGGTAACAACTACACCTATCGAATCCGTCAGGGCGATGAAGGACCAGTCCGAGTAGTATCCCGAGACCAAATTAAACCCTGCGCTGTGGAAGGTCCAAGAGTGAGAGAAGACTCAGCTTTGACCGAAAGCCAAGAAATTCCGGGAAGCATCCCATTACATGACCCCATGAAACTCCTGTTGTTCATGAGTGGTACAATTCCGACAGACTCTGTAGAAATG
Organism: Pseudophryne corroboree; assembly: GCF_028390025.1. Classification (NCBI taxonomy): domain Eukaryota; kingdom Metazoa; phylum Chordata; class Amphibia; order Anura; family Myobatrachidae; genus Pseudophryne; species Pseudophryne corroboree. Next base: position 98,267,661 of record NC_086451.1, on the reverse strand, counting down.
CCAACTTCCAAACTCGGAGTAGAGAGATCCATTGAATGTCATGATGCTGTATTCAGTGAAAATATTCCATCTGAGGGAGAAGTCTCGATCCCAGTCAATAGGAGATCGAAACGTAGCACTAGAGGCAAATTGCCTCTGAGGTATCGTGAGTGAAGGAAAATGATCTATCCTGATAACTTATATTTATGAATGAATGTATGTATACATTAATCTAAATAGTTATATTAAAATTGAAAGTATAACTTTTATTTTATGTTGATATTGCGTGAGGACACGCATCCTTTTAGCCGAGAGACATGTAATATCCTATCTATTATGATGAAGGATAATTAATGAATTCATTTATTGAAGTGATACTAGTGGAAGAAAACTACATTGTAGACATATATATATATATATATATATGTATATGGTTGTGTTGACGAGAGGAAATTCTGTAATGATTTGTTGTCCAGAAATGACCCTCACAGAGGGAAAAATTATACCCTAGTTTGACACTCTAATAGAGAGAAGATATATATATGGTATATCTCCCTCACAGAGGGAAATCAGAATCAGCTGCCTGAATACTAAACCAGAGATGGATAACATGGTCCCAAGGGAAAAGGGGAACAAGAGCAGGTAACTGACAATGCCGGCGCGTGCAGTAATGCTCTGGCGGGACTAATCCGGGTACTGGTGATGAAGTGATAAAAGGGAGACCCGCGGGACCGTTGAGAGTGGTCTCGGGGACGACAACGAGGAGAACGGAGCTGCTGCGCTGTAAGCGGGACGACCTTACCTCAGACGCGGAGTGTCAAGTAAAAATCCTCGGCCGGAGAGAAGACGACGAGTAAGACGGCGCTTCTCAAACAAGTGAGGGACCGGAGTGGAACATAAGCGCCTATCTTAACAGTCGGACAACGACGGAGAGAGGTAGCCGCAGCCAAGATAGAGGTACCGGTGAGAGTCCTGACCGACACATGTAGAATACCTCCTTATATAGCCAATCCGGATCAACCCAGCTAGGATGTCTGTGCTGCAGAGAGGTGGAGGTATTTAGGAGGCTGTTGTGAGAGGCGGCCCCGGATGTTCCCTAAAAGGAAAGAGGTGTGCTCTAATTGACAGCTGTATTGAGTACTGTTCATTCCCCAACAAGAGCCATTAGTTAAATACCTCACAAAACGCTGTTAACTACTTTTAAGTGATAGACTTAACACAGCAGCCGTGCCTATATCGAAGCAAACAAGTGAAGTGTATATCTATATATATTTATTAACTCAGTTGTCATCCGGATTTCTATAAGGATAATTACTCGTACAGGATATCATAAATACAAGTGAATCCTGAAGTATTAATTATTTGCAACAATTTGCAGGAATCCTCAGGAGAAGTAATAAAGTAACTCTTAGCATAGCGGATTTCCGGATAGTCAAGAAGCTTGCATGCCAGTTAATACAGAACTACTTCAGTTGATATATAAGTTAAGAAAACGGGAACATAGTGCAGCGTTGATTAGTATCTGGAAGCCTCGGACCGAACACCAAAATTCTTAATATTTATAATATAAAAAGGAGATAGTGCAGCTACATTAGCTATACCTGGATTACAAATGACTGGATTTAGTCCTTAAAGGGGTTATCTGGGAAGAACTTCATGTGCACCAACGCAAAGGCCTATAGTCACTGCGCAGCATAGACAATAAAAATAGATACTTGAGATAAGAAGAGTATTCTTAGGATAGATACAGTAACATTTAACTAAAGATTGGTAGTGTACACTACATCCTATATTATTTAGACGGTATAACTAAAAATCTTAAAATAATTACATGCATAAGTATTACTATTCACCTTTGTAATATTGTTGAGGATAGAATAATACATTTTAAGGTTTGTTCTAAAGAGTAACAGATTTCGCCATGTTGAATAGTCATTAAAGAATGACATGTTGTAATAAAATGGTTATTTACTGTTGAATGGTTTAATTGGTGTACTATTTCATACTTACCCCACTAAATCTGTGAAGATACAAAAAGAAGTCGAAAAGAAGAAAACAGGTACAACTAATAAAGTTTATTTTATTTACAGTAAGTAATAAAAAAAAGTACCTAATCTAAATAAAACAGAATAGTGTTACACTAGGGTCTCAATCTCTGCTGATAAGGTATCTGTCCACGCTGCTACAGCGCTATAAACCCATGCCGACACAATCGCCGGTCTGAGTAGTGTAAATGGACTTCAAAGTACCTTTACTGCATGCTATCTGCAGGATGCCTGAGGATAGCTGTTAAGTCAGCGCTACCTTTTGGGCAAACGTGACACCCTAGGGGAAGATTCCCATCGTATCCTGGCCCTAGTAGGGAAAGGATACTCCCTGAGAATTCTTTGTGGGAAACTGCAGTCTCTTGTCTGGAGATTCCCGCTCTTTTTCTTCATGAGAGGAGGGAAATTTACCTCAGCTTTCTTCCCCTTAAACATGTGTACCCTTGTGTCAGGGACAGATGAGTCATCAGTGATATGCAAAACATTTTTTATTACAATAATCATATATTGAATACTTTCCTGCCATTTTGGCTGTAACTTTGCATTATCGTAGTCGACACTGGAGTCAGACTCCGTGTCGATATCAGTGTCTATTATTTTGGATAGTGAGCCTTGAGAGACTCTGAAGGTCTCTGCGACATAGGGACAGACATGGGTAGATTCCCTGTCTGTTCTCTAATCTTTTGTGCAATAAATTTACATTAGCACTTAATTTCACATATCCAAACAGGTGTCGGTGTTGTCGACGGAGACACCACTCACACACACATTTGCTCCATCTCCTCCTTAGGGGAGCCTTTTACCTCAGACATGTCGACACACACCTACCGACACACCACACACTCAGGGAATGCTCATCTGAAGACAATTCCCCCACAAGGCCCTTTGGAGAGACAGAGAGAGAGTATGCCTGCACACACCCCAGCGCTATAAACCCAGGAATAACACAGTAACTTAATGTTAACCCAGTAGCTGCTGTTTATATAGATTTTTGCGCCTAATTATGTGCCCCCCCTTTCTTTTTACCCTCTTCTACCGTGTATCTGCAGGGGAGAGCCTGGGGAGCTTCCTCTCAGCGGAGCTGTGGAGAAAAAATGGCGCAGGTGAGTGCTGAGGAAGAAGCCCCGCCCCCTCGACGGCGGGCTTCTGTCCCGCTTAAATATAAACTTTCTTGGCGGGGGCTCATACATATATACAGTGCCCAACTGTATATATGTGTACTTTTGCCAAATGAGGTCCATATGCTGCCCAGGGCGACCCCCCCGCGCCCTGCACCCTTACAGTGACCGGAATATGTGAGGTGTGTGGGAGCAATGGCGCACAGCTGCAGTACTGTGCGTTACCTCAGTGAAGAACAGAGTCTTCTGCCGCCGATTTCGAAGTCTTCTTGCTTCTCATACTCACCCGGCTTCTGTCTTCCGGCTCTGCGAGGGGGACGGCGGCGCGGCTCTGGGATCGGACGACGAGGGTGAGATCCTGTGTACGATCCCTCTGGAGCTAATGGTGTCCAGTAGCCTAAGAAGCAGGACCTAGCTTCAGAGAGTAGGGCTGCTTCTCTCCCCTCTGTCCCACGATGCAGGGAGTCTGTTGCCAGCAGAGCTCCCTGAAAATAAAAAAACCTAACAAAATACTTTCTCACAGCAAGCTCAGGAGAGCTCACTGAACAGCACCCAGCTCGTCCGGGCACAGTCTCAAACTGAGGTCTGCAGGAGGGACATAGAGGGAGGAGCCAGAGCACACCAGAATCTAAATTCTTTCTTAAAGTGCCCATGTCTCCTGCGGAGCCCGTCTATTCCCCATGGTCCTTACGGAGTCCCCAGCATCCACTAGGACGTTAGAGAAATGTAAGGTAAATAAACCAGCCTGCGTCATGGATGGTGTGCATGTGGCTGTGCTGTGGAGGGTAGGGCTTAGCTGGAGTAAAAGAACAAAGGCCCTCATTCCGAGTTGATCGGTCGCAAGGCGAATTTAGCAGAGTTACACACGCTAAGCCGCCGCCTACTGGGAGTGAATCTTAGCTTCTTAAAATTGCGACCGATGTATTCGCAATATTGCGATTACTAACTACTTAGCAGTTTCAGAGTAGCTTCAGACTTACTCTGCCTGTGCGATCATTTCAGTGCTTGTCGTTCCTGGTTGACGTCACAAACACACCCAGCGTTCGCCCAGGCACTCCCACCGTTTCCCCGGCCACTCCTGCGTTTTTTCCGGAAACGGTAGCGTTTTCAGCCACACGCCCCTGAAACGCCGTGTTTCCGCCCAGTAACACCCATTTCCTGTCAATCACATTACGATCGCCGGAGCGATGAAAAAGCCGTGAGTAAAATTACTTTCTTCATAGTAAAGTTACTTGGCGCAGTCGCAGTGCGAACATTGCGCATGCGTACTAAGCGGATTTTCACTGCGATGCGATGAAAAATACCGAGCGAACAACTCGGAATGAGGGCCAAAGTTTGTGATGAGTTTAAACATTAGCCAGTTTTTACTGACAGACCCCTTTCTATGTTGCTGTAATTACTGGTCATTGTTACTGCACAACGACCTGCAAGCCCAAGCTGTCTATCATGTGTCTTAGAGGGAACACTGCTAGTGTCATAGTATAAAAGTACACTGGGTTATAGGGATAGGGTCAATTTCAAATTATAGGGTCAGAGTTATATGGATAAGGTCAGTGTCACAGGGATAGGGTCAGTATTATACTATAGGGCAGGGGTGGGGAACCTTTTTTCTACCGAGGGCCATTTGGATATTTATAAAATCCTTCGGGGGGCCATACAAAAATTCTCAACTTAAAAAATTACTCTGCCCCCCAGTAGGTCTGCCCCTCAGAGGTACTGTGTGTGCGCGCCGGAGGTGCGCGCGCCAAAAAATGGGTGTGGCCAGTTAAAATGGGACGTGATACACATATGCCCCCAATAGTGCGGTGCCAGATCCACAATTGCCCCCACAGTGCCAGGTATACAGATGCCCCCACAGTGCCAGGTATACAAATGCCCCTCACAGTGCCAGGTATACAGATGTCCCCACAGTGCCAGGTATACAAATGCCCCTCACAGTGCCAGGTATACAGATGCCCCCACAGTGCCAGGTATACAAATGCCCCTCACAGTGCCAGGTATACAGATGTCCCCACAGTGCCAGGTATACAAATGCCCCTCACAGTGCAAGGTATACAGACGCCCCCACAGTGCCAGGTATACAGATGCCCCCACAGTGCCAGGTATACAAATGCCCCTCACAGTGCCAGGTATACAGATGTCCCCACAGTGCCAGGTATACAGATGCCCCCACAGTGCCAGGTATACAGATGTCCCCACAGTGCCAGGTATACAGATGTTCCCACAGTGCCAGGTATACAGATGCCCCCACAGTGCCAGGTATACAAATGCCCCTCACAGTGCCAGGTATACAGATGCCCCCACAGTGCCAGGTATACAGATGCCCCTCATAGTGCCAGGTATACAGATGTCCCCACAGTGCCAGGTATACAGATGCCCCCCACAGTGCCAGGTATACAGATGCCCCCCACAGTGCCAGGTATACAGATGCCCTGCCCTGCCCCCCCCCCCTCCTCCGTGCTGCTTACCGTGCTGCTTTCGGCGGGACACGGAGGAGAGCGCGGCTATGTTGGGCGGCGGCGGCATGTAGGAACCAGCCGCCGGTTCGAGAGCCAATCAGAGCTCGCGGACCGGCAGCCGCGGCTTCTGATTGCCTGCCGGTCCGCGAGCTCTGATTGGCTCAAGAACCGGCAGCTGGTTTCATGTCATACACGCCGCCGCTCCCACCCGACAGCCGCGCTCTCCTCCCTGTTCTGACAGCTGAGACACGCTGCCGCCGGACTGAGCGGCAGCGTGTCTCACTGACACAAGCTGTTGGGCCGGATCGAACGGCTTCACGGGCCTTATACGGCCCGCGGGCCGGAGGTTCCCCACCCCTGCTATAGGGTAAGAGTTTTAAGTATAGGGTCAGTGTTATAGTATAGGATCAGTGTTATATGGATTGTGTCAGAGTTATAGGGACAGTGTCGCTGCTATAGTATACTCTGGTAGTATGCTACCCATCCACAAACCTGCTCTGTGGTATGCTGCTCTTTGTACTGTAGTTTTCATAGAAAAAAAAAGAATTTGATGACAGATAAGAAACAAATGGCCCATCCAGTCTGTCCTTTAGAGTTAGAGTATTAGAGTTGGTTTACTGGTTTGGGGAAGGGTATTATGCTTGGTTTAGGGGCAGTGTCGGACTGGGGCATAAAAGGCCCAGTGGGGGAATGCAGTGGTAGGGGTCCATGCTTAGGGGTGTGGCCAGCCTCCAGAGGTAAAGTGGCCAGCCACCATAGATGCTTGGCTAACCATTAGCGAGTGCATGTCTGGGCCCCTTGATAAATATATACAGGATATACTGCTAGTGCATGCACTATAGAGAATACACCATAGTCCTGCACATAATAAGGTAACATATGTATAATGTATAATTCAAGTGCACAGTCTGGAACCTGATCCCTATAGGAGGGGGTGGGCCCTTATGCAGTGGGGCCCACCGGAGATTTTCCCTATGCCCCATGGGCCAGTCCAACCCTGTTTAGGGGTTAGGGTATTAGGGTTAGTTGGGGGTTTGGGTTAGGGTATTAGGAATAGGATATTAAGGTTGGTTTAGATATTAAGGTTATGGGTTACAGTAAAGGAGAAGTTTGGAAGGACGGTTAGATTAAGGTTGTTAGGCTTTTAAGACGAGCGATACGGTATTAGGGTTAATGTTTTGGGTGAGGTTTAGGTTAGGATATTAAGGTGAGAGTTAAGATAGGGAAGCTCTACGTCATTGTTCAGGCTTGTCATGTGTTAGCAGGTCTGTTGTAAAAGCTTGATTTAAATGCTGCCCCCTGAAAATCCATGTTTTAAGGATAGTCCTGCATGAGCACAGGTGACCTTATAGGTTTTATTTTAGAGCAAATGTGATGTCACGCTCTGTTTTCAAGCAGGGATATCCCCAAACATGGCTTGTTATGTCACCCCCTGCATCCATTTTATGTCAAATAGCTTTTCAGTGGTTGTGTAGAAAACGGAGTACCCTGACGCAACCTACACAAGCCATCCAAACTCCGCACAGTTGGACCATGGTAGGAATCAAACCACTGTCCTAAGTGCCAGTGCTATTTCTTGGGCTGGACGAGCTGTGCGATGACATGGGGCGACGCAGCCACGGCAACTACATGTTAAATTATTCCAGTTAAATTATTCCATCTGGAATATTATTGAAAATGTCCGTACCAAAATGGCCAATGCCTCATAGAAGACAGTTTTTAAGAATTGTAAAAGAGGTGGCGGACATTTTGAGAAGGTCATTTTCAATACTTTGAACTAGAGCAGGCACAAACAGCTCCTGGGAACTGCAGAGTGTGTCAGCGGCGGCCGGAGGGATCCCCTGACAACAAGCAGAACCCCTTGACAATGAGCTGGTACTGTGGTATTACATTAGGGGCATAATATGGTGACAAGGGCATGTAGGGGCATACTATGGTGTCCGGGGCATTACAGTGGGGGAATAATATGGTGACGGGCATGTGGGGGCATAATATGGTGACAGGGGCATGTGGGGGAATAATATAGTGTCAAAGGCATTACATTTGGGGGCTTAATATGGTGATGGGCACGTGGGAACATAATATAGTGTCACCGGCATTAGAGTGGTGGCATAAAATGGTAATAGTAATATTGCCCACAGTAGTAGCACCCCTAATATACATAGTGCCGACAGCAGTAGCGCCCCTTTTACAATGCCCACAGTAGTAGTGCTCCTTATGCAATATCCACTGTACTGGTAGTGCCCACAGTGGTAGTGCCCCTTATATAGAGCCCATAGTAGTGGTGCCCCTTATGCAATCCCCCCAGTAGTAGTGCTCCTTATGTCCCCAGGAGTGATCCCTCTTATGAAGTGCCCCCTTTACAATGCCCTCATTAGTAGTGCCCCCATTAGTAATGCCCCTGTATAGTATTGCCCCCAGTAGTAATGTTGCCTGTAGTAATGCCCCCAGTCATTTAGCCCAGGTAGTTTGACCCAAGTAGTAATGCCGCCAGTAGTTTAGCCCCTATAGTTATGCCCCCTGTAGTTTGCCCCCTTGTAGTTTAGCCCCCCTGTATTTTGCCCCCCTGTAGTAATGCCCCCAACAGCTTAGCCCCCAGTAGTTTAGCCCCCAGTACTAACGAGCCCCTGTAGTAATACCCTCAGTAGTAATGCGCCCCTATAGTTATGCCCCCAGTAGTAATGCACCCCAGTAGTTATGCCCCCAGTAGTAATGCGACCCTGTAGTTATGCCCCCAGTAGTAATGCGCCCCTATAGTTATGCCCCCAGTAGTAATGCGACCCTGTAGTTATGCCCCCAGTAGTAATGCGCCCCTATGGTTATGCCCCCAGTAGTAATGCGACCCTGTAGTTTGCCCCCAATAGCTTAGCCCCAGTAGTAATGCGCCTCTGTAGTTATGCCCTCAGTAGTAATGTGCCCCTGTAGTTTGCCCCCAGTAGTTAGCCCCTATAGTTTAGTCCCGTGTAGTTTGCCCCAAGTAGTAATGCCCCCTTGTAGTTTTCCCCCTTGCAGTAAAGCCCCCAGTAGCTTGCTCCCAGTAGATTGTCACCAGTAGTTAGCCCCCCTGTAGCTTGCCCCCAGTAGATTGCCCCCTGTGGTTATCCCCCTGTAGCTTGCCCCCTGTGGTTATCCCCCTATAGCTTGCCCCCTGTGATTATCCCCTTGTAGAGTGCCCCCAGTGGTTAGCCACCTGTAGCCGCGCTGCTAATAGTCACACATGTCTCTTAAAAATAAAAATCCACCATACTTAACAAGCCCCGCTCCCGCGTCCGAGTCAGACCGCTATGATCTCCTGGCGTCCGAATCCCCAGCACTATGAGAGAGACGTCATGATGTCTCTCTCACAGCGCGCATTGAGCTGGGAGCCAGAAGCCGGAGCTCAGTACTGAGCTCCTGCCGCTAGCTTCCGTTATGCAGGGAGAGCCGGGCGCCGCTGGTAACAAAATCTCAGCGGTTGCCCAGCATCTCCCTGTGCGGCAGCGGCACACATCGGGTGAGGTGAGCCGGAGAAGGCGGAACTGCATTCCGTCTCCAAGTGGAACTGACTGAACGCAGTTCCGCCCCGTTTCGGCTCACTTTAACCCCTGCTTGTTAGTAAAATCAAATGGTCCCCCAGCTAATCAGCTCCTGTCATTTTTTAAGCACATGATAGTTTGGAGCTGATTGGTTGGAGCAGCATTTAATATTAGTAACTAGTGTTAACAAATTTATCACTTGTTAATAAATATGCCCCTTAGAATACACAGTGGTGTAAAGGAAGAAAACAGATAAACTGGAACTACACAAAAAAATGATAATGCTTCTTTTTTAACTCCAGGTGGAAGCAAATGAAACATATGTTGCCTCAGGGCTGGACTGGCCCACAGAGGTACAGGGGAAACCACTGGTGGGCCAGTGGCACATGCAGGGGGGGTTCTGAGTACCAGGGCTGTTTCTAGCCAATTTGGCTCCCAGTGCGAGATTTGAAAATGCGCCCCCCCATGACATAAAAAAATGTGCCCCCCCCCCCACACACACACACACACACACCTAGATTTAAAAAAAAAACTTTCGCGGGCACCCTGCAAGGGGGCATGGCCTCATCTAAATGGGTGTGGCCTCATTTAAATGGGCATGGCCTCGTCTGAAAAGACTACCTCACAATCCAGATTTTGACCCTGCCCCAACAGATCACGACCACCACAGGAAAAAAAAATTCTACCATATTAAGCCCCACACAGTAATGCCCCCTGCACCATATAATGCCACACACCGCAATGCCCTTGATACATTAAATCCCCACACTACAGCAGGCAAAATTCCCCATTTCACACATTACGGCAGGTGTCCCCATTTTACACATAGAGAGAGAGAGAGAGAGAGAGAATACTTACAGAGGCGATTACCGCTGTTCGGCCCACCTCACCAGTCGCTCCTCGCGCCGGCCTTTCCCTCTTCCTAACTTGGATCCCCCTCTATACTCCGCTCGGGGGGGGGAGTTTCGCGGAGTGACGGGGTTGCGTCGTGACGTAACGACGCAACCGCGTCATTCCGTGAAACTCCGCCCCCCGAGCGGGTTACTCGGGGAGAAATAGGAGGGGGAAGCAGGGAGCCACAGTTAGTGCCGCGGCAGGCGCCCAGTGCGGTTACACTGCTCGCCTGCCCTAAGAAACGGCCCTGCTGAGTACCCACACCCAGATACGTGTGTGTGGTGTCCTATGGATACAGAGTGTGTATAATATGTGTGTGGTGTGTTATGCATGTATGCAATGGGTGTGGTGAGCTACAGTATGTATGTATGGTGTGCTATGTACACAGTATGTGTGTGTGTGCAATGTGTATGTGTGGGTGGTCTTCAGTATGCCGGCTGTCGGGATCCCGGCGCACAGTATACCGGCGCCGGAATCCCGACAGCCGGCATACCGACGCCGGAATCCCGACAGCCGGCATACCGACACTTATTCATCCTCGTGGGGGTCCACGACCCCCCTGGAGGGAGAATAAAATAGCATAGCGCGCCACCGTGCCCGCAAGGAGCTCATTTGCGCTCGCCACACTGTCGGTAAGCCGGCGGTCGGACTCCCGGCGCCGGCATGCTGGTCGCCGGGAGCCCGACCGCCTGCATACCATACCACACCCGTATGTGTGTGTGCGGTGTGCTACAGTATGCATGTGTATGCAATGCAAATGTGTGTGTGTGTGTGTGTGTGTGTGTGTGTGTGTGTGTGTGTGTGTGTGTGTGTGTGTGTGTGTGTGTGGTGTGCTATGTATATGTGTGCAATACGGAAACCCCCCTCAGTAAATCCTGTGTTTGCCCCTGCTGTGGGCCCACCCCTTCCTCTATGGATTAGGTTCATTATACTTATGTTACAGTGAATGCACAGGACTATGGTGTATTTAATACAGTGCATTGCTGTTATTAATCTGGTACACTATCGTGCATGACATAACAGTATTTACTATATATATTTATCAAGGGGTCCAGACCATGCACTCACTAATAGTTAGCCAAGTCTCTAAGCATGGGCCCCTACCACTGCATTCCCCCGGCGGGCCCTTCACGCCCCAGTCCGACACTGCGTTACCTGATAAGTGAAGGCTTCTATGATGATTCCTCTCTGAGCCCATTTGTTGATATTATACTATCTGTTTATAAAAGCACATGTAAAAAATATTTGACATGAGCCAAATGCTTCACTATAAAGCAATACCAGAGGAAGGTACTGCTGTGAATGCTAGCTGGCTATCTGTATACGTATACGAAAGGTTAGCAGTTCTGCTATTAAATATTTCCCTGCAGTTTCTGAGTAGCTCCAGACCTACTCCTAGATAACGATCACTGCAGACTGTTTGGTTCCTGATTTGACATCACAAACACGCCCTGCGTTCGGCCAGCCACTCCCCCATTTCCCCAGCCACTCCTGCGTTTTCGGCTGGCACGCCTGCGTTTTTTTAGCATACTCCGGAAAACGCTCAGTTTCCGCCCAGAAACACCCACTTCCTGTCAATCACTCACCGATCAGCACAGCGACTGAAAAGCGTTGCTCGGCCCTGTGTAAAATTGCATAGTTTTGTGTGAAAGTACTTAGCGCGTGCGCCCTGTGGCCCATACGCATGCGCAGAACTGCCGGTTTTTAGCCTGATCGCAAATCTGCTAAAAACGGTAGCGAGCGAACAACTCGGAATGACCCCCACAGTACCAACCAACCAACCAGCTCCCTGCTCACGCTCCCTCCGGGAAGAAGGCTATAATTGTTAATTAAAAAACACTTGTAAGGTAATACAGTTTTGCTGACAGTGAGATGCGGCCTGGCCCTAGACTTGGGATGCCCCTAGTCATTACAGATGCCCTAGGCATTTGCCTATTTTGCCTAGGCCTAGAGCATGCTCTAGCGGAGGGAGCCCTGTGATAATCACACCATCTTTAGATGGCATTATTAGGGCTTCCCTCTGGTTTCCCTACTCCAGCTCTGCTGTGACAAGCAGAGCAGAGGTCAGAGCCAGCTAATGTGACCCATCACGTGTGTCTTCTTTATTATATCACTGTTTTTGAATTATTGTATATTGTATACTAGGTGATTCATCGTGCCCTACGGGCGCTCTTCACACAGTTGTAAGGGGCTACGCCACCCTAACCTAGGGACTAAGGGGTGGGGGATGGGGATGGGTCAGGAGGTGTTGTGCTTGGGGGATTTGCGGGTGTGGTGGACAGGGGGATGGTGGAGAGTGACTAGAGGTATCATGGGTGGGGGAGGGCCAGATGGAGTGGTTGGGTGGATGGGGGAGGGTATTGGAAGCTGATGTGTGTAGGGTAGAGGTGGTGGAGTGGGGTAGGCGGATGTGGGAGGTTGGTGTAAGGTGTAGGGAGTGTTGCAGTGGTGTTTTTTTTGGGGGGGCAGGTATGTTGCTCCCTTGGTGGTGGGGCTTGTGAGGCGCAGCGGTTGTTTAATGGGCGGGTGCGCTGTTGCGGTGGGTGGGGTAGGGGGCCCGGAGGAGCTGTGGGTGTTGGAGGGGTGGTTGGGTTGGTGTGGTGGGAGGGTTAGCGGGTCAGGAGGCATTGTGGGTGAGTGGGTGTTTGGTAGGGATGGGGCAAGGGGTTTGGGTGGGCCAGGGTTGGGGTAGAGAGTATGAATGTTTGTGTTGTGGCAGGTGCGGGAGGAGTGGTGATGCGGGTGTGGGAGAAGAGGGTGCGGGGTAGGGTGTTTGGTGGAGGGGCAGGTGTGAGCATGTTGCTGCTGTGTGAGGTGTGGGTGCGAGGGTGCCGGTGGTGGGGTGTGGGTGGGTGCCTCAGGTGGGTGAGTGATGTGTGGGTCAGTGTTGAGGGTGGTGGAGGGGCGTGTGTGCTGCTGTGGATGGTTAATAGGCACAGCAGGCTGTGGTCAGACATATACTGTGATCTGAGGGTATTAGGTGCGTCAGGGTTTGAGACTAACCTGTTATGCTGGGGAAAGTCCCCGTTCTGTGTCCCCTAGTGATCAGCGCTGTCCCTCACTCCCAGCCTCTGTAGTTTTCTTAGCTCCCGTTGTGCCTGCTTCATGCCGCGGCCACTGTGATCTATGCACTGGTTCTTGTGCATGCGGCTATCACGCAGCCTCCTCCTTCTGGCGTCCCAAAGTCCAGTGTGCGCATGACAGAAGACTGTATGATATGCGCATGCACAAGACACAACGCAGAGATGAAAGTGTCCGCAACGGTGAGGAGGTGGGACGGGAGATGCGTAAAGTACCGGGGCTGGCAGCGAAAGGCTGCGCCGGGCAGTTGGAGATGCACAGAGGGTTTTCCGGCAGCGTAAGAGGTGACTACATCCTGGGCTAAGTCTGCAGACTGAGAGAGCTCCGGCGCAACAGCAGTGGTCATTGGTGAGAGTTCCGTCCTTGCCGCCCAGCATGGCACCTGCACGTCTGGCTGCGGCAGGTGCTCATGTAGCGGTGCGTGTAGGTTAGTCATGTCACTGGGCACCTGTTCCTCAGTCTGCTGCTGGCACAGGGCATGGTGTATCTCCCTGCAGATGCTGTGACTGTATGGCTCTATCTCCACCCATCGCTGTGACTCCGCCAAGCATTAGCCACACAGTCACAGAGTGACAGATCTGGGCACTTATATAGGAGATTGTATATTGTATAGTACATAAGTGTTTTTCTTCTTTTCTCCTTCGCCCTGTCCTTGATTTGAATTACCAATTACTGTTCTGTAATTGCACTGTCATGATCATTGTTTTTCTTCACAGATAGGCAATAGTACTGTATTATTTAGTATTGTTTGTATTTTTGTGTTGAAGGTAACAGGGAGTTAGCGTTTACTAAAAAACATAGGTGGGGCCATGATTGAGGATCTCACTCAGTGCATGTCATGCATGATGTATGCGCACCTGGAGTAACGGTCCCAGTGTGAATACATCTGCGCGAGGTGTGAGCGAACAGCTGCCCTGGAAGCCCAGGTAACTGATCTAGAGCAAACTGTTACGCTTCAGAGGGATAGTCACAATCTCGAGCAATGCTTAGTTAGAACAGTGGAGGAGTTGCAGGGGGAATCACCGGTAGATGAGGACGACAAGCAGCAAGCTGGGTCACAGTTAGAAGGAAGACAAAGAGGGGGAGGCACGACATCTCTGAACTGCCAAACCTCAACAAATTCACCCGATTAGACGAAGATTCGGTGAATGGTAGTGAAGAAATGACAGCGCTGGACGAGACTGTTCCTTCTAGCAACCAGAGGAGCAGTCCCTCTGGTGCAGATGGGATAAAAGATAGCAAGGTACCTAGTCAGATTGTGGTGGTATGGGACTCTGTTATCAGGAGGATAGTCAGGGCAATCTGCTACCGGGACTGTGATCGCCATACAGTCTGTTGTCTCCTGGGTGCTCGGGTACGGCACATCGTGGACTGGGTAGAAAGATTTGTTGGGAGGGGCTGGGAACGACATGGCAGTCTTGGTGCATGGTGGTACCAACGACAAAGTTAGTGGAAGGTGGGATGTCCTTAAGAAGATGAAGAAACTTAAAGCAAGGACATCTAAGGTAATATTCTCTGAAATATTACCCGTGCCGCGCGCTAGCCCAGGGAGGCAGAGGGAGATTAGGGAGGTTAATGTGTGGCTTAGAGACTGGTGTAGGAAAGAGGTGTTAGTGTTCCTGGAACACAGGGCGGGCTTCTCAGTCAGGCGCCATCTTTTTTGTCACGATGGATTGCACCTGAATGAGGAGGGGGCAGCAGTGCTGGGGGGGGGGAGGGGGGAGGATGGTTTGAAGTTTGGAGGAGATTTTAAACTAGGTGCCTGGGGGGAGGGTTTAGTTAGTAACAACGGGTCATACAGTGAGAATAGTAAGGATGGTGGTAGTGAACTAAATGGGGGTGGAGAAGGGGGGAGGGAAAGAGCAGCCTGCAAGGGTATTACCATGGGTATTGCCAAAACACTGACTAATGACGATTATGGGTCATCATTACGGCATGCAGAAAATGATGTCCCTAGTGCAAGGGGAAATACTTATCTTAATTGTATGTATGTAAATTCTAGAAGCCTTACAGGTTAAAAGGGGGAACTAGAAATCCTTGCAGCAAGCAATCAGTATGATATTATAGGCATTACTGAAACTTGGTGGGACAAATCTCATGATTGGTCAGTTAATATGGAGGATTATACGCTGTTCAGGAGAGACAGATCAAATAAAATGGGTGGAGGGGTATGTCTTTACGTAAAGCCGTTTTTTAAACCTGAGGTACTGGAAGATATTCATAAGGAAACTGTAAACACTGTTATGTCGTTATGGGTTGAAATTGCCTCCGGGGAAAGGGGGGAAAAAAGATAGTATTGGGGCCATGCTACAAGCTCCCTGGTATTAATGTGTCTGACGAGGAAATGTTGCTGAAACAAATTGATAAATCGGCATAAGTAAGTGACGTAATAGTGATGGAGGATTTCAACTATCCAGAGATAAATTGGACAAATGATTCACGTGATACTGCTAGAGGTAATATGTTCTTAAACACACTAAATGATAACCACTTACTTCAACTAATAGAGGAACCAACTAGGTACAATGCAATCTTAGACCTGGTATTAACAAACAATGGGGATTTGATATCAAATATTATAGTAGGGGAACCCATAGATAACATCGACCACAATATGGTCACATTCAATATCAGTTTTCATAAGCAGTCCTATATAGGTTCAACTAGGACTCTAAACTTTAGCAAAGCCAACTTTGACATGATGAGGGAAGCTTTAAGGGACACTGAATGGGAAATTTTGTTTCAAGGAAAAAACACTACGTAGAAATGGGAGGTATTAAAATCGCTGCTCGATGAGAATACTCGTAAATTTATTCCCATGTGCAGCAAACAAAGGACTAAAAATTCCAAACCAATGTGGCTTAACAAAAATATTAAGGAACTAATAGGCAAAAAGGGCGAGCATTCAAAAATTACAAATCAGATGGGAAGGCGGAGTCATTCCAGCACTATAAGGTTTGCAACAAAATATGCAAAAAAGAAATGAGCGGCTAATGTAGAAACTGAAAAGCTAGTAGCAAAGGAGAGTAAATCAAATTCCAATTTTTTTTTAATATATCAACAGCAAAAGATTAAAGAAGGAGGGTATAGGCCCTTTAAAGGACAAACTGGGAGTCTTAATCAAAAATGATAACAACATAGCGGATAAATTTAACAAGTTTTTCTCATCGGTATTTACAATAGAGGACCAAATGCAAGAATTATCACCCAACCTCAATAATGATAATGTCCCACTGCTAAGTGCTTATATAAATGAGGAGGAAGTCTGTGACCGATTGAAAAAAATTAAGATTAATAAGTCACCTGGTCCTGACGGTATTTACTAGAGATGAGCGCCGGAAATTTTTCGGGTTTTGTGTTTTGGTTTTGGGTTCGGTTCCGCGGCCGTGTTTTGGGTTCGACCGCGTTTTGGCAAAACCTCACCGAATTTTTTTTTGTCGGATTCGGGTGTGTTTTGGATTCGGGTGTTTTTTTAAAAAAACCCTAAAAAACAGCTTAAATCATAGAATTTGGGGGTAATTTTGATCCCAAAGTATTATTAACCTCAAAAAACATAATTTACACTCATTTTCAGCCTATTCTGAACACATCACACCTCACAATATTATTTTTAGTCCTAAAATTTGCACCGAGGTCGCTGTGTGAGTAAGATAAGCGACCCTAGTGGCCGACACAAACACCGGGCCCATCTAGGAGTGGCACTGCAGTGTCACGCAGGATGGCCCTTCCAAAAAACCCTCCCCAAACAGCACATGACGCAAAGAAAAAAAGAGGCGCAATGAGGTAGCTGACTGTGTGAGTAAGATTAGCGACCCTAGTGGCCGACACAAACACCGGGCACATCTAGGAGTGGCACTGCAGTGTCACGCAGGATGTCCCTTCCAAAAAACCCTCCCCAAACAGCACATGACGCAAAGAAAAAAAGAGGCGCAATGAGGTAGCTGTGTGAGTAAGATTAGCGACCCTAGTGGCCGACACAAACACCGGGCCCATCTAGGAGTGGCACTGCAGTGTCACGCAGGATGTCCCTTCCAAAAAACCCTCCCCAATCAGCACATGATGCAAAGAAAAAGAAAAGAAAAAAGAGGTGCAAGATGGAATTATCCTTGGGCCCTCCCACCCACCCTTATGTTGTATAAACAAAACAGGACATGCACACTTTAACCAACCCATCATTTCAGTGACAGGGTCTGCCACACGACTGTGACTGATATGACGGGTTGGTTTGGACCCCCCCCAAAAAAGAAGCAATTAATCTCTCCTTGCACAAACTGGCTCTACAGAGGCAAGATGTCCACCTCATCTTCACCCTCCGATATATCACCGTGTACATCCCCCTCCTCACAGATTATCAATTCGTCCCCACTGGAATCCACCATCTCAGCTCCCTGTGTACTTTGTGGAGGCAATTGCTGCTGGTCAATGTCTCCGCGGAGGAATTGATTATAATTCATTTTAATGAACATCATCTTCTCCACATTTTCTGGATGTAACCTCGTACGCCGATTGCTGACAAGGTGAGCGGCGGCACTAAACACTCTTTCGGAGTACACACTTGTGGGAGGGCAACTTAGGTAGAATAAAGCCAGTTTGTGCAAGGGCCTCCAAATTGCCTCTTTTTCCTGCCAGTATAAGTACGGACTGTGTGACGTGCCTACTTGGATGCGGTCACTCATATAATCCTCCACCATTCTATCAATGTTGAGAGAATCATATGCAGTGACAGTAGACGACATGTCCGTAATCGTTGTCAGGTCCTTCAGTCCGGACCAGATGTCAGCATCAGCAGTCGCTCCAGACTGCCCTGCATCACCGCCAGCGGGTGGGCTCGGAATTCTGAGCCTTTTCCTCGCACCCCCAGTTGCGGGAGAATGTGAAGGAGGAGATGTTGACAGGTCGCGTTCCGCTTGACTTGACAATTTTGTCACCAGCAGGTCTTTCAACCCCAGCAGACCTGTGTCTGCCGGAAAGAGAGATCCAAGGTAGGCTTTAAATCTAGGATCGAGCACGGTGGCCAAAATGTAGTGCTCTGATTTCAACAGATTGACCACCCGTGAATCCTTGTTAAGCGAATTAAGGGCTGCATCCACAAGTCCCACATGCCTAGCGGAATCGCTCCGTGTTAGCTCCTTCTTCAATGCCTCCAGCTTCTTCTGCAAAAGCCTGATGAGGGGAATGACCTGACTCAGGCTGGCAGTGTCTGAACTGACTTCACGTGTGGCAAGTTCAAAGGGCATCAGAACCTTGCACAACGTTGAAATCATTCTCCACTGCACTTGAGACAGGTGCATTCCATCTCCTATATCGTGCTCAATTGTATAGGCTTGAATGGCCTTTTGCTGCTCCTCCAACCTCTGAAGCATATAGAGGGTTGAATTCCACCTCGTTACCACTTCTTGCTTCAGATGATGGCAGGGCAGGTTCAGTAGTTTTTGGTGGTGCTCCAGTCTTCTGTACGTGGTGCCTGTACGCCGAAAGTGTCCCGCAATTTTTCTGGCCACCGACAGCATCTCTTGCACGCCCCTGTCGTTTTTTAAAAAATTCTGCACCACCAAATTCAAGGTATGTGCAAAACATGGGACGTGCTGGAATTTGCCCATATTTAATGCACACACAATATTGCTGGCGTTGTCCGATGCCACAAATCCACAGGAGAGTCCAATTGGGGTAAGCCATTCCGCGATGATCTTCCTCAGTTGCCGTAAGAGGTTTTCAGCTGTGTGCGTATTCTGGAAAGCGGTGATACAAAGCGTAGCCTGCCTAGGAAAGAGTTGGCGTTTGCGAGATGCTGCTACTGGTGCCGCCGCTGCTGTTCTTGCGGCGGGAGTCCATACATCTACCCAGTGGGCTGTCACAGTCATATAGTCCTGACCCTGCCCTGCTCCACTTGTCCACATGTCCGTGGTTAAGTGGACATTGGGTACAACTGCATTTTTTAGGACACTGGTGAGTCTTTTTCTGACGTCCGTGTACATTCTCGGTATCGCCTGCCTAGAGAAGTGGAACCTAGATGGTATTTGGTAACGGGGGCACACTGCCTCAATAAATTGTCTAGTTCCCTGTGAACTAACGGCGGATACCGGACGCACGTCTAACACCAACATAGTTGTCAAGGACTCAGTTATCCGCTTTGCAGTAGGATGACTGCTGTGATATTTCATCTTCCTCGCAAAGGACTGTTGAACAGTCAATTGCTTACTGGAAGTAGTACAAGTGGGCTTACGACTTCCCCTCTGGGATGACCATCGACTCCCAGCGGCAACAACAGCAGCGCCAGCAGCAGTAGGCGTTACACGCAAGGATGCATCGGAGGAATCCCAGGCAGGAGAGGACTCGTCAGACTTGCCAGTGACATGGCCTGCAGGACTATTGGCATTCCTGGGGAAGGAGGAAATTGACACTGAGGGAGTTGGTGGGGTGGTTTGCGTGAGCTTGGTTACAAGAGGAAGGGATTTACTGGTCAGTGGACTGCTTCCGCTGTCACCCAAAGTTTTTGAACTTGTCACTGACTTATTATGAATGCGCTGCAGGTGACGTATAAGGGAGGATGTTCCGAGGTGGTTAACGTCCTTACCCCTACTTATTACAGCTTGACAAAGGGAACACACGGCTTGACACCTGTTGTCCGCATTTCTGGTGAAATACCTCCACACCGAAGAGCTGATTTTTTTGGTATTTTCACCTGGCATGTCAACGGCCATATTCCTCCCACGGACAACAGGTGTCTCCCCGGGTGCCTGACTTAAACAAACCACCTCACCATCAGAATCCTCCTGGTCAATTTCCTCCCCAGCGCCAGCAACACCCATATCCTCCTCATCCTGGTGTACTTCAACACTGACATCTTCAATCTGACTATCAGGAACTGGACTGCGGGTGCTCCTTCCAGCACTTGCAGGGGGCATGCAAATAGTGGAAGGCGCATGCTCTTCACGTCCAGTGTTGGGAAGGTCAGGCATCGCAAACGACACAATTGGACTCTCCTTGTGGATTTGGGATTTCAAAGAACGCACAGTTCTTTGCGGTGCTTTTGCCAGCTTGAGTCTTTTCAGTTTTCTAGCGAGAGGCTGAGTGCTTCCATCCTCATGTGAAGCTGAACCACTAGCCATGAACATAGGCCAGGGCCTCAGCCGTTCCTTGCCACTCCGTGTGGTAAATGGCATATTGGCAAGTTTACGCTTCTCCTCCGACAATTTTATTTTAGGTTTTGGAGTCCTTTTTTTTCTGATATTTGGTGTTTTGGATTTGACATGCTCTGTACTATGACATTGGGCATCGGCCTTGGCAGACGACGTTGCTGGCATTTCATCGTCTCGGCCATGACTAGTGGCAGCAGCTTCAGCACGAGGTGGAAGTGGATCTTGATCTTTCCCTAATTTTGGAACCTCAACTTTTTTGTTCTCCATATTTTATAGGCAGAACTAAAAGGCACCTCAGGTAAACAATGGAGATGGATGGATTGGATACTAGTATACAATTATGGACGGACTGCCACGGTTAGGTGGTATAAAAAAACCACGGTTAGGTGGTATATATTATAATAATAATACAATTATGGATGGACGGACTGCCTGCCGACTGCCGACACAGAGGTAGCCACAGCCGTGAACTACCGCACTGTACACTGGTTGATAAAGAGATAGTAGTATACTCGTAACAACTAGTATGACACTATGACGACGGTATAAAGAATGAAAAAAAAACCACGGTTAGGTGGTATATATTATAATAATAATACAATTATGGATGGACGGACTGCCTGCCGACTGCCGACACAGAGGTAGCCACAGCCGTGAACTACCGCACTGTACACTGGTTGATAAAGAGATAGTAGTATACTCGTAACAACTAGTATGACACTATGACGACGGTATAAAGAATGAAAAAAAAACCACGGTTAGGTGGTATATATTATAATAATAATACAATTATGGATGGACGGACTGCCTGCCGACTGCCGACACAGAGGTAGCCACAGCCGTGAACTACCGCACTGTACACTGGTTGATAAAGAGATAGTAGTATACTCGTAACAACTAGTATGACACTATGACGACGGTATAAAGAATGAAAAAAAAACCACGGTTAGGTGGTATATATTATAATAATAATACAATTATGGATGGACGGACTGCCTGCCGACTGCCGACACAGAGGTAGCCACAGCCGTGAACTACCGCACTGTACACTGGTTGATAAAGAGATAGTAGTATACTCGTAACAACTAGTATGACACTATGACGACGGTATAAAGAATGAAAAAAAAACCACGGTTAGGTGGTATATATTATAATAATAATACAATTATGGATGGACGGACTGCCTGCCGACTGCCGACACAGAGGTAGCCACAGCCGTGAACTACCGCACTGTACACTGGTTGATAAAGAGATAGTAGTATACTCGTAACAATTAGGATGACACTATGACGGTATAAAGAATGAAAAAAAAACCACGGTTAGGTGGTAGGTATATAATAATAAATAATACAATTCTGGTCGGACGGACTGCCTGCCGTGTGCCGACACAGAGGTAGCCACAGCCGTGAACTACCGCACTGTACACTGGTTGATAAAGAGATAGTAGTATACTCGTAACAATTAGGATGACACTATGACGGTATAAAGAATGAAAAAAAAACCACGGTTAGGTGGTAGGTATATAATAATAAATAATACAATTCTGGTCGGACGGACTGCCTGCCGTGTGCCGACACAGAGGTAGCCACAGCCGTGAACTACCGCACTGTACACTGGTTGATAAAGAGATAGTAGTATACTCGTAACAATTAGGATGACACTATGACGGTATAAAGAATGAAAAAAAAACCACGGTTAGGTGGTAGGTATATAATAATAAATAATACAATTCTGGTCGGACGGACTGCCTGCCGTGTGCCGACACAGAGGTAGCCACAGCCGTGAACTACCGCACTGTACACTGGTTGATAAAGAGATAGTAGTATACTCGTAACAATTAGGATGACACTATGACGGTATAAAGAATGAAAAAAAAACCACGGTTAGGTGGTAGGTATATAATAATAAATAATACAATTCTGGTCGGACGGACTGCCTGCCGTGTGCCGACACAGAGGTAGCCACAGCCGTGAACTACCGCACTGTACACTGGTTGATAAAGAGATAGTAGTATACTCGTAACAATTAGGATGACACTATGACGGTATAAAGAATGAAAAAAAAACCACGGTTAGGTGGTAGGTATATAATAATAAATAATACAATTCTGGTCGGACGGACTGCCTGCCGTGTGCCGACACAGAGGTAGCCACAGCCGTGAACTACCGCACTGTACACTGGTTGATAAAGAGATAGTAGTATACTCGTAACAATTAGGATGACACTATGACGGTATAAAGAATGAAAAAAAAACCACGGTTAGGTGGTAGGTATATAATAATAAATAATACAATTCTGGTCGGACGGACTGCCTGCCGTGTGCCGACACAGAGGTAGCCACAGCCGTGAACTACCGCACTGTACACTGGTTGATAAAGAGATAGTAGTATACTCGTAACAATTAGGATGACACTATGACGGTATAAAGAATGAAAAAAAAAACACGGTTAGGTGGTAGGTATATAATAATAAATAATACAATTCTGGTCGGACGGACTGCCTGCCGTGTGCCGACACAGAGGTAGCCACAGCCGTGAACTACCGCACTGTACACTGGTTGATAAAGAGATAGTAGTATACTCGTAACAATTAGGATGACACTATGACGGTATAAAGAATGAAAAAAAAACCACGGTTAGGTGGTAGGTATATAATAATAAATAATACAATTCTGGTCGGACGGACTGCCTGCCGTGTGCCGACACAGAGGTAGCCACAGCCGTGAACTACCGCACTGTACTGTGTCTGCTGCTAATATAGACTGGTTGATATTTAAAGAGATATTAGTAGTATACAACAATACTATACTGGTGGTCAGGCACTGGTCACCACTCCTGCAGCAAAAGTGTGCACTGTTAATTAATATAATTGTACTCCTGGCTCCTGCTAACAACCTGCAGTGCTCCCCAGTCTCCCCCACAATTAATTATAAGCTTTTAATTTATACATTGATGACTGTGCAGCACACTGGGCTGAGCTGAGTGCACACAGACTGAGTCACACTGTGTGACTGACTGTGCTGTGTATCGTTTTTTTTTTCAGGCAGAGAACGGATATAGCAGAGAGAAGTGAACGGATATATTATATTAAATAAAAGTTAACTAGCAACTGCACTGGTCACTGACTGTGGTAAACTAACTCTGTCTGCGACTCTGCACAATCTCTCTCTATCTAATCTATCTATCTCTATTCTAATGGAGAGGACGCCAGACACGTCCTCTCCCTATCAATCTCAATGCACGAGTGAAAATGGCGGCGACGCGCGGCTCCTTATATAGAATCCGAGTCTCGCGATAGAATCCGAGCCTCGCGAGAATCCGACAGCGTCATGATGACGTTCGGGCGCGCTCGGGTTAACCGAGCAAGGCGGGAAGATCCGAGTCGCTCGGACCCGTGAAAAAAAACATGAAGTTCTGGCGGGTTCGGATTCAGAGAAACCGAACCCGCTCATCTCTAGTATTTACCCAAGGGTTCTCATGGAGCTACACTCCGAACTAGCAAGACCTCTATTTTTAATATTCAATGATTCACTTACATCAGGCATGGTTCCCAAAGACTGGCGTATAGCGGAAGTAGTGCCGATTTTCACAAAGGGAAGTAAAGCTGAACCAGGAAATTATAGACCAGTAAGTCTTACATCTATAGGGGTGTAATCAATAAGTGTTGGAAGCTGCCGTCTTGTCGGAAAGACAGCAGCTTCCGGCAGCAATAGGCCAGAAGGGGTTTCGATCTATTTATTAGAGGCAGTTTTTTTCCAACAAGTCGGGAATTCCTGACTTGTCGGAAAACACGTGGATCCACGTGCTTTTGTCGGAAACAAGGCCAAATCTTTAAAAAAGTCGGATTGAGGTGAGCGAAGCAACGGCCTATGGTGATCGGTGCAGCGGCTAAGGGGAGAAGTGCGGCAGTTAGGGGGAGCGGGGATGAGAGGTACTTTGACAGCCATCCCCTGGCCAGGTACCTCTCTCCCTGCAGCGCGGCACTGGGTGTGTTGTGCGGCTCCAGCAGCTCCCTGTGTTCTCACACATGTAGAGCTGCTGACAGACGCACAGACACCAGCCAAATCCGACAGTCGGATTTGGCCACTCTTTGAATAGGGGTTGTCGGATCCATTCCGACAAATGCATGTCGGAATGGCTCCGACTCTTATTGAATATACCCCATATTGGGGAAAGTACTAGAAAGCATTCTAAGGGATCGTATACAGAAGTTCCTTGAAGCCAAAAAGGTTATTAATAGGAACCAACATGGATTTGTGAAGGATAGATTATGTCAAACAAACTTACTGGGCTTTTACAAAACAGCAAGAACCTTGATCAGGGTAAGGTGGTGGATGTAATCTTTTTAGACTTTTCTAAAGCTTTCGACACTGTACCGCACATGAGACTTATCTATAAGTTACAAGAATTGGGGCTAGGGAGCACAATATTCACTTGGGTTAGTAATTGGTTAGATAATAGGGAGCAGCGCGTTGTGGTAAATGAAACTTTTTCAAATTGGACTGAAGTACTAAGTGGTGTGCCACAAGGGTCTGTACTTGGACCACTGTAGTTCAACATTTTCATTAACGATCTAGCAGAAGGTCTAGAGAGCATGGTGTCAATTTTTGCAGACGATACCAAACTATGGGGTATATTTATTTACTAAGCCTTGGATGGCGATAAAGTCACTGGAGATAAAGGCCCTCATTCCGAATTGTTCGCTCGCTAGCTGCTTTTAGCAGCCGTGCAAATGCTAAGCTGCCGCCTTCTGGGAGTGTATTTTAGCTTAGCAGATGCCAGCGAACAAAAGGATCGCAGAGCGGCTACAAAATAATTTTGTGCAGCTTCAGAGTAGCTCCAGACCTACTCCTAGCTTAAGGTCACTGCAGACTATTCAGTTCCTGTTTTGACGTCACGAACACGCCCTGCGTTCGGCCAGCCACGCCTGCGTTTTTATCTGGCACGCCTGCGTTTTTCCATTCACTCCCTGAAAACGGTCAGTTGACACCCAGAAACACCCACTTCCTGTCAATCACTCTGCGGCCAGCGGTGCAACTGAAAATTTTCGCTAGACCTTATGTGAAACTACATTGTTCATTGTAAGAGTACGACGCGCATGCGCATTGCGCCGCATACGCATGCGCAGAACTGCCGTTTTTTTTTGCCTGATTGCTGCGATGCGAACGAAAGCAGCTAGCGAACAACTCGGAATGACCCCCAAAGTACCAGCCAATCGGCTCCTAAATGTCATTATTCAAACACAGCCTGTGGCATAGCAGTTAGGAGCCGATTGGCTGGTACTTTATCTCCAGCGACTTTATCTCCATCCAAGGCTTAGTAAATACAGGTTGAGTATCCCATATCCAAATATTCCGAAATACGGAATATTCCGAAATACGGACTTTTTTGAGTGAGATTGAGATAGTGAAACCTTTGTTTTCTGATGGCTCAATGTACACAAACTTTGTTTAATACACAAAGTTATTAAAAATATTGTATTAAATGACCTTCAGGCTGTGTGTATAAGGTGTATACGAAACATAAATGAATTGTGTGAATGTAGACACACTTTGTTTAATGCACAAAGTTATAAAAAAAATATTGGCTAAAATGACCTTCAGGCTGTGTGTATAAGGTGTATATGTAACATAAATGCATTCTGTGCTTAGATTTAGGTCCCATCACCATGATATCTCATTATGGTATGCAATTATTCCAAAATACGGAAAAATCCCATATCCAAAATACCTCTGGTCCCAAGCATTTTGGATAAGGGAGACTCAACCTGTAGACCCCTAAGTAAGGTTATAAACTTGGAGGGAGATGCTGTGTCTCTCCAGAACGACTTAGTTAAACTGGAATCATGAGCAGCAAAATGGAGAATGAGTTTCAACACAGAAAAGTGCAAGGTAATGCACCTTGGTAGCAAGAACAAAAATAACACCTACCTACTAAATGGGGTGATTTTAGGGGACTCCGTACTGGAAACAGACATAAGGGCGTACTGACGGGGAGATTTCCACAGAGATGTGTGCTGAGCGGTCTGTGCTAGATCGCATCGCTGTCACCGGCACCCCTACACACGGATCGATGTTCAGCTAATTTCTAAGCAACCTAGTCAGAGATGAGCGGGTTCGGTTTTACTCGGTTTTACTCGGATTTACTCGGTTCTCAAAACGGCATCTTATTGGCTCACGGATGTCTCTTGTTTTGGATAGTCAATAAGAGGCCGTTTTAAGAACCGAGTAAATCCGAGTAAAACCGAGTAAAACTCGAATCCGCTCATCTCTATTAGAAATTACTGAACATCGCTCCGTGTGTACCCCCATTTAGGTGTTCACATAGATAACAAACTTAGCAGCAGTACCCAATGTAAGATAGCAGCAAAAAGGAAAAGAAGGCACTAGCATGCATAAATAGGGGTATTGATGCAAGGGATGAGAGAGTGTTACACTCCCATTACATAAATCCCTATTGAGACCCCATCTGGAATACTACGCACAATTTTGGACACCCTACTACAGAAAGGATATCTTGGAACTAGAAAAGGTTCAGAGGCGGTCGACCAAACTAATTAAGGGGATGAAGACACTAGAATACCAGGAAAGACTTGCAAGGCTTGACATGTTCACACTGGAAAAGAGGAGATTAAGAGGGGACATGATCAACATTTATAAATATTTAAGGGGACAATACTCAGAGCATGCGGGGGATCTGTTTTTGGTAAGATCAATACAGAAGACACGTGGACACCCAGTTAGGTTAGAGGAGAGAAGATTCCGCACACAGAGGCGAAAAGGTTTTTTCACAGTAAGGACAATACGAGTTAGGAATTCCCTGCCTGAGAGATTAGTATTGGCAGACTCGGTCAATACTTTTAAGAATGGGCTAGATAAATTCCTAATGGATAAGGATATATAGGGTTATGGTGCATAGATCAGGCACTATAGTTATAATAAAATGAGGGGAAAAAACACAACGGCCAACTTTAGCAACAGTTAAAATTAGTCCTGAAAATAATACAGTGTAGGAGAACACAAACAGGTTGAACTCGATGGACAAATTGTCTTTTTTTCAACCTCAGAAACTATGTAACTATGTAACTAAGATCACAGGCTGATGACTCAAGAAAATAAAAGTAAAAAAAAAAGACCCTGGTCAACTGATGCTGTGAAACTCCTGGCCGTCATCTCAGTTTACAGCACTGGTCAGCTAACCAGGGTCACAGAGAGAAGGAGCCAGACATCAATCTGTGACTGCAGCAGTGTTCAGGTAAGTGTTAGCTTAGTAGGGGGGAGAGGGAATGTAGCTGTTGGCGCATGTGCGGTCACAGTCTCAAGGTATTTTGTTTAAAAAAATACCCTGAAAAGTGCAGGGAGAGGATTTGCAAGCTCTGCCCCTTCATCCCTGCGATGTATTCAAATATCGCAGTGTGAATTTGGGTCAAATTTAGCACATCCCATCCTCATCTGAGATGAAGATTATAATAACGATGCCCTTAAAAAACACAGCAATGGGCATATATAGAAAGCTGTTGAGTTTCCTTATCCAAATTTATATAGTTAAATAAAACCAAGTCAAGTAAAAAAGTTATGTATTACTCCTTTTCTCTGGCACTGAACTGGTAGAATCCTTACAGGGTCATTTCCCTGGCTGCCTTGTTATATGCGGAGGCATCTTACAGACAGGAATATGGCAGCAGATGCTGGAACCTCCAGGCTGCCTGCTGACCCGCTTCAAACTCAAATACTTGCAACAGCTGGCTGGCAGAGAGACATTTTCACAGATCTGCAGGGATCTCAGCACCTGGTCGCTTCACAGCTCTCATAATATACCTGTGCTCTAAGCCAGAGTACTTACATACCTACATCACAATCCAACACATCAGTCCACAGAACCGTAACAAGAGCACGCCATGTATATTGTAAACTGTGATAGCTAACAGAAAGGTGCACAACACACAGTCACAGAGAAGAAGAGAAACTGGTGTCCCTCCTGATTGTTTCTTTCATCACGTACTTTTACAGCTACAATAGACAGGTAACAGTAATATATTAATAAATTGTAACTCCCAACCATCCCGATTTCATTGATCCACACCAGATTTGAGAACTCTGTACCGATGTCACCATCGGGACTGCAGAGCAGCAGTGAACGAGTGTTCCATGCTACTGACACTGGGTGATAGCAGGGAGACTGGAAACACTCCAAGGGGATTTACAACTCATTTATTATAAATGTTTTACTAACATAATGTGAAAAATGGTGTTTTCACACCCTTTTCACATTATTTTAGTATCACCTGAATGCATTAAAGGGCCTTTGATCAGTTTGCATAAAAAACCTGGCAGTGTGATCAGCTCTGTGTGTCTGACACACAAGCTGATCATTGTAAAAAAAATTTGTAAAAATCATACTTACCTACCCTGGGATCAGTGATTGGTGCACCTGTGCGGGTTGGCAGTCACCGGTTCTCCCTACTGCTCCTGTGACCTCCGATGCAGTAAAGTGATGCTCTAATAACCGGCAGTCCACCAGGAGCTCTGATCACTGATCCCTGGGTGTTGGTGAGTATGATGAAGGTTGTTGCGACGGGGAGGGTTGTTGTTTTTTTTTTTTGTATTTTGGGTGTCATTTTGCAGGGGCAAATGCAGGATTCATAAAGGGTGGGTTCCTTGTGTATGTGTGTATTATACATATATATACATATATGTATACATACATACATACGCGTATCACATATACTTTACATATACACACACTTAGAACACATGCACACATAAATATACGGGATGTAGTTATATGAATGGCGGTTGGGAGACCTACGGTCACTATACCGACGTCGCCACCGGCGGGATCCCAAACGCCAGTCTCAAGTACCCAACCCAGATATACACACACTTAGAATACATACATATACACTCGCACACACATATAGAATACATACATACACCCTAACACACACAAACACATGGAACACATACACACACATAGAACTCATACATATACACACAAACACACACACACACACACACACACACATAGAACACAATACACACAAACACAGCTACACTTACTATTGCTGCCTGAGGGTTTTAGGAGAAGAAGGATGTTGATGGGGGTAACCTTGACGATTGATGGGTAGGCTCTGTAAACGTCGGTTTACTTACAGGACTAAAAAGCATATACCTTAAACACACTTGATACACTTTAATATTGAGCCGCTGCGGCCGCAGCAATTAACCTTTCACCTTTATATTATTCACAAACCTTACGTACACAAGGTCGCACAGTGTACGCACTCTGCGTACGTACGCCGAAAGGGCGTAGTGACTACACAGTTTGTGTACACAGGCCTATACGCTGTTAGCACAATGCAGCAGCCCGAGTGGCTGTAAGTACATTTTAAACCTTAGCAGGGAAAGGAAACACGACACCAGATTGTATTTAAAATGCCGGGTTCCGACACACCAACATATAATTACTGAAAGGGGGTTACAATAACAATACAATACAATAGAATAATGGCTACAGTCAATGGTACATACGTGTTTGGTTTCACCTGCGCTTCCCAGTCTGGTCCTCAGTCATCAAGGTAGATGACCTTCAGAGTCTGTGTGTGGCTGGGCATGCAGCTGGCTCTTTTATACAATATTCCAAAACCTAACCCACAAGGGATACTGTAATCTCTTTGTCCATTGGACACAGGGATGGTCATTTGCAGTACAGGAGAGGTCATAGGTTGGTTTGAATAGGTGGGCGATGTCTGTTCCAGGTGCACTTGCAGGTGGTCTCCTCTGGGTTCCCGCCGCATACCAAATGTACAGTAAATACAGTTTATATTTATATTCTGCTCCTGTGCATAACTATTCGCAGGAGCGTGCGATCTTCTGCAAACCAACACCGGAATATTGCCCTTAAAATACCCTACAGCTGGATACCAAACACCACCTTATAACCTTCTTCTATCCCCTCCTATCCTGTAAAGGTGAATCCCTTTGTTCTGGTACCATTTAAACTGTTGTAACTTGCTGGTGTGATGCAGGGAGACTATGTGTACATTGTGCACTATTTGGATTAAATATGTAATGTGTTTTTATGGCTTTTTCATGCGAACACAAACTCTACCGTAATTACCCATACCACGCGCTAATACGCAGGACCGCGGGAGCGACCATACGCAAATTGCGAATATGCGCACACACGGCAGAACAAGTACGCGCACGGAGGCCATCTGTGTGTAGTTTGTACGTGATGTGTGTACTGCAATATTTTTCGACTTCGGCAGTCCACCATTTGGCAGTCACCAATAACTGCCACTAACTAATCAATAAACAGAAAAATATCTATACAATATATACAGAATCTTGGATGATCGGGGGAGAGTTGTAGGTGGGAAATGTATGACCTAGTGGGATAGTAAAAAGCATGTATGTATTAATCCATGTCTGAGGGGCATGTATCATCGTGCCGTATATGTTCTAAATTAGCTTTGAGGTATTGCGAAGTATACATTAAATCCTTCTCATCCCGTATTAAGGGTCTGTAAATGGGCCAACAAACACTACCGAGCTCTTTTCGGCTTCTTGTTCCAACAAATGAGGTGCACATTTAGTTGATGATACATGGAGGGGGAACATATGTGAGTGCTAGTATATGTGGATATCACCTGTCGACTATGTGTGCCATTAACTGGAGGTTGCAGAGATGAAGATAAGACACATATATAAAAATACATTCACATAAACATTTTGGGTAGGGCTGACGTCTTTTCCAGTTGAATGTATCTGGGCAGAGGGGGAGACAAAGAAAAATGGGTGAAAGAAACAGGCCATGAAATTCATTTGCAATCCTGATCATAACGCTGTCTCTATGGATGGATCATAAATTAAATCTGCTGCTGTAACAGCGCCCTCGCTCCTTAGACTCATCAAATTTGTGCTGCGCTTGCGCCGCGTTACAATTTGAACACACCTAACTATCAAACCAATAATTATGATGACTCCCAGGATACAAAGGAGAAACTTCCCAACACTCATAATGACATTTTGAGCCCACTCTCCTAAACCTGAGAACCATTTGCGTGGGTTCAACCATGAGACCCAGCCGGTCAGTTCATTACTCACAGTCGCTAAAGTAAGGTTGTGCTTCCTCCTGAACTCCCACTTCAACTGCAAGATTTCGTCCATCTTCTGATTGATGATCTCCGTGGGGTCGTCAGTGCTGTTTGTAATATACGTACAGCACTTCACACCATATTGAGTTGCCAGAGTAACACAGTAACCACCTGTCACGGCTGTGACGTAATTAAGGACCATCCTGTGCTGGATCAGTTCCTTCTTGTAGGCTTGTAACTCCCTTCCAGTATACCTGAAGGTGTCATCATACATCTCAGTGATATTATCTATCAAGTTCGCTAGCGCATGGATATACTTATAATTTATAGTTCCTCTGGCAGTACGGTTGATGTCTAATGCAAGAAGGAACTGAATCCCGGTGGATTCGTGGATCAAATCAGAGGCTGCGTGCTCTGCCCTATCTATGAGGTGTCTCTTGATGATGTGTTCGTAGTGAGTATGAGTATAAGGAGCCTGAGCACTGCGGTGAACGTCTTTCATTTTATCATGGGTTATGGTCATGACCTCTGGTAGTACTCTCCCGATATAACACAATCCCTCTGAGCTCGGGGCAAGCCACTTGTACGCTTTCCTCCCACATATGAAATAGGCATCATCTGGGAGAACATAGGGGACAAAATGTAACATCACCATATTGCAAACTTTCCAAGTAAAGAAACCAATCCCTAGTTCTCCCATTTGCTCAGTACAAGTATCGGGCTGGATGATATGGGCACAATACCCTGACGATACTTTTCCAACCCACATGGTCTTGCCTCCACGGGTATACCTATACCGAAAATACCTCCCACTGTTGGCTATTTGGCGTACAAGTTCAGAGTCTATGGGTATCCTATCAGCTCTGTGTGAAAAGGTCATTGTCTGGTTATTCCACGTCACTTCCTAATTTCCTGTTTTTCGGTAATTGGAAATATTAAAACACAATAAGGACCTGTCTACATGATACTGGTGGAGCTTCAAACTAGGGGGCCTAGAGATATTGAATTTCATGTCCACCGGTCTCCCACCCCATAATTCGAGTACCTCATCTATTGCTAAAGGGTATGGTACTAATCCTGACTTACTCTGACCTTGAGGTACTTGTGAGCATACCCAACATTCTGTCTGGATTTAGACCTTACCCACTAGTGAGTGGTAATCACTCAACGGATGGCGGTCCATGTCGATATTAAAGTTGGACTGACATCTCTGAATCCTCAACTATATTCTCACAATTCCTACAAATACAATATTCATCAGACAATAACCCTTCACAGTGCCTCCGAGCTCCATGACTACCAGAGCGCTTACTGATACCAGCCTTTACTCGAGTCATGTGCTGCTCCTGAGATCCTACAAATTCGTACTCGCCATCAGAACCCATTCCAGATCCCTGCTCGACCTCTCTGGGACCCTCACCAAAACAAATTGTCCTGATCAAAAACAGAATTACTAGCAGAACCCAAAACGCAGTCTCTTGTGATAGATCCATTTCGTTAAGGGAAAGAGGAAAAATAAGAAGGAGAAAAGAAAGGAAAATGCAGGGGGAGGTGAAAAAAGAAAATGGTGCTACAACCGTCCTAGATCTTGTTGCTCTCCGTGCTCAGGTGCCTTTCAACAGTCCTGCCTCTCAACTTTCCTGGAACAAACACTTTAGTGTCTCTTTGCCTTGCTCTTTGAACACACAGTTCACTTTGAACACACAGTTACCAAACTACTTTGTCACGAGTTCTCTCCGGGTCAGCGACCTTCTTGCAGTGGGACGAGTGGACCCAAGTCTCTCTTTCGGCGACCTTCAATGCTGTTGTGCTGGTTAACAAGACTTGGTATGGTCCTTCCCACCTGTCTATGAGGCAACCTGAGCTTAAGAAATTACGAATCATCACATAATCCCCAGGCTCAATGTCATGACAATTACTGTTCGGTAGGTCAGGAATCACCAGCTTTAGATTTCTTTGTTGATTTCTCAGCTGCTGGCTCATCCCAACCAAATATTTCACAGTCACTTCATTATTACATTTCAAATCATCCTGGGGGTCTATCATTACATGAGGTTGTCGACCAAAAAGAATTTCAAAGGATAATAAGTTAAGTGGAGACCTGGGAGTGGTTCTGATGCTGTACAACATTAGTGGCAAAGCTTCTGGCCACAACAATCCAGTTTCAGCCATTAATTTTGCTCAGCTTGTTCTTAATAGTGCTGTTCACTCTCTCTACCTTCGCACTCGCCTGTGGTCGGTACGGAGGATGTAGCTTGCTATTAATTCCCATCAGTTTGCACATGACCTGAAAGATGGGTACCCCTGTCACTTTCAATCACTCTAGGGATACCAAATCTACACACAAATTCCTACACAATTTTCTTTGCAGTGAACGTAGCAGTATTTGTGGCAGCAGGGAACGCTTCTACCCAGTTGGAAAATACATCAATACAAACTAACACATATTTCAAATTCCTACAGGGTGGTAACTGTATGAAGTCGATTTGTATTACCTGAAAAGGTCCGTCTGTCGGAAGGATATGGGATGGCTCTGTTGGTATTGTCTTACCAATATTCTTCCTCAAGCAAGTAAAACATGTCTCTCTTACCTGCATGAGAAGAGAATCCTGGTGCACACCAGTAGACTCTTACCAGCTTGCACATACCCTCTTTGCCCAGATGAGTCAGACCGTGTGCCACCTCAGCTAGACTTGGAAGATATGCTCTGGGGGCTGCTGGCTTACCGTGTCCACCTGTCCAAAGTCCTGAGGACTCCTGGCCATACCCCTTTGCCCTCCAGACTGCCTTTTCCTGTAGGGAACACAAATTTAGCATTTTAATTTACTATCGTGTGTTATCAGTTGTGTGAAGTAAACCGTCTCTGGATGAGAGAAGAGAGGGGAAAAATAGTAAATAAAAAAGAAAATGTCAGGTTTGGCATTCACCAACAGGCTGTCACACCATCCTGCATATCGGTGTCTGTACACAGTCTCCCTTCACCAGTATTCTCATTCTCCACCCTTTGTGCATGACCAGGCACACTGCATAAATACTGGTGTCCTTGTGCTGGTGAGATATACTGGATTTGGGCAGAACTCTGAAGGACCGAGTAGGCATGTGGCGTTTGAACTGTAATCGGGTCCATGTATTAAACCTCCTGTCGGTGAACGTAAGAGATGAGGAAGAAACTTTGAAGAAAAATCACATAGAGGTTAGTAACATATAAGTTTGTAGAGGCAAAGAGGATTTTTATAAAATTTGACAACTGGATTGGGCACTATGGGGAAGTGATTCTCTACTGTCTATACCCCTAAAAAAAAAAATCTATGTGGGTTGTATCTCTACTGGGACTATCCCAGCCATCAATACAGTGTCCTGTCCATCCTAAGTTCATAGGGAACCCAGTATCTGTGAGATAATTTCCTCTACCTATGATGGACATGCATCTAGAACCGTGAAATGCAACATTAGTCTTCGTGGGTATCCAACATACTTTGTGCTTCCTGGGCGGGAGCACTCTATGGCCCTCATTCCGAGTTGATCGGTCGCAAGGCGAATTTAGCAGAGTTGCTCACGCTAAGCCGCCGCCTACTGGGAGTGAATCTTAGCTTCTTAAATTTGCGACCGATGTATTCGCAATATTGCGATTACTAACTACTTAGCAGTTTCAGAGTAGCTTCAGACTTACTCTGCCTGTGCGATCAGTTCAGTGCTTGTCGTTCCTGGTTGACGTCACAAACACACCCAGCGTTCGCCCAGGCACTACCACCGTTTCTCCGGCCACTCCTGCGTTTTTTCCGGAAACGGTAGCGTTTTCAGCCACACGCCCCTGAAACGCCGTGTTTCCGCCCAGTAACACCCATTTCCTGTCAATCACATTACGATCGCCGGAGCGAAGAAAAAGCCGTGAGTAAAAATACTTTCTTCATAGTAAAGTTACTTGGCGCAGTCGCAGTGCGAACTTTGCGCATGCATACTAAGCGGATTTTCACTGCGATGCGATGAAAAAGAACGAGCGAACAACTCGGAATGAGGGCCAATATGTATACCATATCTAACAAAACTCCGGTTAAGTTAATCAGGGGCCATTTCTTGCTAGAGAAAGAAGCAAAAGTTTAGAGGCCTCATCTTAATCCCAGCGAGTTTTGTCAAAAGGGTAAAGTTGCATTTATTCCGTTCTTCCCATTAACCGAATCTGTGTTTTCTATATGGCTCGTGATTCCTTACTATATGTCCCTTGATCCCGTCTATGTGTTTAATAATGTGGCTTGTTTTCTCTGTCTAGGGGTCTATATTGACTATGTGTTCTACTACTCTTACAGTCTCTAGCAAAATGCCCTTCCTTTTTACAAATGTAACATATTCTCTGTCTTTTCCAAACAGCAGGGGTCTGGGGTTTGGTCTGATGGGGCTTTCCTGTCAGAGCCTGTAAACTTATTGTCATCAGTTTCCCCTCCTGTTGTTTTCTGTGCCTAGCAATATTCTTGTGGTGTTTAATTGCGCACTCTCTAAGACAAGCTACTGTGGCCCCTCTCCAATTAGGCAAAGATGTTTGTACCCTGTCCCTTACTGTCTTATTGAGTCCGTCCATTAGCACAGAGACAGCCACCTCCCTGTAATTCGCATCGTTCCCTGTATCTGATATCCCAACGTATCTATCCATTATTTGCCCGATGGAAGTATTCAGATGCCATTTCATTTTCTCTCTGTTTTATGGGAAAATTCTTCTCCACTTAACAGTAGTGGGGAAATACAACTCTAGTTGCATGTTAATTTGTTCCACATTCTCCTGATTGTATTCATCAGTCATAGGACTATCCGACTCTAATCTACAATCAGTGATACATTTTTGGGTGTCAATATTAGGGGGTAGGCACGCTTTCAAAAATATCCGCCAATCTTTGTTAGCTGGTTCATGAGCATTACCCAGATCTCTGATAAACTTCTGACATCTGGCTAAATGCTTCCAGGGATCGGGGAATTCTGAAATGATTGACCGCAGCTCAGCTCTGGACCACGGGCAATACATTGCATTATTCCTGGCTATCGGTTCCCCCCTTGGGAGTTACTATTTCCAAGACAGGATGTAATCCTACCATTCCGTTCCTTATCTCTTTGCTGTAATGTGTTGTTGTCTCTGTGCAATGACCCGTCTCACACTTACCGGTAGCTGTGACCTCACCAGTTCTTTCAGTGGGGAATACTGTTACTGCTCTAACTGGATGGACAGGCCCCACCTGAGTTTCCTGCAAGGCAACTGCCTGAATGAGAGCTGCGATTTGGCTGGGTCCTTCATCTTCCTGTGACCTATAACCTTGAAAAGACTTCAATCAAAACAGGATACATCTTGCAAAAATTGGGGTTAATACATTTCTCTTGCATTCTACTATCATTCATAGATATACCATTGACTGTAGCCATCTCTTCCCTCTCGACCTGTGTCGATAATGGTGTGTTTGTGTCCTCATTCCCGCTAGGTTTGGAACTTGCTTTGCGAGTTTGTTCCCTTTGCATCTCCCCCTCTTGTTGCCACAGTTTTGAACAATCGTTATGTCTAATCCTTTTTTTTCTGGATTTAAGCAGACATATTCTACTGCCTACATTCTGAAGTACCTCTGGTTCAAAGCTGCCCACCCTAGGGAATGATACCCTATCGTTGTCAGTCATACGTACCCATTTGTCACAATAAACTTCAGCGTGTGGACCATATTTTCCACACATAATAAACCTCACTGACCCCTTGGGCCGCGGCTCTTCAACCTGAACCCTGGCTACCATACGTCCCTTAGTTGAGCAACTGGCTCCCATAATTGTGGGCCTTTTCCCACAAACACCAAAATACTCAATATAAGCTGACGGTGAAAGTTCTCCGAGCGCTTTCACCCACTCTCGCCCACGTTGGCCGGTACTACCATACACTGTTGATAGCGAAGGTGATGTACCCAACTTAGGGCCCCTACTTTGACCTATATTTACTGGAAGTTTTAAGGAGTGACTTACCTTTTCCAGTAAATATCTGTCGTTGGAGATTTTCCTGAGAGGCCAGCGAAAACTCCCTTTATGCACTTGTACACAAATCACGCTTGCGTATGCTCTATACAGCGCTAAAGATACCGCGATTTTACGCAAAAGCTCATAAAAAGGGTATCAAGTTGCGCTATGTATCGCACCCACAAACGCGCGGTCCAATCGCACAGCGTATAGGTACTTGTTACCTATCCGCCCTACGACCACTGGAATCGAATCACAAGCTGCGAAACCTCAGCCGGAGCGTATCAACAAAACTATATGGGTCACAAAGTTCACAATTCCCTACCAAGCTCCTGTGGAAGTCTCCTCACGACTTACGTATTCCAATCTATACTAACGTGAGTCAGCCGCCTCACACCGCCAAGCCTCCACTCACTTGGTGTACCGAACGACGGGATCCCGAATTCCGGGGTTCAACCAACTCACTCCCGCTTTCACTCACTCAAATACGCTTTGTTTTTCTGTACAGAAAATTTTCACTCGTTCTGGTCGGCAGCTTTACCCCCAGAGGCACTACAGTTTAAACAAAAGTTTTC
The DNA here is from genome assembly GCF_028390025.1 of Pseudophryne corroboree. NCBI lineage: Eukaryota > Metazoa > Chordata > Amphibia > Anura > Myobatrachidae > Pseudophryne > Pseudophryne corroboree. Next base: position 98,229,786 of record NC_086451.1, on the reverse strand, counting down.
TACTAATCTGCTTTTGAAACCGGATAGTTATGTACTATTGTAGCATGGCTACTGTCCCACCTTTTAACTGAACAAACTATCGTGTGCTTTTATTATGCGCACACAATCCTACGCAAGCGTGCGAAATTACGCAACCGTGCGTACCACTATGCCACGTGTGTGCCTTGCGCCACGTGCACGTTTTTTTTACGCTGTCCTCATGTTCCGTACCAGTGTGCGTACGCAATAAAACAATTCCCACAACCTCTATAAATATGAGCACTGCTAACTATGGCCCTCATTCCGAGTTGATCGGTCGCAAGGCGAATTTAGCAGAGTTACACACGCTTAGTCTACGCCTACTGGGAGTGTATCTTAGCATCTTAAAAGTGCGAACGAAGTTTACGCAATATTGCGAACAAAAAAAACTTAGCAGTTTTAGAGTAGCTCCAGACTTACTCTGCCTGTGCGATCAGTTCAGTGCTTGTCGTTCCTGGTTTGACGTCACAAACACTCCCAGCGTTCGCCCAGACACTCCCCCGTTTCTCCGGCCACTCCTGCGTTTTTTCCGGAAACGGTAGCGTTTTCAGCCACACGCCCATAAAACGCCGTGTTTCCGCCCAGTAACACCCATTTCCTGTCAATCACACTACGTTCGCCGGTGCGAACAAAAAGCCGTGAGTAAAAATCCTTTCTTCATAGCAGAATTACTTAGCGCAGTCGCAGTGCGAACATTGCGCATGCGCTCTAAGCTGATTTTCACTGCGATGCGAAAAAAAAGAACGAGCGAACGACTCGGAATGAGGGCCTATACTCGCTCACAAGCACAACCGCTTGTTCTGTGTAATCTTTAACGACAGGGCCAGACCTGCGTGTTGTGCTTTATATTTCCTTTCTTAAACACTTTTATTTAACAAAACTATATAGCAACAAATGTATCCAATTTCACACAGATCTAAACAAATCTAGCAATCTAAATCTTGCGGCAACAATGTGAGAGGGTATGCAAAGTATCGGTGCCCTTTGTGTACGCTTTTGGCGCCAAAAAAAATTCACAGATTTTTTAAATAGCTTTTTTCCTGTTTTACGGGTTCTATCAGCACCTCTGCAGACCAGACAGAGCAGACGCAATCTAACAGCACACAAATAGGGTTTTCAGCACATCCACCGACCAGGAAAAGGTTATGTAGGATAACTTTCCGCCCTTTGCTGATAGATTAAGTCTGCTATGACCTGTTAGGCTGTGAGCATGTGAAAAACCGGATCGAGTCCCCAATTGTAAACGTCGGTTTACTTACAGGACTAAAAAGCATATACCTTAAACACACTTGATACACTTTAATATTGAGCCGCTGCGGCCGCAGTAATTTACCTTTCACCTTTATATTATTCACAAACCTTACATACACAAGGTCGCACAGTGTACGCACGCCGAAAGGGCGTAGTGACTACACAGTTTGCGTACACAGGCCTATACGCTGTTAGCACAATGCAGCAGCCCGAGTGGCTGTAAATACACTTTAAACCTTAGCAGGGAAAGGAAACACGACACCAGATTGTATTTAAAATGCCGGGTTCCGACACACAAACATATTATTACTGAAAGGGGGTTACAATAACAATACAATACAATCGAATAATGGCTACAGTCAATGGTACATACGTGTTTGGTTTCGCCTGCGCTTCCCAGTCTGGTCCTCAGTCATCAAGGTAGATGACCTTCAGAGTCTGTGTGTGGCTGGGCATGCAGCTGGCTCTTTTATACAATATTCCAAAACCTAACACAATGGATACTGTAATCTCTTTGTCCATTGGACACAGGGATGGTCATTTGCAGTACAGGAGAGATCATAGGTTGGTTTGAATAGGTGGGCGATGTCTGTTCCAGGTGCACTTGCAGATGTTCTCCTCTGGGTTCCCGCCGCATACCAAATGTACAGTAAATACAGTTTATATTTATATTCTGCTCCTGCGCATAACTATTCGCAGGAGCGTGCGATCTTCTGCAAACCAACACCGGAATATTGCCCTTAAAATACCCTACAGCTGGATACCAAAGACCACCTTATAACCTTGTTCTGTCCCCTCCTATCCTGTAAAGGTGAATCCCTTTTATTCTGATACCATTTAAACTGTTGTAACTGGCTGGTGTGATGCAGGGAGACTATGTGTACATTGTGCACTATTTGGATTAAATATGTAATGTGTTTTTATGGCTTTTCCATGCGAACACAAACTCTACCGTAATTACCCATACCACGCGCTAATACGCAGGACTGCGGGAGCGACCATACGCAAATTGTGAATATGCGCACGCACGGCAGAACAAGTACGCGCATGGAGGCCATCTGTGTGTAGTTTGTACGTGATGTGTGTACTGCAATATTTTTCGACTTCGACAGCTCATAATATTACCCAATTTTATGCTAAAAACCTCATTTACGATGCATAGTGATTAAATTATTATAATTCTAATTTCTAATGGTTATATGGTGCACCTGCTCTTTTGTTTCCAAGTTGTTCTCATGTAGACAAATCTCAGTGAGGGAGTGTTGACAGTACGGCAGACTATGGGGGTCATTCAGATCTGATCACTGCTATGTGTTTTCATACAGCGGGCGATCAAATCGAAACAGCGCATGCGTATGCACCGCACTGCGCGTCGCACAGCTACAATGGTCTTCGCCGGGCAGCGATGGGATGGTGCAAAGGATCCATTCGCATGGGCGTTTGAAAGGTGATTGACAGGAAGAGGCCATTTGTGGGTGGCAACTGACCATTTTTAGGGAGTGTCTGGAAAAACTTAAGCGTGCTCAAGCGTTTTCAGGGAGAGTGTCTGACGTCAGCTCCGGCCCCAATCAGCAGGATTCAATCGCATGGGAAGATTAAGTCCTGGGCTGCACAGAGACTGCACAAAATCAGTTTGTGCAGCCCTGCTACTCATGCGATTGCCACCTGCACAGCGAATTAACCCCCCCCTGTAGGCGGCGACTATCTGATCACAGGGCAGCAAAAAACGCAGCCCAGCGATCAGATCTGAATTTGGCCCTATACCAGGCTGGACAGTAGCATAAATACACCTGGTTTCAGATGGATCATTTGCACCAAGTATAAGCTACTACGATCAAACTAAGTGTACAGGAGCAAATGTAGGGTTTCTACAGAAGGGGTTTCTATTCCAAATCCATGATTTAGAAGAAAAACACTGAATTGTAGTCAAATTGTTTCATGTACTTATGTTTGAATTACAAATTGTTGCTTTTTCACGTATCTAGGGTGGCCAATCCTGGGATCGGGATCGGAGGGATCCTGGGATTTAGGCCAAAAATTGGGCCAGGATTCAATCCCGGGATTGTAAAATCCAGTCCCGGGGATTTCGGAATCAAGCGGCCCTTTAATCCCGGGCCGCGTTGAGCATCTGACTCCCTCCTCCCAGCTCCCCATGCGTAGTGTGACCTCTGACTCTGAGGTCACGCTGCGCAATCACCAGCCCATCAGTCACCGCCTCCTCCCGGCGCCCCCTGCAGTCACCAGCCCGCCGCCGAGGCTGAATTAAGATTCCCACCCACCCGCTCCTGCAGTTTGGTGAGTTATGTCTGTGGGGTGGGGCGGGTGGACAAACAGTAAAAAAGCCAATCCCGGGTATCCCGGGAATCCCGTGATTGACCATTTTTCAATCCCTATACACGGGATTGAAAAATGGCCCGGGATTGACCACCCTACACACATCCTTATCTAGTGAGATTAATAGTATAGTTAAAAGAGTAAAATGCTTTTTTCTTTATTATTTCTTCTCTGGGAGAAGGAAGAAGGAGAAGGAGAAGAAGATTGTTGCAAGTCAATTATTTTGGGCACCCTTTAATTATCGCGTAAAATTACAAAACCTGACTAAACTAATGGGTGCGACCGGGAAAAAGTGCTGTTTGGGCACCCAAACAGCCAACTTTACACATATTTCAGCTTGCCACATCTGGGTAGGGGGTTGGGGGGTGTGGGGGTGGGGGGTGGGGTTGCGGTTTAGAGCTGAAATGTGAATGCCGTGGCTAATGGGCATCTGATCGTAGCAACAATTGAAATGGTTTGATAGATGCCCATTTGTTAAGACGTCCATAAAAATAACTGAATTCCCCCATAGTGATTACCAGTATTACACTGGGCAGAACTGGCAATGCCTGGGACCAATGACACAAAATAAAGGAGATAAAAATACTAGACGGGATCTTTACAAGTTCGATAACTCTACACAGAGTACCAGGCGAGGCAGCCATGTTGGGCACACTATATTGGTTACAATGTGTGATTAAGCGATACATGGAATATAAGACATACAAGGATAAACGACAGTGAACAAACAAGATGCCTGCTGCATGAGTAATTCAACAGGTAACCCATGACAGTACCAAGCGAGGCAGCCATCCAGGGTGCACTACACAGGTTACATAGGTTAAGAGCAGGCATGAGATAGAGGAGCATGAGAGGGCTGGGTTTTCCCATAGAAAATGGTATAATGAGGGTGTAGGACAGAATATAGTGAGAAATGGGTTAAAGTGGAGGTTGGGGGATAGGCTGGTCAGGTGGTTAGGGAGCTCAAATTAGAAAGCAGTAATGGGAGAAGCCTATTGTAGGCTAGGATATGCAGCAGATATGGCAGAGTATTCCCTGACCCTGAGTTATCAGCAGGGCCGGTTCAAGCCCGCTCTGCGCCCCGGGGCAGGAAATGGGGGCGTGGCTTAATACAGGGGCGTGGTCAATTTAGCCCCCTGTACAGTAGTAGCGCCGCTTAAATGCTGAGCGGTGCGCGTAGCGTCTAGTTCCCTTCGTGGAGAGGACCTTTGCTGTGCGGTGCGCGATGACGTCATCGCGCACCGCTCAGCAAAGGTCCTCTCCACGAAGGGAAAGTAGACGCTACGCGTCTAGTTCCCTTCACAGGAGGCACAGCCAGGGGACACAGCGGGCAGCGGAGGGCACAGCAGTGGCGGATCTTGCCATGGTGCGGCGCCCTCCGGATGGCGCCAGCGCCCTCCGGAAGGCGGCGCCCCGGGCAAAAGTCCGGCTTGCCCGTGGCAAGATCCGCTACTGGTTATCAGGTAAGTGCTCCCAGGTGAAGCTGCTGGTATATGTTGTGGCTGATTCTGAAATTAGTTTACAGCAGACACAATCTCATACCTCCCAACATTGGGAGACAGGGACGCGGGACTCCCCGACGGGGCTCTGAAAAGGAGGCATGGCCTACATAAAAGGGGTGTGGCTTTGCAGGAGTGCCACTATCACAAGCCACGCCCCCATTTTTTGTACTGCAACTCTGTACAAACACCACTGGGTTGCATGCATGCGTGATGAAACTCAAATGCAAGCACAGATGTAAAACACTGCACTAGAAAAAAATGAAACACACCGGGGCCCACAGGGGGGTTTCCCCCTGTACACCTGTGGGCCAGTCCAACCCTGCCCGTGTAATCATGGTGGCAGCACCACCCCTGACATGTCAACAAACAAAACAGGCCCCACATGCACATCGGCCCACGGGGAGTCACTCTATGGCCGATTCACCCTGATGGACAATGACCCTGAGCATACTGCAAAAGCAATCCAGTTTTTTTTTTTTTTGTTTTTTTTTTTAAGGATAAGTGAATATTCTGCAATGACCAAGTCAGTCATCTAATTTCAACCAGACTGCGCATGCATTTCACTTGTTGAATATAATACAGTATTAAAGGCAGAAAGACTCACGAACAAACAACAACTGAAGATATCTGCAGTAAAGGCCTGCAAAGAGGAAAGCCAAATTTGGTGATGTCCATGGGTTCTAGACTTTGCCTACAAAGGGTTCTCAACAAATTATTAAAAATGTACACATTTTTTATGATTCTGTTTATTTGTCCAGTTGCATTTGAGTCTCTGAAAACCGGGGTCTGTGCATAAAAATAGTTGCAATTCCCAAATGTTTCATATGATAATTTTCGTTCAAACCCTTGAATTAAAGTTGAAAAACTGCACATCAATTGCATCGCCATTGTTTAATTTCCGATCCCTTGTGGTGGATCACAGAGCCACAATTCAGAAAATTGTGTCAGTGTCCAAAGATATACAGTATATGAACCTACTGTAAGTGTATGTCCTGTGTCCAGTCCCAGGTTCTCATTAATTTCCTTATATGCCCTATTGCTGATATCTATATGTAGATCTTATGGGGTATATTCAATTGAAGTCGGATCCATTCCGACATTAATTTGTCAGACTGGATTCGACCTGGGTTATTCAATGACATCTCAATTCGACTTTTTAATATTTTTTATATAGCCGCTGCTGTAGCGCTGCTCTTCCCCGTCTGCCCGCGGCTCTCCCCCATCTCCCCCCCCAGTCTCTCTGCCTCTCCCGTCCCTCCTCTCCCAGTCCCTGCATCACAGCTGCCGCTCACGGCAGCGTCCACCCGGCTCCAGCAAGCGAGGTCTCGCTTGCTGGAGCTGGGTGGACGCTGCTGTGAGCGGCGGCTGTGACATCCTCCAGCACTGCTCACCTGGTCCCCGCCTCGGCTCTGCCCGTCCCCGCTCGCTCTCCAGTCTCCGGTGCTGCTCTCCAGTCGAAGTGAGATGGTCGAAAAGCACGTGGATCGGCAGCTATTCCGCCGATCCATGTGCTTTTCGACAAGTCGTCGAAAAATGTGGGGTTTGATTGAATAGGTCAGAACCCCTTCCGACCTAAAAAAGTCGAAAACTGCCGTCATTTCGACTCATACCCCTATGAGTCTGTACACATTAGTTTGTTCACGTGTAATTCTTTTAATCTTCACCTTTATTACTTTAGTGATCATTTATTGACAGTCCTGTTTTATTACACATTATTACACACTTGGAACTGTGATGCCTTTATATTTTTTTAAATGTGTTTAAAAAAAAAAATCACTATAGATAGCATTTTATAGTACCACTGCATAATAACCTGTAAACTGCCCACTTGTAGGCACAGGATTCTTATGCCAGCAAACCAAATGGTCACTCTACTTCTCCATTTTATTGCTAAACTACTGCTGGGTTTAGCCTAATTTCTGTCCTTATTTAAATGTGAGCAGACGTGTGACTACCATAGGTACAGGCAGGGGTGTAGCGAGGGTGGCTCTGGTGCTGGAAAAGTTAGAGGGCGCGCCGCCACTTGCCCACCTGCTTCTTCTGCCTGCTATATGCATGCCGTTGTACAGGCAGCCGGTGAGCAGGATGAGGAGAAGCAGAGGGGCGCACACTGACTTGGACTCGGAGACTAGGTAGGGAACAGGGCAGGCCAGAATTGACAGCAGGAAACACTGACAGCCAGCACATGCCGGAGCTCTGCTGCCCTGTTTTTATGTCTCAGTGCCTGCTTGTAGCTGTGCAGCAGGGTTGCTTTTGTCCTGCTACACCACTCTCTGCCTCGGCTGCTGCAGCACCTCTTTCTGCCGCGGCTGCTGCAGCACCTCTTTCTGCCTCGGCTGCTGCAGCACCACTCTCTGACCTGGCTGCTGCAGCACCTCTTTCTGCCCCAGCTGGTGCAGCATCTCTTTGTGCACCAACTGCTGCAGCCCCTCTCTCTGCCCCGGCTGCTGCAGCACCCCTCTCTGCCCTGGCTGCTACAGCTCCTCTCTCTACATTGATACTGCATCACTCTCAGCATTTTCATACCCTCCAACTGTACCTTTTCAATAGGTACAGTACCCTTTTTTTATGGTCTGTACCGATTTTTCGCTCTCCAAATTTCCATTGAAAGTATAGGAAAAGGGGCGTGGCTACATCCCCTTTACCCGTGACCACACCCCTTTTTAATTTGTACCAATTTCTATGTGTAAAATGTTGGAGGGTATGCATTTTATGCTGCAGAGTAACATGTATAACGGCTCTACTGTTTTGTGTAAGATGTATAAGCGGCTCTACTGTGGTGTAAAGTGTATAAGCAGCTCTATTGTGGTATAGGGCCTAATAACCGGAATTATTGAGAAAAATATGCAGGCACATGCGCAGCATGTTCTGTGGATGCACCTGCATTTTCTGTGGAGGGCACAGAAAATGCGATCGCCTCTGCCTGTCAATCAGGCAGAGGAGGTCGCGGGTCGGTGGGGGGGCAACACTCCGTTTATAGGGAGGAGACGGAGTGTTGCGGGGGGGGGCAGAGCCGGACGAACGGGGGGGCGGTGCAGTGCGGCGGGAACGGGGGTGTATCAGGAGCGTGATCGCAGCAGCTGCATGATGTCACACGCAGCCGCCGCGATCGGGAAGATGTTGGCGAGTCTCCTGCGGGTGCAGCTAAGCAGGAGGTTTCCTCTACTTCTGCTAGAAAGCAGATATTGCGATGCGATCGCAATTTCTGCTTGTTGAGGGGGGGAGGCGGCTGGCAGCATGCTGGGCGGCCTTGCCCTGCAATGGGCGGCCCCCATCTTGCGATCCAAAGGATAGCAAATTCTGCTAATTAGCAGAATTTGCTATCCTTACTAAATTAGGTCCATAACGTGTATAAGCTGCTCTACTATGTTGCGTAACATGTATAAGTGGTTCTATTGTGGTGTAACGTGTATAAGGGGCTCTACTGTGTGGTGTAACATGTATAAGTGACTCTACTGTGGTGTAACGTGTATAAGCGGCTCTACTGTGTGGTGTAACATGTATAAGTGGCTCTACTGTGGTGTAAAGTGTATAAATGGCTCAACTGTGGTGTAACGTATACAAGCGGCTCTACTGTAGTGTAAAGTATATAAGCAGCTCTACTGTGGTGTAACATGCACAAGTGGCTCTACTGTAGTGTAATGTGTACAAGCGGCTCTACTGTAGTGTAAAGTGTTTAATCGGCTCTACTGTAGTGTAAAGTGTGTAAGTGGCACTACTATGGTGTAACATGTATAAGGGGCTCTACTGTGTGGTGTAATGTGAATAACGGACACTACTGTGTGGTGTAATGTGAATAACGGACACTACTGTGTGGTGTAATATGAATAACAGACAATACTGTGCGGTGTAATCTGAATTGGTACTATTCTGTGGCCATGCCCCTTCCCCATGAAGCCACTCCCCTATATTTCTGTGGCGGGCCTTTGGCGCGCACTGTCCCTGTTTTGAACATGGGTGGCGCCCAAAGGAATCTTTCACCATGAGCTCCACAAGGTCTACACCAGCCCTGTCACCAATTTAGGATTTTTCAATATTTTTTCTTTTCAAATGTAACTTGCCCCCAAATTCAGTACAGGGCAGGGGGCACTGAAACATACATACCCTTGCTCCTAGCTACACCTCTGGGTACAGGGTGTGCAGTCCACATGGTATCCAGTCAGGATCCCGCGGTTGGGATTTCAGCAGTCAGAATACGGATACCGGAATCCCAACACTACTGGTAATGCCAACACTGGCATCATAGGTGTGTGCAGCCCATTTTATTAGGGTGTGCACCATTGCAGGGGCATGTCTATCACAGCCTATTGGGCGTGTCTATCACCGCCTATTGGCCCTTAAAGAAGTTTACTCTCAGGCATACAACTTTAGCAACTTAGGGGCAGATTTATTAAGCCTGGTGAAGTGATAAAGTGGACGGTTATAAAGCACCAGCCAGTCAGCTCCTAACTGTCATTTTTCAAACCCAGCCTGTAACATGTTAGTTAGGATATGATTGGCTGGCACTTCATCACGTTCCACTTTATCACTTCACCAGGCTTAATAAATCTGCCCCTCAATTCCTTTCAAGACCTCATTTTGTTTCTTAAGCCGCTCCGTGGAATGATCCACGCTGAAAATAGGATTTTGGTACTTACCAGGTAAATCATTTTCTTTGAATCCATAGGGGGCACTGGAGTACTCTTGGTCACTGGAGTACTCTTGGAATATGGACGGCTTCCACAGGAAGAAGGCACTGAATAAATTAATTTTGAAACTACTCCTCCCCTCCATATCCCAGAGTACCTCAGTGTTTTTTACTGAGCCGAACAGGAGCTATAGAGAGGTTGACAATGGAGAATTACATATAACATAACGAACAACAATAAAGTTGACACAACATTACTGACAACTAAACAGTTGACAAAATAACCGATTAGAACTTGTTAAATTTGAACCAGTCGGTGAGAATGTGTTACCATAAGATCTACTGAACTTACCCCAAACCAGGTAAACTGCTCTGGGTGGGCGTCCAGTGCCCCCTATGGATTCAAAGAAAAGGATTTACCTGGTAAGTACCAAAACCCTATTTTCTTTTTCATCCACTAGGGGTCACTGGAGTACTCTTGGGACGTACCAAAGTTTCCCCCGTGGGCGGGAGAGCTGTTTGGCACCTGTAACACTAGGCGGCCAAAGCTAGATGCTGATGCCGCAAACGTATCAAACTTGTAAAAGCGCACAAACGTGTGCACTGAAGACCATGTAGCTGCCCGGCAAAGCTGTGTCGTAGAAGCTCCACGACTCGCTGCCCATGACGTTCCCACAGAACGTGTGGAATGAGCTGTTAGTGATGTAGGCGGCTGTAACCTAGCATGAAGGTAAGCCTGACGTATGGTCAGTTTAATCCACCTGGATAAAGTCTGCTTAGAAGCTGGCCAACTTATCTTGGCAGCATCATAGAGAACAAACAACGTATCCGTCTTACGAACTGTCGACGTTCGGGATACATAAACGCGTACCACATCCAACCTTCCAGAATCTCCTGTTAATACAGGAACTACTATTGGTTGATTGATGTGAATAGATGACACTACCTTTGGTAGGAAAGCGGGATTCGTCCGAAGTTCCGCTCTATCATCATGAAACACCAAATACGGTGGCTTGCACGACATGGCACCCAAATCTGAAACACGCCTTGCTGAAGCTAAGGCTAAAAGAAAAATTGTTTTCCAAGTGAGAAATGTAATATCCACTTGTTGTAAGGGTTCAAAGTATAAGGACTGTAAGAAATCTAAAACCAGATTCAAGTCCCATGGCGCTGTTGGTGGAATGAATGGAGGCTGTACTCTGAGGACACCCTGCAGAAAAGTGTGTACCGACGGCAATAGAGCCAATTTTCTTTGAAAGTAAATTGACAACGCAGGTATCTGCACTTTTAGTGTGGATAGACGCAGTCCTCCATCTAACCCCATCTGTAGAAATAACAAAAGACGAGATGACTTGAAAGATGATGTCGGAAACTTCCGAGCTTCACACCAACCTATGTAGGCACGCCAGATTCTGTAATAATGAGCTGCCGTAACCGGCTTCCTAGCTCGTAACATGGTTGGTATAACCGATTCAGGAATGCCCTCTCTTCTTAAGAGGGCGGTCTAAACAGCCACCCCGTCAAACGCAGCCGCGCTTAAATCGGGGTAAAGGAATGGACCCTGTTGTAACAGGTCCGGACGTCTGCGAGTAGTCCGCGGAGATCTGAGAACCAACCTCTCCGAGGCCAATGAGGCACCACTAGTATGACTGTGACGGACTCTCCTTTGATCCGTTTTAGCACCAGAGGGAGCAGCGGAAACGGTGGAAACAGATGCACGAGGCTGTACGGCCACGCGACTATGAGAGCATCCACCGCCCTTGGATCTCTCGTTCTGGACACATACTGGGGCATTTGGTGATTGTGGCGAGATGCCATCAGATCCACCTGAGGGTAACCCCACCTCTGGACCAACATGTGAAACACTTCTGGATTTAATGCCCATTCTCCTGGATGAAAATCCCGACGACTGAGATAATCCGTCTCCCAGTTGTCCACTCCCGGAATGAACACTGCAGACAATATCACTTGGTGATACTCGGCCCACCTGAGGATCCGAGCTACTTCCCGCATTGCTATGCGGCTTCTCGTTCCTCCTTGCTTGTTGATGTATGCGACAGCCGTCGCTTTGTCTGACTGCACCTGAACAGTCTGAAACCGAAACATGTGCACTGCTTGTCGTAGCGCATTGTAAATTGCCCGGAGTTCCAGGACATTTATAGACAGCAATTTTTCGTGATCTGCCCAGAGACCCAGGAGCCGATAACTTTGAACTACAGCTCCCCAACCTCTGAGACTCGCGTCTGTCGATATAATTATCCAATTCCAGACGCCGAACCGTCTCCCTGCGGTTAGATTGTGTACTTTTAGCCACCAGAGAAGAGACACTCTGGCCTGTGGCGACAACTTCACCCTGTGGTGAATCTGCAGATGCGAGCCCGACCACTGTGCGAGCACATCTAGTTGAAAAGGACGTGAGTGAAATCTTCCGAACTGAAGCGCTTCGAAAGCCGCCACCATTGTGCCTAAGAGGCGAATGCACAAATGTACCGAGACTGTGCGTGGCTTGAGTACTAATTGTACTAGATGACAAATGACCTGTACTTTCTGTTCTGGTAGGTAAATTCTTTGATTTACCGTATCGAGAATCATACCTAGGAATTGAAGTCGCTGAGACGGAATCAGATGTGATTTCTTGAAATTTACTATCCAACCGTGCCGAACTAGTACATTGTATGTTAGCAACGCCTGTTGGAGAAGCATCTGTTGAGACGGAGCCTTGATGAGCAAATCGTCCAAATACGGAACAATTATTACTCCTAGGGATCTGAGATGAGCTATCATCACCGACATCACCTTGGTGAATACCCGAGGCGCTGATGAAAGGCCAAACGGTAGAGCCTGAAACTGGTAATGGTCTTGCAAACCGCAAGAACCTCTGATGAGGTGGCCAAATCGGAATGTGTAGGTACGCATCTTTGAGATCCAGTGCAATCATGAATTCCTGTGGCTCTAAACCTGCAATCACTGACCGCAGAGATTCCATCTTGAATCTGTAGTAAGTGACGTACTGATTGAGACCTTTTAAGTTCAATATTGGCCTGACCGAGCCATCCGGCTTTGGTACCACAAACAGACTGGAATAATAACCCTGCCCCTGTTGTTGTACAGGGACCGGAATCAAAACTGCTGCATTCAGCAGAGACTGAATGGCAATCTGCAGAACCGCCTTCTTGTCGTCCGACACAGGCAGACCTGTCTTGAAAAACCGCATTGGCGGAAGACAATCGAACTCTATTTTGTAACCTTTTAACACTAAATTGCGGATCCACCCATCTGTGGACGTCTGAAGCCACGCCCCTGGAACGTCTGAAGGCGTGCTCCCACAATTGGAGATCCGAGATGGGCTGGGAGCCCGTCATGCCACTGGCTTGTTGGCGACCTTAGCGTCCTGACGACTTGTGTTGGTTTGTTGGAAACCACGTCCCTGACCTCTTCTACCAAGTGTGGCCGCTCCTCTGCCGCACCCACGAAAGGACTGAGGTCTAAAGGATTTGAACGCCGGACCAGAGTATTTGCGTCTAGGCAATGGTAAGAAAACAGACTTTCCTCCCGTGGCCTCAGAGATCCATCTGTCCAATTCAGGACCGAACAGCTTCTCGCCACCGTAAGGTAACGCCTCTATACCTTTTTTGACCTCCGCCTCCGCTTGCCAAGAACGTAGCCAGAGTGCTCGTCGTGCTGTAACTAGCGATGATGAAAGGCGAGAAGTGAGCTGACAGACGTCAGTAGAAGCTGTACATAGATAGTCAGCAGCTTCCCAGATTTAATCAGCGAGAAGTATAAGATGATCGTCCTGTAGAGCCGACTTGAGCTCTTTATCCATACCATTAACGCCTTAGTTACCCAAATGCCAACCAACCCAGGTCTCAGCAGCACTCCTGCTGCTATATACATGGACTTTAGCATAGCTTCTATTTTACGGTCTGAAGGGTCTTTAAGCGTAGTAGCAGTTGGTACTGGTATGGTTAATTTCTTTGTAAGCTTAGATACGGGCGAATCCACCAATGGCAGATTCACCCATGTAGCTGTCATGGACTCTGGAAACGGGTAACTCGACTTAAATCTGCGAGGTATAGAAAACCGTTTACCCGGATTCTTTCGTGTTTCTAGTAACATTTTATAATATTAAGAGATTCCGAAACAGGAAAACACATCGGAGATCTCTGTCGTTTAGTAAAGACTACTTCATCATTTGTCAGAGGCTCCTCAGTTTCTGTAAACTTCAGAGACTGACGCACCGCTCTGATGAGATTATCAATGCCTGGGCTGTCAAAATCGTCACTATCTGACTGCTGGTCTATTTCGCCCTCCTCACCCTCATCCGCAGTGAGGTCTAGCATAGCAGAAACTGGCAAATCATAAGAGAAAAGAAACTTATCCTTTCCACCCAAGGTGAACTTGGACTTTTGGAAAGATTGAGACCCCTCCGGTCACTCTAGCGGTCTCATCTTAGACTCAGATCTTGCCGCTTCCCGCTCTTGACAAGTGGCGGCCTATTCTGATTGCAATCCAACCAGGACATTTGCAAGCATAGCCCATGGAGGGTCCGGAGATGAAACTGGCTTTAAAACCGGAGTGGAAATTGTATTTGTAGCTGAATTCACAAAACATACTGTACATGTGGTAGATCCATCAGGCAACACACTTTTACAGACATGGCAGGGAAATTGCTTCTTAGTCTTTGCTGGTGCCTTACTCATTATGCAGACAGACAATACAAACTACAAACACAGACAATTTGCACGACTCAGTAAATAGCACTAAGGTTCTTGTATATATATATCTGGCTAAGTGCAGTGCACGCCAGTAATATGAAAAACCTGATCCGAAATTCCCCTAACACCCCTGCGCCTTTAGTGAAGTAGAGATGTAGTATAAGAACTCTGGAAACAGACAGGAAAAAAAACAGGAAGCATGGTTAAATATGCCAAGTTTCCAGTATAACACAAAAATGTATATATATATCTGGCTAAGTGCAGTGCACGCCAGTAATATGAAAAACCTGATCCGAAATTCCCCTAACACCCCTGCGCCTTTAGTGAAGTAGAGATGTAGTATAAGAACTCTGGAAACAGACAGGAAAAAAAACAGGAAGCATGGTTAAATATGCCAAGTTTCCAGTATAACACAAAAATGCAGATTATCTCCACTAAACTGCAAATATATATATCCTGCTACCAAGACTTAATAGCCTACTAAAAAAAAAAAACCCTGCATCACTGTTGCTGCTAAGTGCACTTTTCTTATGTGCCTCCCCCACCCCCCCCCCCGTGCTCCGTGTACTGTTCTCTGTACACGGAGCCGGCTTACATGCCTGAGAAGAGGCCGGGAGGCGGCTAGCAGGAGCCGGGGAGCGCACAGCATAGAGCCGTGGAGCGGCCTATGTACGCGTGGCTCCAGGAATCGGCGGGGTGTTAGAGGCGGCGGCGCTGGAAGCGGCGGCCGGGAGGTGGCAAGGGGGAGCCGGAGAGCGCACAGCATAGAGCCATGGAGCGGCCTATGCACGTGCGGCTCCAGGAATCGGCGGGGTGTTAGAGGCGGCGGCGCTGGAAGCGGCGGCCGGGAGGCGGCTAGCGGGAGCCGGAGAGCGCATGGCATAGAGCCGTGAAGCGGCTTATGCACGCGCGGCTCCGGGTATCGGCGGGGCTTGTCAGCGGCGTCAGCGCTAGAAGCGTCGGCGGGCGGCTCTCCCCAATACAGTTCCCCACACAGTGGGGCGGCTGCGTGAGCTGACCGCCCCTACCCAACATACCTGGACTCCCTGTAGTGAGGGCTATGACGGGGCTTCTTGTTCAAGCTCCGTCCAGCTTCCTGCAGGCAGCCTGCACGTGGTGTGAGGGAGCTCTTTTTAGAGAGGCCCGACACCCACAGCTGTTAGTAGCAGCTTCCACTATCCCGGACCCACGCCTATTGGAAGGGGGGAAGGGATGTGGAAATTGTTGAGAAAAAACTTAGAAAAAATCCAATGAATGTGGACAAACTCCACAAGCC
This sequence comes from Pseudophryne corroboree, assembly GCF_028390025.1. Classification (NCBI taxonomy): domain Eukaryota; kingdom Metazoa; phylum Chordata; class Amphibia; order Anura; family Myobatrachidae; genus Pseudophryne; species Pseudophryne corroboree. Next base: position 98,214,060 of record NC_086451.1, on the reverse strand, counting down.
TTCTAACTGTGTCGAGCACAGAAAAAACACTGAGGTACTCTGGGATATGGAGGGGAGGAGTAGTTCAAAATGAATTTATTCAGTGCCTTTTTCCTGTGGAAGCCGTCCATATCCCAAGAGTACTCCAGTGACCAAGAGTACTCCAGTGACCCCTAGTGGATGAAAAAGTAAGAGCACCCCTGGACTGATACAGCAGAGCTGAAAGAGCACCCCTGGACTGATACAGCAAAGCTCACAGAGCACCTCTGGACTGATACAGCAGAGCCCAGAGAGCACCCCTGGACTGATACAGCAGAGCCCAGAGAGCACCCCTGGACTGATACACCAGAGCCCAGAGAGCACCCCTGGACTGATGCAGCAGAGCTTACAGGTGGGGGAAGGGGCACAGGTGGACACAGGTGGACTGATACAGCAGAGCGCAGAGAGCACCCCTGGACTGATGCAGCAGAGCTCACAGAGCAACCCTAGACTGATGCAGCAGAGCTCACAGAGCACCCCTGGACTGATGCAGCAGAGCTCACAGAGCACCCCTGGACTGATACAGCAGAGCGCAGAGAGCACCCCTGGACTGATGCAGCAGAGCGCAGAGAGCACCCCCGGACTGATGCAGCAGAGCTCACAGAGCAACCCTTGGACTGATACAGCAGAGCTCGCAGAGCACCCCTGGATTGATACACCCCACGGCAAATATACACAGTACTGATGGACACGTCCGTCCAGTACCCTCTCCACAGCTGGAGTGAAGATGGCGCTGATCATGGGGACCTTTCTAGAATCCAAAACCCGCGAGAATCCGACAGCAGGAAGATGACATTCGGCCTCTCTTTGGGATCACAGTCTGGCGGGAAAACCCGAGCCGGACTTGGAACCCAGCTTGGATCTCAATGTTTGGGTGGGTCTACTTCTTGGTTAACCGAACCCGCTCATCTCTAATTATAACTAATAGAGCCTTGCAAGAACTTGTGTCCTGATTTCAGTGACCTTCTTTATTGGAATTAGATAATCTAATCCGATAAGGAAAGTCACTGAAAGCAGGACACAAGTTCTTGCGAGGCTCTATTAGTCAGAATATAGCTGTAGTAAACCTGGGATCACACTATAAACCAGAAATGATGCGGCCATCTAGAATTTATTTCCAAAAGAGCTTATACTTAGCCCTTAAAACTATTTCAAACCTTATAATTTTGAAATAGTCTATATTAGTAGTCCGTATTAAGATAATTGTGCTTGGCTGGCGTTGGGCCAGCCGCCAGCTCCTTCACATTCTCCGGAGCGGCTCCTCACAGTATAGGGGATCGAGCAGGCGGGTGGGTGTGTACACGGCATGACGTCCGCACGGACCACATGTTTAAATGGCCCAAGACTTGGAGGCTTGTGTGAGGTGAGGGTGGAGCCGCGATGAATCACCGGTGGCAGGCAGCGGCAATGAATAATTTATACCCCGGGCAATAACCAGCGCAAATTGCCGGTGTCTGTGGAAGCTATGGCAATGATGATTTCCTGGGGCAGGCATCTGCATTATGGTGTGCCTGTACACCCAGGTACACTCTGTTCGCATGCCTATGACTGGCATCCTGAATAGGGCCACCAGAGAGGTAATCTGCAGTGGGGAGGTTAGGTTTAGGCTGCGGGGATGGGGTGATAGGTTTAGGAACCCTCAGGGAGGGTTAGGCTGCAGGGAGGCAGGGTTAGGCTGCAGGGAGGCAGGGTTAGGGTTAGGCACCACCAGGGAGGGTTGGGGTTAGGCTGCCGAAGTGGGAAGGTTAGTTTTAGGCTTCTAGAAGGGAGAGTTAGGGGGCCGTAGGTTTCTCGCTGGATTCAGATCATCGGGATAACGCGGTCGGTATTCTGACTGCCGGCATCCCAACCACCTCCATTTTCAAGCCCAACCCGTCCACACAGTCCCATGAGTCAAAGCAGCTGTGCATGTTGTACTGCCTGAATGAATATATAGATAAAAATAATTGTCCCATATAGGATATGGTATTTTACATGTGTTTAATATGAGTTGCTCTGTGGAGCTTTTTGTTTTAATGCATCTTCTTATTTCAGTTCAGTGACTCTGTCATGTGTCAACGCAGTTGAAAATTTACATTATACATTGTAAATGCAATGACAAGTGGTTAAGGAACATTTGCGTATGCAGATCCGCTTGTGTAGGCCGTAAACAAAGTACCAACAATACTTAGCCACTGACACATTGCTTGCAAATGAAACAAACATACACAGATCTAAAATAATATAAAACACACACATAAATGCAAAGAGATTTAAATGCTTTAATTTTAACTTGCAATGAAAAATACACAATACAAACACCACTGTGTTTCCATTGTGGACTAAAACCTAAAAGCATGCAGGTGGAAACTGAAGCCGATGATAAACATAATACATTTACTGCTGCAAAAGGCATATAGCTATGGATAAAGATTATACTGTTTTTCTTAACTAATGGGTTGTCAGCAATCACTATTGGTTATATTCAAGTTATTTTAAGAGTTTTCTCTTGTTACTCATAAATTAAAATGAGACATCCAGCCTGGTGTCATTACACACAACTCTGTCCAGACTCCAGGCTTGGACTCACAGGTCTAGTGAAAGAATGCAGTGCTTCTAAATGAGGGTCTATGCAAATAAGCCACCCCCTTACTCGGGAGAATAGATTTATTGGTAATGCCATTGACTGGAGGGGCTGTCATGAAGATGGTCCTGCCCAGTAGTCTATTATCATAAAAAGCAGAGGTGTATTTGCATAAGGGGGGTCATTCCGAGTTGTTCGCTCACTAGCAGATTTTAGCAGCATTGCACACGCTAGGCCGCCGCCCTCTGGGAGTGCATCTTAGCTTAGCAGAATTGCGAACGAAAGATTAGCAGAATTGCGAATAGAAAATTCTTAGCAGTGAGTAGCTCCACACTTACTCCTACACTACGATCAGCTTAGGCCGTTTCATTCCTGGTTTGACGTCACAAACACGCCCTGCGTTCGGCCAGCCACTCCCCCGTTTCTCCAGACACTCCCGCGTTTTATCCTGGCACGCCTGCGTTTTCCGCACACTCCCAGAAAACGGTCAGTTTCCGTCCAGAAACACCCACTTCCTGTCAATCACACTCCGATCACTTCAGCGATGAAAATTCTTTGTTCGGACGTGAGTAAATCTACTAAGTTTTGTGCTAAAATACTTAGCGCATGCACGCTGCATACCATGCGCATTTTTGCCTTAATCACTCCGTTGCGAAAATCGTCAATGAGCGAACAACTCGGAATAACCCCCATGGTCCCTAATGACTTTTGCCTAACAACTTCCCTAATTATACTAATTTTTTACTGAATGAGACTCATGTTAGGTTAGATGTTAGGAGGATTACTGGGCCAGAATCAGTGATGTATGTAATCCTTGTGCTTTACGTAGAGAGCCTGCCCGGGCCCCAGGGAGCGGGAACTAATTACAGGTGTGGCCATGCCCCCTTAAAAAAAAACATGAAAAAAGTATTGTTTATGCACAGCAGAGCAGCGCCATACTGCACAGGAGGCTGCCATGCATCCCTCAGCCAGGGACGGGTTTAGGAGGGGGCACAATAACTGCATTCGCTAACCTCTCAGTGGCAGCAGCCTCCCTGGACCCATCGCAGTCTAGAACACAGCAACGTGTGCTCGGCTTGGAAGAGAGGCTCCAGTGCTGCAGCCTGACAAGTAAGAAAGGGGAGGAGCACGGACCTCGGCCCCTGGAGGGCCCCTCCAACAGACTCGGGCTTGGGTAATAAGTACACACACACCCCGCTTGGCACTACTTGTCTTGTAATGCGCATGTGTGATACCCTGAAACTGCAGCCCAAATCAACTGTGGCACTACAGGTGCCAGCATGACTTTAATAAAAGTAAAATGTTTGCTGGAGTTGCATAGCACTGTGTCAGCAGCCTACGGCTTGCAGCACAGAAGGAGTTAACAGCACAGCTCATAGCTATACAGATTAGTCTGCAAAATGCAAAGGGCATGACTCACTCATTTGCAGACTCAGAGCGGGAAACTGAGAGCGGGAAACACAGAGCGGGAAATCCCAGATAGAATGTGTACCTGGGAATGCAGGGTTATAAAAAGGTTGTCCTGCAGCAGCCTAGGGAGAGGACAGTCAGTGAGGAGAGTGAGCAGACAGTGAGGTGAATTTAGCCAGAAAGATGTAGCCCCAGTGAGGGCTCCCCACATGTTTAGGTGGGGAGTGATGCCAGCCACAGCAAAGCACTTGATGACAGAGGGAGACATCACAGCGTAAGAGCAGCAGTATGCAGAATCCAGTGAAAGGGTGATGCCAGGAGAAAAGTGTGCTAATGGTGTGAGTCTCAAGAGGTATCTGGGTGAAGTGGTCGGAAGCCACGCGGCGTGAGTAAGCGCCCCCATGGAAAAGTATGTCGAGAGGTATCTGGGTGAAGTGGTCGGAAAGCCACGCGGCGTGAGTAAGCGCCCCCAAGGAAAAGAATCCTCGCTAAGTAAGAGAGAGAGAGACGGTCACCTGATGTGTAGCACTACTGGTCACAGAATGCCCTGGTACGTAATGCTGTTTGCCATGTATATGCCGCTGCGACTAAGCGATGCGCCGGAGGAGGTGCCCTGATGTGTGATCCACTGTAACTTATGCTTTGTGCTGGAGGAGTGTTCACAAGTTATCCCTGCAATCTCCCTGTTTGATGTTTGAATAAACTTTATGCTGTTTATCTGAGATGGGCTGGCGCCCAATTCTTTATGCGCTGCACCGACACCTGTAGTCCACACCCACAATGTACTTGTAGTTAAAGACCTGATTCTTCAGGGGACCCTCTGGTAACTGTGCCTGAACCCATGACCAGCCGGGGCAAGGTAAGGGTGATGTACTATACACAGTGACTGCAGATCTTGCATACCTAATACTAGTGGGTTATCACACATGTGCATCTCTGTCTATGATGACGGTTACCGCTCCCCCTAAAGCCACAGTATGACTGACATGCAGCGGCCGCTTGGGTGGTGGGGAAGGGCGGTGATGGCCAATGTTTCAGAAAATGGGTTTCAGACCCTGTTCTCTGGGTGTGCCTGGGCGGTGGTGGTGTCCTTGGATGCAGATTCTCTGGCCACATCTGCGTGAAAATACCGGCAATCCTGAGTAACCTTCGAGTTACTCTGATGTCCGATGTTCACACAGAGGGATCTGATGCTGCGTCTTCAGGTGCAGCAGCAGATCACAGAAGCCGGCGGGAGGAGTCTATTTACACAAGATGCCTTCTGGCAGTATTAGCATATTATTACACTGCCGCTGCATAGAAAGACACAGCTGCAGCTATCTCTGATCAGGCCCATTGGGTTTAGAGCATATATTGTGTAACTGGTCACTATGTGTTCATTTTTCAGTTTTTCTTTTTTCTTTTTTATATATATAATCTTTTGAAAATCAGGTGTTACATTATGAAAAGACTTTCATCTTCAATATTGTAGCCCTTGCTAGCATCCTACTGCCTCGCTCCTTTGCACCAAAACTACCAACTATCACATTATTCTACTGTTCCCGAATGATATTTTATTAGTAAAACATACCTGGCTATTCTCCTTGAATGTTCAGGAGGCTCATTACTTTTGGAGATCCCTCAGACCCCAATGAGTGTGGACCAGCCTCTTCCTCTGCCCGCTTTCTCACAAAAGTGGGTCATCCGGAGGCTCAATGAAGCAGTTCTCAATGAATCACGTCATTGTGGTGTTGCCCCTGGCAAATCATACAATTGTACAGCAGAGGTGTGGCTGCAATGATGCAACTCATAGCGCCACCTACCCCTGCACCCACCTAGGTGCCCTTCCCCTGCATATCATGGGACCCTAGGTAACAAATCGGCAAGTAAGATATAACTTGTTACCGATTAATGCCTTACTGTATGCGGAAATGCATGACAATGAGTCGAAGGAAACCTAATCAGCAGCAATTTAATTACAATATTGAGAATACTTGCCTTTGGAAGTGTAGTTTTGAAGGGGAAGGGGTGGGGGGCCTTTTTTGTTATATCACACACATTTATCTGGTTGGCTCTTCTTTGATGTGTTAATAATGCCCCTGTAGATTTATTTCGGCATGGCAGGTGCTATTGCACATTAGGCAGGATTTCGACACACGGAATAGTCAATGATTGGGTTAACCGGAACAGCACACTACAGCCCGAAGGAGGGGTCAAATGTCTCTTGACATGACTGTATTTTGTAATTGCTCCATGGTGGTCTCTCCAGACCTTTTACAAAGCCCCCTTTAATCACTCCTCATCCCAATCTGACTAGGAGAAAAGTGACCTTTTTTACTATAGCTGACAAGCATGAATTAAATGTGTCCCTTTAAAATTGCAGAGAAAATGTGCAGTCACTTGGAAAAAGGTGTCACCTCTTCTGGACAGTAAGCCATTTTCTTACATTATCGAGGACTTTGTTTTTCAATTTACAGCTCTCAGACAATTCCTTTCCCATCTAACACACGGTAAATGAATCTGTTAAAACACCCAGCTGTCTGAGAAATACTGAAAATTTAATGTATGTTAAAAGGGTATTAAATTTCCAAGCAAAATTTACATGGCAATATGACATTAAAATATTTTTAGCTCGCAGAAACCCGGGGGCTTAAACATTATAATATAGACAAATTTTATCATTTTAAAATGAATTAGCATTGCAATATTTCTTATGTATTCATGTTGAGTTAATGCATAAAGATGTAAAAATAGCTAGAGGCAGTTACTCTAGTGACATTGAAATCACAGACTGGAAATCCGCATCACTTAGGAATGCGTGAACTCTGCAAGCTAACGGCCAGCCTTAATGCAAGGACCTAAATGGCTCTTAAACAAAATATATAGTAAGTTGGTATGTATTAAAACATCCCTAGCTGGCGGCTTGCAGACGTCTCGGCCGCTAAGTGGTGACATATTATATTCCTGCAGCTTAAAGTAGAATTTCTTTAATGTAGCAATCATGTTATTTGTAGTGAATCTCCAGAACTCTCCACACTACAGTACGAAAGCAGGTGCTATTTAGGAATTGGTAGATTAAGAAGTTTGTACTGTTCATGCAGGACTTATGAAATAGCAACAACAAACTACTTGAACAAAACTGATGAACCCCACAGAAAGAAAGAAACTGTATATACATGTGTTTTATTGGTGGTTGTTTTTGTCAATATAGTTTCTGAATAAGGGCCTGAAGCCTGATCTGTGTCAGCGGCATAAGATGACATCATTGGCATGCCGCTCTGTGATAACGTGCCTGCTGCGATGCCAACTCCGGCAGTTTGAAGGTGAGTCCTAATATGTTTAAACTTACACTTTATTTGTATATGTGTGGTACCTGATAAATACAGTATCTCAATTAAACAAGGTTGAAACGTTGGAGGTACATTAGACTATCGGTCTGGCTATTTATTTGTGAAAGTCCTGTAAGTACTGCCCATATACCTGAGCACTATATATACAAGGTGTGGCTATTAAATAACGAGACTAAAGAATAAAACATACTGCGGGAGTTAAAAGGAAGTGGGGGAACATTGACCTTGCACTATCCAAAACAATGGTTTTGCAAATTCCACCCCCCTTGCACACATAGTTTGCTGTCACAAAGCATTCAAATAATTTTTTTTGTTTTTTTGTGTGTTATAAAAATGCTTTATAAAAAGTAGAGCAACATGTTAGGATAAGAGCTCAGGTTTATGAAATCTTATCTTTTGCTTAAAATTTTTAGTTAAATTGAACAAAATGCCAACTGAATCTTTCCGTACGCTAACCGAGGCTTACGGGGCAGATTGTCACATGCACGTGTGTTTGAGTGGCACAAAATATGCCATCTAGAGAGAGTGTGAGAAACAAAGGGGCACATGAATTTATTCCATTAAAAACATATTGCTAACATAGAGACAACCCCTAAGTTAGCACTCATACCCAAATTTTCTTTACTATGGACTTAATACCACGTGATACAATTGCATATACCCCACATCAATCTCATCTGTACCGTCCGTCAGTGCAGGACTGGAGCCAGGACCTCACACCTCGCTGATGGCTGTTCACACAGTCACCACACGCCGGGACACTGCACCGCCAACACATGGAGATGGACAGCCGGGGCTAAACCGAAGCATCACCAAACCACGTCCCTACGCATTTCGTCAATAAACTTCTTCAGAGGGCTAGAGATTAAGATTATTTAAGAGATTTGTTTCAGGGAAAAGAAGATAAGAAAAATGTGGCTTCATTTTTTTAATTTTTTTATTTTCACAGTCTAGAAATTCTAGATAGAAATCAGAACAAACACATATGTCATTTGTTTTTAGAAGCTAATACAGCAAACCATTTAATAGTTTATTCTTCTATTGTAAGTTTGCAGAGTTCTATAGCAAGATCAACAACAAACTGCATAGAGACCAATTCATTCCTTGATCAAAAGTCCTATTGGGTAAAAAGAAAGATGTCACGATATTATGACCACTAGGTGGCTCTGTTATACTTCTGTTAGTTTTTCAGCCTCTGTACAATCATCATTCAGTACCATAAACTGAGCGATAATTGTTCAAACCAGTCGATTAGATTGGTATTAAACAATGTCAAGGTAACATGATCATTGCACAAATACAGATGTTTACACATGTAGCAACTCAAAAAGGGAGTTTTTTGATAATTATTTTAATTGTTTTGTGGTGCTAAATTACTCCATTTATCAACATCCTCTAGAAAAATAAACTTTATACCACTTCTCCAATTCTGTGTGCAATTCATGTTGATTCTAGTTATCAAGTAATTATTTATAAACTAAAACAAGTCATCAGTAATAAGCAAGCTATCCAGAAATCCTGTATCCCTTGGAAAAAAAAATACAATAAATGTTTTATAATTAAATATATGTGGTTGAATAATGTCTTTTTCTCCAGTACAAGAAGTATCTTAGTAGATGATCAACGGGAAATGAGCCTTTAATCTCATAACAAAATTAGCCGTAAATTAGAGACAGAGGTAATTTCTAACATAAATTTACGGTGCTCAAAACACATGGAATATTTACAGGCAAAGGAACGCTAGAATCTCCTAGGTTTGTTTAATACTGCAGAATTACTGATGACTGCCAATTGCCTGCAGATAGAACGACAAATGTACAACGTGAGATAGCAAGACAGATAAATAGTCCTGTGATAAAAAAAAGTCTGACAGATATATAGATAGATACATAAAGCAGTAGATCCTCACCCGATGGAGAGCGATGGAAATATAGAGGGGAAAAATGAGACATAGACTGAGTGACAGCAAGATAAAACAAAGGAGATAGATAGATAGATAGATAGATAGATAGATAGATAGATAGATAGATAGATATTAACTGTAATATTATTATTATTATTATTATTATTATTATTATTATTATTATTATTATTAATCCTTCATAAAATATTAACATTTATTATTGCTAATTTTATTATATTTTTATATATTGGTACACATACATTAATAAATTTATTTAACTATTATTTAAACCTGAAATTATTACGATTATGATTAGTAATAGAATATATTAACTTCTTAATTTATAAATTAATTCAAATATAATTACATTCATGTTTTTGCAGTGCATATTATAATTATATACTACGTTGGAAAGGTATTATATAAAAAAAGTACTATAATTTATTGTCTATTATCTATTATCATTTACTATTTTTGATTTATGAGATATTTTCATGCATTAATTACGACTAGACTAAAAAAAATCATTATAAATTATTGATTAATGGCTGGACAGAAGATGATAAAATAATGTAAATCCTGTGGTGTACTGAATAGATTATTGTATTCTAGATAAAGAAAGAAATAAAGAAAATAAGATCGGCACATACACAATAGCTTTTGACTATTTGTCTGTTTTTGTTTTTTAAATGGACAAAATTTATTTTATTTGTATAAATGTATATTTTCTTAGCATATCAAAGCAGCAATAAACCAGAATGGTTTCTGTGAGGTCTGTCATGTTATATTTATATAGTGGCAACATACTACTGTTCTGCACTATACAGCTGGCCTAGCTGCATATGGAGACATGTGAGATGGAACTGCTTGTATACAGCCATGTGCCCACGGCCTAAAGCCCAATGTAACAAATCTACTAAAGGTGGCACATGAACAGACGGCTCTGGAGCTGAGAAAGGTCAGCACAGGTATATCACAGAGGCACAGACATAACACTTAAAGAGCTCGTTTTCTGAGAAATGTTAATTACGTACAAATTCCTCAATCCATAAATTGAAACAGCAGTGTAGCAATAGTTCGCTAATTCTTCATATCTACAAATGTGCACCCTGTAAGCAAGCATGTACTAGCAGTGGCAAATGTTTGGCCCCGGAAACGGGAGCACCCCTTTACTCATGCAGGTTAAATTATCCAGCTCCAAAATACCCACCCCACCATAGAAACAGCAAGGTAATCTGGCAGCAAATCAACTCATCCCACGGTATACTCACCACTTGTAGTGCTGTATCATCAGACTCAGGGGGAGATGTACTAAGGCATGGAGTGAGATAAAGTGCCAGCCAATCAGCTCCTAGCTGCCATGTTACAGCTTGTGTTTGAAAAATGACAGGAACTGATTGGTTGGTACTTTATCTCTCTCCACTTTATCACTCTCCAATGCTTAGTACATCTGCCCCTTACTGTGGGCAAATTCGCCCTTGGCTTGATGGAGCAAGGATAAAGCTTGTAAATGGCCAAGCGCTACCTCACTAACACTAGAGACAGAGGGAGATATGCATCAAAGCTTGAAGAGAGATAACGTGGAGAGAGATAATGTACCAACTAATCAGCTTCTAACTGTGATGTTACAGGCTGTGTTTGAAAAATAACAAGAGCTATTTGGTTGGTACGTTGTCTCTCTGCAAGTTTTGAGAAATTTTCCCCCAGTGTGCGGCAAAGGACAACACTGTGCTCCTTACCCTCCCCCCCCCCAATACACACAAACACACACACACACACACACACACACACCTGGCGGCTGGAGGAAAACACTACTGTGTCCTTGCAGATCAGCCTGTGGATTATTGTTTAAACAGGTTGCTTAGGAGATTTTGGGCAGGATGCATGAAAGCCTTTTTTGCAGTCAAACCTCAGAAAATGTCATTTTCTAAGGTTTGGCCGCTTACCACATATGCACTAAGCATCGCATTCCATCTTCTCTGAGAGGGATTCAGTCAGAACCCTTCTCTGCATCCCCCCGCTGCGCGTGCGTTATACAACGTATGTGCAGATAGACTCCCGGATCTAAAACCTGGAAGCAGGGGTGTATCTAGGGGTCTGAGCGCCCCTGGCAAAGTAAGGAACTGGCGCCCCCCGCCTCCCCCACCCAGGGACACAGCGGGAGAATAACAGGGAGGGTGCGGGTAGGGATAATGAGATGGAGGGCTTACAGGGAGGCTGAGGTCAGGGACACTGAGGGGCAAGTACAGGGAGGGTGTGGGCAGGGACACTGAGGGGGATTTACAGGAGTGTGCGGGCAGGGACACTGAGGAGGAATTACGGGGAGGGTACAGGCAGGGACACTGAGGTGGAATTACAGGAGGGTGTGGGCAGGGACACTGAAGGGGGAGTGACAGGAAGACGGAGGTCAGGGACACTAAGGCAAATTACAGGGTGGGTTTGGATAGCCAAAATGAGAGGGAGGGGCTACAGGGAGGCTGAGGTCAAGGACACTGATGGGCAATTACAGAGAGGGTGCGGGAAGGGACACTGAGGAGGAATTACAAGGAGGGTGCGGGAAGGGACACGGAAATAGAATTATGGGGAGGGTGCAGGCAGGGACACTGAGGAGCAATGCCGTAACTAGACATTTTAGCGCTGTGTGCAAGAAACAGCCTCAGCGCCCCCCCACCACCATATTTAAAATAGGGCCAGTGCACACTGTAGGTGTGCGCCAAAACTATAGGGGTGTGGCTTTATGTGTTAGGGGCATGGCAACAAAATAATCCAAATTCATATTACGCTGCACAGTGTCCTCCATTAATCAAATGATGCCACTTACACACATTACGCCAGGTAGAGCCCCTATTACACATTACGGCAGGCAGAGCTCCCTTTTACACAATACAGCAGGCAGAGCTCCCTTTTACACATTACATGCGGTTCTCTGTCCTCAGTGCCAATGTACTGTGGGCCGAGAACACTCGGCACACACCTAGCTACGGCCCTGTACAAAAATCATGAGAACTTGGAGGTAGGCAATGTCTGCTCTCCAGCTATGGTGGAACCACAAGTCCAAGCATGCTCTATCATGTAATGGCTGTCAGGGCCCAGGCACTTCTCTCCTCTCCTCTCACTTTCTAAGGGCTGGCATGAAGAGTCCCTACCACTTGCTGCTGTTCTGCTCACCCAGTTGTAGTTGTGTGGCTGCTGCATGATCCTGATCTCTTGGGACACTGTCAATCCGTTGCCCGGAGACCAGGCCGCTCACTGACAAGCACAGGCTGGGGCAGAGGGGCTGCTTAGGTGCAGTCCAGGAGCTCGCTGGCCGCTCACTATCGCTGTGTGTGGTTGTAGATTTAGAGATTTTCAGCTGGCATGTCCCCTGGGAGTACAGGTCTACAGGAGTGCAGAAGATCGTCACTGTAACCTCCAGGCAGGAGGGGGTGGACATGACTGCCAGGTTGCCGTTGTATGCACTGCATTGTAACTCTGGCAGGAGCGGGTGCACGGTGAGGGGAGGATCGGGCACTACAGCAACCGCCAGCTCACTTTAACCTACGGTGGTGGTGGCGGTGGCAGCGGCGGAGGGGATTGGGCAGTATTGCCAATGCTCATTATAACCTCTGGTGGATGGGGTGGCAAGTGGTCTGGCTGTACTGTAAGCTCATGTTTCCGAGGGTGGGGGCAGGGCTTTAATTACCGCAGGCTCACATTGCATTGCGGAACTACGGGTGTTACCAGTGGTACTGTGCCCATAGTGCATGTGCGCTGTGTGCCAGGTACCGCTGGCACACATCTAGTTACAGCCCTGCTGAGGAGGAATTATGAGGAGGGTGGGGGCAGGGACACTGAGCTGGAATTACGGGGAGGGTGCCAGCAGGGACACTGAGGAGGAATTACGGTTAGGGTGCTGGTAGGGACACAGAGGGAATGAGGGTGTGAGCAGGGATACTGAGGGAGAATTATGGGAAGGGTGCGGGCAGGGACACTGAGAGGGAATTACAGGAGTGTATGGGCAGGGTCACTGAGAGGGAATTACAGGAGTGTATGGGCAGGGTCACTGAGGCGGCAGTTACAGGGATGGTGCGGGCAGGGACACTAAGGGGGAATTACAAGAAGGGTTTGGACAGGGGCACTGAAGGGATATATGCACACATACATACAGATAAAAACCCCTCTCTAGCTGTGATTGCAATACATACAATAAGGTGTGCTGGGACTTGTAGTCTCAACACAGCTGGACAGGCAGTCACTGGTCTAGATACCTCTCCATAAAGAGCTCTTTGTAAGCTGTGATCCAGGCTGCCAGGATAGACCATGCAGTGCAGCTACGGTACCGCAGAAAATGTACAGGTATGCTCATACTGCACTGCTGACTTGTGCTGATTGTAGTGGCTGGTGTTTAGTGAAAGACCGCGTGGGACCAATGAGAAGGGGAGCGGATGAGGAAGAGGAGGTGCCTTGCCCCTCCCCATACCAGGAAGTGCCCCGCTCCCTGGCTATATTCACCATCATTGTGACTGTATTCACAGAGAGTGTCAGAGTGTAATACGCTTCTGAGAGTCCGGCAGTGGATGAACACTGCTAAGGGATGTACTCAGTGAGAACTGCTATGTCATTCTACCCCCTGGCGCGGTTGGCACTGCCAGGCGGCGCCCCCCTCTTGGCCGGCGCCCCTGGCAAGTGCCATCCTGGCCAATAGGAAGATACACCCCTGCCTGGAAGACCCACACAGCAAAGGACAGCTCTTGCTGGGAGAGCTGTCCTTTGCTAAATGTTCATGCATATGGGGGGTAATTCCAAGTTGATCGCACCAGGATTTTTGTTAGCAATTGGGCAAAACCATCTGCACTGCAGGGGAGGCAGATATAACATGTGCAGAGAGAGTTAGATTTGGGTGGGGTGTGTTCAATCTGCAATTTAATTTGCAGTGTAAAAATAAAGCAGCCAGTATTTACCCTGCACAGAAATAAAATAACCCACCCAAATCTAACTCTTTCTGCACATGTTATATCTGCCTCCCCTGCAGTGCACATGGTTTTGCCCAATTGCTATAAAAAATCCTGCTGCGATCAACTTGGAATTACCCCCATGGTGTTAGTAATTGCCGATATGCATGCAGTGAGTGGCGTGATGTATCGCATGCAAAATGCAATGCTTGATACATACCACCCTTTAAGAGCTGCCACTTTTGACTGTAGAACTAATTGGTTTGGGAAGCAATATTCCTTCTGTAGGGTGCGGAAAAAGGTTCCGATTATGCAGGAAAATAGCTTACTTTTTTTTTTGCTATAATTTGGAACTTTACTACATACTACAAGTAGCGTAAAAAGTTATATGTCTTGTATTAAACCACAATAGGTTACACATGCACTGTTTAACCATGAGATGCACTGTTCGCTCTTATTAGAGATTTCTAACACTGCATTATTAGTTACACACATATCCCACGACTCAGTGGCAGAACTAGTGAGTGGTGGGCCCAGGTGCAACAACCTGCTGTGGGCTCCGTAACTCCAACTATAAACTAGTGATGAGCGGATTCGGTTTTACTCGGTTTTACTCGGTTTTACTCGGTTCTCAAAACGGCATCTTATTGGCTCACGGATGTCACGTGTTTTGGATAGCCAATAAGATGCCGTTTTGAGAACCGAGTAAAACCGAGTAAAACCGAGTAAAACCGAACCTCGCTCATCACTACTATAAACCAGGGTCATTTTGTGCGCTGAAGGCGCACGGCCAAAAAAGTGCATTGCCTTGCAGGAATGAGGGCAAGTACTAGCTGCACACAGGGTATCAGTATTGTTTATAACTGTTTAAAGTTATAAATGCGGAGAGGGATGCTGAGTCGCTTCAGAACGACTTAGTTAAATTAGAAGCTTTTACAGCAAAATGGAGAATGCGCTTCAATACAGACAAGTGTAAGGTTATGCACTGTGGTAACAAGAACAAAAATAACACCTACCTACTAAATGGGGTAAAATTAGGGGATTCTGTACTGGAAAAGGACTTAGGTGTCCTCATAGATAGCAAACTAAGCAGTAGTACCCAAAGTAGGACTTCAGCAAAGAAGGCTAATAAAACGGGGAATTGATGCTAGGGACGAGAGTATTATACTCCCGTTATATAAATCACTTGTGAGGCCACACCTTGAATACTGTGTACAATTCTGGGCACCATACTACAAAAAGGATATCCTGGAGCTCGAAAAGGTTCAGAGGCGGGCGACCAAACTAATTAAGGGTATGGAGACGCTGGAATACGAGGAAAGGCTTGCAAGACTAGGCATGTTTACACTGGAAAAGAGGAGATTAAGAGGGGACATGATCAACATCTACAAATAAATAAGGGGACAATATACAGATCTTGCGCAGGACCTGTTTTTGGTTAGATCACCACAGAGAACTCGTGGACACTCACTCAGGTTAGAGGAGAGGAGATTCCGCAAAAACACGTGTTTGGAATTCCCTGCCTGAGGGAGTTGTAATGGCCGACTCAGTCAACACCTTTAAGAATGGGTTAGATAAATTCCTAATGGATAAGGATATCCTGGGTTACGGGGCATAGTCACGCACTATGGTTATTATAAAAAAGAGGGGTAAAACGTAACGGCAGTCATCAACATCAGTCAAAATTTTATACAAAATAATACTTCATAGGAGACTACAAATAGGTTGAACTCGATGGACAATTGTCTTTTTTTCAACCTTAGATACTATGTATGTTACTATGTTTATGTACAATGCAACATAGTCTTCAATCAAATCAGGATAATCTGATTTGATTTAAAACTGTTTTGCATTGTACATGAAGAATACTGATTCAGGAAGAGCCGCGGACTTAAAGAAATGAGGGGAGGAGAGGGGAGGGCACCATATACTACAGACAGCATTAGTGATGCCATATACTACAGACATTATTGACCGATACATACTACAGACAGCACTAAAGACCCCCATATACTACAGACAGCATTAGTGACCATTATATACTACAGACAGCATTAGTAACGCCCATATACTACAGACAGCACTAGTGACCCCCATATACTACAGACAGCAACAGTAACTCCCATATACTACAGACAGCATTAGTGACTCCTATGTACTACAGACAGCACTACTGGCTCCCATATACTACAGACAGCATTAGTCACTCCCATATACTACAGACAGCATTAGTCACCACCATATACTACAGATAGCACTG
The DNA here is from genome assembly GCF_028390025.1 of Pseudophryne corroboree. Classification (NCBI taxonomy): domain Eukaryota; kingdom Metazoa; phylum Chordata; class Amphibia; order Anura; family Myobatrachidae; genus Pseudophryne; species Pseudophryne corroboree. The sequence continues at coordinate 98,197,646 of NC_086451.1, read as the reverse complement.
GTGACTCCCATATACTACACACAGCATTAGTGACCACCATATACTGCAGACAGCAGTAGTGCTCACCATATACAACACACAGCATTAGTGACCATCATATACTACAGACAGCACTAGTGACTCCCATATACTACAGACAGCACTAGTGACTCCCATATACTACAGACAGCATTAGTGACTCCCATATACTACAGACAGCACAAGTGACTCCCATATACTACACACAGCATTAGTGACCAGCATATACTACAGACAGCACTAGTGACTCCCATACACTACAGACAGCATTAGTGACCACCATATACTACAGTAGTGACCTCCATATACTACACACAGCATTAAATTCCTAATTACATCCCTCAGTCTCATAAAAAAAATTAGATTCATTTTCTTCACTTGGCCACCAACTGGAACTCAAAAGTTGTGGCCCTCACACATTCAAGGCCCTCACACTGCAGCAAATATTGCCCTGTCCTGGATGGTTTGCGGAAGCATCACAGACATGATTTAATATACTGCAATGTTACGATTTCAGTGCACTAAAGGCATAGGATTGTCAAATTTATTGGAGGTATTAGAGGGGTAGGTTTTTTTTTTCAATGTTATTGGCAGGATTGGGAGCTAGGGGGTTTGTCAGGTTTATTGGTAGGGTTGGGGGAGCAGTGGGTTGTTAATTTTATTGGTGGGGCCCCCACAATTCAGTTGCCCCCTGGACCCCCATAATTCTTAATCTGGACAATCCCTCCTGCATTATAAATGGAACTGGGAGATAAACTGTTGCATACCCTTACAGCCTGAGGGGGACAGAAGGGGTGGGGCAGCTGCTGTGTCACCTGAGTAGCTGAGTACCAGTAGTAGCAGCAAAACAACAGGTCATCGAATGTGTCCTGAACTGTGCGGCACGAACAGCACACACAGGCAGGAGCCAACATCCTGCTCCTCCTTCTCCGGGTCCTCAAAGTTCCTTATCCAATACCACAGTCAATGCCACTGCTCTTATTGGCTGCCAGCACCCAGGGTCACAGGTTATGACTGCTTGTGCTGTTCTGCATCAAACCTTCCTGGGTCCTACTGTGCCGGCAATGCAGCAGTGTGAGGAGGACAGTACAGCAAGGTGAGAGAGGAGATTCTAGGTGGAGGACAGGAAGGGGACACAGAGAAAAGAGGGAAAGAGGGGGAGACACAGACCAGAGCTCCGTTTCAGCGGTTACTTTATGTATCTGGTTGCCGGTAAACAGTTCCCGGCAGAAACTACAAGAAAATAATTACAATATTTTAAAAAAAATGCCCGAAAATTACGGTGGGTAGGAAATTCACCACTGACCTCCCGTGGATAGGCTCTTCACAGGCTGCTCCACTGCTTACATCATGACTACTTAGCTCCTGTCCCTTCGCCAAGCGCCAGCAAGGAGAAAAACAGCAACAACGGTGAGGGGAGAGCGGCCTCTCCTCCCACTCCGGCCGGGACCCATTCCCTCACCGACTGCAGACTCTGGCTGGGACACTGGCGGGTGGGGCAGCACTGACGGTGGCATACAATCAGTCATTGTGACTTATTGTAATGCCGGCAGCTGTGGGCCCCTTGATAGCGGCGGGCCTCGGTGTAATGCACTGTTTGCACCGTTGCTAGTTCTGCCGCGACTAAACAGTAGAGATGAGCGGGTTCGGTTTCTCTGAATCCGAACCCGCCCGAACTTCATGTTTTTTTACACGGGTCCGAGCGACTCGGATCTTCCCGCCTTGCTCGGTTAACCCGAGCGCGCCCGAACGTCATCATCACGCTGTCGGATTCTCGCGAGGCTCGGATTCTATCGCGAGACTCAGATTCTATATAAGGAGCCGCGCGTCGCGGCCATTTTCACACGTGCATTGAGATTGATAGGGAGAGGACGTGGCTGGCGTCCTCTCCGTTTAGAAATTAAAATAGATAGGAGAGTGAGAGTGAGACACTTCATTTACTTACTGGAGCTTAGGAGGAGTTATACTAGTGACTGATGACCAGTGACCTGACCACCAGTGCAGTTTTATAATTTATTATTATTTAATAATCCGTTCTGTTCTTGTTCTCTGCCTGAAAAAAGCGATACACAGTGACTCAGTCACACTCACATACCATATCTGTGCTCAGCCCAGTGTGCTGCATCATCTATGTATAATATCTGACTGTGCTCACACAGCTTAATTGTGGGGGAGACTGGGGAGCAGTTATAGGTTATAGCAGGAGCCAGGAGTACATATTAAACAGTGCACACTTTTGCTGCCAGAGTGCCACTGCCAGTGTGACTGACCACTGACCACTGTGACCAGTGACCTGACCACACTGACCACCAGTATAGTATATTGTGATTGAATGTCTGCCTGAAAAAGTACACTCGTCGTGTGACTTGTGTGGTGTTTTTTTATTCTATAAAAATTAAAAAAACTCATTCTGCTGACAGACAGTGTCCACTCCAGCAGGTCCGTCATTATATAATATATACCTGTCCGGCTGCAGTAGTGATATATATATATTTTTTATATTATTATTTATCATCCAGTCTACTAGCAGCAGACACAGTACGGTAGTTCACGGCTGTAGCTACCTCTGTGTCGGCACTCGGCAGTCCATCCATAATTGTATACCACCTACCCGTGTTTTTTTTTTTCTTTCTTCTTTATACATACTACATCTCATTATCATCCAGTCTATATTAGCAGCAGACACAGTACAGTACGGTAGTCCACGGCTGTAGCTACCTCTGTGTCGGCACTCGGCAGTCCATCCATAATTGTATACCACCTACCCGTGGTTTTTTTTTTCTTTCTTCTTTATACATACTACATCTCATTATCAACCAGTCTATATTAGCAGCAGACACAGTACGGTAGTTCACGGCTGTAGCTACCTCTGTGTCGGCACTCGGCAGTCCATCCATAATTGTATACCACCTACCCGTGGTTTTTTTTTTCTTTCTTCTTTATACATACATACTACATCTCATTATCATCCAGTCTATATTAGCAGCAGACACAGTACAGTACGGTAGTCCACGGCAGTAGCTACCTCTGTGTCGGCACTCGGCAGTCCATCCATAATTGTATACCACCTACCCGTGGTTTTTTTTTCTTTCTTCTTTATACATACTACATCTCATTATCATCCAGTCTATATTAGCAGCAGACACAGTACAGTACGGTAGTCCACGGCTGTAGCTACCTCTGTGTCGGCACTCGGCACTCGGCAGTCCATCCATAATTGTATACCACCTACCCGTGGTTTTTTTTTTCTTTCTTCTTTATACATACTACATCTCATTATCAACCAGTCTATATTAGCAGCAGACACAGTACAGTACGGTAGTCCACGGCTGTAGCTACCTCTGTGTCGGCACTCGGCAGTCCATCCATAATTGTATACCACCTACCCGTGGTTTTTTTTTTCTTTCTTCTTTATACATACTACATCTCATTATCATCCAGTCTATATTAGCAGCAGACACAGTACAGTACGGTAGTCCACGGCTGTAGCTACCTCTGTGTCGGCACTCGGCAGTCCATCCATAATTGTATACCACCTACCCGTGTTTTTTTTTTTCTTTCTTCTTTATACATACTACATCTCATTATCATCCAGTCTATATTAGCAGCAGACAAAGTACAGTACGGTAGTCCACGGCTGTAGCTACCTCTGTGTCGGCACTCGGCAGTCCATCCATAATTGTATACCACCTACCCGTGGTTTTTTTTTTCTTTCTTCTTTATACATACTACATCTCATTATCAACCAGTCTATATTAGCAGCAGACACAGTACAGTACGGTAGTCCACGGCTGTAGCTACCTCTGTGTCGGCACTCGGCAGTCCATCCATAATTGTATACCACCTACCCGTGGTTTTTTTTTTCTTTCTTCTTTATACATACTACATCTCATTATCATCCAGTCTATATTAGCAGCAGACACAGTACAGTACGGTAGTCCACGGCTGTAGCTACCTCTGTGTCGGCACTCGGCAGTCCATCCATAATTGTATACCACCTACCCGTGGTTTTTTTTTTCTTTCTTCTTTATACATACTACATCTCATTATCAACCAGTCTATATTAGCAGCAGACACAGTACAGTATGGAAGTCCACGGCTGTAGCTACCTCTGTGTCGGCACTCGGCAGTCCATCCATAATTGTATACCACCTACCCGTGGTTTTTTTATTCTTTCTTCTTTATACATACTAGAGATGAGCGCCTGAAATTTTTCGGGTTTTGTGTTTTGGTTTTGGGTTCGGTTCCGCGGCCGTGTTTTGGGTTCGAACGCGTTTTGGCAAAACCTCACCGAATTTTTTTTGTCGGATTCGGGTGTGTTTTGGATTCGGGTGTTTTTTTCAAAAAACACTAAAAAACAGCTTAAATCATAGAATTTGGGGGTCATTTTGATCCCAAACTATTATTAACCTCAAAAACCATAATTTACACTCATTTTCAGTCTATTCTGAATACCTCACACCTCACAATATTATTTTTAGTCCTAAAATTTGCACCGAGGTCGCTGTGTGAGTAAGATAAGCGACCCTAGTGGCCGACACAAACACCGGGCCCATCTAGGAGTGGCACTGCAGTGTCACGCAGGATGTCCCTTCCAAAAAACCCTCCCCAAACAGCACATGACGCAAAGAAAAAAAGAGGCGCAATGAGGTAGCTGACTGTGTGAGTAAGATTAGCGACCCTAGTGGCCGACACAAACACCGGGCCCATCTAGGAGTGGCACTGCAGTGTCACGCAGGATGTCCCTTCCAAAAAACCCTCCCCAAACAGCACATGACGCAAAGAAAAAAAGAGGCGCAATGAGGTAGCTGACTGTGTGAGTAAGATTAGCGACCCTAGTGGCCGACACAAACACCGGGCCCATCTAGGAGTGGCACTGCAGTGTCACGCAGGATGTCCCTTCCAAAAAACCCTCCCCAATCAGCACATGATGCAAAGAAAAAGAAAAGAAAAAAGAGGTGCAAGATGGAATTGTCCTTGGGCCCTCCCACCCACCCTTATGTTGTATAAACAAAACAGGACATGCACACTTTAACCAACCCATCATTTCAGTGACAGGGTCTGCCACACGACTGTGACTGATATGACGGGTTGGTTTGGACCCCCCCCAAAAAAGAAGCAATTAATCTCTCCTTGCACAAACTGGCTCTACAGAGGCAAGATGTCCACCTCATCTTCACCCTCCGATATATCACCGTGTACATCCCCCTCCTCACAGATTATCAATTCGTCCCCACTGGAATCCACCATCTCAGCTCCCTGTGTACTTTGTGGAGGCAATTGCTGCTGGTCAATGTCTCCGCGGAGGAATTGATTATAATTCATTTTAATGAACATCATCTTCTCCACATTTTCTGGATGTAACCTCGTACGCCGATTGCTGACAAGGTGAGCGGCGGCACTAAACACTCTTTCGGAGTACACACTTGTGGGAGGGCAACTTAGGTAGAATAAAGCCAGTTTGTGCAAGGGCCTCCAAATTGCCTCTTTTTCCTGCCAGTATAAGTACGGACTGTGTGACGTGCCTACTTGGATGCGGTCACTCATATAATCCTCCACCATTCTATCAATGTTGAGAGAATCATATGCAGTGACAGTAGACGACATGTCCGTAATCGTTGTCAGGTCCTTCAGTCCGGACCAGATGTCAGCATCAGCAGTCGCTCCAGACTGCCCTGCATCACCGCCAGCGGGTGGGCTCGGAATTCTGAGCCTTTTCCTCGCACCCCCAGTTGCGGGAGAATGTGAAGGAGGAGATGTTGACAGGTCGCGTTCCGCTTGACTTGACAATTTTGTCACCAGCAGGTCTTTCAACCCCAGCAGACCTGTGTCTGCCGGAAAGAGAGATCCAAGGTAGGCTTTAAATCTAGGATCGAGCACGGTGGCCAAAATGTAGTGCTCTGATTTCAACAGATTGACCACCCGTGAATCCTTGTTAAGCGAATTAAGGGCTGCATCCACAAGTCCCACATGCCTAGCGGAATCGCTCCCTTTTAGCTCCTTCTTCAATGCCTCCAGCTTCTTCTGCAAAAGCCTGATGAGGGGAATGACCTGACTCAGGCTGGCAGTGTCTGAACTGACTTCACGTGTGGCAAGTTCAAAGGGCATCAGAACCTTGCACAACGTTGAAATCATTCTCCACTGCACTTGAGACAGGTGCATTCCACCTACTATATCGTGCTCAATTGTATAGGCTTGAATGGCTTTTTGCTGCTCCTCCAACCTCTGAAGCATATAGAGGGTTGAATTCCACCTCGTTACCACTTCTTGCTTCAGATGATGGCAGGGCAGGTTCAGTAGTTTTTGGTGGTGCTCCAGTCTTCTGTACGTGGCGCCTGTACGCCGAAAGTGTCCCGCAATTTTTCTGGCCACCGACAGCATCTCTTGCACGCCCCTGTCGTTTTTTTAAAAAATTCTGCACCACCAAATTCAAGGTATGTGCAAAACATGGGACGTGCTGGAATTTGCCCATATTTAATGCACACACAATATTGCTGGCGTTGTCCGATGCCACAAATCCACAGGAGAGTCCAATTGGGGTAAGCCATTCCGCGATGATCTTCCTCAGTTGCCGTAAGAGGTTTTCAGCTGTGTGCGTATTCTGGAAAGCGGTGATACAAAGCGTAGCCTGCCTAGGAAAGAGTTGGCGTTTGCGAGATGCTGCTACTGGTGCCGCCGCTGCTGTTCTTGCGGCGGGAGTCCATACATCTACCCAGTGGGCTGTCACAGTCATATAGTCCTGACCCTGCCCTGCTCCACTTGTCCACATGTCCGTGGTTAAGTGGACATTGGGTACAACTGCATTTTTTAGGACACTGGTGAGTCTTTTTCTGACGTCCGTGTACATTCTCGGTATCGCCTGCCTAGAGAAGTGGAACCTAGATGGTATTTGGTAACGGGGGCACACTGCCTCAATAAATTGTCTAGTTCCCTGTGAACTAACGGCGGATACCGGACGCACGTCTAACACCAACATAGTTGTCAAGGACTCAGTTATCCGCTTTGCAGTAGGATGACTGCTGTGATATTTCATCTTCCTCGCAAAGGACTGTTGAACAGTCAATTGCTTACTGGAAGTAGTACAAGTGGGCTTACGACTTCCCCTCTGGGATGACCATCGACTCCCAGCGGCAACAACAGCAGCGCCAGCAGCAGTAGGCGTTACACGCAAGGATGCATCGGAGGAATCCCAGGCAGGAGAGGACTCGTCAGAATTGCCAGTGACATGGCCTGCAGGACTATTGGCATTCCTGGGGAAGGAGGAAATTGACACTGAGGGAGTTGGTGGGGTGGTTTGCGTGAGCTTGGTTACAAGAGGAAGGGATTTACTGGTCAGTGGACTGCTTCCGCTGTCACCCAAAGTTTTTGAACTTGTCACTGACTTATTATGAATGCGCTGCAGGTGACGTATAAGGGAGGATGTTCCGAGGTGGTTAACGTCCTTACCCCTACTTATTACAGCTTGACAAAGGGAACACACGGCTTGACACCTGTTGTCCGCATTTCTGGTGAAATACCTCCACACCGAAGAGCTGATTTTTTTGGTATTTTCACCTGGCATGTCAACGGCCATATTCCTCCCACGGACAACAGGTGTCTCCCCGGGTGCCTGACTTAAACAAACCACCTCACCATCAGAATCCTCCTGGTCAATTTCCTCCCCAGCGCCAGCAACACCCATATCCTCCTCATCCTGGTGTACTTCAACACTGACATCTTCAATCTGACTATCAGGAACTGGACTGCGGGTGCTCCTTCCAGCACTTGCAGGGGGCGTGCAAATGGTGGAAGGCGCATGCTCTTCACGTCCAGTGTTGGGAAGGTCAGGCATCGCAACCGACACAATTGGACTCTCCTTGTGGATTTGGGATTTCGAAGAATGCACAGTTCTTTGCTGTGCTGCTTTTGCCAGCTTGAGTCTTTTCATTTTTCTAGCGAGAGGCTGAGTGCTTCCATCCTCATGTGAAGCTGAACCACTAGCCATGAACATAGGCCAGGGCCTCAGCCGTTCCTTGCCACTCCGTGTGGTAAATGGCATATTGGCAAGTTTACGCTTCTCCTCCGACAATTTTATTTTAGGTTTTGGAGTCCTTTTTTTACTGATATTTGGTGTTTTGGATTTGACATGCTCTGTACTATGACATTGGGCATCGGCCTTGGCAGACGACGTTGCTGGCATTTCATCGTCTCGGCCATGACTAGTGGCAGCAGCTTCAGCACGAGGTGGAAGTGGATCTTGATCTTTCCCTAATTTTGGAACCTCAACATTTTTGTTCTCCATATTTTAATAGGCACAACTAAAAGGCACCTCAGGTAAACAATGGAGATGGATGGATTGGATACTAGTATACAATTATGGACGGGCTGCCGAGTGCCGACACAGAGGTAGCCACAGCCGTGAACTACCGCACTGTACTGTGTCTGCTGCTAATATATAGACTGGTTGATAAAGAGATAGTATACTCGTAACTAGTATGTATGTATAAAGAAAGAAAAAAAAACCACGGTTAGGTGGTATATACAATTATGGACGGGCTGCCGAGTGCCGACACAGAGGTAGCCACAGCCGTGAACTACCGCACTGTACTGTGTCTGCTGCTAATATATAGACTGGTTGATAAAGAGATAGTATACTCGTAACTAGTATGTATGTATAAAGAAAGAAAAAAAAACCACGGTTAGGTGGTATATACAATTATGGACGGGCTGCCGAGTGCCGACACAGAGGTAGCCACAGCCGTGAACTACCGCACTGTACTGTGTCTGCTGCTAATATATAGACTGGTTGATAAAGAGATAGTATACTCGTAACTAGTATGTATGTATAAAGAAAGAAAAAAAAACCACGGTTAGGTGGTATATACAATTATGGACGGGCTGCCGAGTGCCGACACAGAGGTAGCCACAGCCGTGAACTACCGCACTGTACTGTGTCTGCTGCTAATATATAGACTGGTTGATAAAGAGATAGTATACTCGTAACTAGTATGTATGTATAAAGAAAGAAAAAAAAACCACGGTTAGGTGGTATATACAATTATGGACGGGCTGCCGAGTGCCGACACAGAGGTAGCCACAGCCGTGAACTACCGCACTGTACTGTGTCTGCTGCTAATATATAGACTGGTTGATAAAGAGATAGTATACTCGTAACTAGTATGTATGTATAAAGAAAGAAAAAAAAACCACGGTTAGGTGGTATATACAATTATGGACGGGCTGCCGAGTGCCGACACAGAGGTAGCCACAGCCGTGAACTACCGCACTGTACTGTGTCTGCTGCTAATATATAGACTGGTTGATAAAGAGATAGTATACTCGTAACTAGTATGTATGTATAAAGAAAGAAAAAAAAAACCACGGTTAGGTGGTATATACAATTATGGACGGGCTGCCGAGTGCCGACACAGAGGTAGCCACAGCCGTGAACTACCGCACTGTACTGTGTCTGCTGCTAATATAGACTGGTTGATAAAGAGATAGTATACTCGTAACTAGTATGTATGTATAAAGAAAGAAAAAAAAACCACGGTTAGGTGGTATATACAATTATGGACGGGCTGCCGAGTGCCGACACAGAGGTAGCCACAGCCGTGAACTACCGCACTGTACTGTGTCTGCTGCTAATATAGACTGGTTGATAAAGAGATAGTATACTACTAATATTATATATACTGGTGGTCAGGTCACTGGTCACTAGTCACACTGGCAGTGGCACTCCTGCAGCAAAAGTGTGCACTGTTTAATTTTAATATAATATTATGTACTCCTGGCTCCTGCTATAACCTATAACTGGCACTGCAGTAGTGCTCCCCAGTCTCCCCCACAATTATAAGCTGTGTGAGCTGAGCAGTCAGACAGATATATAATATATATAGATGATGCAGCACACTGGCCTGAGCCTGAGCAGTGCACACAGATATGGTATGTGACTGACTGAGTCACTGTGTGTATCGCTTTTTTCAGGCAGAGAACGGATATATTAAATAAACTGCACTGTGTGTCTGGTGGTCACTCACTATATAATATATTATGTACTCCTGGCTCCTGCTATAACCTATAACTGGCACTGCAGTAGTGCTCCCCAGTCTCCCCCACAATTATAAGCTGTGTGAGCTGAGCAGTCAGACAGATATATATAATATTATATATAGATAATAGATGATGCAGCACACTGGCCTGAGCCTGAGCAGTGCACACAGATATGGTATGTGACTGAGTCACTGTGTGCTGTGTATCGCTTTTTTCAGGCAGAGAACGGATTATAAATAAAACTGGTGGTCACTATCAGCAAAACTCTGCACTGTACTGAGTACTCCTAATGCTCCCCAAAATTAGTAAATCAAGTGTCTCTCTAATCTATTCTAAACGGAGAGGACGCCAGCCACGTCCTCTCCCTATCAATCTCAATGCACGTGTGAAAATGGCGGCGACGCGCGGCTCCTTATATAGAATCCGAGTCTCGCGATAGAATCCGAGCCTCGCGAGAATCCGACAGCGTCATGATGACGTTCGGGCGCGCTCGGGTTAACCGAGCAAGGCGGGAAGATCCGAGTCGCTCGGACCCGTGAAAAAAAACATGAAGTTCTGGCGGGTTCGGATTCAGAGAAACCGAACCCGCTCATCTCTAATACATACTACATCTCATTATCAACCAGTCTATATTAGCAGCAGACACAGTACAGTACGGTAGTCCACGGCTGTAGCTACCTCTGTGTCGGCACTCGGCAGTCCATCCATAATTGTATACCACCTACCCGTGGTTTTTTTTTCTTTCTTCTTTATACATACTACATCTCATTATCAACCAGTCTATATTAGCAGCAGACACAGTACAGTACGGTAGTCCACGGCTGTAGCTACCTCTGTGTCGGCACTCGGCAGTCCATCCATAAGTATACTAGTATCCATCCATCTCCATAGTTTACCTGAGGTGCCTTTTAGTTGTGCCTATTAAAATATGGAGAACAAAAATGTTGAGGTTCCAAAATTAGGGAAAGATCAAGATCCACTTCCACCTCGTGCTGAAGCTGCTGCCACTAGTCATGGCCGAGACGATGAAATGCCAGCAACGTCGTCTGCCAAGGCCGATGCCCAATGTCATAGTACAGAGCATGTAAAATCCAAAACACCAAATATCAGTAAAAAAAGGACTCCAAAATCTAAAATAAAATTGTCGGAGGAGAAGCGTAAACTTGCCAATATGCCATTTACCACACGGAGTGGCAAGGAACGGCTGAGGCCCTGGCCTATGTTCATGGCTAGTGGTTCAGCGTCATGTGCTGTTTGGGGAGTGTTTTTTGGAAGGGCCATCCTGCGTGACACTGCAGTGCCACTCCTAGATGGGCCCGGTGTTTGTGTCGGCCACTAGGGTCGCTTATCTTACTCACACATCTACCTCATTGCGCCTCTTTTTTTCTTTGCGTCATGTGCTGTTTGGGGAGGGTTTTTTGGAAGGGACATCCTGCGTGACACTGCAGTGACACTCCTAGATGGGCCCGGTGTTTGTGTCGGCCACTAGGGTCGCTTATCTTACTCACACAGCTACCTCATTGCGCCTCTTTTTTTCTTTGCGTCATGTGCTGTTTGGGGAGGGTTTTTTGGAAGGGACATCCTGCGTGACACTGCAGTGCCACTCCTAGATGGGCCCGGTGTTTGTGTTGGCCACTAGGGTCGCTTATCTTACTCACACAGCTACCTCATTGCGCCTCTTTTTTTCTTTGCGTCATGTGCTGTTTGGGGAGGGTTTTTTGGAAGGGACATCCTGCGTGACACTGCAGTGACACTCCTAGATGGGCCCGGTGTTTGTGTCGGCCACTAGGGTCGCTTATCTTACTCACACAGCTACCTCATTGCGCCTCTTTTTTTCTTTGCGTCATGTGCTGTTTGGGGAGGGTTTTTTGGAAGGGACATCCTGCGTGACACTGCAGTGACACTCCTAGATGGGCCCGGTGTTTGTGTCGGCCACTAGGGTCGCTTATCTTACTCACACAGCTACCTCATTGCGCCTCTTTTTTTCTTTGCGTCATGTGCTGTTTGGGGAGGGTTTTTTGGAAGGGACATCCTGCGTGACACTGCAGTGCCACTCCTAGATGGGCCCGGTGTTTGTGTCGGCCACTAGGGTCGCTTATCTTACTCACACAGCTACCTCATTGCGCCTCTTTTTTTCTTTGCGTCATGTGCTGTTTGGGGAGGGTTTTTTGGAAGGGACATCCTGCGTGACACTGCAGTGACACTCCTAGATGGGCCCGGTGTTTGTGTCGGCCACTAGGGTCGCTTAGCTTAGTCATCCAGCGACCTAGGTGCAAATTTTAGGACTAAAAATAATATTGTGAGGTGTGAGGTATTCAGAATAGACTGAAAATGAGTGTAAATTATGGTTTTTGAGGTTAATAATACTTTGGGATCAAAATGACCCCCAAATTCTATGATTTAAGCTGTTTTTTAGTGTTTTTTGAAAAAAACACCCGAATCCAAAACACACCCGAATCCGACAAAAAAAATTCGGTGAGGTTTTGCCAAAACGCGGTCGAACCCAAAACACGGCCGCGGAACCGAACCCAAAACCAAAACACAAAACCCGAAAAATTTCCAGCGCTCATCTCTACTAAACAGTAAGTAAAAGGGTGTGATGCTGACACAGGACAAAAACCACAAATGCCAAGGCTCATTTTGGTGGTCACTTGTGGTACAGCTGCAAATAATACCATCATAAAACTGGTAGAGGGACTCCTCAAGTCATGGTCCACCAAGAGGGCATTAGATTTACAGAACAAATCAGTTAAAGTGCCTTTAGATCTATCTTTTGGTATGTAAATAGGGCACAGTAGTCCCACTACCAGGGTGGAGCAGACTACTGTATATTGCAGCTGGTTGTATGATGTGCATTACATGGTTGAATGATGAACAGTTATACTGTATGAAAGTCTATATTACGGCTTTAGATGGTATATAATACAGGTTGAGTATCCCTTATCCAAAATGCTTGGGACCAGAGGTATTTTGGATATCGGATTTTTCCGTATTTTGGAATAATTGCATACCATAATGAGATATCATGGTGATGGGACCTAAGTCTAATCACAGAATGCATTTATGTTTCATATACACCTTATACACACAGCATGAAGGTCATTTTAGCCAATATTTTTAATAACTTTGTGTATTAAACAAAGTTTGAGTACATTGAGCCACAGAAAACAGAAAAAACAGTCTCACTCAAAAAAGTCCGTATTTCGGAATATTCCGTATTTCGGAATATTTGGATATGGGATATTCAACCTGTACTAATATTATAGGGTTACTTAGTGGCCTCATGGGGCTACATTATGGACATGTGCAGCAGCATAATGGACCTGTGGTGGCCTCATGTGACTATGAGGGAGATTTATCAAAGCTTGGAGAGAGCTAAAGTACTGACCAATCAGCATCTGTCATTTCTTAAGCACAGCCTTTAAAATGACAGCTATGAGCTGTTTGGTTGCTACTTCTCTCTCCACTTTATCTCCCTCTAATCATTGATAAATCTCCCCCTATATCCACTATATGCAGCAATGCACCGTGTAATGCTTCTGTTATACAGTGAAATTAAGTTAATGTAATATGATGGGGTTGTTATATGTTATAAACAATTTGTACAACCGTATTTATAATTATGTGTGTGTATATATATATATATATATATTGTGTACAAAAAAGTGCAAATAGCGCTACAACCTGAATATTCTATAACCAGATATCCCCAAAATGGGAGATCTTAAATTACAAGTGAAACAGTGCAAAGATTGGAAAACACTCCCAAGACAAATGGTGTCGCAACCAGATTTCAAAAAGGTCCAATTCCCAGGGGAACTTAGTTTTCAAAATTGTTCTAGTGGTAAATCAGTTGCGCCTTCAGTGTTCGTGGATAATACATTACAAATCCTTAGATGATAGTGAAAATATGCGTACCAGACATACGTAGAACAGTCGCCTTATATAAAGTGTCTTTGCATCGGGATGTTCCTTACTCGTACTGACTCTCCGTTTCCATCCGTCCAGGTGTTGGTGTGGAGTTTGTACGTATATGCAAGACAATGTATCAGTACACTGCTCTTTGAAAGTGACAAAGTGCTGCTTTGTGCAAAATTTGCAATAAAGTGAACTATGCAATAAAGTTAATATGTGCAGAAAAAGTGCTTATAAGTGCTTGTTCAAAAATAAGTATGGATAAAAATAAAGTAAATGCGAATATGTTGCTGACAGTGTGCTAACTCCCTTTTTTCTTAGGTAATGTGCTTAGATACCATTTATTAAGGGTGCAACACCGTATAGCTCAGTAATTCAGAGGAGATCTAGAGAAGGGGTATATTTACATGAAGCACTTACATATAAAGTTGCACTAAATTAAATGATGCTGCCGTCATTCCGTCATCAGACTTATGTACCTTAAAAAAGTCCCATGCGGGAAGGAAAAGCCTCTGATAGTGTAGTATCATTTAAAAAAACATTTTAATAATACATAAAGCGACAGAAAAACATATAGATGGACTCGTACAATTTAAAAATGCATACAAGCTTATCTGTTATTTCCTCAGATAGGAGCGAAGTGCCGGTAGGTGCCCAACGCGTTTCGTCCCTTAGTTCATCTCTGGGACTTCCTCAGGGGTTAATTCATCCTCCTCCCGGTTTTTCCCCCCCCTTCCCCCGTCTCCCTCTGTGACGGGGTGCTGCAACCCAGTAGGGATCCATCCTGACTGCACATTACCGTTTGCTAGCCCACTCTGGCCTAATGTATTATTAGCTACTTTGTATGTAATATAATCTCTGTCTATATTTTTTCTATATGCCTTTACATCCTCTCAGAACCTTCAGCTGAGCCTCAACTTTTAACCTCTTACATGTTTTTAAAGTATCACATTTTCACCCACTATTCACCCTTTTCGGGTGTCATACATTCCGTTCATCACCCACATGACGTTCTTTGTTTACATTTCTCTTCAGACACGACGGGTCTCCCCGGCGCCTGCTTGCATCCCCGTTGCTAGGCAATGAATACGTCAGCTATGCGCCGCTCGGGCGCCGCACCCGGAAGTCCCGAACACAGACGCCGGGAACACCTGTCTCAGCACGGTTTTAAAAGGTGAGTTTTTCTCTTGGTGAGTTTGGTTCTCGCTGTTTTGCACATCACATTCTACATGGGTTAACTTACCTGAGGAAAAGGCTTGCTGCCTTGAAACGTCGTAAGACCTCCATGTTTTTCCTATTGTTTGCACTTTTTTGTTCCGCCATGTTTTGCACATAAAAAATTCTTTTTCAAGTCCTTGGAGTGCCGCCTCTCGTCCTTTTCCAGATACACCTGAGCCACAGGTGGGGAAGGTATGGAATCTATATATATATATATATATATAAAAAATATATGGGTCTATTACGTTATGCCAGCGCTCTGGATCCCAGCGCCCAGCATACCGGTGCTGGGATCCCTACCAGCGAGCATAAAAGAGCCCCTTGCAGGCTAGCTGCGCTCGCCATGCTGCGGGCTCGGTGGTGTGCTATGCATGCCACGCTATTTATTCTCCCTCCAGGGGTGTCGTGGACACCCCAAGAGGGAAAATAGTTGTCGGTATGCCGACTGTCAGGATTCTGGCGCTGGTATGCTGAGCGTCGGGATCCTGACAACCGGTATATCCAGTGCCACCCATATATAATCAATACATGTTTTTTTTTCTTCAGGAAAATTCCATATGCAGACCTCTCACATTCTGGACCAGACTGGATCACATAATAAACTACACTGCTCATTTGCAGATTGCCTGGAATGTTTGTTTCCTTATTTTACATGAAATGAGGTGTTCTTTTCTGTTACACATTTGCCTCATTTTACATTGCAGGAATTTTACACTAATATTTTACTGTCCATTGATAACCTAACCATACTGTGGGGCTTTGACTGTTCTCCACTTAATTGTACTCACCCATCTCGTTGTGCTTGAGGGTGCATGTCGGATATACCTGCTCTCACACAGGTTTACCAACTTTTGTAATCACCCTCACACTAGCACAATGGTGGGGACCAAATAGTGGCTGTCGACCAATGCTGGACTGCTCCTGTAAAGACCTGCTAGATGACTTCTGATTGGACCGTAGTGGCACTTACTAAGTGAGGTTGCCAGCTGACTGTTTGGTCCTGTATGAGATGCCTCATTCTCACAGCTCTCACCTCATATTAGAAGTTCTGGGACCTGACTTTATTGAGCAGGCAGTCAGGCTCTCCAGGGGATGAATCACACCAATGTTCTAGTAGGTGGTGTGGATGCATTGCCCACAGCAATCAATCAGATTCTAGTTAACATTTGTCTAGTACAATCTTTAAAATATTAGCTAGAATCTGACTGGTTGGTATGGACAATACCTCTACTTGTCCATATTTTTGGACTCCTGTGTCTTTATGGGAAGAGCAGTCATCCTGCAAACCAGCGATAAAAAGTGCCGGTATGCAGGCAAATGTGAGGGCTGTATCACAGTCTATTTGCGATAATTAATACATCCCATCCCAAAAGAGGCTACATGTCTGAGGTACTGTGAAATGCGTATAATAGGGCAGATTGTGTATAAATGCATACAGTATTCAGCAACTTTGGACCCGAGTACACAAAGCTGTTTTGATAATTAAGAAAATTTCAGTTCACCTTTTTTCTGTAATATATCAAAATAGTGTTTTCCTGGTATTGTTCCAATTAATCGTCCCTGCTCAGACAGCAATGGGAACAATGCCACTCTGAACAAGAAGCGTAAACCATAAATGTCTGTCCCTTATGCCCTTTTCATCCTAAATGGAATGCAAATAAACTGCGACTCTGTATGTAAAGTTTATACTTATTAATTTATCACTTACCATCGTCAGCTCTCCTTTCCCCACAGTCCTCGCTCCATGCTCACACACCCTCATACTGCATACTTCCTACAAATCGAATTCCTGCCACTGAAACAACTTTGATCTTAAACCCATCCACACATTAGAGTACACTGAAATGTTATACTCCCTCCTTTGTCACTCTTTTTCCCTCACACTCTTCGGCTGGGTACACACTGGGCCCGATTGAGATGTGGTCGCAACTTCGCTGGTGTCGCAACTGAGTGATTATCGGTAGACTGTGCATGCATCGTGGCACTGCGCCCACATGCTAAGGAACCTTTGCAATGCCGCCAGGAGTGAGCAGTCAGTTGCAGAGTGATTGACAGGAAGAGACGGTTTGGGGGAGATAACGAGGAGTGTCTAGAAAAAGATAGGTGTGTTCTCATCACTTTCAGGAGGGGGGGGTTGTGTCTCGGCATCAGAGGAGGATTTACCACAAGGCAACCAAAGAAGCTGCTTAGGGCCCTGTTGGTCTTAGCGGGCCCTGCTGGTCCCAGGGGGCCGGCCGACAATGCTGTATAAAGGACATTTCTGGCAGACCACGAGCTTCACCGAAATTGTCCAAAAGCTGAGCTGGCTGAATACTCCCAGCAGGCTGTCAGTAATTAGACAGCTGTTGGGTGTCGGCTCCAGTGCATGCCTGTATCTCCAGTCCTGCAGTACTGTGCGTCTGACCATCCACCACCTACTTCAAATTCCGATCATGCGTGAGTGGGAGATGATGGGGAGGGGGTGGGGTGGTAGACAGTGTTATTTTAAGTACAGTGTCTCTCATCTGCCTGCAACAGTCATGGTTGGGGAAGAGGCACATATTGACTAGTGATATATCAATGTGCTATAATACTGTATCTTAAGTACTACCGTGCATGGGAGATGACTGCTACAATCAGTGGGGCACTGATATATAATCAATACAGTCACACTGACTGAGGGGTGTAATAATGGGTATTATAAGGGATGGGGGACCTACTAGACTGCTACAATCAGTAAGGGGCGGGGGAGAGGCACTATAATGCAGTCAACACTAATGTAATATGTGTAATAATAAGTATTATATGGTATGGGTGCCTGCATTATATATCAGTGCCCCCCCCCCCCCACACACACACACACTGATTGTAGCACATTACCCATCCCCTATTAGCAGGTCCCCCATCCCTTATAATAGCCATTATTGCACCCCTCAGTAACTGTGACTGTATTGACTATATATCAGTGACTTTAGTGTGACTCCATTATACGAGGTCTGATAATAAAGTGAGCAAACTGGCTACCGTGCAGTAGCGGATTTACCAGTGGGCATCCAAAGCAGCCGCAAGGTCACGGTGGGTTCCAGGGGGCTCGTTAACAGATCATGGATTTGGGAGGGCATTTCTGATTTCCGGCGAAAATGTCAGAGTGTTGGTGTGGCCGAACACTCTCGGCAGGCTGCCAGTGACTAGACAGCTGCCAGGTGTGATTTTAAGGGCAGCACGGACAGTGTAATGATTAGCACTACTGCCTCACAGCACTCAGGTCATGGGTTCAAATCCCAACATGGCCCTAAACTGTGTGGAGATTGTATATTCTCCTCGTACTTGCGTGGGTTTCCTCCAGGTGCTCCGGCTTCCTCCCACAATCCAATAATATACTGATAAGTTAGTTGTCTCCCAACAAAATTTACCCTAGCGTGAACGTGTACATGCCGTAGGTAATAAGGACTTATGTGAATGGCAAAATGTTCTCTGTAAAGTGCTGCGGAATATGTGTGGGCTATATAAATAACTGGTAATCAATAATAATCAATACACTAGTACAACTACCATCTCACCTGCTATAATCGGCTATGGGCAGATTGGGGAGCTACACTGACTGGGGGGGAGCTACACTGACTGGGGGGGAGCTACACTGACTGGGGGGGGAGCTACACTGACTGGGGGGGGAGCTACACTGACTGGGGGGGGAGCTACACTGACTGGGGGGGAGCTACACTGACTGGGGGGGGAGCTACACTGACTGGGGGGGGGGAGCTACACTGACTGGGGGGGAGCTACACTGACTGGGAGGCAGCAGGACCTGTCTCCTAAAATTGGTGGGGGGGGAGGCACACTGAGGATTATTTGAAGAAGGGGGGCCCCAAATCGGTGTCTTGCTTAGGGCCCCATGAGGTCTAAAATCCACCTCTGCTCGGCATGTGACTACGATCTCGTACTAATAAAACATGGTGCCAGGGTTGCAGCTCCCGCAACCATTCTGTGTGGTTATGAAGGCACTTTGGGAATCAATGTTCCTTGGTTTTTACGGAGTACGCAGTCACTGAGCATGTTGTAACAGCTTCAGTGGGCGTCTCTGTTCACTTGTGGGCGGCTGTTACACTTGCGTTATCTCGCTGTTCCGTCATTGAAAAGGATCTCTGCTGTGTTGGCATTGCAACTGCATCTGAGTCAGGCCCACTATGCAATATTTTGTTCATACAGTCGACAAACGATATATCGCTAGTGCATCGGCGGGTGTGTACAGCCGATATGTCTTGGAACAACACTGTTCACAGACATAACAGGCCAGCCCTGCAGCACAGCCGATGCTGATATATCATGCAGATGCATCGGTACATCTGCATGTGTATACAGGCCACATGCTGACTGACCTGCTATGCGGCTACAAGAACCGCCAACAATGACACCACAATTGGGCGGGCAGATTTAATTGCCCGTCCAGTTGTGATGTCTGACCAATCATATTGGCTGATTGGTGAGTGTATATAGCTTACCAAATCCGTTGCTCGGTCAGTGGGTTGCACAGGTGTGTACCCAGCCTTACTCTACCACCCTGCTTCACTCTTGTGTCATAGTACGCCACCACTTCCTCCAACGCCACCACACCACCATATTGTCCCCTATACCAGTATCTGGAGAAGTGCCATAGTCTTCTTCACATCAGCTCACACTGCTGCTGCTTCTTATGGGTAAGACTTCTGCTGATGAGGTCACTGATAGATTAAAGTCCAGCCCTCTTCCCCCTCATCCACCGAACACTACAGCAGGGGACGTGCAGCTGGAGTGTCAGATGCAGAAGAAGATATATGCTCTCATCCATCACTCTAACTAGCCTCCAGCATAGTATTCTTATCCATAGCAGACATACTGTACAGTTCTCTTTAGGTTCGAGTTACTGGGCCTGGACCGCTGTTCTCGATACCAAGTCCAGGTGACTATCCTTGCGACTGCCACACTACTAAATGTTCTATAGCAGGGTAAGATGCGGCTCTCCAGTTGTTGAGGAACTACATGCCTCTGGCTGACAGGGCATGCTGGAACCTGTAGTTCTACAACTGCCAGGGAGCCTCAGGTTTCTTATCTTTGTTTTAGGCATTCCTCTTCCATTCCTTAAGGGGATTTGATTCCAGCAAGGTAATTTGCTGTCTGCATAAAGTCCCAGAATAGCGGTAGAAAACATTGGTTTCTATGTGGACATTCCACACTCTACTGAAGCTAATCAATAAACTAGGTTTAATTAAATTATAAAGCATCTGAAGGAGCAGAGAAAGTAGTGTTGTGAAACACTGCGGCCTGCAGGTGGCAGTCACGGTGTACAAAGAAACACAATCTCCGCTTTGGTCTATTTACAGAACAATGCAACATTAACGTCTGCTGCCCTTAAGCGAGAAAAATTCTCTCATGATCATGCCAATAAAATGGCATGTGCCCTTATGAAAGCCTTCGATCTTCAGCGATGTTCTTTGAAAGAGCCCAAATTGAAAGGGTTAGTATCTTGCTGTTACGGTAGCTGATCATGTAGTAAGGTCAATCACTCCGTGAGATTTCAAAGATGCGTTTAAGTCATGAACAGACACTTCGTGTTGAGGATGGCTGCTTTACAAAATAGAATGTTCCATACTGTATGTCTCTCTATTCTTTTCTTTTGTTCATCCTCTGGATTGTTACCCATATAGAACACATACATTACATATATAAACACAACCCTCCCAAAGCGAATGCCTCTTAAGTCAGCACAATTACAGTACATGGGGGGTAATTCCAAGTTGATCGCAGCAGGACATTTTTTAGCAGTTGGGCAAAACCATGTGCACTGCAGGGGAGGCAGATATAACATGTGCAGAGAGAGTTAGATTTGGGTGTGGTGAGTTCAATCTGCAATCTAAATTGCAGTGTAAAAATAAAGCAGCCAGTATTTACCCTGCACAGAAACAAAATAACCCACCCAAATCTAACTCTTTCTGCACATGTTATATCTGCTCCCCCTGCAGTGCACATGGTTTTGCCCAACTGCTAAAAAATTTCCTGCTGCGATCAACTTGGAATTACCCCCATGGTCTGTCTTATAGTGTGCGTTCTGTTGAATGACAGTGCCTTTGTGGTATTATCAGCTCCATGGTCATTTTATCAGTATTGGTTATATACTGAACAGCAGTGAAAGTGCATTACGGTCACGGCCAGTGGTCATTTAATGCTGGGAATTATAGTGATCTATGTCTACGAAGAGTTCATTGTGCCTGCTACTTATTGATCTTACCAGAAGCAATGGTGGGAAAGTATGGTTTATCTATATTAATATGTATGATTGGAATGGCAGCAAATGATAGTCATTTTAAACTAATCTTTAGGCCATCTGAAATGTTAGGAGATAATATATATTGATTGCCTTAACAAATATTGAAAAGATAAGAAATATGTCTTTTGCATTCACCTTAATTGAAATAAAATGATCAGGTAGATGGTTTCTTAATGACACTTGGCGGTGGCAGCTCAGATCATCCAGTTTTTAATTAGATGATTTGACGATTACGTTTTTATTTATAGTCAGTTGTATAGCACAATTGATCACAAATATTGGCAAAATAATATCAGTATACAAAAAAATGAAATTGGTCAGTATGGATCACTTATCACGTCATATGTTCAATTTTCATTAGGCTGGCCACTATTTATCTACAGTTGGTGTAATTAGGTCAGTCATGTACATATGAGCAGAATGAAAGGCACATACAGGAGAGCTGCACTGTGATTAGGTCGTGCCCACAAACTGCAGAAAATGTATTGGGATCCCTATGTACAGGTTAGAGTGCAGGAAACATTCAGCTTCAGCTGTTGTGTCATTTGTGTGCTGTATATTAATATGTAATCCCATAGCTGCCATCTGTCCCTAAAGGCCCGTATTCACGGGCAAATGTGGGAGAGATGTGTGCTGAGCGAACCGCTCAGCACACATCTCTCCCCCCGCTCAGCACAGCGCGATGTGTGCTGAGCATGCGGGGGGGTGGGGGTGGGGGACGCTCATTTCACCCAGCGGGTGAAGTGAGCGACCTGCTAGCAGCAACGATAGCGATGCGCGGGGCTGCGCATCGCTATCGCTGTAGGGGGTACACACGGAGCGATCATGATTAAAATCTAAGCAATCTAGTCAGATTGCTTAGATTATCACTCCATGAGTACCCCCCTTAACTCCCAGGACAGTCCCAGGTTTTAAAGACATGTCCCTCAAATATCCCATTTTGTTCTAGATTACATACAAATGTTACTACCTATTCTTACTCTCTCTGGGCTCTAGAAATTTTTAGATTTTCAAGTATAGTCTATTAAATCTTAGAATGCAGTGGGATTCTGATGTATTGGGATCAATTTCCAAATTGTCTGCTACATAATTTGCAAGATGGCGCTTGTTATAAGTGGCTGCACTGGTGCCAGTTCAGAGCTAGCAAATCAGGAGCACTGCCAAGAAAAGTGACTCCCCATTATAAGCACAAGGAAAGCGCTAATGTAAAATGAATCTGAGGGTGTGGTGTGTCACGTTGGTGCGTGCCACATCCTCCTGGGGCATGCTTCTGAAGCTCAAGGCCACCCCCAAACGCACTCCCCTAAAAACATACTGGCAAGTGCAGGCTGCTCCCATTACGCAGGAGTGAGCCGCACACACCTGCTAACAGTCTCGACAGCTGGCACAAAGGTCCTGATTTTGACGTGGTAGGAAAGTGCCCCCAGATTAGTATTATACTGCCTATGTCATTGGGTATTTAGGGCCTGATACAGAAATGTATGCAAATGCATTCGCAGATGTGAATTCACTCGCTGCACAATTTCATTAATATTCTAATGACACAGATGCCATCTTATGCACAGAGACGCCCATTGCCGGCATCTAGCAACCGCCACTTACATACTAAAGCGGAAACATCGGACAAACATCGATCGCATCATCGGACCTGGAAGAGCAGCTTTTCCTAAACACCGCAGCCTTTCGCAGTGGCTGACTAGGCACGCTTATAAAGCGGTCCCGACATGCCTGCATTTATTTGCCATCCCCCATTACCTTTCTCTAATCAAATCATTACCATCCCCCATTACCTTATCGCTAATCAATCACTGCACTGCGCAGGGCGACTTTGTCGCATATGCAATGGCAAGTAATCTCTCCACTGCGTACAATATCGACACTGAATCGGGCCTTTAGTTAAACGAAACCTACTGTACACTATGAATAATTATTTCCATGTAAGTGTTGCATCTTCAGCATACAGAATTACATATACATTTTCTGTCTGCTATCTAACTGCCTCATATGACTAAAAATGTCCAGTAATAATTTGTTGATAGAATTCAAGGTAGCCCCATTGTTATCTGAAGTATTGCATATACAACTGACCACATTTGTTTTCCATTGTCTTTAATAGTAGCGTGAGTGATGATAATACCGAACAATCTTGGATGTGTACACCCGTGAAACATGCCACAAAGGATACAGACAGAGGCAGGTCTGTAATAGAACCCAATAAATCAAATAAATTTCACAGTACGATGCTGCGGAACACATCAATGTTTCATAAATATATGATAAAAATAATAAACTCCATCCTAACTATAAGCTGTTAATGCAATACTGAGCCTTCAGGTGATAGATTTTGGGGTGAAGCATCTGTCATATCCCAAAGGATTCATTCAGTATTGTCATACAGCTATATGACCTTCCCATTGTAGAGAAAGAACTACAGGACTGTGCGATACTTCTCAGTGAAGGACGCATATAGACATGACATTACGAGATGCATTAAACCCTCTGCCACACAGTATATCAAGGCACTCACTAAACATATTGCTCCGGCTCCCGCTTGCCCTGAGAAACAGAATGGAATGTTGTGACATTTGTATCATATCACCAGTAAAGACAGAAGGAATACACCCAGATGGATCGCACAGGTTTATCAATTTAGCAGTAGGCAGGTGTTTCATTCTGCAGGGTAATATATTTGAATCACTGCGTGAAAATATAAATGATTATTATGCTGTACTAGAAACCTGCACAGTATTTAAAAAATGGATATTGTAACATTTATTACAGCGAAAATGTGAATAAAATATATCTTCCGTGCCACAGTTAGGCTTGTAACATTTTTCTCTTTTGCTTTCAGGCACCGGTTCTAGTTCATGAAAGCTTACAATCTAAACCCAACGGGGCAATGACTATGACTTTGTAAGGTCACCAAGTGAAATTATATTTTGTACATCTAGGTTTAATTTTGAATCTGCCCTCCTAAAATTTCATGCTGAGAGTGAAGTTAATTTCATATTCAGATATGTGGCTGTTTAACGCAGAAGATTACAAGAGCGATATTAATAAAATATAAAGCCTTGGATATTATACAAAGTTCAGAATACAACAGGGCGCACCCCGGGAGTTAAGCAGAGCGCCAGGATTTTGCTGTGCACTTTTAAGCGTTTTATTCTTTTGTTCCAAGGAGATCATTTGCTCTCCTCTCTTTTGCTAAGAAAGTCACCTCATTATAACTTGAAAAATATCAGGATTAATTAGGCAGAATGGGAGCGCTAATGAGATCGTCAACAAGTCACCTCGGAGAAATGTGGATAACTCTGTACCATGGAGACAGTTTAGTGTTAAGTCAGCTTAGTCTGATGAGACAATCCTCCACACTCGCTAAAATGGTGCATACAGGCAGATCCTATAGATTTATTTTATAAATTCCATGTTTTCTCCAGGGTCACACAGACATTGCTTTTATTTATTATTAGATGACCTCCTAAGGACTATTTAGTACAAGGTCATATTAATATTATTATCTTTTGTTTTTAAAGGCACCAGCGAGTTTTTGGCTCTTTTTAGTGTAGTATTACATCTTATGGGGACTGATTTTTTTTTCCTCTCTTTTTTATGGTTTCCATATTGCCCTTTACTAGTGCTGGACCTGCTAGGGCTATTACTTTATCCGATATGTTGTAATGTTTTAATTGAAAGTGATATAAAACCATAAATGAAATGAATATGTTTTTACAGGATGGCGACCTGTGCCTATCTTTCATTGTCTTGGTATTTGCATATAGCACTGCATGTGCCTATTACAATGTATCTAACGTTAGGTAAAATAGAGCATTCACAATTAAAAAATTTTTACAATGTCGGACTGTGACTAAAAAAAGAGTACCTGTCACCCCGGGGGTGCGTCATGGGGGTTTAATTTATGAAAAAAGAACAGTTCTGTAATATCTGTTTTAAAATAAAATGTTGTTCTGAACAGTTCAACAATAAAAAAGTGCAGAATTGTTGCACAGTAGGCAGTAAATATGGACAGCACCATCTACCGTCTGTTCCCTCCTCTTCCAGCTAGTAAGATAGACTGTCAGTCCCAGGACAAGATTCAATTACCAGCAGTGCTTACTACAGGCTTGTAATTTCCGGGTGCCCGGTGCTATTCAATTACAGCCCGCGGTAAGGCAAAAGGACTGCACATAGGGGGTCATTCCGAGTTGATCGGACGTAGCAACTTTTTGCTGCTCATGCGATCAACTAGACGCCGCCTATGAGTGTATTTTAGCATAGCAAGGCTGCGATCGCTTGTTTTGTGTAAAAGAAGACTAGCCCTGCAGTTATTTACCCTGCGTGATGGATCCAGCGATGAAGATCCCAGAATTGACGTCAGACATCCGCCCTCCAAACGCCTGGACACACCTGCGTTCGCTGATCCACTCCCAGAATACGATCAGCTGACGCCCCGGAACGCCCTCCGCTTGTCACTCTTCTTGCGATCGCGGCAGCGATCCCTTTCTTCGTTATTCTTGTTGTTGCCCAGTGACGGACGTCGCTGAGCAACGACGTACGTGCGCATTGTGACCAGCGCACATGCGCAAAACCGACCCGTTTGCACTGCTGCGAAGAACAGCAGCATGCGAACGAGTCGGAATGACCCCCATAGTGGGGATTTCTGTTCGCATCCACCTGAGGTGTAACAGAAATCCACAGTAAGTAACATAGAAACATAGAATTTGACGGCAGATAAGAACCACTTGGCCCATCTAGTCTGCCCCTTTTTTTATCCTTTAGGTAATCTCAAACCTTTTTGAACCTTAATTCTTTGTAAGGATATTCATATGCCTATCCCAAGCATGTTTAAATTGCTCTACAGTCTTAGCCTCTACCACCTCTGATGGGAGGCTATTCCACTTATCCACTACCCTTTCTGTGAAGTAGTTTTTTCTTAAATTCCCCTGAACCTGCCTCCTCCAGTTTCAGCGTATGTCCTCGAATTCTAATACTTCTCTTCCTTTGAAGAATGTTTACCTCCTGGACTTTGTTAAAACCCTTGGTATATTTGAAAGTTTCTATCATGTCCCCCCTTTCCCTTCTCTCCTCCAAACTATACATGTTAAGATCTTTTAGCATTAGGTAAGTAAGTAGGGCTTTCTGCTCATACTGTGACCACAGTGAGCATGTTAACACATAGGTCCCGTCGATTAACCAGGACTCTATGGGCTAACGTATATTAGCCACAAGCAGATGGGCTTGTAATTGAATAGCTCCAGGTGTTAAAGCCTAGAGCTACAAACCCTTGAATTAATCTGGTCCCAAATGTACAGGAAGCACCAGAAAGACTTAATGTAGCTCCAGCTATCATGCTGGGCAAGACAAAAAGCTTTGTCTCACCCATTGCCAGATTGAAAATGGGGTGGATGGGATTACAGCCCCTGGCCCCCACATAGGCCCATTATTATGCCTCGTGGCCATCATAAATCCTAATTATTAAAATTGTATTTCTATTTTCTTACAAAATTATGCAAACTTTCTACCTGCACGTTAGGGCTTATAGTGTCGGGGAGGGGGTGTGTGGGGGGGGGGGGGGGGGGGCACGCCCATATGGCACTGCCACACCCACACAGCACTGGCCACACCCACACAAAATAGTTACTCCACTTCTTGATTGTTTTCAACCCCAGGACCATGTGGCTCTTAATCCGGCCCTGGTCCCAGCAGTGCCACATTCCTACCTCTGCATCAGCCTTACTGGGAATTCTAGCTCATTAGGAGAGCATTTACATGAAAAAGTTGGATGAACAGTGAAATCCACCCACTTCTCTTACTCCTGAAAACACACACAATGGAAAATGTAAAAATATCATTACAAAGCCTTTCCTACTTTCACTTAACACAACCCCCTTCATTAATTTCAAATGCTTTGTTCTTCTCAAACACTATTTAGTTTAACTTCATATATAACTGAAATTAATCTTGAGGGTGAGAGAATAATAGGAATGCCATTATTTTGTAACATTTTGTGTGTTCGGGGCCATCATCGATGGTAAGTGCCTGGAGTGTCCTCAGGATGCTCTGTGGGGGCAGCACAGACTGCAGGGTGCCTGGAGCGTCTAAAGGATACTACTGCCAGGGCTGCAGAAGAGATCTTGGTAGGGATGACCATCAACCATCGATGATTCAAAATCATTGATGGTCTATGATCAATGTTGTATACTTTTGCCATCGATGGGAGAGAACCAGATGGTTTCCCACCTTAGATAATGCACAAGCAACAAATATTTTTTTTTACAAAGTGCCCTGACACAGAGCTTAGCTCCGCCCCCTGGCACTCCTATGAAGCTCTGCCCCCTGGCTCTCATTGGCCCACAGCCTACTGAATTGTAAAGCAGGCGTAACCATCAGTGGGTGAATCCATTAATGGTTCCCTTGCAGATGGTTTCACAACATCGAGGTTACCCACCAATGTCCATCCCTAGATCTTGTCTGCAGGGTGTTCTAGGCACCCTGCTAGCCAGATGCAGGGACAGCGGGGCAGCAACAGTGCTGCCCACAGAGACCTGCACAACAGCACCACTAACACAACCCTAGTTACGGCTCTGGTTTGAAGCTTTGTATTACATTGGCTGTAGTGTGATACAAATGCTCTGTCCTACAAAGGAGCAAGGTGCAAAATGTGTCTATGATTATTATGAGGACCTCTACCCAACTGCAAAATGAGCATCAGAGTGCCAGAATCTACTTGGTACATGCTCTGCGAGAGAGGGGATCCTGAATGGAGACTGCACACGGGCTCCTCCTTTCTTAAACTGCCCCTGCACACAATTGGCACTTAACATGAAACACTTCTGCCTACCCATCCATATCCTCCCATTTAAATGTGCAAACTATTACATCTAGAAAGTTCCCCCTACCTTATGCATGCAAATCCATGCAGTAGGTGCATTCATGCAAAAGTAAAGCCTGGTACACACTATGCTGATCTCTGCAGATTAGATAAATTCTCCAATTCTCTGGACGATTATCTGATCAGTGTGTACCCCGTACACACTGAGCTCATTGTCTATTCTCTTCAATGGATCAGGAGGTTGGGCTTAAATATTAAACTGCTCCTTAGATGCGACCTCCTAATCCAACCGTAGGAGCGTTTTAAGCCCTTTATTGGATAACGCTCCTGCATACAATACATACCTATAGACTTATTGGACTGATCAGTCAATAACAGAAGACAGCATTTACACTACTTTGTACTTATCCATCATGTTACCTATTTGCAAGTCCCCTTTCTGTTTACAGCTTACAGAACAGTAGTGTGTTGTAAAACATTTTACAAGATTAAAGTACAGGTATGAAGTGTTTACACATTTGGCTAATCTAGCCTAGCAGACAAGCCTGTAAGGAGACAACATCATGTATTCACACACTAACCAGCTACACACTATGTTAATGTACTGCACCCACTCTATATCAGAATCACAGGAAGGCAGCAAAAGTGGAAAATCCTTGCTTTTACAAGGCAATCAGATTCCTCCACTAATCAACCCTCCAACACAATTATTTCTATCAATTGTATTCACACATAAACACATCTAGGCTGCTTTTGAAGCCACAAATTGCATCACCCAATACCACCTCCTTCTTCCAGGCCAATTCACAATAAGTTACACATGGAATAAGGACCACCAGAGTTCTTCATATTGGTTCAACCGGGTCATGCCACGGCCCTTTAATGTAAAACTCCAACAATGGAAAGCTTTTATGACCCATTATTTAAGTCATATTATTTAAGTCATAAAGATGGATTATAACAGCTCTTTCAATACGGGGGAATATGTACAGGGTAGGATATTTACTTATTGGCATATTAACACAGTTTTCAGTCTTCTTGGCTTCCATTCGTACAACTGTGCCAGCGACTGTATTGTATTCAATGCTACAGCACAATAGCTAGGTACTTATTTGGTATGTGGTCTATAGACTTACACTGTCTAGTTAGACAGTATGTCGACACTAAATGGTCGACATGATCATTAGGTCGACCTATGAAAGGTCAACAGGTGCAAAAGGTTGACAGATTCAAATGGTCAAAATACCAATGGTCGACACAGCATATGGTTGAAATTATTTTTTTTTTAAACTGTTTCATACTGTACCATCCATGTGGAATACAATTGGGGATAGTAACCTTTCCAGAGCAGAGCGAGGCACCTTGCCCAAAGCATGGCGAGTGAAGTGAGCCACGCGAGGGGACGTGGAACATTAATTGGGGGTTCCCATGCTGAGATGGTGAAACTGAAAACGCCATTAAAAAAAATGCAAAAATGTTGTGTCGACCATTTTCTATGTTGGCCTTTTCATGTGTCAACCTTTTGTACCTGTCAACTGTTTTGTACCAGTGTCAACATTTCATAGGTCAACTTAATGACCATGTTGACCTTTTGTCCATTTAGACCTTTTCACTCTCAACCATTTGATGTTGACCTAATGATTGAAGACCTTCTTACTGTCGATCTATTGAACCATAACTTCTTATTACTACCCCTTTAAACCAGTGATTGCCTATTGGGCTAGCTATAGTACTGTAGGTACTCTGTTGTGAAACCGTGATGGCAGCTCATGTACCAGGTCTCACACTGAGGAGTAAATTTACTAAGATGGGCGTTCTATTGAAGATGGGATGTTGCCCATAGCAACCAATCAGATTCCAGGTATTATCTTCTAGAAAGGTGCTAAATAAATGAGAAGTAGAATATGACTGGTTGCTACGAGTATCATCCCATCTTAAATAGAACTCCCAGCTTAGTAAATTTACCCCTGAATGTCCCTGACCCAATGTTTGGATCAGGAACCAGTGGATTAATGTAACCCCAATAATATTGTTATACATTTGTACAGTAATAGTCTATGGAGTAGTGGGGGTAGCCTTATCAAAGCTTGGAGAGAGATAAAAGTGGAGAGAAAAAGTACCACACAATCAGCTTTCAACTGTCACATTAAATACTTTTCTTTAAATGGCAGTTAGGAACTAATTGGCTGGTACTTTCTCTCTCTCCCCTTTATCTCTCTTAAAGCATTGATAAATATCCTCCATATACTGTACATGTATGTTTCTTCTTTCCCTGTTATTTAACCTAGCCAAATGATGGCTCTACTGTATACATTTCTATTTTCGTACTGTTTACCCTGCTCACTGCTTTCGTAACAGCTTAGTTTATCTGTTGTCATTTAAAATGGAGATTGTATCACCGTCCCAGTTTCTGCCCTGAAATGCAAAGGAGCAGAATATCACATCTTCACATTCTAATATTTACCAGACAGGTAAAAAAAAAAGTCATTTTTTTAAATGAAAAGCTTATTTCCCAAAAGCAATAAATCCCTAAACACTTGCAATATTTTCTGAGTGGACAAATGATGCAAATCTGAATATCTCCGTTTTCCTAGCCCACAGTGGAATATTTACAGAGTTCATATGCTCTGAACTAGAGGTTATTACTGTACTGTGTATTCTTTTGCCTTGGATGAGATTATAACGATAGGACAAATTTTTTTTTTTATTCTCTTCTTTTTTTTGCTTTCGGCTTCCAGATTGTGTAACCATGAACCGTTTGTAGATTATTTTGAATATGTACTAAAATAGAAAATTGTAGCAGTTACTTCTAAATTCTCAGCAGGTTGTGATACCTATTAACGAAGTGCCAATTTTGTATTTGTGCTTCCCGAGTGTATCCGCTTTTGTCCATCGAACAATACGATTTTCACAGTTGCGTCCTTATGAGTTAATTAGGCTGTTTCAGCCCGGTTTACATCATATGATTATATTAAGGCGGTTACATGCTACACAGGGTTGCAATTGAACAATAATGTTGATGTAAGATAGACTGTTAGCTGCACGCAGCCTAACCTCTTGCCTGGTGACTAGCCTCAAAAGAGCGCAGTCCTTTGTCTGCAATTATAAGAAAAGCCTAGGAAGCATCTGGGACATTACTGAATTAAGATAGCTCTTTGGCTGCCATGGAGCCGCCAAGGGGTTAAATATATCTTAAAACAGTGTTTTGCTCTGTGTTATATGCCTGAACGCTTTTACTGACATGCAATATACCACAGTCAGATAATCAGCAACCAGACAAAAAGCCTGTGCGCCTTTTGTTTATTAAAACACCCCGGAGGATTTACAGGGAAAGAGAAATTGTGACGTCCCCGCTGTTAATTAAGGCTGCAGAGAAGATTTTAAGCTGAGGCGCTGTCTCACCTCACTGCTGAAGCTATTAAGGCAGATGGATACACACAGAGCTCTCACACATTTGTAAAGCTTTTAGCTTCTCCAGCCTGTGAAAGCAGAGGGCCTTGGCGACAGATTTAATAGCAATAATGAAAGGTGGATGTGATTATTAATGTTAAGATAGCAGCATTAGCATGTAAGCTGAGATACCCGCTACTGTTTATTTATTGCTTACACCTCTCCCCTACTATCTCCTTTAGCCTCCGTGTACAGATTTAATATTAGATCGTGTGCTCTTCAGCCAGGGAGCTTTTACAGATGGTCAAATTGGAATTGTCTCCATCCTCAAATGGATGCTTTACTTTGTTTGTAGTGATCATTGGGGGTCATTCCGAGTTGTTCGCTCGCTAGCAGATTTTAGCAGCATTGCACACGCTAGGCCGCCACCCTCTGGGAGTGTATCTTAGCTTAGCAGAATTGCGAACAAAAGATTAGCAGAATTGCGTATAGAAAATTCTTAGCAGTTTCTGAGTAGCTCGAGACTTACTCCTACACTGCCCATTTCGTTCCTGGTTTGCTGCAAAAAGAAATGAGCGAAACTGCCCAAAGATAGGAGTGCCAAGCTTGTGGCATCATATTCAAAAAGACTTCAGGCTGTAATTGCTGCCAAAGGTGCATCAAGAAAGGCTGTGAATACTTATGTACATGTGATTTCTTCGGTTTTTTATTTTTAATAAATTTGCAAAAATTAAAAGGAAATACTTTTTTCACATTGTCATTATGGGGTATTGGGGGTCATTCCGAGTTGTTCGCTCGCTAGCAGATTTTAGCAGCTTTGCACACGCTAGGCCGCCGCCCTCTGGGAGTGTATCTTAGCTTAGCAGAGTTGCGAACGAAAGATTAGCAGAATTGCAAATAGAAAATTCTTGGCAGTTTCTGAGTAGCTCGAGACTTACTCCTACACTGCGATCAGCTCAGCCCGTTTCGTTCCTGGTTTGACGTCACAAACACACCCTGCGTTCGGCCAGCCACTCCCTTGTTTATCCAGCCACTCCCGCGTTTTATCCTGGCACGCCTGCGTTTTTCCACACACTCCCAGAAAACGGTCAGTGTCTGCCCAGAAACACCCACTTCCTGTCAATCACACTCCGATCACTTCAACGATGGAAATTCTTAGTTCGGACGTGAGTAAATCTACTAATGTTTGAGCTAAAATACTTAGCGCATGCGCACTGCGTACCATGCGCATGCGCATTTTCGCCTTAATCGCTCCGTTGCGAAAATCGGCAACGAGCGAACAACTCGAAATGACCCCCATTGTTGTTACCCAAATTAGTAAATTTTGGGGCGATATTGTGTTATTTTGCAAAGTGTGTTAAGGCTGGAATGGGCCTCTGTATTGGGCCTCCAGTTATGAAGGGTCTCTGATTAGGTGTGTCATGTATTGGGAAAAGGGAAATAGGGGTAGGGCTTCAGCACAGGAGTTGGATACTAAAATTGTAGTGGGCCTAATTCAGCATGGATCGCTAATCTGAGAAACTCAAATTGAGCGATTAGCGAATGACTACACATACGTGAGGGGTAATAGCGGCAGAAATTGTGTACAGATCCTAATCGCAATGTAGCCCTGTTTGACTGACAGGGTTTCTGGGCGGAAACCTGTTGTTTTCTGGGTGTGTCAGAAAAAACACAGGCGTGCCCAGGCATTATTGGGAAGGGTCTCTGACGTTGGTGCAGACCACTTCCAGCCCATCTCAGTCACAGACTACTGGCAGCCCCAGAACTTCTCACATTTGCTCAAATGGCAAAAAATCTTCAATATTCAGGAAATTGCGTATGTATCTTCGAATGGATAGTGATCTGCGATGCAGTCACAAATTTGCAGGGGGTCGGTTTTTCTTTCTGTCGCCTTTCTACTCACAGACAACTGCAATTTTTCTCTTACGTCCTAGGGGATACTGGGGTCCATTTAGTACCATGGGGTATAGACAGGTCCACTAGTAGCCATGGGCACTTTAAGAATTTGATAGTGTGGTCTGGCTCCTCCCTCTATGCCCCTCCTACCAGACTCAGTTTAGAAAATGTGCCAGGAGGAGCCGGTCACGCTGAAGGAAGCTCCTGAAGCGTTTTCTGCATTTATTTTCTATGTTTGTTGTTTTTAGGCAGGGCTGGTTGGCACCAGCCTGCCTGCTTCGTGGGACTTAGGGGGGAAAACGGCCCAACCTCTTGAAGGGTTAATGGTCCCGTTCCCCGCGGACAGGACACTGAGCTCCTGAGGGAACTATTCGCAAGCCCCACCATGGCGAACGTACATTCCCACAGCATGCCGCCACCCCTAACAGAGCCAGAAGAATGAGGAGTGGTGAGTATTGAGCCGGCGTCCTGGCTAGCGGGGTGCCGGCCATTATGGCTGCACGAGGGTATGGCTTCTAAAAGGGGCGGAATGCGCCTCCAGACACAGTACACAACTGCGTCTCAGTGCACTGGCCCTCATTCCGAGTTTATCGCTCGCTAGCTGCTTTTAGCAGCCGTGCAAACGCTAAGCCGCCGCCCTCTGGGAGTGTATCTTAGCTTAGTGCGAACGAAAGGATCGCAGCGCTGCTACAAAAAAAGATTGTGCCGTTTCTGAGTAGCTCGAGACCTACTCCTAGCTTGCGATCACTGCATTGTTTTGATGTCACTAACACGCCCTGCGTTCGGGCAGCCACGCCTACGTTTCCCCAGCCACTCCTGCGTTTTTATCTGACACGCCTGTGTTTTTTCACACACTCCCTGAAAACGGTCAGTTGACACCCAGAAACACCCACTTCCTGTCAATCACTCTGCGGCGAGCAGTGCGATTCAAAAGCGTCACTAGACCTTGCGTGAAACTACGTCGGCTTTTGTGAAAGTACGTTGCGCGTGCGCATTGCGCCTCATACGCATGCGCAGAAGTGCAGTTTTTTTGCCTGATTGCTGCGCTGCGAACGAAAGCAGCTAGCGATCAACTCGGAATGAGGGCCACTGTACACAACTGCATCTCAGTACACTGTACACAGTACACAGACTGGCAACGCAGCGTTAAAAAAGTATATCTTCATTTTAAGCGCCAGATTCCTCAGCGAGTATAAATAAAGCGGGAAAACCACGCACCGTTGAAGGGGCGGGGCTTTACTATGAGAGGATCCAGCAGCTCACCAGCGCCATTTTCCCTCAGTGGACACAGACGCTGACAGGACAGGGACGCGCAGCTCCTCCGGTGTGACTCCAGATTACCTCAGCGGTACCTGGGGGTCATAGCAGGGGGGTGAGCGACTATTAGTGTACTAAGTCCCCTATCAGAGAACTTAGTCTGCGACCCGGCTAAGCATGGCATTAGCGATAAGGGCGCTGTGGGGGCTGGCTCCAAACAACTCTGTGTCTCCCTGAAGGGCTCTTTGTGGGTTAATTGTGCTTAACTTTTCGTGTGTGTGTGTGTGTTGACACATTTACATTATGTCAGGCAAAGAGTGTGTTTCTTGTACAGCAGAGTGTTCCTCTTGACCAGGGGGCTCACTGATGGGTACTCAGGGTTCACAAGCTAGCGGGGCCGAACCGGAGTGGGTTAATTCCAGTGCCGTAACTAGACATTTTAGCACTGTGTGCAAGATAGGGCATTGGCACCCCCCCGCCCTATGTAAAAAAAGGGGCAGTGCGCGCACAAAATATAGGGGCATGGCTTCATGGGGAAGGGGTGTGGCCACAAAATAATACCAATTCATATTACATATTATAGTAGTCTCCATTATTCAAATTACGCCGCACAGTAGCGCCACTACACCAGGTACAGCCCAACTTACACATTACGGCGGACAGATTCCCCTTTTACACATTATGGCAGACAGCATCCTCTTTTTACACATTACGGCAGAGAGCGTCCCCCTTTTTACACATTACGGCAGACAGTGTCCCCTTTTTACACAACGGCAGATTGCGTCCCCTTTTTACACATTACGGCAGACTGCGTCCCCTTTTTACACATTACGGCAGATAGTCCCCCTTTTTACACATTACGGCAGACTGCGTCCCCTTTTTACACATTACGGCAGTCAGTCCACCTTTTTACCCATTACGGCAGACTGCGTCCCTCTTTTTACACATTACGGCAGTGTCCCCTTTTTACACATTACGGCAGACTGCGTCCCCTTTTTACACATTACGGCAGCCAGTCCCCCTTTTTACACATTATGGAAGATAGTCCCCCTTTTTACACATTGCGGCAGACTGCGTCCCCCTTTTTACACATTACGGCAGACAGCGTCCCCTTTTTACACATTACGGCAGATTGCGTCCCCTTTTTACACATTACGGCAGACTGCGTCACCTTTTTACACATTACGGCAGATAGTCCCCCTTTTTACACATTACGGCAGACTGCGTCCCCTTTTTACACATTACAGCTGCCAGTCCCACTTTTTACACATTACGGCAGACTGTGTCCCGCTTTTTACACATTACGGCAGACTGTGTCCCCCTTTTTACACATTACGGCAGTCAGCGTCCCCTTTTTACACATTACAGCAGACTGCGTCCCCTTTTTACACATTACGGTAACCAGTCCCCCCTTTTACACATTATGGCAGCCAGTCCCCCTTTTTACACATTATGGCAGACTGCGTCCCCTTTCTACACATTACGGCAGATAGTCCCCCTTTTTACACATTACAGTAGACTGCGTCCCCTTTTTACACATTACGGCAGACTGCGTCCCCTTTTTACACATTACGGCAGACTGGGTCCCCTTTTTACACATTACGGCAGCCAGTCCCCCTTTTTACACATTACGGCAGCCAGTCCCCCTTTTTACACATTACGGCAGACAGCCCCCCCTTTTTTACACGTTACGGCAGACTGCGTCCCCTTTTTTACACATTACAGCAGAGTCCCCCTTTTAACATTAGGTAGACAGACCGATAGATAGATAGATAGATAGATAGATAGATAGATAGATAGATAGATAGATAGACAGACAGACAGACAGACAGATAGAATAGATGATACTTAACATCTCTCTGCTGGCTCAGGCAGTCAGGCTCCTCGGTGCTGGCAGCTCCAGGGACAGGGGAGAAGAAGGAGGGGGGAGGGGGAGGAGGGAGCCGCAGTAGCACACTATGGCCCTCTTTCTGAGTTGTTCGCTTGCTAGCTGCTTTTAGTAGCAGTGCAAACGCTAAGCCGCCGCCCTCTGGGAGTGTATCTTAGCATAGCAGAAGAGCGAACGAAAGGATCGCAGCGCTGCTACAAAAAAGATTGTGCAGTTTCTGAGTAGCTCGAGACTTACTCCTAGCTAGCGATCACTTCAGACTGTTTAGTTCCTGTTTTGACGTCACAAACATGCCCTGCGTTCGGCCAGCCATGCCTGCGTTTTTCCAGGCACGCCCGCGTTTGTATCTGACACGTCTGCGTTTTTACACACACTCCCCGAAAAAGGTCTGTTACCACCCAGAAACACCCACTTCCTGTCAATCACTCTGCGGTCAGCAGTGCGACTGAAAAGCGTCCCTAGACCTTGTGTGAAACTACGTCGGCTTTTGTGAAAGTACGTCGCGCGTGCGCATTGCGCCCCAAATGCAGAAGTGCCATTTTTTTGCCTGATCGCTGCACTGCGAACGAAAGCAACTAGCGATCAACTCGGAATGAGGGCCTGTAATTGCCGGCGGCACCACATGCAGCTATCCCACTCCTTTCGCATTGGCTGGGCGCCGCCGCTGTGAATGCTGGGATGAGGGAAGCGCATCCCAGCATTCACAGCAGCGCCGGCTAGCCAATGCGGAAGGAGAGGGACTGCTGCAGCAGCGCCGCCGCCAATTACATAGCGCTGCTGCGGCTCCCTCCCTATTCTCCCTCCCTCCTCTTCCTTCTCCGCTGCTCCCTCTCCTCCTCCGGCACAGTCGGCTTGTAATGAGTCAATCTGACTCATTACAAGCCGCTGACTTTAGGGAATGGGGGCCGTTGCGCCCTCAGTGCGACTGCGCTGTGTGCCAGGCACATCTGGCACACACGTAGTTATGGCACTGGTTAATTCTCTCAAAGGAATGATTTACACTCTTTCTACAAAATTGTCCCGCAATGAGAAAGAGACGCAATACTTACAACAGACTGTGGATGAGTTTATGAACAGAGACTCAGTCCCCAAAACAGCGTCTCAATCCCCTCCCATTTGTCCGCAAAAGCGATCTCTGGCCCATATCCTGCAATCTGACTCTGATGCTGATGGGTCACACTTGGAGGAGTGTGATGTGGATTTGTAGGGGGAAGGGGGGGGATGCAGCTCTGTCACAGGGAATAGAAGCTCTTATAGAGGCTATCAGAGATGTTCTGCACATTCCTGATAAGGTGTCCGAGGAGAGTGAGGAATCTTATTTTAATGTAAAGAAGAAGTTCTCAGTTACTTTTCCTGTGTCAAAGGAATTGAATACCCTGTTTAAAGAACCATGGGTTAATCCTGATAAGAAGTTTCAGATACCTAATAGGTTGCTCTTATCTTTTACTTTTCCTTTGGAGGATAGGAAAAAATGGGAAAATCCACCGATAGTGGACGCATCAGTCTCTAGGCAGTCACGAAAAATTGTATTGCCTGTCCCTGGTGCAGCCTCCCTAAAAGATAGGGCTGATCATAAAATTGAGACTACACTCAAATCATTGTACACAGCTGCTGGGGTGGCCCAGAGACCCACTATTGCATGTACGTGGATCACTAAAGCTATTGTTAAATGGTTCAGGTAACCTAATTGAGGGGTTAGATTCCTTATCTAGGGGGGATGTTGTCTTACTCCTGCAGCATATACAGGACTCTGCAAACTTTATGGTGGAAGCCATAAAGGAAATAGGCGTGCTTAACGGATGCACCACCGCTATGGCAGTGTCGGCACGCAGGGGCTTGTGGCTACGCCTGTGGACTGCTGACACGGACTCCAGGAAAGGCGTGGAAGGCCTACCATTCACAGGAGAGGCCTTGTTTGGAGATGAACTAGACAAATGGATCTCCACAGATCTCCACAGCTGCTGCGGTTACGTCTATGTATCTTCCTTCCGCAGCACCCCCAACCAAGAAGACTTATTCAGCTTCTAAGTTACAGTCCTTTCAGACAGCCAAGTACAAGGGCAAATCCAGAGGTGCTTCTACGTCCTCCACGCAAACTAGCAACTGCAGGTGCTCAGGAACAGAGCTCAGACTCTGCTTCCTCAAAGACTTCAGCATGAAGGCTGTCAGGTGGGAGCCCGACTAAAATTCTTCAGTCAGATCTGGTCAAATTCGTGCCAGGATCCCTGGGTCATAGATCTTATTTCCCAGGGCTACAGACTGGATTTCCAAGAGCTCCCACCTCACAGATTCTTCAAATCAGGCTTGCCAGTTTCACAAGAGGCAAGTATAACTTTACAGCATGCCATCTATTCCAACTTGTTCGTCATACCGAAGCCGGACGGTTTGGTAAGACCGATTCTGAACTTCAAGTCTTTGAACCCGTACTTACGAGTGTTCAAATTGAAGATGGAGTCTCCGAGAGCGGTGTTCTCAGGTTTGGAGGAGGGGGAATTCCTAGTGTCCTCTGGATATCAAGGATGCGTACCTTCATATTCCGATCTGGCCGCCTCATCAGGCTTATCTACGGTTTGCACTGCAGGGCTGTCACTACCAGTTCCAGGCCCTGCCATTTGGTCTCTCCACGGCACCGAGGGTGTTCACCAAGGTGACGGCAGAGATTATGGCCCTCATTCCGAGTTGTTCGCTCGCTAGCTGCTTTTAGCAGCATTGAACACGCTAAGCCGCCGCCTACTGGGAGTGAATCTTAGCTTTGCAGAATTGCGAACGAAAGATTCGCATAATTGCGAATAGAAATTTCTTTGCAGTTTCTGAGTAGCTCGGGACTTACTCGGCCACTGCGATCAGTTCAGTCAGTTTCGTTCCTGGTTTGACGTCACAAACACACCCAGCGTTCGCCCAGACACTCCCCCGTTTCTCCAGCCACTCCCGCGTTTTTCCCAGAAACGGCAGCGTTTTTCCGCACACACCCATAAAACGGCCAGTTTCCGCCCAGAAACACCCACTTCCTGTCAATCACACTCCGATCACCAGAACGATGAAAAATCCTCGTTATGCCGCGAGTAAAATACCTAACTTTTGTGTAAAATAACTAAGCGCATGCGCTCTGCGAACCTTGCGCATGCGCAGTAAGTGACTAATCGCAATATAGCGAAACTCGGCAACGAGCGAACAACTCGGAATGAGGACCTATGTTTCTACTCCGCAAACAGGGAGTGAACATAATTCCATACCTGGACGATCTCCTGATAAAAGCGCCGTAGAGGGAGAGGTTGCTGGACAGCATTGCTCTCTCAACCAAACTCCTACAGGATCACGGGTGGATTCTGAACCTTCAGAAATCTCACCTAGAGCCAACTCGGAGGCTCCCATTCCTGGGAATTATACTGAACACGGAGTAACAAAAGGTGTTCCTTCCATTGGAAAAGGCTTTGGTAATCCAGTCGATGGTTCGGGATGTCCTGAAGTCAACCTGGATTCGGTGCATCGGTGCATTCGCCTTCTGGGGTAAATGGTGGCCTCTCATGAGGCACTTCAATACAGAAGGTTTCAAGCAAGACCCTTCCAGCTCAATCTGTTGGACAAATTGTCCGGATCGCATCTTCACATGCACCAGAGGATCCGACTCTCGCCAAAGGCCAGGATCTCCATTCTGTGGTGGCTACAGTCTTCTTACCTCGTTGCAGGATGGAGGTTCGGAATTCAGAACTGGATTCTGTTAACCACAGACGCAAGCCTCAGAGGTTGGGGAGCAGTCATTAAGGGGTTGCAGTTTCAGGGAAGATGGTCAAATCAGGAAGTCATCCTTCCAATCAACATTCTGGAACTCAGGGCCATATACAATGCCCTTCTGCAGGCCTCACATCTTCTTCAAGATCGGGCAATTCAGGTCCAGTCGGACAATGTGACTGCAGTAATGTACATAAATCGACAGGGCAGAATGAAAAGCAGAGCAGCAATGTCAGAGGTGTCAAGAATTCTCCTCTGGGTAGAAAGAAACGCTGTGGCGTTCCAGGAGTAGACAACTGGGAAGCAGACTTTCTCAGCAGACACGACCTGCACCCGGGGGAGTGGGGCCTTCACCTGGAAGTGTTCAGGTGCTTGACAAGTCGATGGGGATATCCACAGATCGACATGATGGCCTCTCATCTCAACAAGAAGCTCAGGCGGTATTGTTCCAGGTCGAGAGACACACAGGCGGTGGCGATAGACGCCCTGACAACTCCATGTGTCTATCAGATGGTGTACGGGTTTCCTCCACTTCCTCTGATCCCAAGAATTCTAAAAGAATAAAAAGGGAAAAGGTTCAAGCAATACTCATTACTCTGGACTGGCCAAGAAGGGCCTGGTACGCGGACCTTCTGGAGATGCTCCTCGAAGATCCGTGGCCTCTACCTCTTTGCGAGGATCTTCTGCAACAGGGCCCATTCATCTATCAGAACTTACCGTGGCTATGTTTGATGGCATGGAAGTTGAGCGGCTGATTCTAGCCAGGAGAGGGATCCCTAACAAGGTTATCCCGACTATGATCCAAGCCAGGAAGGGGGTAACGTCTAAGCATTACCATTGTATTTGGAAGAAATACGTCTCTTGGTGTGAGAGCAGAAATTTTTCTGTGGTGGAATTTCATCTGGGACGTTTCCTGCTTTTTCTGCAGGCAGGTGTGGATGTGGGCCTGCGTCTGGGCTCCATAAAAGTACAGATTTCGGCCTTGTCCATTTTCTTTCAAAGAAACAATTGGCTTCTCTCCC
The DNA here is from genome assembly GCF_028390025.1 of Pseudophryne corroboree. Lineage (NCBI taxonomy): Eukaryota > Metazoa > Chordata > Amphibia > Anura > Myobatrachidae > Pseudophryne > Pseudophryne corroboree. Next base: position 98,156,172 of record NC_086451.1, on the reverse strand, counting down.
TGAGGTCCAGATGTTCTTGAAAGGTGTTCTGCACATTCAACCTCCCTTTGTGCATCCCACAGCACCTTGGGATTTCATTGTGGTGCTGCAGTTCCTCCAATCGGACTGGTTTGAACCGTTACAGGAGGTGGACGTAAAATATCTTGCATGGAAGACCGTCACATTGTTGGCCTTGGCTTCAGCAAGACGTGTCGGAGCTGGGTGCTTTGTCTCACAAAAGTCCCTATTTAATTTTCCAGACAGAGCTGAACTCAGAACTCGTCAGCAATTTCTTCCTAAAGTGGTGTCCGCATTTCACATCAACCAACCTATTGTGGCTCCGGTGGTCACCCACACCTCTGCTACTTAAAAGTCTTTGGATGTTGTGAGAGCTTTGAAGGTGTATGTGAAAAGTACAGCTTGTCACAGAAAGACGGACTCGCTGTTTGTTCTTTATTGGGAGCTTTGGTACATCCTCATGGTACTAAATTGATCCCAGTATCCTCAAGGACGTAAGAGAAAATAGGATTTTAATTACCTACCGGTAAATCCTTTTCTCGTAGTCCGTAGAGGATACTTGGCGCCCGCCCAGTGCTTCGTTCTTCCTGCACTGTTACTTGGTTAAGTAATGTTGGTTCAGCCGTTGCTGTTCCTGTTTCAAGTTTGGTTAGCATGGCTTTCCTCTAGTTTGTGTGTGCTGGTTCAGAATCTCACCACTATCCTTTTCTATCCTTCTCTCAAAGTATGTCCGTTTCCTCGGGCACAGTTTCCTATACTGAGTCTGGAAGGAGGGGCATAGAGGGAGGAGCCAGCCCACACTATCAAATTCTTAAAATGCCCATGGCTCCTAGTGGACCCGTCTATACCCCATGGTACTAAATGGACCCCAGTATCCTCTACGGACTACAAGAAAAGAATTTATCGGTAGGTAATTAAAATCCTATTATTTCACACATTCAGTAGATGGAGGTACACCCAAGAGTAGACACAAGTGCTCAGAGTGAGTACGTGCTCTTTTTGCTATATTGTTTGTTATGTTTAGTGGTGCTATTTTGTCATATTTTAACATTTTTTAACTGCAATTCAATATACCCCATAGCTCCATACCTCCCAACTTTTAATTTTTGATATGAGGGACGCTTGTGCATGGCGAAGCCGTGCCCGTCCAAAAAGGGGGTGTGACCTCGTAAAAGGGGCGCAACTTCATTGCAATGCTGCGACCGTCTGCCACGCCTCCCATTATCGTCACAGTAGGGGAATGGCCAGCGCTCTGTGAGCTGCAGGCCATGTCACCAGTCCCTCTGTCTTCTGTGAACAGACGCTGTGCGCATGCTGCTCTACAGCAGAGTGGTGAGTGACAGCAGCCTACCAATTGCCTCCCTATCCACCGCGGGACACTGCGACTCGCGAGTGGGACAGCGGGACAGTCCCAAAAAACGGGACTGTCCCGCGAAATTCGTGACAGTTGGGATGTATGTAGCTTCTTGTGTGCCCAAAATGCACCTAGTACAGTGTCTCCATCACATTCCCCTCTGCAGCAGTGTTTTCCCCACGTAGCACCTTGTGAACCCAAAATGCACCCAGTGTCTCCCTTACATCCCCCCTCTGCAGCAGTGTGTTCCCCACATCTCCATTACACGACATTACATCACTGCATTACAATTCCCCCTTGGTCTATTTACTAAACCTTGGATGGAGATAAAGTGCATGGAGATAAAGTACTATCCAATCAGCTCCTAACTACCATGTCAAAGGCTGTGTTCAAAAAAATGACAGGAGCTCATTGGCTGGTACTTTATCTCCATCCAAGTCTTACACTGCACTACATCACTACACTACAACCCCCGTATACGCATCATTACATCACTACACTACAACCCCGATACACCACATTACATCCCTTCACTACATCCTGACACTGATCGGATGTCAGCCTCCATGGTTACAGGCCTGCAGCGACTGGCCGGCATACTATAAGTCACTAGTTCTTATCATAGAGTCTGATATGGAGAAAAAAACACCACTAGAAATACATATATGCTATAAATTAATATTTATTATTATAATATAATTATATAGCTTATATTTATCCAATGTTCATAATATATAAAAATTTACAGAAAAAACAGCGACACAGATGGCTATATACATATACATTTACACAAACCACTAAAAACACTTCATGATAATAATGGTGCCAATAAAGCAATACATAAAACACTGGGTGAATAACCTGTATAGAAGATGAACGATCTATTTAGTAGATATATATATATGCAACTTGGAGTATCTGGTAAATGTCTGATGGCATGTTCAACATATCCTTTACTTCTCCCAAACGCAATGGAAACAGTGCACCGAATATAGGGGGTCATTCGAGTTGTTCGCTCGTTATATTTTTCTCGCAACGGAGCGATTAGTCGCTAATGCGCATGCGCAATGTCCGCAGTGCGACTGCGCCAAGTAAATTTGCTATGCAGTTAGGTATTTTACTCACGGCATTACGAGGTTTTTTCTTCGTTCTGGAGATCGTAATGTGATTGACAGGAAGTGGGTGTTTCTGGGCGGAAACTGGCCGTTTTATGGGTGTGTGCGAAAAAACGCTACCGTTTCTGGGAAAAACGCGGGAGTGGCTGGAGAAACGGAGGAGTGTCTGGCCGAACGCTGGGAGTGTTTGTGACGTCAAACCAGGGGGGTCATTCCGAGTTGTTCGTTCGTTATATTTTTATCGCAACGGAGCGATTAGTCGCTAATGCGCATGCGCAATGTCCGCAGTGCGACTGCGCCAAGTAAATTTGCTATGCAGTTAGGTATTTTACTCATGGCATTACAAGGTTTTTTCTTCGTTCTGGAGATCGTAATGTGATTGACAGGAAGTGGGTGTTTCTGGGCGGAAACTGGCCGTTTTATGGGTGTGTGCGAAAAAACGCTACCGTTTCTGGGAAAAACGCGGGAGTGGCTGGAGAAACGGAGGAGTGTCTGGCCGAACGCTGGGAGTGTTTGTGACGTCAAACCAGGAACGAAACTGACTGAACTGATCGCAGTTGCCGAGTAAGTGTGGAGCTACTCAGAAACTGCTAAGAAGTGTCTATTTGCAATTTTGCTAATCTTTCGTTCGCAATTTTGATAAGCTAAGATTCACTCCCAGTAGGCGGCGGCTTAGCGTGTGCAAAGCTGCTAAAAGCAGCTTGCGAGCGAACAACTCGGAATGAGGGCCCAGGAACGAAACTGACTGAACTGATCGCAGTTGCCGAGTAAGTGTGGAGCTACTCAGAAACTGCTAAGAAGTGTCTAATCGCAATTTTGCTAATCTTTCGTTCGCAATTTTGATAAGCTAAGATTCACTCCCAGTAGGCGGCGGCTTAGCGTGCGCAAAGCTGCTAAAAGCAGCTTGTGAGCGAACAACTCAGAATGAGGGCCATAGACCCTCATTCCGAGTTGTTCGCTCGCTAGCTGCTTTTAGCAGCATTGCACACGCTAGGCCGCCGACCTACTCACAGATTGCGATCAGCTCAGTCTGTTTAGTTATCAGCTCAGTCTGTTTAGTTCCTGGTTTGACGTCACAAACACGCCTTGCGTTCGGCCAGCCACTCCCCCGTTTCTCCAGACACTCCCGCGTTTTTCTCTGACACGCCTGCGTTTTTTAGCACACTCCCGGAAAACGCTCAGTTACCACCCAGAAACGCCCCTTTCCTGTCAATCATTCACCGATCAGCAGAGCGAATGAAAAGCGCCGCAGAATCCACAGCAAATCTGCTAAGTTTTTAGTTAAATAACTAAGCGCATGCGCCCTGCATGCCTTGCGCATGCGCAATTTGCAACAAATCGCAGCATAGCGAAAATCGACAACGAGCGAACAACTCGGAATGACCCCCATACTTTTGTGCACAACTTCTCAATTTTTGTAATCCAAATGGTCATAAAGATGGTTCTATGATCCAATGTATTTCCTAGGATTAAATAGACCTGGTAATGTAGATAGACCCGTCCTTCTCAATCTCCAGCAGGACCGTATCTCCGGATTTCACCTGCACCACAGCACAAAGCTGCAAACTCCTGGAAGCCGCCAGATGATATATACTGGCAATGGAGAGTCACGCCAGTGCAGCGTACAGCGTCCTCTGGGGGAGCGCAACCAATGTAAGAGAGGTATTCACAAATTTCCCCCCCTCAGCTTAAATAAGATGTGAGCTCTTGGGTGGGTGCACGTACAATTGGATGGTAAACAAGAATTGATAAACCCTACGAGTTTCGTCCTGACAGACTTCTTCAGGGATAGGAATCTAGATAACAGGAAAAACTCCTATAGGCTTCTCATATCCAATGGAACCAGGAATCCAATATAATAATAAGGTAGTACCAACTTTTTTGTGGCGCAATATGACATATAGTAGAATTGGATAACAGCGCAAAAGATGGCTTCATGCACTTAAATCCAACCACATCACACTAGAAAACTCCTGCAGAGTGGCCAAACGTGTGCATGCAGCCCTCAGGAAGAAGGAGATTTTATATATATATATATATATATATATATATATATATATACCAGCAAATAGAAAACCACAGCACTCGCCACCCCAGAAGCGGGGTGCAGTATCCGCACTCGCCACTAATAGGGTGGGCTACATGCACCCCACCCTATTAGTGGTGAGTGCGGATACTGCACCCCGCTTCTGGGGTGGCGAGTGCTGTGGTTTTCTATTTGCTGGTATATTTCAGGGTTAATCCCTGGTTAACTCATTAACTGTGGCAACAAACTCTGTTCATGAACCCCAATTATCTTAAACCTGTGTCAGCTGCCCTTTAGTAATTTATCAGCCAGTGTCAGGTGACTAGTGTACCTTTTAAAAGCCATGCAGTTCATGGCAGGTACACCTTACACCAAGTGGGCATATTTGCAGTTATATTATGTGATACAGTTGCCAGGTTTTAATTTTTATGATTTTGTGATAGTGTAGGACCTGCATGAAGGTGGGGTACCTTGGCGAGCGGTATGCAGGCTTCCGTGCATTGGCCAATTCACTAACTAAACCCCCATAATTTATTCATTTATTCATTGATGTTGTGAGGATAAGTGAGCTCATTTTGGTGAGTGCTGAACTTTTTGTTTATATATATATATATATATATATATAATCACTAAACAAGGAACACGTCAGTTAGCACTCCACTGTTTTTTTCATAAACATTCTTTAATTCACCTTTATCAAAGCTTCAGAGCTGCTATACATCTATTTTCTCAGGATAGAGATGCCCTGAAGAAAGGGCTCTATCCAAAAAGTACAATAGTGAAGATGAAAAGAAAAAGGTTAATGCTAAGGATAATCTATATAAAATCAAGTTCTGATAATAGAAATAGATGAGAGGGTATAAGGAGTTTAATACCCCTTTTCCATCGAATAACGCGGGTCGCAGTCGGGATCCTGACACGGGTCCTACCAGGCTGTGACCCTCGTCAGCCCCCATTCCATCTGCTGTCTCCAACCCAGCATATTGTTGACGGTGATGCAGCGGGGGCGGTGCTTGGAGATAACGTGATCTCCCAGCGCCGTCCTCCCATACAGTGTGAACGGGAGCCGCTGCACAGCTCACCGGGCTGAACCCGTGTTCAACCCTGCAAGCTCCCCGAGATGGAATACCGGATCACTTGATTATTCCAACTCAGCCCTTTTACACCAGCCAGCAACACGGGTTATGCGCGTTGATGTGCAATAACCCATGTTGTATGCTGGCTGGTGGAAAAGGGGTATTAGTAAGTGAGGTGCACTGAAGAGAGACAGTAGGACAGAGAGAAGGAAAACTCAGGCAGTGCTGGGAATACATATACATTTATGTACAAATACGATTTTTGGGCGCATGTGCAGAACGGGTCTTGCGATATCAGTCGCAGCATGATTGACATGCTGCAACATTTGGGGGGTGGCACCCGTCCCTGTTCTTCATAACGAGGGTTGTTGCCCCCCGTATTGAAGGCATGACGGGTCCAGGATCTGCGCCATCAGACACAGGCTTCCTGGACCCAGGTGTCTGGATCCTACAGCCAGTCCGAGTAAGCTTCAGCTTGTGGAGGCTGGCCAGTGCCTGTAACCATTGCGGTGATACGACGGTAACGGAAGGCGTCTCTCTCCTACAGATGACTCCTGTTGCATGTGAATTTTAATGACATGAATTAGGCCCTATTTACACACAGAATAGCATAAACAGTAATTCCTCCATGTAGGGCTAACAATGGCTTTATCTTTGCTGGAGAAAACAATATCTCTAGTAACTGTATAGTACAATAGGGGGTATTCAGAGTTGGACGCAATGTTGCAAAAATCGCAAACAAACAATTTTTGTCTTTCTTCACATGCGTCGCGATTGCATTGCACGTGCGTGACTCATCACAATGTGTTTGCATCCTGGCATGATGCGATTGCATTGTGATTGACAGGCGACGGGCCTTCATGGACAGCGATGCGGCGTTGGGGGGGAATGGTGTAGAAAACGCAGGCGCGTCATGGCCATTTTCAGGGTGGCCGGATGACGTCACCTGCGTTTCCTGAAATAGTAAACATGGCATCGGACCGCCTGCACACACAGCCTGGCTGTGCATGCAGGGGTCTACCTCCAATTCCCGAATTTGCAATGCGAATTGCGATTGCATCGCTGGCCAGAGCTACACATGCTAGGCAGCCTTGTCCTGTGCTGAATTTCAGATTTCTGAAAATGAAACATTGTTTTGCTTTTGTTACAGGTCCTATCGTCTCTGTGAGCGACATCGCCTAGTGTGTCCCCTCCCAGTCCGGGCCGCCTGATGGCAGGCATTCACACTGTGCGATATCAAACAGTGACGTCATGCCACGGCCGGGCTGCACATGCAGCTTTGGACGAGCAGTTCAATTTGAGCTGCATGTATGGTTTACACAAGGGTCGTTAAACTAACCGCAGGGACGTGCATCAGCTGTCGTCACCTGCATACACGATATCGCTCATGAGGGGGAAAATGAGCGATATCGTTTACTATATTGCTATGTGTGTATGCCCCTTTAGTGCAATAATATTGTGCAAATAGTGGACATGGGGGGTCATTCCGAGTTGATCGCTCGCTTGCTACTTTTAGCAGCTGTGCAAACGCATAGTCGCCGCCCACGGGGGAGTGTATTTTTGCTTTGCAAGTGTGCAAACGCCTGTGCAGCTGAGTGGTACAAAAACATTTTGTGCAAAACAAGACCAGCCCTGTAGTTACTTATTCTGTGCGATGATTGCAGCGACGAAGGGCCCGGAATTGACATCAGATACCCTCCCTGCAAACGCCTGGACACACCTGCGTTTTTCCAAACACTCCCAGAAAATGGTCAGTTGACACCCATAAATCTCCTTGCGATCGGCTGTGCAAATGGAATCTTTGCTAGATCCAATGCACAGCAGCGATGCTCTTTGTGCCCGTACAATGCGTGTGTGCATTGCGGCGCATACGCATGAGCTGTTTTGCTGGTTTTTTTACCTAATTCGCTGCGCTGCAAAAATCAGCAGTGATCGATCAACTCGGAATGACCCCCATGGAATGTAAGTGGAATGTATACATTCATATCTCCAAAGTCTTGAGAATTACAAACAAACCTTTAACAAAATAGCCTTAAGTAGAAAGTACGACATGTTGTTATTACACATAAGCAACAGTGCAAACTTGTTATAAACAGGTGGAAACATAAAATGTTAATCCAACCCGATGCTGGCATCTTGATGGCATATTTCAGTTCTGTGCCTGCACTGCCAGGATACAGCAGCAGACTTCTCTGAAACTATAATACCCAGCATGATAAACAGTGTGGCCACATGCTAACAGACTTCACAGCGCAAGCATTTATTATTTCATAATAATCCCGTTTATGGAGGGCATCAACATATAAGGCATTTTATTTGTCATATAGTTACACTTTCATTACTTTCCACAACACATTTATTTCTTTTAGTTACCACTTTTACTGTACTTAAGGGGAAAAAAACATGAGATTTTAAAATGAGGCCTATTTATAAGGGTGTTCCGCCTTCAGATTCATTTTAGTTATTGACTTGTACATGCCCTATTCAATTTATTCACAATACATTGCTTTTTTATTCTCTGCTCTTCAGTCTTATATTTATAGCATCACAGACACTTCTCTTTCATGTGATGCAGTCCTGCTATCTTGCCGCATTGTATACAGGGGATGCGGTTACAATCCCGATGGTTGGGATACCGGCACATGAGATACTGGTGCTGGAATCCCAACACACAACAGAATGCTGACGCCAGACTCCGGAAAGTAGCCAGGACACCGATGCCGGAATCCCGACTGTCAGGATCCTGATCGTCTAGATAGTGAGCCGGTTATGTACTGCGCCTGTATTGGGGGGGTTAGGTTTAGGCATCTCTCTGGAAAGTTATGGTCAGGGCGTGGGGGGGAAGGGAGGAGGGTTGGGTGCGGGGGGGGGGGGGGGGGGTAAGGTTTAGGGAGCAGGAAGGGGGGTTTAGGTGCCACCTGGGTGGCTGGGGGGGGGGGGGGGGTATAATTAGGCTGTGGGGCCCCTAAAATGGGAGGGTACTAGATTACTTACCACACCTTATCAGGATTTCGACTGTTGAGATGTCACTGTCGGTCTCCTGACTGCCGACATCCTCAAAGCCGGCATTTCATACCCAACAGAGAGTAGCTCTGACAAACAAACAACTTTGGCCCTCATTCCAAGTTGATCGCTCGCTAGCTACTTTTAACAGCCGTGCAAACGCATAGTCGCCGCCCACGGGGGAGTGTATTTTCACTTTGCAAGAGTGCGAACGCCTGTGCAGCCGAGCGGTACAAATACATTTTGTGCAAAACAAGACCAGCCCTGTAGTTACTTATTCTGTGCGATGATTGCCGGAATTGACGTCAGACACCCGCCCTGCAAACGCCTGGACACACCTGCGTTTTTCCAAGCAATCCCAGAAAATGGTCAGTTGACACCCTAAATGCCCTCTTCCTGTCAATCTCCTTGCGATTGGCGGTGCGAATGGAATCGTCGCTAGAAGCAATGCAAAACAACGATGCACTTTGTACCCATTCGCCGCGCGTGCGCATTGCGGCCCATACGCATGCGTAGTTTTGCAGGTTTTTTTAACTGAATGCTACGCATCGAACAACGGCAGCTAGCGATCAACTCGGAATGAGGGCCTTTGTCTATGATATAATTGCACCCTCAGGCAGATTTGCTTATATTTGTTGCCCTTGTTAAATAACAATGTTGGATAAGAAATATAGAAAATATATCAGAATGGTGTCACATCACAAAGCAACAAAAATAAGTCACTGCCTGATTATATAAGTACATGACTGAAAAGCACACAATGAATCTAATGAAAAAGGTAATAAATTAGTAATTTGAAGGTGAAAATCTCCTTTCATGGACAGCTGCCATGTTTGTGTTAATGTAATTATTTTTCTCTAGTAAAGATGTTCCTATGACACATTTATAATCAGATTGATTACATTTTCTTACACATTGTTCTTTTACAGTACTCTCCAGCTGAATGTCATGGTAAAATTAAATGGATCTATCCGCCAATGTTCTTTTAACATTGTGAAATATCTGGAGACAGTTTTCAGGTCCCTTTAAATCACACTGCTTCATTTAATAAACATACTTTCTCATACGTCTAGAGGATGCTGGGGTCCACTTCATGACCATGGGGTATAGAAGGTTCCGCAGGAGCCATGGGCACTCTTAAGACTTTTCAATTGGTGTGAACTGGCTCCTCCCTCTATGCCCCTCCTCCAGACCTCAGATTTAGAAATGTGCCCAGGCAGACTGGATGCACTCTGAGGAGCTCTACTGAGTTTCTCTGAAAAGACATATGTTAGGTTTTTTTATTTTCAGGGAGAACTGCTGGCAACAGACTCCCTGCTTCGTGGGACTCAGGGGGCAGAATTAGGAACCAACTTCCTAAAGAGTTTCATGGCTCTGCTTCTGGCTGACAGGACACCATTAGCTCCTGAAGGGAACTGAACGCTAGCCGTGCCTAGATGCTCACTCCCACAGCACGCCGTCACCCCCCTCACAGAGCCAGAAGTCAGAAGACAGGTGAGTGTTAGAAGACAGATCTTCAAGAAAGTGACGGCTAAAGGTACCGCGCGGCTGGCGGGAGTGCAGCGCGCCTTGTTGCCCACACATACACAGGCACTGCAGGGTGCAGGGCGCGGGGGGCGCCCTGGGCAGCATGAAACCTATGGAAACTGGCATAAATAAGGGGCATAAGTTGCTGAGGCACAGTCCTACCCCCGCCAGTATAAAAAATTACCTCATAAAAGCTGAGGAGAAGCACACCATTGAAGAGTGGAGCTTCCTCCTCAGTCAGCCAGCACACTGCTCAGCGCCATTTTCTCTCTCTCCTCAGGCTGCAGAGACAATGCTGGTCCTCCTCCACTACTGAACAAGTATCAGGGTGCAAAACGGGGGGGGGGGGGGGGGGGCACACTGAATTTGGTGCTATATAACTGTGTGATTAACATTATAAAAGTGCTGAATGTCAGTGGGCATTTTGTGTTCACAGACATTGTGTTACGGGCCTGGATTGTGAACTGGCAAATCCTATCTGTGTCCCTCTGACAGATTTTACTGCGGGTCTGTCCCCTATAAGTCCCGGAGTGTCTGTGGTGTGGTTGTGCCCGTGTGTAACATGTCTGTGGCAGGGAACTCTGTGGAGACATGTTAGGGACACAGAGGTGTAATATGACACCAAGAGCCTGACTTGGTGAAAGGTTACATGATAGTGTAAATCATATCAGTAAGAGGTTGGACTGTATCTCATACAGAAAATGAAAATAATCTGTTGAAGATGTGATTTTTAATAGTTCTGCCTTTCATCCACAGGGACCTTTCAGGGTTACATACAAATTTGCACAAGTAGTACAAACTGATACCGACACAGACTCTGATTCCTGTGTCGACACTAGTGATTCCAGGGGAATAGGTCCTAAGTTAGCAAAAAAGCATTCAAAACTGTTTTAGCTATAAAGGAGGTGTTATAAGTTACGAAGCCCCCTCTTTTACCACAAGGAGAGGGTTTACTTTAGTAAAGAAGTAATGTAATTTTCCCTTCACCTCAGGTCTGATTTAACCTGAAAAGAAATTTCAGATTCCCAAAAGGAATTCAGGCAGCTTACCTTTTTCCAAAAAAGGTGGGAGTCACCCCGCATTTTAGACAGGGCCCTGTCATAAAAGAGAAAAGGTGTTTCTCCATGCGCCTGGAATGGCTTCACTTAAGGAGCCGACAGACCGCAAGTGAGTGAGGTGATCTAGTGATGTGGCCAATGGGACACTGCTCAGGCCTACCATTGTCTGTGAGTGGGTGAGTAGTGCTATTGAAAAGTGGTCAGAAAACTTGTCATTAGACATTGACACAATAGATGGAGACGAGATACTCCTAACGTTAGGTCATATCAAAGATGCTGCTGCTTACGTACTAGAATCCATGAAATATATTGGTTTCTTGGGATCAAGAACCGCTACCATGGCAGTATCGGCTCGGAGGGCGTTGTGAATTCGCCAGTGGAATGCTGATGCAGATTCCAAAAGAAATATGGAGGCTCTCCCGTATAAAGGTGAGGCCTTGTTTGGTGATGAGCTGGATGCGTTAGTCTCGGCGGCTACCGCAGGTAAGTCGACATTCTTGCCTTATGCTCCTACACCGGCGAAAAAGACACATCACTCTCACATACAGTCCTTTCGGCTCAACAAATACAAAAAAAGCCAAAGGTCTCCCCTTTTTTTGCAGGTAGGGGAATGGGAAAAGGAAAGAAATCTGCAGCGTCACCCGGATCGCAGGAGCAGAAGTCCACCCCTGCTTCTGCCAAATCTGCAGCATAACGATGGGGCTCCCTTGCGGGAGTCCGCTCGGGTGGGAGCACGTCTGAAACTTTTCAGCCAAATCTGGATTCAATCTGGCCTGGACCAATGGGTCTTACAAATAGTGTCTCATGGGTACAAACTAGAGTTTCAAGACGTCCCCCCATGCCGATTTTTCCGGGAAGAGAGGCAGTAACAACGGCAATTCAAAAATTATGTCAGGATCAGGTCATTGTCTTGGTACCCTTGGCACAGTAAGGAGAAGGTTTTTTATTCAAACCTCTTCGTAGTTTCGAAGCCGGACAGCTTGGTCAGACCGATTTTAAACCTGAAAAATCTGAATCTCTACCTGAAAAGGTTCAAGTTCAAGATGGAATCCCTGAGGGTAGTAATTTCCAGTCTGGAAGAGGGGGACTTCATAGTGTCAGTAGACATAAAAGATGCTTACTTGCATGTTCCCATTTATCCTCCTCACCAAGCTTATCTGAGATTCGCAGTACAGGATTGCCATTACCAGTTTCAGACGTTGCCGTTCGGACTCTCCACAGCACCGAGGGTATTCACCAAGGTGATGGCGGAGATGATGGTCCTTCTTCGTTAAAAAGGAGTCAATATAATTCCTTATCTGGACGATCTCCTGATAAAAGCGAGATCCAGGGAACAGTTGGTACAGAACATTGCACTCTCCCTGTCAATACTCCAACAACACGGTTGGATCATGAATTTTCCAAAGTCGCAGTTGGAACCAACGACAAGATTGTCCTTTTTAGGGAAGATTCTGGACACAGAAGTACGGAGAGTATTTCTTCCAGTGGAAAAGGCTCTGGAAATCCAGAAAATGGTCAAACAAATATTGAAACCAACAAGCGTGTTGATCCATCAATGCATTTGGTTGTTGGGGAAAATGGTAGCGGCCTATGAAGCCATACAGTTTGGCCGATCTCATGCCAGAGTATTACAGTGGGACCTGTTGGACAAGTGGTCCGGATCCCACCTACACATGCACCGGAAAATAATTCTGTCCCACAAAGCCAGGATTTCGCTCCTGTGGTGGCTACACAGTTCTCACCTACTAGAGGGACGCAGGTTTGGGATTCACGACTGGGTCCTAATAACCACGGATGCAAGTCTCCGAGGCTGGAGAACTGTCACACAGGGGGAAAGCTTCCAAGGAAAATGGTCAAGTCAGGAAGCCTGCCTTCACATAAACGTTCTGGAATTGAGAGCCATTTCCAACGGCCTACTACAAGCGGTACATCTTCTTCAAGATCCCATGCAGATCCAGTCAGACAATGTAACAGCAGTCGCGTACATAAACAGGCAAGGCGGAACGAAAAGCAGAGCGGCAGTGGCAGAGGTGACAAGGATTCTCCTCTGGGCAGAAAGACATGTTAGAGCTCTGTCAGCAATTTTCATTCCGGGAGTGGACAACTGGGAAGCAGACTTCCTCAGCAGACACGATCTCCATCCAGGAGAGTGGGGCCTCCACCAAGAAGTCTTCGCAGAGGTGACAAGTCTTTGGGGAGTTCCTCAAGTAGACATGATGGCATCTCGTCGAAACAAGAAGCTTCAGAGATATTGTTCCAGGTCGAGAGACCCTCAAGCAATAGCAGTGGAAGCACTGGTGACCCAGTGTATGTTTCGGTCGGTATATGTTTTCCCTCCACTTCTACTGATTCCAAAAGTTCTCAAAATAATAATAAGAACAAGAGTTTGAGCAATCTTCATTGCCCCAGACCGGCCAAGGAGGGCTTGGTATCCAGATCTTCAGGAGTTGCTCATAGAAGATCCTCGGCCTCTTCCTCCTCGAGAGAACCTACTACAGCAGGGACCATGTGTGTATCAAACTTACCGCGGCTACGTTGACGGCATGGCTGTTGAGCGTCGGATGCTAGCCTGAAAGGGTATTAACAAGGAAGTCATCCCCACTCTTATTCAGGCCAGGAAAGGAGTAACGTCTAAACATTATCACCGTATTTGGAGAAACTATGTGTCTTGGTGTGAATCCAAGAAGGCTCCTATGGAAGAGTTTGAGTTGGGACATTTTCTCCATTTTCTGCTGGCTGGTGTGGATGCGGGCCTTAGATTGGGGTCAATCAAGGTCCAGATTTCGGCCTTATCAGTTTTCTTTCAAAAACAATTGGCCTCCTTTCCAGAAGTTCAGATGTTCGTGAAAGGGGTTCTGCACATCCAGCCTCCATTTGTGCCTCCAGTGGCACCATGGGACTTTAATGTGGTGTTGCAGTTTCTTCAATCGGGTTGGTTTGAGCCTCTACAAGAAATAGAGTTGAAGTTTCTCACTTGGAAAGTGGTGATGCTTTTGGTGTTGGCATCCGCAAGGAGGGTGTCTGAATTGGGGGCCTTGTCCCACAAGAGCCCTTACCTGATCTTCCATGAAGATAGGGCAGAGTTGAGAACTCATCAACATTTTCTTCCAACGGTGGTTTCCTCTTTCCACATAAACCAACCTATTGTGGTGCCAGTTGCTACTGACACGTTCACTGAGTCAAAGTCTCTAGATGTGGTTAGAGCTTTGAAGATTTATGTCGCTAGAACAACTCGAATACGGAAAACAGAGGCTTTGTTTGTCCTGTATGCTCCCAACAAGATTGGGTGTCCTGCTTCCAAGCAGACTATTGCGCGCTGGATCAGAGGTACGATTCAGCAAGATCATTCTACAGCTGGATTGCCGTTACCGATGTCGGTGAAGGCCCATTCTACTAGGAAGGTAATGTAATGTAATGTATTTCACCACTAGTTTAAAGTAAATCCTTTCCTCTTAATGTCCGTCTCCCTGGGCACAGTTCCTATAACCGAGGTCTGGAGGAGGGGCATAGAGGGAGGAGCCAGTTCACACCCATTGAAAAGTCTTAAGAGTGCCCATGGCTCCTACGGAACCGTCTATACCCATGGTCATGAAGTGGACCCCAGCATCCTCTACGGACTAGGAGAAAAGGATTTACCGGTAGGTATCAAAATCCTGTTATATCTATTATACTTTTCCAAAAATAATGACGCAATGTATATGGAAACTGTAAACGTTTGTATGGTAGACTAGGGGTTCTCAACACCAGTCCTAAAGTCATCTCTGGTCTTATCAAAGCAACACACTCAATATTGCAGCAGATTTCAGGCAAATTGCAGCGAGTGTGGCCTCAATATAATTGTTTTGGAGGATAATCATCCTATGTCATGTGATAGGACATAATGAAGCATGTTGGTAAATGCGGTTTTAAGATGTGCAGCAGAATGTGATTTGTGTTGACCTTATGTTTCATCTTTTTGTATGTAATTTATAATCTTGTCCAAATTGGGGGGAAATGTATGAAGCAGTGAAGAGAGTAAAGAAGAGAGCAAGAGGAGAAGTTGCCCATGGCAACCACAGCTCTGAAGTAACATTTATCAAGTGCATTTTTTGAAATTACAGGTAGCAGCTGATGTGTGTGGCCACAATGGACAGTGGAATGGATTGGAACGTATCGCATTCTGGAGCTTGGCACATGGAAAATTCAGTAAACTGGGAAAATTGGATTTTCTGGGTTTATATCACATTTTAGGCTTTAGTACATCCCACCCTCAGTCTTATTAGCAACTTTCTGTCACAACTGAGGGCCTGAGCTGACGGGAGGCAGCCTCAGTTGTAGGGGCTGAGATGTACCGGAACCTGGGAGGTTGTATCAGACCCCTGGACATGTAAGTAACATGAATAATAACTGCCCGAAGGCGTGACCACGACAACTTGGATAAAAGTCAATGATGTTTATTATGACAACTCCGCAACACAGCAGCAGTAAAAGAAAACGTAAAAGTCAGCAAAGAATAAATACAGTTCCTGGGTACTACAGGATGGCAGGAGCCACAGGGCACTGGTAGTGTGAGATAGTTCTTATGATCTTCTAGATGGAAAGTCCTTACCAGGCCCGACTGTAGCAATGGAGATAACCCAGGATTGTGCCAGCTGGTGTTCCAGGAAAAGCTGGGTTGCTGAAGATAAAACAGCTGCTGTGGATACTGGCTGGAACCAGACTGTAGTTAGCACGGAGTGGATACTGGCTGGAACCAGTTAAATAATAAATTAACTTGGGAGCGATGAAATATGAACTGAAATGTAGAACTTGAGAGCGGAGAAATAATAATACCGGTGGAGAGTGGTAAAGTGTAGAAAGGACACCGGCCCTTTAAGGGAAGCTGTACTCTGCTGGAAGCTGAGCTGGAAGCAGGTAATGTTGTAGCTGGAAACAGATGAATCCACAATGGATTGGAGAGTCAGGCTACACCGCAGGTGGAATGCTGGTGCGGGTCTCTATGGTGGAAGTCTTGAGACAGGAGCTGGAACCTGGAAGACAATCACAGGAGAGAGACAAACAGGAACTAGGTTTGACAACCAAAGCACTGACGCCTTCCTTGCTCAGGCACAGTGTATTTATACCTGCAGCAAGGAAGGGATTGGCTAGGCAATTATGCAGATTATCAATACTGAGAACAGATTGGTGGAAATGATCAGCTGACAGAATCCAAGATGGCTGCGCCCATGCAGACACTTGGAGGGAAGTTTGGTTTGTAATCCATGTGGTAATGAAAACAGTAATGGCGGCGCCGGCCACCGGAGACAGGAGGCGCCAGGCTGACAGATGCACATCCAACCACGCGGACACAGCGGAGGCCGCGGCTGACGTAATCGCCACTCAGACACTCTGCATGCAGAAGTTCAGGGACGGCGGCGGAGGCCGCGGGAGACGCCATGCCAGGTGTAATATGGCGTCCACTGTGACAGCGTCCCAGAGTGACAGGAGAGGATACAGGAATGTACACATCAGGATAACAGATGGAATCCGGTCCTGGAGCGCTGAGCCAGCCTTAGGAGGCATCTGATGGGTAAGAAATGGCGTCCAGATACCCGGATCGTGACAGCACCCCCCCCTTTAGGAGTGGCCCCAGGACACTTCTTTGGCTTTTGAGGAAACTTGGAATGGAATCTCCGGACCAAGGCAGGAGCATGGACATCAGAAGCATTGGTCCATGAACGTTCCTCAGGACCATAACCTTTCCAGTCAATAAGATATTGTAGTTGACCGTAACGGTGACGTGAGTCCAGGATCTTGGCCACTTCATACTCAACGCCTCGTTGAGTTTGGACTTTCGGAGTTGGAGGAAGTGAGGAATGAAACCGATTCAAGATCAGCGGTTTCAACAGTGAAACATGGAATGTCCTTGGTATTTTTAAGAAGTGAGGCAACTGGAGTCTGTAAGCAACAGGATTGATGACTTGTTCAATCTTGAAAGGACCGATATAGCGAGGTGCAAACTTCATACTGGGAACTCTTAACCTCAAATTCTTCGTGGATAACCATACCCGATCACCCACCTTGAGAGCAGGAACTGCTCGACGCTTCTTATCCGCAAACTTCTTGTACCTGAACGATGCCTTGAGCAGAGCTGATCGTACGCTCTTCCAGATATTGGCAAACTGATGCAAGGTGATATCCACTGCGGGAACAGAAGTTGCTGGAAGCGGTTGGAACTCAGGGACTTTAGGGTGGAATCCAAAGTTAGTGAAGAATGGTGTTGAAGCAGATGAAGAATGATACTGGTTGTTATGACAGAACTCGGCCCAGGGAAGTAATTGAACCCAGTCATCTTGAGAGGAGGACACATAGATGCGGAGGAAGGCCTCCAAGTCCTGATTCACCCTCTCGGTTTGACCATTGGTCTGAGGATGGTAAGCCGTGGAAAACTTTAGCTTGACTTGGAGGACTTGACATAAACTTCGCCAGAATTTGGCTGTGAATTGAACTCCTCGATCTGAGATAATTTCTTCAGGAAGACCGTGGAGTCGGAAGATCTCTTGTATGAATACTTGAGCCAACTTGGAAGCTGACGGAAGACCGGTGAGAGGAATGAAGTGTGCCATCTTGGTGAACCGGTCAACTACCACCCAGATGGTATTGAACTTGTTGCACATGGGTAAGTCTGTAATGAAATCCATCGACAAGTGGGTCCATGGTCGACGGGGAACGGATAGTGGAACCAGTTGCCCCGCAGGCGACTGGCGGGATACTTTATGTTGGGCACACTTTGGGCAAGATGCAATAAACTCCAAGACGTCCTTTTTCAGAGTTGGCCACCAATAGGACCTAGAGATAAACTCCAGGGTTTTTTGGATACCTGTATGTCCGGCAAAACGGGAAGCATGGGCCCAATGCATGAGCTTCTTCCTTAGCATCGGCTTCACAAAACTTTTCCCTGATGGGGGCGTAGAGTCCATCCCTACCGTGGAGAATGCCAACGGATTTATAATAGGATGCTTGTCTGAAGACTCTGACTCATTTTCTTGCTCCCATGAGCGGGAAAGGGCATCGGCCTTGCGATTCTGAGAGCCCGGACAGAACTGGAGTTTAAAGTCGAACCTGGAAAAGAAAAGTGCCCATCTGGCCTGACGAGGGTTGAGACATTGTGCGCCTTTCAGATATAAAAGGTTCTTGTGGTCTGTAAGTATGGTGATTGAATGAGAAGCTCCCTCCAACAGATACCTCCACTCTTCTAGAGCGAGCTTGATGGCTAGCAACTCCTGGTCGCCAATGGCATAGTTGCGCTCAGCTGGGGAGAACTTCCGGGAGAAGAAACTGCAAGGGTGTAAATGGCCATCTTTAGCCCTCTGAGATAACACCGCTCCTACTCCAACGGAGGAGGCATCCACCTCTAAGATGAAAGGAGAGTCGATGTCAGGCTGTTTCAGAACAGGCGCAGAGATGAACCTTTGTTTTAAAAGATGAAATGCTTGCATGGCTTCTTCAGACCACTTGGACGGGTTAGCACCCTTCTTAGTGAAAGCAGTAATAGGCGCCACAATGGTGGAAAAGTCTCGTATAAACTTTCGGTAATAGTTGGCGAACCCTAAGAACCTCTGGACCCCTTTGAGGGTTAAGGGTACCGGCCAATTTTGGATTGCTTGTAGTTTCTCAGGATCCATCTCTAGTCCGGAACCGGACACAATGTACCCTAGAAACGGAATGGACTTGACTTCAAAGACGCATTTTTCTAATTTGCAATAGAGATGATTGACACGGAGACGGGACAGAACCTCTTTAACCCAAAAACGATGTTCCTCTAAATCGTTGGCAAAAATGAGGATATCGTCTAGATAGACCACGACATGACGGTATAGAATGTCTCTGAAGATCTCATTGACAAAATGCAGGAAGACAGCTGGAGCATTGCTCAATCCGAAGGGCATGACGAGGTACTCATAATGTCCGTCACGGGTGTTAAAGGCGGTCTTCCACTCGTCACCCTCACGGATCCGGATGAGATTGTATGCACCTCGCAAGTCCAGCTTTGTAAAGATGGTAGCTCCGCTAACTCTGTCAAAGAGCTCAGTAATCAGGGGTAAAGGATAACGGTTCTTGATGGTAATGTCGTTCAAACCTCTGTAGTCGATGCACGGCCGCAGACCACCATCTTTCTTTTTTACAAAAAAGAAGCCTGCGCCGGCTGGAGAAGAAGAAGGTCGAATGAACCCCTTTGCTAGGTTCTCTTTAATATATTCCTCCATAGAATGCGTCTCAGGCAGAGACAACGGATAAGTTCGGCCTCGAGGTGGAACCTTCCCTGGAACGAGATCAATCGGACAGTCCCATTCTCTATGAGGAGGAAGGATATCAGCAGAAGCTTTACTGAACACATCCGTGAAATCTTGATATGGAGGAGGTGGAACATCAGACGACCTGGGGGAGGAAGAACAGACAGGCAATACTTTAAACAAACATGTCTCAGCACAGGAGGAACCCCATGCCAGGATTTGCGTAGTCGTCCAATCAATTGTAGGATTGTGAAGACGGAGCCATGGAAGGCCCAGGACCACAGGATGTGTGGCTCTTGGAATCACTAAAAAAGAAATAAGTTCGGAATGAAGAACTCCCACTCTCAGACGAACTGGTAGAGTCCTTAAAGAAATAACTGCATCAAAAATTTTGCTGCCATCCACGGCAGTTAAAGAAATGGACGAAGGAAGTCTCTCGGTGGGTAGGGACCACCGTTTAACATAGGCTTCGGTAATAAAGTTCCCAGCTGCTCCGGAATCAAGGAGGGCAATGACGTTCCGATAACGTTGAGCAACTTGAAGCGAGACTGGGAGATTACAATCTTGAGGAGATGGAGAGGAGATCATTACTCCTAGCCGGCCCTCTCCTTGGCGAGCTAGGATTTGGAGTTTCCCGGACGTTTGGGACAGGCATTAATGGTGTGAGACGGAGCTGCACAATAGAGACAGAGAAACTCGGAGAGACGTCTTCGGCGCTCAGCAGGAGTTAAACGGGAACGGCCAAGTTGCATGGGCTCATCTTTAGATGGTGACAGTTGACGAGGAGGAGAAACAGAAGATTTTGGAGCAGATGATCTTCCACGCTCAGTTGCTCTCTCTCTGAAACGTAAATCAACTTTCGTGCAGAGTGAGATTAGCTCATCTAACTTAGAAGGTAAGTCTCTGGTAGCTAACTCATCTTTAATACGCTCAGATAAGCCATGCCAGAATGCAGCATACAGGGCCTCGTCGTTCCATGCCAGTTCGGATGCCAGGATCTGGAACTGTATCAGATATTGTCCTACAGTACGTGACCCCTGGCGTAAACGGAGAATCTCGGATGAAGCTGAGGTTACCCGGCCTGGCTCGTCGAAGATGCGCTTGAATGTTGACACGAAGGCAGTGTAGGAAGATAGCAGGGTGTCGGACCTCTCCCATAACGGTGATGCCCAATCAAGGGCTGAGCCACTGAGAAGAGAAATAATGTAGGCAATTTTTGTACGGTCACTGGGAAAATTGCCAGGTTGTAGCTCAAACTGAATCTCACACTGGTTGAGAAATCCCCTGCAGAATCTTGGAGATCCGTCAAATTTTGCTGGCGTTGGAAGATGAAGACGTGGAGCAGAAATGGGTAAGGTGGGTGGGGTTATAGCTGGAGTCACTGTGGTTGACGCACCAGACGCGCCTGATCCACGGAGAGTTGTCTGAATCCCATCCAGCCGAGTAGAGAGATCCTGGAGACAGCGGATGATGTGGCCCTGTGCAGCCTCCTGATGTTCTAGTCGGGCTGCCAGTTCTTGCATCGGCCTGGCCGCTTGATCCTGGTCTCCGGCTGGATTCATTAGGTCAATGCTTACTGTCACAACTGAGGGCCTGAGCTGACGGGAGGCAGCCTCAGTTGTAGGGGCTGAGATGTACCGGAACCTGGGAGGTTGTATCAGACCCCTGGACATGTAAGTAACATGAATAATAACTGCCCGAAGGCGTGACCACGACAACTTGGATAAAAGTCAATGATGTTTATTATGACAACTCCGCAACACAGCAGCAGTAAAAGAAAACGTAAAAGTCAGCAAAGAATAAATACAGTTCCTGGGTACTACAGGATGGCAGGAGCCACAGGGCACTGGTAGTGTGAGATAGTTCTTATGATCTTCTAGATGGAAAGTCCTTACCAGGCCCGACTGTAGCAATGGAGATAACCCAGGATTGTGCCAGCTGGTGTTCCAGGAAAAGCTGGGTTGCTGAAGATAAAACAGCTGCTGTGGATACTGGCTGGAACCAGACTGTAGTTAGCACGGAGTGGATACTGGCTGGAACCAGTTAAATAATAAATTAACTTGGGAGCGATGAAATATGAACTGAAATGTAGAACTTGAGAGCGGAGAAATAATAATACCGGTGGAGAGTGGTAAAGTGTAGAAAGGACACCGGCCCTTTAAGGGAAGCTGTACTCTGCTGGAAGCTGAGCTGGAAGCAGGTAATGTTGTAGCTGGAAACAGATGAATCCACAATGGATTGGAGAGTCAGGCTACACCGCAGGTGGAATGCTGGTGCGGGTCTCTATGGTGGAAGTCTTGAGACAGGAGCTGGAACCTGGAAGACAATCACAGGAGAGAGACAAACAGGAACTAGGTTTGACAACCAAAGCACTGACGCCTTCCTTGCTCAGGCACAGTGTATTTATACCTGCAGCAAGGAAGGGATTGGCTAGGCAATTATGCAGATTATCAATACTGAGAACAGATTGGTGGAAATGATCAGCTGACAGAATCCAAGATGGCTGCGCCCATGCAGACACTTGGAGGGAAGTTTGGTTTGTAATCCATGTGGTAATGAAAACAGTAATGGCGGCGCCGGCCACCGGAGACAGGAGGCGCCAGGCTGACAGATGCACATCCAACCACGCGGACACAGCGGAGGCCGCGGCTGACGTAATCGCCACTCAGACACTCTGCATGCAGAAGTTCAGGGACGGCGGCGGAGGCCGCGGGAGACGCCATGCCAGGTGTAATATGGCGTCCACTGTGACAGCGTCCCAGAGTGACAGGAGAGGATACAGGAATGTACACATCAGGATAACAGATGGAATCCGGTCCTGGAGCGCTGAGCCAGCCTTAGGAGGCATCTGATGGGTAAGAAATGGCGTCCAGATACCCGGATCGTGACACTTTCATCTCTGACACAGGGCCGGATTCAAGTCCCGATGGATTAGCGGCGCATGGCGAAAAGTACCGATGTCCAGTACTTTGCACGGGGCGGGTATGTGAGACAGCCGCTGGGGATCCCGGCGGTCAGCATACCGACCGCTGGATCCCGTCGGCAGAATAGCAGCGCGGGGTTGGTCAAACATTACAAGCCCCTTGCCACAGGTTCTATTCCCACTCTATGGGTGTTGTGGACACCCATGAGTGGAAATGGTACAGGCTAGTTGGCATACCGACTGTTGAGATTTAGAAGGGGGTGGGATGTAGCCATCGGTAATATGACCGGCAGTCTCCTGACTGCCGGTCACATAATTACATCCCCTTTGCACATGTGCCAAACCAGTACTGGGTCTACAATGTAGCACGCAGATCAACGTAGACTGTCAGTGCTTGACAATATGCAGCCATTTGGGGGCGGGGAGGCATTTTGACGCCTTTGTGGGGGAGTGGCGAGACCAGGATCTCCGTCGGATGGATCTGCGGTGGCTGGCGATGGGTCACACAGTTGGCCAGTGGTCCTAGTAAGCAGCTAGGATCACTAATGCAAGCATGAGGTGTGACGCATTGCCATATCAGAGCTATCGCTGATGCTTCCATGTTAGCAGCAACAGCAACTTGAACCACATCTAAATCAGGCCCACAGTTTGGTACGTGTGCTACCTAATTAGATATTCTTCTTCAGCATTATACTGTGCATTAAGCTGAAATACCTAAACAGCGTGATGGCACACATTAATGCAAGCAAAGTTCATGACAAATACGCCTCAGACTCCAAATGTACAGGAGCAAAAATTTAAAAAAAAGAAAGAAAGTAGTTTGTGGCTATACTGTACGATAAGGAATTTTGCTCTACATATGCATAAAAATAATTCAAAAATAATCTTCACTTTTTCCCATTCAAACTACTTATTTAAAAAAAAAAATCAATGTATTATTTTACTGTAATATTAAGCCATATTTATTATTAGTTTATATTAGATTATAGGTAAATGGAATAGGAACCAACTATCCAGAAAGGAGATCTATAAAGGAGGATCCACCAGACTGGATAGATATCCCACTGTAATTTCACATACAGACTGTCACTCCCATAAGGACTCCCTCCAGGCACCGTACCCACCACAGATCTCAGGACACACCATTCAAGACACCAAAAGCGTTAAGCGACTGCATGGAACAGACAAGTGGAACACCACTTTCTGTTTAGAACACACTGTGCATTACATGCTGCCCATATACTTTTGGCAAGTACCACTATCCAAGGGCATAGTTACCATAGGTGCAGGCAGTGCAGCTTTTATGGAGCCCAGAGCTGAGAGGGGCCACCTTCCCTGTCACACTTACATGTGTTACAGTATATACATTTTTCGCCATTGAGTGGTACATAGAGTTCCTTTCAAACTTTTTCCTTGGGGCCTGCAATATATCTAGGTATGCCCCTGGACAAGCTCATTGTAGTGTGGTATAAAATGAACTGGAGGGCATTTATAATGTTGTAAAATAAGAACCGGGGCACTATAGTGAGGCACAATATGAACAGGGAGCACCATATATCATAATGTGAATTGGGGATACTGTGCGGCATAATGTGTACTGGCAGCTCTGAAATGTGACATAGGGGGAACTTAAGCACTACTGCGATTCATAAAGAAACCAGGGCACTACTATGGGGCATAACATTAAATAAGGCTCTACTGTGGTTCAGAAAATGAACTAGGGCACTATTATAGGGCATAAAATTAATAACTGCTGCAGAGTAGTGTCTCTCTAGAAACATTGGGATGGGGCCCCTTCAGAATGTTGCTATGGGTCCCACAATGTTCTGGCTACCTACGCCCCTGCCACTAGCTGTTCTTCATGCTATTTATATTGTGACAATGTTGTATAAACTGATCTATAGTAATAATCTGTAATGTGATGGGATCAGTATGATTTGCCTACAATAAAAATCCTGACGGTTAAAATACCGACAACAATTGACTGACGGTCAAAATACCGACATGGTCAAAATAGCATCATTTAAAATGTCAACGCGGTCAAAATACCGACATTTAAAATGTTGACTGGTCAAAAAGTTGACACAAGTTTTTTTTAAATATTTGGTGTGTATGTCAACATAGGCTGGCTTGGACACCGTATAAGTGTACCACGTCCCCATGCGTTGCTTGCTACGCTCGCCATGCTTCAGTCACGGTGCCTCGCTGCACTCGGCACACTATTTATTATATTCCCCCTCCACGTCCACTGGGATGGTAAAGTGTGAACAAGTCAGTTTCAATAAAAAAATTATGAAAAACTCATGTCGATTCTTTGACTTGTCAACATTTTAAATGTTGGTGTTTTGACCGTGTCAACATTTTTAATGTCTGTATTTTGACCTTGTCGGTATTTTGACCATCGGTCAATGGTTGTCTGTATTTTGACCGTCGGTATTTTGATTGTATGTAAATTGACTGCATCCCAATGTGACACTTTTTTTCTTACGTATTGCTGTGATTTAACATTCAGTAAAGTTCTGTACACTCATTTGATTCGTCAATTCCTTTCGCATACTACAGATGTGTCGCTTACATTGTTGCTGTGATGCGTACGCATTGCAGCATGATGGTCCAGCACGTGCGCACTTGATATCCATTCGCTTAGCACTGGAGGCCTGCCAAAGTGACATGTGCTGTCTCCTATGGCATAGCAACAAAACAACATACCAACAGGACACATCTGTACACACCATACAAGAGTTTGAGTGCTTTTATTACCTGTCTACTTATTGCAGATTATGTGTCATTATTCTATAGCACTATGTGATTACAAAGCCATGGTAACTTTGAGACTATTAACTAAGCTTTGGAGAGAGATAAAGTGGAGAAAGATAAAAGTACCAGCCAATCAGCTCCTTACTGCAATGTTACAGGCTGTTTGAAAAATGACAGCAGCTGATTGGATGGTATTTTATCTCTCGCCACTCTCTCTTCAAGGATTAGTAAATAGACCCCTTAAGAACTAAGGGGGATAAGTATAAAATCTTGGAGACAGATAAAGTGCAGAGAGATTAAGTACCAACCAATCAGCTCCTAAATGCCACGTTGACACCCCCCCTCCCAACGGTCGCCACTGTCAATTACCTTGCAACCGCATCCTTCCGGGATGTGGCCGCGTGGTGAAGGATCGCACACGCGCACTGCTGCCAGTGCGCATGTGCAGACCTGATGACACGCCCACTGTGTACAGACGCACGGCTGCGGATCCCGCACAGGGGCAGAGAAAGCTGGGCAAATGCCTGCCTATTGCAGTGCTGCCCTGTGTTTGGCGAGATTATCACAGGGCACACTGCAGTATTTTTTCACTTTTTTATTTTTTAGTAAATCTGGTCAGATTGCATTTTCCATTATAAGTATGGGGAATGCGATGTGGCTTACTAAAAAAAAAAGTGCATTAAAGGGTTAGGAGCAGTTTTTCAGGAAAACTGCTCCAAATGCCCTTTAATACATTCAGCTGATACTAAAATAATGTGAAAAGGGTGTGAAAACACCCTTTTTCACATTATTTTAGTAAAAATAATGTTAATAAATACACCTATCTCTCTCCAAGCCTTGATACATATCCCCCAAACATGTAACATCAAGATTCTAGGGACACATAACATCAAGGTTCTAGGGACCAAGTTTGCTTCTCTTGCTCAATTATGATTTTAACAGAATATGTAGGCATTGAATGGAAGCAGTTCTCAGTCCCACAAGGGGAAGACAGCCTGGGGTGAGATACGTTCAAAAGATGTTAAATATTGCATAAATTTGTCTTGTCCACTATAGTGAGAAATCCCTCTTTTGTAAGTCATTACTGCATGTGCCCAAGCAGCCTTGCAATTACGACTGGTCGAGCCCAGCTGTAACTCAGATAGGCACAGGGATCACCAAAGCTTATGCAAAAATAGTAAACACAGCTTCTGTATTAAAACTGGAAGTACTGGGACATTGCTGCTTTTGGACACAAGAATGAACTGTAGGGTGTCTCTATGTAATCATTAATCGTAGAGACATGTTTGATAGGACAATGGGACAAGGAGTGGTAACACAGACCAATTAAAACAATAGGAAAATATGTAAATAAACATACACAACAAATGACATTGGTATTATAAGAAGGAATCAGAGCCAATATTATATGAGACAATAAAAAGTGGGATGAGAGATAAGGTTTAGAAAACAAAACTAAAACTGATTGGAGGCTGACATAAACATACAGTATAGGTGGGAATTCAATTGCCGGTGAAGGGTGCAAATTGCTGTTGTCGCGACATTAAATGCTGGCAGCAGTCCATCTCGCACCCTTCACCCGGCCGGCCGAATGCACGATTCACACAACAGTGTTCGCTACCCTATGGGATAACTAACACTTTTGTGCAAGATCCCGATGCCGTAAAGCATAGCGGATGCCGCGTAGATTTGGCCAGGTGAATGGATTTGTCCTTAATTGAATTTCCCCCATAGGATAAGTATACTTTCTTTTTATTTTTAAAGCAAGTATTTTTATTGATATTTTTCAATAAAAAAAGTAGGACATTAAAAACCAGCATGAAAAACACACAGAATACAGTAAGGGGGTAATTCAGACCTGATCGCTCGCTAGAGTTTTTTGCAGCGCTGTGATCAGGTCAGAACTGCGTATGCACCGCAGTGCGCAGGCGCATCACACAGGTACATAGCAGTTTGTTGCTCTGTGATGGGTTTGTTCGAAGAATCCATTCGCATGGGCAATCGCAAGAATGACAGGAAGAAGGCGTTTGTGGGTGGTAACTGAATGTTTTTTGGGAGTGGTTGGAAAAAACGCAGGCATTCCCAAGTGTTTGCAGGGCGGGTGTCTGACGTCAATTCTGGTCCCGGACATGTGGAAGTGATCGCAGCGGCTGAGTACGTCCTGGGCTACTCAGAAACTACACAAAATGGTTTTGTACCGCTCGGCTGCACATGCGATCGCACACTTGCACAGCTAAAATACACTCCCCGGTGGGCGGCGACTATGTGAACGTAGGACTGCAAAAAACAGCTAGCGAGCGAGCGATCAGGTCTGACTTACCCCCTAAATGTCCCAAAAAGAGGGAAATAACATTCTAAGAAATAAAAGAAGCACAGCAACATAAATATACAAAAACAGTACAAACTGGAGCATACAGGTTCAGTACCAGCAGAGCTAGATTACGGGGGTTGCCCAGGGGGTCAGTACCCCGGGCCGCCCTGTCTTAAGAGGCCCCTCTGCCGAAGCTCTGCACCGCTCTTCAGGTTGTCGGCACAGGAGGGATCCACGCTGCGGGGGAGGAGTGCGGCTGTGCATGAGCCTTCCTCCCCCCTCCTCTCGGGCAGCACGGTCAGGGACTGAGTCAAGCAATCTCCAGCCTTCGCTGCTGCCAGGAGAGATGCTACTGGCGGCGGAGGCTGGAGATTGCCTGACTCAGTCCCTGACAGTGCTGCCCGAGAGGAGGGGGGAGGAAGGCTCACGCACAGCCGCACTCCTCCCCCGGCAGCATGGATCCCTCCTGCCTCGGCAGCCTAGTGTCTTCTCTTCTCTCCCTGCTGCAGTGCGGCTCCCGTTGCTTGTGACCGGGGGAGGTGAGCAGCGTGTGCAGCCGGGAGAAGGGTGCTGGTGGTCTGTGGGGGGCCCTCCTGCCTTGGGTGCCCTGCCCCCCACCCCGAGGGCTTAATCCGGCTCTGAGTACCAGGGGTGAATTAAGAGAGGAGAGGGCCTGTGTGCAGGCTCCGTGTATGCCCCCTCCTCTCTGGCAGCGGCCACAGCACTGTACAATCTGGCTTTGTGCCAGAGCCTACTGAGCAGCTGTTCGGCAACATGGCGCTGCGCCTTATTCCACGGACATTTCTGTTGTGCAAACCGATGCGCCATTTTCCCACTGATTTCTGTCTGCAGCGCCGGCTACCACAGGATAAGTATAATAGTGCGCCTAGTGTGGATATTGAAATGACTATACTGTAGCTGCAATCTCTCAGATGTTGAGTGTGTGTGCATTCACCAAATAATTAGCAAAAAGATAACCAATAGTGGAAATGCACTTATACAAAATAAAGTTTACTTATTTTCATTATTCTCTTATTCCTCCTCTCTTAGAATTATTTTGTTGTTTCAGTTTGTACTGAACATTGGCGTATTTATAATGGGTGCAGGGTATGCAGTGTACACAGGCCCCAGGGGGGTCCACACTGCACACACTGTAAACATATAATTTTTGGGGTGTGGTATAGAAGATCTACAGTTATTAAACAGTCATACAGGTGACACTATATGGTCAACAGGCATTATGTTGACAGGATCAAAAGGTCGACCCAAAAAAAGGTTGACACAAGTTTTTAATGGTTTGTTTTTGTGTCATTTTGTATGTTTCATCACCTGTGATCCCAATTAGTGGCAATGCAGACTCTTTATTCCCAATCGTAGTCCACATGGATTGATGGCAAACCAAGCAATAGTTGAAAAAAATCTGGAATCCATAAAAAACGTGTGCCGACCGTGGTGTGTGTCAACCATTGATATGTCGACCTTTTGAACCAATTTAGATCAGCTACGAATTTGGATGTATCTCAGTCATTTCTCACAGGTGGCTGATTGGCCATTACTGGGTATCAGCTGGGCAGCACTGGGGATTCGCAGATTACAGAAGAGTCCCATGTATGTGTCATACAGTACATGCGACCTCTTCTGAGTGCATTCCATTTGCAGAGATACAGTGTGGCAATATACAGTTGCGGTGTCAGTTGCAGTGATTGACATGCTGCTGGCATTTGGGGGTGGAGATGGTGAGCATTCTAGAAAATGGGACGTGTCAGCCCCATTTTCTAGCCCACGGTTCACAAGCCTCACTATCACTTCAGTACAGTACAGTACAGTAGGGCAGGTAACAACAGTGCTGTTCCAGGGCACGCCACAGCACCATGGACAGCTCCCAATCCCCCCAAGTGTACGTGACATCAATGTCTTTGCCCAACAGTTGCAGAACTAGGCTTAACCCTGAGCTCGCAATTAAATTCTGTTGCTGACCCTGTTCTGACTTTGGTGGTCCTTCCGAGTTGATCGCACGTAGCAACTTTTTGCTGCTCGTGCGATCAACTTGACGCCGCCTATGGGGGAGTGTATTTTAGCATAGCAGGGATGCGATCGCTTGTGCATCCCTGCTGTGCTAAAAAAGTTTCCTGCAAAACAAGACCAGGGTCAGACCTACTTACCCTGTGCGACGGATCCAGCGCCGAAAGTCCCAGGATTGACGTCAGACATCCGCCCTCCAAACGCCTGGACACGCCTTTGTTCGAATCTCCATGCCCGGAAAACGGTGAGTAGACGCCCCAGAACGCCTCCCGGCCCTCAATATTCTTGCGATCGCCGCTGCGATCACTTTCAGCGCTGGCGGCGAAGCACGTGTACATTGCGGGCACCTTGCAGCCGCAGTCCCAACCCATTCACACCGCAGCGAAGAACCACTGCGTGCAAACGGGTCGGAATGACCCCCTTTAACAGTGAAGTCCAAGATGTAAGAGTGCACCTTAATAAATTAGAGGTGAACAATATTGCATAGTTCCTACACAAATGTTTCCTGTTGTGCTTATGGGTGTGGTATGACTAGTGGACATTCAGAAGGTTGACACCAAAATGTCAACAGGTTCTGAATGTCAACAGTTAGAATGTCACCATGGACATTAGGCTAACAACCAACACTTAGGTCGACATGGTAAAACTGTTGACAAGTTCAGAATGTCAACCAGTTTTTTTTAGCCCAGCCCTAAACCTAAGCCTAACCCTAAA
Source organism: Pseudophryne corroboree (assembly GCF_028390025.1). Taxonomy (NCBI): domain Eukaryota; kingdom Metazoa; phylum Chordata; class Amphibia; order Anura; family Myobatrachidae; genus Pseudophryne; species Pseudophryne corroboree. Next base: position 98,126,037 of record NC_086451.1, on the reverse strand, counting down.
CCTAACTGTAAAACTAACTCCAAATATGACCATGGAGGCTTGTTTTGACCGTTTACAGGGCATTTCACAGCCTGCGACTGCAGCTGTAAAGACTCCGGCGCGGCGTCTTAGTTTCAACAGCTATTCTTCAAGACCACAGGGTTGCTTAGACCTTCTATGGTGCCAACGATGTGTGTTCGATGGTGTGTCTTTGTACGTAAGTGGTGGATCTCAGACGCTGACTGTAAGCTTCTCAGTACAAATCCCACCGTCTATGACATTTGCATTTTTCCATTGTGTACTGGATCACAGTAGCAAAGGAATTTGTGTTCACCTCTGAATCGAGCCTTTAATCAAATAGGTTTCAAATACTGTGATGGTGATGTTACACAACAAGGGCGATGTTCTCGGACTGAGAATACAATGGTTGATCAGGCACACTTTGTGATTCTTCCCAGAAACAGTATGCCCATGTTTTTCCAATGACAGCTCTGCCTAATTGACATTTTGATAGCTTTAACTTACAAGTCAATTAACATATTTATGAGATACCATGCAATGTATCCAGAATTAATCTTGGGGTTTTTTTCCCTTCCATTCTGTAACAGGTAAAAATGTCTCTGGCTATGTACTGAGTGATTGCAAAACGCAAATTCATAGGGTCAGCTTAATAAAAAAAAATAGGATTTTAATACCTACCGGTAAATCCTTTTCTCTAATAGGCCCTACACACATGCCGATATTCTGAAAGATATGAACGATCTCGTTCATAAATGAACGAGAACTCGTTCATATCTTTCAGTGTGGAGACTCCAGCGATGAACGATGCGCGGCCCCGCGCTCGTTCATCGCTGATCTCCCGTCGGCTGTGCATGCAGGCCAATATGGACGATCTCGTCCATATTTGCCTGCACTTCAATGCAGCCGGGTGACGGGGGGAGTGAAGAAACTTCACTCCCCCCGTCACTGCCCCCCCGCCGCCGGGTTGCTCGTCGGCCGTCGGGCACCTCGGCGGTCGAATCGCCGAGTGTGTAGGGCCCCTTAGTCCGTATAGGATGCTGGGGACTCCAAAAGGACCATGGGGTATAGATGGGATCCGCAGGAGACATGGGGACTTTAAGACTTTAATGGGCATGAACTGGCTCCTCCCTCTATGCCCCTCCTCCAGACCTCAGTTATAGGAACTGTGCCCAGAGGAGACGGACATTTCGAGGAAAATTATTTTGTTAAACCAAGGGTGAGATACATACCAGCTCACACCACAACACACCGTACAACATGGTATACAACTAAAACCAGTTAACAGCGTGAACCAAAGAGATCAGCAACAGGCTGACCATTAGCAAAACACAACCTTTGTGCAACATAAGCAATAACTATTTACAATTTCTGCAGATAGAGTCCGCACTGGGATGGGCGCCCAGCATCCTCTACGGACTAAGAGAAAAGGATTTACTGGTAGGTATTAAAATCCTATTTTCTTCTTCGTCCTAGAGGATTCTGGGGACTCCAAAAGGACCGTGGGGTTTATACCAAAGCTCCAGACCGGGCGGGAGAGTGCGGATGACTCTGCAGCACCGATTGAGCAAACATGAGGTCCTCATCAGCCAGGGTATCAAACATGTAGAATTTTGCAAAGGTGTTTGAACCCGACTAAGTAGCTGCTCGGCAAAGCTGTAATGCTGAGACGCCTCGGGCAGCCGCCCAAGATGAGCCCACCTTCCTAGTGGAATGAGCTTTCACCGATTTCGGTAACGGTAATCCAGCCGTAGAATGAGCCTGCTGAATCGTATTACAGATCCAGCGTGCAATAGTCTTCATAGAAGCAGGAGCGCCAACCTTGTTGGCCGCATACAGGACAAACAGCGCCTCTGTTTTCCTAACATGAGCCGTTCTGGCTACATAAATTTTCAAAGCTCTGACCACATCAAGAGACTTGGAATCCGTCAAGGCTTCAGTAGCCACAGGCACCACAATAGGTTGGTTCATGTGACCACCTTAGGCAGAAATTGTTGACGAGTTCTCAATTCCGCTCTATCCACATGGAAAATCAGATAGGGGCTTTTGTGAGACAAAGCCGCCAATTAGGACACCCGCCTTGCGGACGCCAAGGCCAATAGCACGACAACTTTCCAAGTGAGAAATTTCAACTCAACCTTTTGTAAAGGTTCAAACCAATGTGACGTAAGGAACTGTAACACCACGTTAAGGTCCCACGGTGCCACTGGGGGCACAAAGGGAGGTTGGATGTGCAGCACGCCTTTCACAAAAGTCTGTACTTCTGGACAGTGGCGTAAGTTCGCCCCAGTCGCCCGGAGGCATGATAAATGTTGGTGCCCCCCTACATATACACACACACATGCCATATGTAACTATCCGGCACTCAGGGTGAACAGTAGTAGCATGCTCAGGTGCCTTTCCCTATAGTAATATAGACATAGGGGGTCATTCCGAGTTGTTCGCTCGTTATTTTTTTCTCGCAACGGAGCGATTAGTCGCTAATGCGCAATGTCCGCAGTGCGACTGCGCCAAGTAAATTTGCTATGCAGTTAGGTATTTTACTCACGGCATTACGAGGTTTTTTCTTCGTTCTGATGATCGTAATGTGATTGACAGGAAGTGGGTGTTTCTGGGCGGAAACAGGCCGTTTTATGGGAGTGTGTGAAAAAACGCTACCGTTTCTGGGAAAAACGCGGGAGTGGCTGGAGAAACGGAGGAGTGTCTGGGCGAACGCTGGGTGTGTTTGTGACGTCAAACCAGGAACGACAAGCACTGAACTGATCGCAGATGCCGAGTAAGTCTGGAGCTACTCAGAAACTGCTAAGAAGTGTCTATTCGCAATTCTGCTAATCTTTCGTTCGCAATTTTGATAAGCTAAGATTCACTCCCAGTAGGCGGCGGCTTAGCGTGTGCAAAGCTGCTAAAAGCAGCTTGCGAGCGAACAACTCGGAATGACCCCCATAAAGTGGACGGCACTCCAAGTCAGTCATCACAATAAAATAGACACCAGCATACCTCTATAGCACACCTACAGTAATCCCTCACCCACCAGCGTGTCACAATGTAGATGATTTGGCGCAGTGGTGTGCCGATATACAGTTTATATACAAAAAACACACAAACGCCTCTTTCACTTAAACACACACACAAACGCCACTTTCACTTAAACACACACACAAACGCCACTTTCACTTAAACACACACACGCCTCTCACTTACACTCACGCCTCTTACTTGTACATGCCTCCTTAGCTTAAACACACACACGCCTCCTTCATTTAAACTCACACACACACATACTTCCTTCACTTAAACACACAAACATGCCTCTTTCACTTACACACACACATATGCCTCTCTCACACATACATACACACGTCTCCCTTACACGCACACACGCCTCTTTCACTTACAAAACGCACACACACAAACACATGCTTCCTTCACACACACACACACACACACACACACACACACACACACACACACACACACACACACACACACACCACTTAAACATGCACACATAAAACACAGTGCTGCCAACATTTATTAAAGACCCCCCAGCACCCCTCCCCTTTCCAACTACACACAACCCCACAGTGCAGCTTGAGGCAAGTGCTGCCAGTGCCTACCTGCTGCTATCAGCCCAACGGAAGAACAGAGAGCTTCACTCGGCCAGCTCATCTGGAAGGGCCTGGCAGGAGCTGCATTCTGGAGCTCCCCCTAGCTGTAGCCACAGCCAGCTCTCTGTATATCAGGCATGTCCAAACTGCGACCCTCCAGCTTTTGAAAAACTACACATCCCAGCATGCCCTGACACAGCTTTAGCATTCTCTGACAGCAAAACTGTGTCAGGGCATGCTGGGATATGTAGTTTCACAACAGCTGGAGGGCCACAGTTTGGACATGCCTGCTGTATATACTAGGAGGCAGCCAGTGTCGGACTGCGCCATGAAGGGTCCACCAGGGAAATCCAATCACAGGGGCTCACTAAGGGGCGTTGCCATATGCTGGAAGGGGTGTGGCCATGTGACCAGAGAGGAGTGGCCAGACATTATAGGCACCACCTAGCATAGTATATAAAGAAAAAGAGCTCTACCTCGCTGCCCACTTCAACTGTTGTGTATGTGCCTGGGTTACACCAAGAGAGAACAGACAGAGGGCGGGATGTGACAGGTAGGGGGCTCAGGGCGGGATGTGACAGGTAGGGGGCAGAGGGCGGGATGTGACAGGTAGGGGGCAGAGGGCGGGATGTGACAGGTAGGGGGCAGAGGGCGGAATGTGACAGGTAGGGGGCAGAGGGCGGGATGTGACAAGTAGGGGGCGGAGGGCGGGATGTGACAGGTAGGGGGCAGAGGGCGGAATGTGACAGGTAGGGGGCAGAGGGCGGGATGTGACAGGTAGGGGGCAGAGGGCGGAATGTGACAAGTAGGGGGCGGAGGGCGGGATGTGACAGGTAGGGGGCTGAGGGCGGGCTGTTAAGAGGATAGGGGCAAGGGCTGTGACAGCAAATGGGCATAAGGTGAACTGTGATAGGTAGGGGATAGAGCGCGGACTGTGACAGCTATTGGGCAAAGGGCGGACTGTGGGGGTGATTTAGACCTGATCGAATGCTAGGTGTTTTGCTGCGCTGCGATCAGGTTCGGACTGCGCATGCGTATGCACCGCAACGCACAGGAGCGTCGTACGGGTCTAAAGCACATCGATGGATTTAATGAAGAATCTATTCGCACTGCTGATGGCAAGGAGATTGACAGGAAGAAGGTGTTTGTGGGTGACAACTGACCGTTTTCTGGGAGTGGTTGGAAAAATCCAGGCATGTCCAAGCGTTGGCAGGGAGGTGTCTGACGTCAATTCCGGGCACGAACAGACAGAAGTGATCGCAGCGGTTGAGTAAGTCCTGGGCAACTCAGAAACTGCACAAAACTTTTTTGTCCTGCTCGGCTGCACAAGGGTTCGCACACTTGCAAAGTGAACATACACTCCCCTATAGGTGGCGACTATCTGATCGCAGCGCTGCAAAAAATAGCTAGCGAGCGATCAGGTCTGGGGATAGAGCGTGCACTGTGACAGCTATTGGGTAGAGGGCAGACTGTGACAGGTAGGGGATAGAGCATGGACTGTGGCAGCTAGTGGACAGAGGGCGGACTGTGACAGGTAGGGGTTAGAGCGTGCACTGTGACAGCTATTGGGTAGAGGGTGGACTGTGACAGGTAGGGGTTAGAGCGTGCACTGTGACAGCTATTGGGTAGAGGGTGGACTGTGACAGGTAGGGGATAGAGCATGGACTGTGGCAGCTAGTGGACAGAGGGCAGATTGTGACAAGTAGAGAACAGAGCGTGGGGACAGAGGGTGGGTTGTGACTGATAGGGGGATAGAGTGCGGGCTGTAGTAGGTAGAGTGCAGGCTGTTCAAAGTCTTCCAGTGCCTGGCTGACAGCACAGCAGGCTGTGTGGTGGGGGGAAAGGGGGGAGGAACATGGATGGGATGGAGGAGCAAGGTGGGGGGAATTTGGGAACAAGGGGAGAGAAGAAGAAAGGGCTGTGGAGCTGGAAGGGGAAGGCTTCTTACCCTCAGTAATTGTTTGGCAGGTGCTGCCCTCCATCTGTCTGATGTGGCTGCAACCCGTAGTAGCTGCAACTCTTCCTCTGTACATCCCTGTCCCTCCATCTAGAAGTAGATGGCACATACAGTGCCAGTGGGGAAGCCTGGAGAGGAAGACCGCGCGGGAAGCTGTGCAAGTACAGAGGCGCCAGGTTAGAGGTTGTGCCTACCTGCAGAGCTGCCCGTACTGGGTCCTAGTGCCCGCAGACTAGTGTTCGTAAGTAACAGAGGCAGCGCAAAGCGTGCCTCTAATGCTATCGGACAGAATTTGGTGTGACTTATTTCCATAGTGGGGAAATCGAGTCCAGGTTGCAGCAGGGGGGCATGGTCCAGGCTGCCCGGCGTCCTCCCCACTCTGGCGCCTTAAGGTGTGTACACACAGTGAGATATTTGCTTATAGTCAAAATTGCAAGGAAAGTTAGTGCAGATCGCAAGGTGAAAGTCACCTTGCGATCCCGATGCGATGCCAATGCGCGGTCCCGCGAGGTCGGATTCTCAAGCCTAGATAGACTGTGCAGGCAAGTCAATTTTGTCTATCTCATAGAAAAGATAGTCAAAACTGACACTTAGCCAAAATCGCACATTGTCAGTATCGCAAGCACAGTCATCTATGCTTGCGATACCGACCACAGTCCCTATTACACAGTGAGAATCGGGCATAGCCCAATCTCACCGTGTGTACACACCTTAACTCTGTTGCGAATGCAGTGTGATGGTCGCGCTGGCCCTGACAACACTCCTATTACCCCCACACAGTATTGCTATATCAGCTTCAATGTAATATACCTTCATTATTAATAATACAACCCCCCAATTCAAATTAACATGCACACCCACAGATGACAATGACAGTAATCCACCCACACCCCCAGATCCAGAGCCGGATTAAGGCAGGGGCTAGAGGGGCGGCCGTCCCGGGGCCCTCACCCTATGTTTTGTAGGATTCTTCCATCAGCGGCTCAGCTGTTTAATAAAAGCGACTCAGACTTGCCTACTCTCCCGGAATGGCCGGGAGGCTCCCGAAAATCGGGTGACCCTCCCGGCCCCCCGGAAGAACAGGCAAGTCTCCCGATTTCAGGGGTTCCCCACTGCCCGGCCGCCCACTTAGCGAGTAAAGTGGGCGGTCCGGGCAGGCGATGACGCGATTCTTGTTGAATCGCGTCATCATAGCCACGCCCCCTGCTGTATAATGCCGGTAATAGCGGCATTACACAGCGGGGGCGTGGCTTACGTGACGTGATCCGCAACCACGCCCCCGTCCCGCCCCCGCCATGCCTCTGGCCCGCCCCCCTCTACACGCCCCATCACTGCCCGCCCCGCTCTTGAGCCGACCTGGCTGCTCTCTCCCGGAGAGAGCAGCCAGAAAGTCGGCAAGTATGCAGCAACCGCCGCGGAGCTCCTGTACAGTCAGTCTCGCGGGACAGGGAAATCCTGCGAGGCAGTGACTGCAAGCTGCCGGACAGCCTGCGCTCCAAGCTGCACTCTAAGTGGAGGTGTGTGTGCATATATGTGTATGTATGTATGTGGGAAGGGTGGGGGGGGGGGGTGGGGGGTGTGTGTGTGTGTGTGTGTGTGTGTACGACCCCAGGAGGGGGAGCGAGACTGTGCCAGAAATCATAGGTGGGGGCCCCCACAATCTACGTTGCCCTGGGCCCCCACCACCTTTAATCCGGCCCTGCCCAGACCTCATTAATCCACACATTGCTCTCCCCATGCACTTACCTCACCGTGAAGAAAGCTGCCTGGTCTCCCCTCTGTACACTGCGGAGCTCCAAAGGAGGAGGAGCGAGCTGGAGGGGACACACAGAAGTTGGCAGGCAGGGGGAGGATGGGGCAGGGACTAGGGGATGTGATCAGGGACAGGTAGAGAAGAATCCGGGATCGCGACTAGTGGTATTGTAACAGCTTCCCATGCAGAGCTAAGGCCATTTCTTTTTCTGTCCCGGCTGCTTGTTATTTAGCAATGGGAAAATGCTGCTCTGCCCCAGCAGTCACATACAGTAGCTGCAAGTTTACTGATGTGATCAGGGGGCATGATTCTTCTATAATGCTCCGACCAAAACTCTACTAGTGATAGTATAGTTGCTGCCCTGCTCCTGTGTCTTATCTCGACTTTCTTTGTTTGCTGCCTATCCTGACCTTTAACTTGTTTTACTGAACTCTCCTTGTCAACTGCTTGTCCTGACCTTCAGTTCCTTTTCTGCCCCAGGAGGCATCCCAATATTGGTGAACATTTTGAGCACTAAGGGAAAGGCACCTTGCTAAAAACTAAGACCTCTGGATGCCTGGTTCTAGAGATTCATGAAGTGCTCAGTGTAATCTTTAACACTACTGAGAATTCATAAGCAGCTATACTGCTTTCAAAGGGTGGCTCTATTGGCTTGATTTTGCCATGACTAAAATTAATAGTAGAAAATAATCGGGAAATACACGCCCAATTATTTTTGGATGGGGATGTATATTGCCTTCTGAAATCTGATATTATACTGGTATAAAGACAATGTCTTGCGAACCCACTTTCACGTCCCATTGGCCCTGAGGGATTGCCCAGGTGTTGTATGTCCTGAGGGGATTTCTCTGATAAATTCCCAGAGGATCCCGTTGAAATTTAGGGACATCGCCTGGCTCTCATTCCAGGGGAAGCTCTATGTTAGAGGGAACCTGAAGTTTAGAAGACCCGATCATCGTAATTGTCCACGTGAGGAGTGTCATGGTATGGAGGAAAGTATGGACCACTTCTTGCTTCAGTGTCCCTTTAATATAGCTGTTTACAAGAGAGTGTCAAGTGCTCTGGGCATTCCTTGCCTTTCTGGTTTGGATTACCAGGGGTGGGCCTATGGAGCACTCAAAGGGTATGATGGTTTTGATTTGTGCACAATTTTTTTGATAAGTCTAGCGGTTAGGTACCATTTGTGGATTACACTGTGTCAGGTTTCACTGAGAAAACAAAGTCCTTCCCTGTGGAGAAGTGGGTAGTTTTATGTTGCACGAGGTGAAACGGATGATGGATTTAGAGGAGGAGAGATCGAATGCCCTTGACTGGTCCCCTTTCTGGAGTCAGCTAAAAACCCCTTTAGTGGGTGGCGGAAGGTTTCTCCTTCTCCAAGCTATAATGTGGCTTTCTATATTCTTAACTTTTGGTTAGTTGATTAGATTTTGTTATGGTTTTTGGTTTTAAAGGAATGGTTACGTACACTGGAAGGGCTATTCAGATTCATTACTCATATTTTATCTTAATGGTGGGTTAGTCCTGTTTGTATGGTCAGTGGATGGGAGTATGTGGAGGCGTGTTTGGTGTGTGTGTAGTGTATGGGTGAAGGTAGTGGGGTATGTGAGGGAGTGTGCTGGGTGGATGATTGTGGCTCAGGAACAGGTTTCGGAGGGAGTTCGGGGAGGAAGGAGGTATGGGATTAGAGGTTGTGGGGTAAGTTGGTAGAAGGTAGGGGAAAAATTGGTCATATGGTGAGAGGTTCAGAGGTCTTTTAGACTAAATTGAGACGGGTCAGAATTAATGTCCCTGTTTAAATGTTACAGCTGGAATCAAATTTTGATTTGCTGTTATGGTGAAGTTGGTTTGTTTTTTTCAAATTTTAATTATTCTATTTATTGTACCATTGTAAATATGTAAATATTTAATGTAGTGTGCAATGTTGTGAATTATACATTGCAATATATTAATACAAAAACATTTCCAATGTTTGGTAGAATTGTTTCACTGTTAAATCTAACAGGCGAAAAAGGCTCAGCCTTGCCAACAGAACAAAACTTGAATTAGATATGCTATCCACTAAAATATGTGGAAGTGAAGAATTTCTATTTTACATTGAGGTTAAGTAAGATACGCAACTGTAAAGCATGTATGTAACCGCATAGGTTCCATAGCAAACAAACCCCCCCCCCCCTTTCCGATGCCATAGATCTGGGAACGCCGTCATCTCTCTTCAGCCCCATCACACCTTCTCTCTCCAGGGAGGGGGAAGCAAAGCTTGGCCTCCCGTTCCCGGCCACATTTCCCCCGGGAGTCGCCCTTTAACATAGCAGCCCTGGCAGACGGCAGTGCACCTCTATCAGCAGCACCATGTGGGGAAGCAGATATCGGAGACGCTCTTTTCTTCCCACAGCAGCCCTGGCAGTGCACCTCTAGCAGCTGCACCATGGGGGGCACTAGCGGAGCTTGGTGTGCAGCATGGTTCCCACTACTGCCAGCCTCCCTTCTGGCCTGTGCATGGCATGAGCCCGCATTCCTTCCTCCATGACACACTGCAGCTCACCCCAAGGTGAATCATAACATATAGTGGTGAGTACTAGAGGAGCCCTGTACCCACCTATCACCCCCCTCCCCCATGTGTGACCCCCTGTACCCCCATATCTTTGTTTGGGTGACCTTCCTATACTGCCCCACCCCTGGTGAGTGACCCCCTGTACCCCCTACCCCTGTGTGTGTGACACCTTGTACGATCTACTAACCTCCCCACACCCCGTTTGCCATCCTGTACACCACTACCTCTTTGTATATGACACCCTTACCCCTGTGTCTATGACACTCTATACCCACCTATCCCACCCAGTGTGTATGATACACTGTACATCCCCCACCCCAGTATGTGTGAGACCCTGTACACCTTCCCCCCACCCCGTGTATGACACAGTGTACACCCCTACCACTGTGTGTGTGACACCAGGTACCCCCTGACCACCCCTATGTGTAATACCCTGTTACCCCACTACCTCTTTCTATATAACACCCTGAACCCCCCAGGGACGTGCGGTGAGCTAAATAGCTCAGGAGGCACTAACTAGCACCAGATCCAGATTTACATGCAATATATGAGCCAAAGCGTACATCTGGGCATTATACACAGGTGCAGCAGTATAAACTCCTGGAAATTTGGTTAGTTTTGATCAGAGATGTGCAGAAATGTTAGCCAGGTGAGGCACTGCCTCACAGGGTCTGGGACTCCAGGTCGACAACAAAAAGGTCGACACATCTTAGGTCGACGCCAATTGGTCGACACACCTTAGGTCAACATGGAAAAAGGTCGACAGGAACAAGGTCGACATGGAAAAAGGTCGACATGGGTTTTTTATGTTTTTTTGGTGTCGTTTTCTTCGTAGAGTGACCGGGAACCCCAATTAGTGCACCGCTTCGCTCGCCATGCTTCGGGCATGGTGCCTTCGCTCTGCTTCGCTCGGCACAGATTACCGTTCCAATCGTAGTCCACATGGATCGTTAAGTATGAAAAAGTTCCAAAAAAGAAAAAAATTGTGAAAAACCCATGTCGACCTTTTTCCATGTCGACCTTGTTCCTGTCGACCTAAGGTGTGTCGACCAATTGGCGTCGACCTAAGGTGTGTCGACCTTTTTGTTGTCGACCTGGAGTCCGGATACCGCCACCAACTAGTACCTTTAGTAACCCGGTGGCGAGTGAAGCGGAGCAAGCCACCCTGCCCAAAGTGTGGCGAGTGTAAATTTTCGGCCATGGCTCCTCCCCGTGGTGACGTGGTCATCCCCCTGGTGACGTCAGAGGTCCCTTACCCAACTTGGTTTTAAAACTAACCTAACATTAAGAAACACTATTATTGTATATTATTTTATTTCTGCAATTGTTGTGCACCCCCTCCGCGGTCTACAGCACCACACAGCACTATCTAACTAAGCGATCCCAGTGTCACTGTCCCACTCCCCTGCCTCACAGTGCACACTCTTCCGCTGCAGCTGCAGCAGCTCCTATATACACCGCTTGGTCACATGATCCTCCGGTGACATCACACATGAGCCCGGTCACATGACGCCATGTCATCACACGGCCTCCGCTGCTGGTGTTTCTCAGCTACAGACAGGGAACCGGCTAACGACTCACCGTAACGGGAGGAGCTGGGAGAGGTGAGCGGCGCCGCCCCCCGGCATACACAGGAGATGGGCGCAGCCCTCTGCTTACCTTGCCGTGCACCATCCGGTGACAGCTCCTAGTGTGCTGCATCCTATACACACACTGCTGCCTGTGCCCTATGTACCTGCCGCAGCACGGGGGCATAATATAAATATATATATATATATTATATGAAAATATATATATGTGTGTATGTATGTATGTATATATATATATATATATATATATATATATATATTTCTCTAACGTCCTAGTGGATGCTGGGGACTCCGTCAGGACCATGGGGAATAGCGGCTCCGCAGGAGACAGGGCACAAAAGCAAGCTTTTAGGATCACATGGTGTGTACTGGCTCCTCCCCCTATGACCCTCCTCCAAGCCTCAGTTAGGTTTTTGTGCCCGTCCGAGAAGGGTGCAATCTAGGTGGCTCTCTTAAAGAGTTGCTTAGAAAAAGTTTTTAGGTTCTTTATTTTCAGTGAGTCCTGCTGGCAACAGGCTCACTGCATCGAGGGAGAGGGACTTAGGGGAGAGAATTTCAACTCACCTGCGTGCAGGATGGATTGGATTCTTAGGCTACTGGACACCATTAGCTTCAGAGGGAGTCGGAACACAGGTCTCGCCCTGGGGTTCGTCCCGGAGCCGCGCCGCCGACCCCCTTGCAGATGCTGAAGATTGAAGAGGTCCGGAACCAGGCGGCAGAAGACTTTTCAGTCTTCCTCAGGTAGCGCACAGCACTGCAGCTGTGCGCCATTGTCTGTCAGCACACTTCCCACAGCGATCACGGAGGGTGCAGGGCGCGGGGGGGGGGGCGCCCTGGCAGCAATGTAGAATACCTGTATGGCGAAAAATACATCACATATAGCCCTTGAGGCTATATGGATGTATTTAACCCCTGCCAGACTTCACAATCTCCGGAGAAGAAGCCCGCCGAAAAGGGGGCGGGGCCTATTCTCCTCAGCACACAGCGCCATTTTCCCTCACAGAAAGGCTGAGGGGAAGGCTCCCAGGCTCTCCCCTGCACTGCACTACAGAAACAGGGTTAAAACAGAGAGGGGGGGCACTGATTTGGCGATATACATATATATTAAATGCTATATGGGAGGAACACTTATATAAGGGTTGTCCCTGTATAATTATAGCATTTTGGTGTGTGCTGGCAAACTCTCCCTCTGTCTCCCCAAAGGGCTAGTGGGTCCTGTCCTCTATCAGAGCATTCCCTATGTGTGTGCTGTATGTCGGTACGTGTGTGTCGACATGTATGAGGAAAATGTTGGTGAGGAGGCGGAGCAAATTGCCTGTAATGGTGATGTCACTCTCTAGGGAGTCGACACCGGAATGGATGGCTTACTTATGGAATTACGTGATAATGTCAACACGCTGCAAGTGGGTTGACGACATGAGACGGCCGGCGAACAAATTAGTACCGGTCCAGGCGTCTCAGACACCGTCAGGGGCTTGTAAAAACGCCCATTTACCTCAGTCGGTCGACATAGACCCAGACACGGACACTGATTTCAGTGTCGACGGTGAAGAAACAAACGTATTTTCCTTTAGGGCCACACGTAAAGGGCAATGAAGGAGGTGTTACATATTTCTGATACTCCAAGTACCACAAAGAAGGGTATTATGTGTGAGGTAAAAAAACTACCTGTAGTTTTTCCTGAATCAGATAAATTAAATGAAGTGTGTGATGATGCGTGGGTTTCCCCCGATAGAAAATTATTGGCGGTATACCCTTTCCCGCCAGAAGTTAAGGCGCATTGGGAAACACCCCTCAGGGTGGATAAGGCGCTCACATGCTTATCAGAAAAATATCCTAAAAAGTATACACACACATGCTGGTGTTATACTGTGACCAGCGATCGCCTCAGCCTGGATGTGCAGAGCTGAGGTGGCTTGGTCGGATTCCCTGACTAAAAATATTGATACCCTTGACAGGGACAGTATTTTATTGACTATAGAGCATTTAAAGGATGCATTTCTATATATACGAGATGCGCAGAGGGATATTTGCACTCTGGCATCAAGAGTAAATGCGATGTCCATATCTGCAAGAAGATGTTTATGGACACGACAGTGGTCAGGGGATGCAGATTCCAAACGGCACAAAGATGTATTGCCGTATAAAAGGGGAGGAGTTATTTGGGGTCGGTCCATGGGACCTGGTGGCCACGGCAACTGCTGGAAGATCCACCGTTTTTTACCCTAAGTCACATCTCTGCAGAAAAAGACACCGTCTTTTCAGCCTCAGTCTTTTCGTCCCTATAAGATATCTGCCCAGGGATAGAGGAAAGGGAAGAAGACTGCAGCAGGCAGCCCATTCCCAGTAACAGAAGCCCTCCACCGCTTCTACTAAGTTCTCAGCATGACGCTGGGACCGTACAGGACCCCTGGATCCTACAAGTAGTATCAAAGGGGCACAGATTGGAATGTCGAGGCGTTTCCCCCCTCGCAGGTTCCTGTAGTCTGCTGTACCAATGTCCCCCTCCGACAGGGAGGCAGTATTGAAAACAATTCACAAGCTGTATTCCCAGCAGGTGATAATAAAATTACCCCTCCTACAACAAGGAAAGGGGTATTGTTCCACACTATAGGGTGGTACTGAAGCCAGAAGGCTAGGTGAGACCGATTCTAAATCTGAAAAATTTGAACACTTACAAGGGTTCAAATCCAGATGGAGTCACTCAGAGCAGTGATAGCGAACTGGGAACAAGGGGACTATATAGTGTCCCGGGACATCAGGGATGCTTACCTCCATGTCCCAAAAATTTGCTTTTCTCACCAAGGGTACCTCAGGTTCGTGGTACAGAACTGTCACTATCAGTTTCAGACGATGCCGTTGGAGTGTCCAAGGCACCCCGGGTCTTTACCAAGGTATTGACCGAAATGAGGATTCGTCTTCAAAGAAAATGGACGACCTCCTGATAAGAACAAGGTCCAGAGAACAGTTGGAGGTCGGAGTAGCACTATCTCAAGTAGTTCTACGACAGCACGGGTGGATTCTAAATATTCCAAAACCGCAGTTGTTCCGACGACACGTCTGCTGGTCCTAGGGATGATTCTGGACACAGTCCAGGAAAAGGGTGTTTCTCCCAGAGGAGAAAGCCAGGGAGTTATCCGAGCTAATCGGGATCCTCCTAAAACCAGGAAAAGTGTCAGTGCATCATTGCACAAGAGTCCTGGTAAAAATGGTGGCTTATTACGAAGCGCTTCCATTCGGCAGATTTCACGCAAGAACTCTTCAGTGTGATCTGCTGGACAAATGGTCCGGATCGCATCTTCAGATGCATCAGCGGATAACCCTATATCCAAGGACAAGGGTGTCTCCTGTGGTGATTACAGAGTGCTCATCTTCTAGAGGGCCGCAGATTCGGCATTCAGGATGGGATGCTGGTATCCACGGAGGCCAGCCTGAGAGGCTGGGGAGCAGTCACACAGGGAAAAAATTTCCAGGGAGTGTGATCAAGTCTGGAGAATTCTCTCCACATAAATATACTGGAGCTAAGAGCAAATTTGTAATGCTATAAGCTTAGCAAGGCCTCTGCTTCAAGGTCAGCCGGTATTGATCCAGTGGGATAACATCACGGCAGTCGCCCACGTAAACAGATAGGGCGGCACAAGAAGCAGGAGGGCAGTGGTCAAAACTGCAAGGATTTTTCGCTAGACGGAAAATCATGTGATAGCACTGTCAGCAGTGTTCATTCCGGGAGTGGACGACTGGGAAGCAGACTTCCTCAGCAGGCACGACCTCCACCCGGGAGAGTGGGAACTTCATCGGAAGTTTTCCGCATGATTGTGAACCGTTGGGAAAGACCAAAGGTGGAAATGATGGCGTCCCGCCCGAACAAAAAACGGGACAGGTATTGCGCCAGGTCACGAGACCTTCAGGCGATAGCTGTGGACGTCCTGGTAACACCGTGGGTGTAACAGTCGGTGTATGTGTTCCCTCTTCTGCTTCTCATAACCAAGGTATTGAGAATTATAAGACGTAGAGGAGTAAGAACTATACTCGTGGCTCCGGATTGGCCAAGAGGGACTTGGTACCCGGAACTTCAAGAGATGCTCACAGAGGACTAATGGCCTCGGGAGCTAAGATGGGATTTGCTTTCAGCAAGAACCATGTCTGTTCCAAGAGGAACCGTGGCATCTGCCTCTAAGAAAGGACCTGCTCCAGCAGGGACCTTGTCTGTTCCAAGACTTACCGCGACTGCGTTTGACGGCATGGCGGTTGAACGCCGGATCCTAAGGGAAAAGGCATTCCGGAAGAGGTCATACCTACCCTGGTCAAAGCCAGGAAGGAGGTGACCGCACAACGTTATCACCACATGTGGTGAAAATATGTTGCGTGGGTGAGGCCAGGAAGGCCCCATGAAAAAATTTCAACTAGGTCGATTTCTGCACTTCCTGAAAACAGGAGTGTCTATGAGCCTCAAATTGGGGTCCATTAAGGTTCAAGTTTCGGCCCTGTAGATTTTCTTCCAGAAAAATTGGCTTCAATTCCTGAAGTCCAGACGTTTGTCAAGGGAGTATTGCATATACAGCCCCTTGTGTGCCTCCAGTGGCACCGTGGGATCTCAACGTAGTGTTGGGATTCCTCAAATCATATTGGTTTGAACCGATCAAATCTGTGGATTTGAAATATCTCACATGGAGGACCATGTTGTGGCCCTGGCCTCGGCCAGGCGATTGTCAGAATTGGGGGCTTTGTCTTAAAAAAAAGCTCATATTTGTTTTTCCATTCGGACAGGGCAGAACTGCGGACTCGTCCCCAGTTTCTTCCTAAGGTGGTGTCAGCGTTTCGCCTGAAACAACATATTGTGGTGCCTGCGGCTACTAGGGACTTGGAGGACTCCAAGTTGCTAGACGTTGTCGGGGCCCTAAAAATATATATATATATATATATATATATATATATATATATATATATATATATATATTTCCAGGACGGCTGGAGTCAGAAAGTCTGACTTGCTGTTTATATTGTATGCACCCCAAAAGATGGGTGCTCCTGCTTCTAAGCAGACTATTGCTCGTTGGATTTGTAGTACAATTCAGCTTGCACAGTCTGTGGCAGGCCTGCCACAGCCAAAATCTGTCAATGCCCATTCCACAAGGAAGGTGGGCTCATCTTGGGCGGATGCCCGAGGGGTCTCGGCCTTAAAATTTTGCCGAGCAGCTACGTGGTCAGGGGGGAACACGTTTGTAAAATTCTACAAATTTGATACCCTGGCTGAGGAGGACCTGGAGTTCTCTCATTCGGTGCTGCAGAGTCACCCGCACTCTCCCGCCCGTTTGGGAGCTTTGGTATAATCCCCATGGTCCTGACGGAGTCCCCAGCATCCACTAGGACGTTAGAGAAATAAGATTTTACTTACCGATAAATCTATTTCTCGTAGTCCGTAGTGGATGCTGGGCGCCCATCCCAAGTGCGGATTGTCTGCATTACTTGTACATAGTTATTGTTACAAAAATCGGGTTATTATTGTTGTGAGCCATCTTTTTTAGAGGCTACTTCATTGTTATCATACTGTTAACTGGGTTCAGATCACAAGTTGTACGGTGTGATTGGTGTGGCTGGTTTGGGTCTTACCCGGGATTCAAGATCCTTCCTTATTGTGTACGCTCGTCCGGGCACAGTACCTAACTGAGGCTTGGAGGAGGGTCATAGGGGGAGGAGCCAGTACACACCATGTGATCCTAAAAACTTGCTTTTGTGCCCTGTCTCCTGCGGAGCCGCTATTCCCCATGGTCCTGACGGAGTCCCCAGCATCCACTACGGACTACGAGAAATAGATTTATCGATAAGTAAAATCTTATTATATATATATATAGTTTTCCGTGCCCTCTATACCTGACAGACAAAATATATATATATATATATATATATATATATATATATATATATATATATATATATATATATATATTTTCACACACATACATTCTAGTGCATGCTCATTCTACCTCCACATTTACATTTGGTGCAGAACTAGAAGTCTCAGCATACCATCTGCAGGTTGGAGACACGCAATGTGCATAACTGTGCCCTCTTCCACACCTCTGATCATTGTTATACAATCTATAAGCAGCGTATAATAATAGTTGTCTATGGCAGTTACTTTGTATTGTATATTGTTATGTATATTCACTTCCCTGATAATTATAACACAAACACCCATTTGTGACTCAAGCTGATCATAGATCTCTTCCCATGAGCTGGGTTACCAAGCATGCCATGTCAGTGTTACATTACATAAACAACAATTACCGGTATCTAAGGTCTGTCCTGTGACCAACATGCGTGTGTAGTGGGAGCCGGGGGAAGGCGTTCACCCCTACAGTGGCTCCAACTGCAGCAAGCACCTGGACAGACCTGGGTGGAGGAACACTCTGTGCTGGGAAGGAGTAATTATATACAGTTATATAATGAATAGCAATAGCAGCACCAGCACTCAGTAGTTAAGTCAGTGCCATCCACAACAGGTAAATGCAACACGCAATAAAGGCAGCAGTCACAGGACGTATAACACTTACCTGTTGCGGTTGCAGCATCCTTTTTCTCTTGGTTGTACGTTTTGTGAGTGCCACCTCCATTGTGCATTATATATGTAGCTCATACACTGCATGATAACAGTGCAAACCAGCCATCCAATCAACTTGTTTAAACGATTATCACTTGGTGTATGGTACCGAATGATTATTCACAGGCTGAAAATGGTCTGGATCGTTCGGTTTGGTTTTCAGATTTGTCCAATACCCCCGATTTGTTCAGCTAGTTCCATACTGGGTATGCAGATCACCTCCGTACTGTATACTGTGTAATGCACAGAAGGGTAGCGGATAAGATACCGCCGCTTTGGATCCCAGCGATC
The DNA here is from genome assembly GCF_028390025.1 of Pseudophryne corroboree. NCBI lineage: Eukaryota > Metazoa > Chordata > Amphibia > Anura > Myobatrachidae > Pseudophryne > Pseudophryne corroboree. The sequence goes on along the minus strand of NC_086451.1, from coordinate 98,107,690 downwards.
ACCGCGCTGATGCTGGAATCCCGCACAGCGTTACAATGGCAGCGCCGGAATACCGGTGAGGTAGGTGATTCTCCCTCTATGAGTGTCCACAAGACCGTGCCCACAGCGTGGCGAGCACTTGCCCTGCTGCCAGCATCCTGGTGGCCAGGATACTGCTGTACGTATACTGACTCCTGGCCATCGGTATTTGTTACCGAACCCGTACAGAAGATCCAACTATCAGGTAGTTGGCTCCTCCACTGTCCCTGTTGTCTGGTCTGCTGGGCGGTGTTTGATTCCCAGCTTAAGGTGCCAATGTTTGTCATAAAATGATCTGTACTTGTTTCATTGCTTAGGGGCCTATGTATTAATAATTGCAGCAGTCCTGATCGCAACATACTTTCTGCAGCATGGTACACTGGGATTCCACAGGGAATAACATCGGGGAGTAGAGTTGGGTATTGATCCAAGGCACCAACAGGCTAAAGCTTTGACTGTTCCCAGGATGCACTGCACCGCCTCCTCTATAGTCCCGCCTCCAGGCACTGGAGCTCAGTTTGTAAGTTGGTGCCTGCAGTGCAGGTTACTAACAGGGGAGGCTGCGCTAGGCAGCCCTGAAAATAGCATTTCTCTATCGTCCTAGTGGATGCTGGGGTTCCTGAAAGGACCATGGGGGATAGCGGCTCCGCAGGAGACAGGGCACAAAAAGTAAAGCTTTTCCGATCAGGTGGTGTGCACTGGCTCCTCCCCCTATGACCCTCCTCCAGACTCCAGTTAGATTTTTGTGCCCGGCCGAGAAGGGTGCAATCTAGGTGGCTCTCCTAAAGAGCTGCTTAGAGAAAGTTTAGCTAGGTTTTTTATGTTACAGTGATTCCTGCTGGCAACAGGATCACTGCAGCGAGGGACTGAGGGGAGAAGGAGTCAACTCACCTGCGTGCAGGATGGATTGGCTTCTTGGCTACTGGACATCAAGCTCCAGAGGGACGATCACAGGTACAGCCTGGATGGTCACCGGAGCCGCGCCGCCGGCCCCCTTGCAGATGCTGAAGACAGAAGAGGTCCAGAATCGGCGGCTGAAGACTCCTGCAGTCTTCTAAAGGTAGCGCACAGCACTGCAGCTGTGCGCCATTTTCCTCTCAGCACACTTCACACGGCAGTCACTGAGGGTGCAGGGCGCTGGGAGGGGGGCGCCCTGGGAGGCAAAATGAGTACCTATAAAGGCTAAAAATACCTCACATATAGCCCTAGAGGCTATATGGAGATATTTAACCCCTGCCTGATTTCTCAAAATAGCGGGAGACGAGCCCGCCGGAAAAGGGGCGGGGCCTATCTCCTCAGCACACGGCGCCATTTCCTCTCACAGCTCCGCTGGTCAGGACGGCTCCCAGGTCTCTCCCCTGCACTGCACTACAGAAACAGGGTAAAACAGAGAGGGGGGGCAAATTTATGGCGATATTTTTATATAACAAAGCAGCTATAGGGGAGCACTTATTATAAGGCTATCCCTGATATATATATAGCGCTTTTGGTGTGTGCTGGCAAACTCTCCCTCTGTCTCCCCAAAGGGCTAGTGGGTCCTGTCTTCATTAGGAGCATTCCCTGTGTGTCTGCTGTGTGTCGGTACGTGTGTGTCGACATGTATGAGGACGATATTGGTGTGGAGGCGGAGCAATTGCCAAATATGGGGATGTCACCTCCTAGGGGGTCGACACCAGAATGGATGCCTTTATTTATGGAACTACGGGATAGTGTCAACACGCTAAAGCAGTCGTTTGACGACATGAGACGGCCGGACAATCAATTAGTGCCTGTCCAGGCGACTCAAACACCGTCAGGGGCTGTGAAACGCCCTTTGCCTCAGTCGGTCGACACAGACCCAGACACAGGCGATGACTCCAGTGGTGACGGTGACGAATCAACCGTATTTTCCAGTAGGGCCACACGTTATATGATTTTGGCAATGAAGGAGGCGTTACATTTAGCTGATACTACAGGTACCACTAAACAGGGTATTATGTGGGGTATGAAAAAACTACCTATAGTTTTTCCTGAATCAGAAGAACTAAATGACGTGTGTAATGAAGCGTGGGTTGCCCCTGATAAAAAGCTGATAATTTCAAAGAAATTATTGGCATTATACCCTTTCCCGCCAGAGGTTAGGGAGCGCTGGGAAACACCTCCTAGGGTGGACAAGGCGCTAACACGCTTATCTAAACAAGTGGCGTTACCCTCTCCTGAGACGGCCGCACTTAAAGATCCATCAGATAGGAGGATGGAAAATATCCAAAAAAGTATATACACACATGCAGGTGTTATACTACGACCAGCTGTAGCAACTGCCTGGATGGGCAGTGCGGGGGTGGTTTGGTCAGAATCCCTGATTGAAAATATTGATACCCTGGACAGGGACAATATTTTACTGTCGTTAGAACAAATAAAGGATGCATTTCTTTATTTGCGTGATGCACAGAGGGATATATGCACACTGGCATCACGGGTAAGTGCTATGTCCATTTCGGCCAGAAGAGCTTTATGGACGCGACAGTGGACAGGCGATGCGGATTCAAAACGGCATATGGAAGTTTTGCCGTATAAGGGGGAGGAGTTATTTGGAGTCGGTCTATCAGATTTGGTGGCCACGGCTACAGCCGGGAAATCCACCTTTCTACCTCAAGTCACTCCCCAACAGAAAAAGGCACCGACTTTTCAACCGCAGCCCTTTCGTTCCTTTAAAAATAAGAGAGCAAAGGGCTATTCATATTTGCCACGAGGCAAAGGTCGAGGGAAGAGACAGCAACACGCAGCTCCTTCCCAGGATCAGAAGCCCTCCCCGGCTTCTACAAAAGCTTCAACATGACGCTGGGGCTTCTCAAGCGGACTCGGGGACGGTGGGCGGTCGTCTCAAAAATTACAGCGCGCAGTGGGCTCACTCGCAAGTAGATCCCTGGATCCTGCAGATAATATCTCAGGGATACAGGTTGGAATTAGAGACAGATCCACCTCGCCGTTTCCTGAGGTCTGCTTTACCAACGTCCCCCTCCGAAAGGGAGACGGTGTTGGAAGCCATTCACAAGCTGTACTCTCAGCAGGTGATAGTCAAGGTACCTCTTCTGCAACAAGGGAAGGGGTATTATTCCACTCTTTTTGTGGTACCGAAGCCGGATGGCTCGGTAAGGCCTATTCTAAATCTGAAGTCCTTGAACCTGTACATAAAGAAGTTCAAGTTCAAGATGGAGTCACTCAGAGCAGTGATAGCGAACCTGGAAGAGGGGGACTTTATGGTATCCTTGGACATCAAGGATGCGTATCTCCACGTTCCAATTTACCCCTCACACCAGGGGTACCTCAGGTTCGTTGTACAAAACTGTCACTATCAGTTTCAGACGCTGCCGTTCGGATTGTCCACGGCACCTCGGATCTTTACAAAGGTAATGGCCGAGATGATGATTCTTCTTCGAAGAAAAGGCGTATTAATTATCCCATACTTGGACGATCTCCTAATAAGGGCGAGGTCCAGAGAACAGCTAGAGATGGGATTAGCACTGTCTCAAGAAGTGCTAAAACAGCACGGGTGGATTCTGAATATTCCAAAATCCCAGTTAATGCCGACAACTCGTCTGCTGTTCCTAGGGATGATTCTGGACACGGTTCAGAAAAAGGTTTTTCTCCCGGAGGAAAAAGCCAAGGAGTTATCCGAGCTTGTCAGGAACCTCCTAAAACCAGGAAAGGTGTCTGTACATCAATGCACAAGAGTCCTGGGAAAAATGGTGGCTTCTTACGAAGCGATTCCATTCGGCAGATTCCACGCAAGAATTTTCCAAAGGGATCTGTTGGACAAATGGTCAGGGTCGCATCTTCAGATGCACCTACGGATAACCCTGTCTCCAAGGACAAGGGTGTCTCTTCTGTGGTGGTTGCAGAGTGCTCATCTATTGGAGGGCCGCAGATTCGGCATACAGGATTGGATCCTGGTGACCACGGACGCCAGCCTGAGAGGCTGGGGAGCAGTCACACAAGGAAGAAACTTCCAGGGAGTATGGACGAGCCTGGAAACGTCTCTTCACATAAACATTCTGGAACTAAGAGCAATATACAATGCTCTAAACCAGGCAGAACCTCTGCTTCAGGGAAAACCGGTATTGATCCAGTCGGACAACATCACGGCAGTCGCCCATGTGAACAGACAGGGCGGCACAAGAAGCAGGAGGGCAATGGCAGAAGCTGCAAGGATTCTTCGCTGGGCAGAGAATCATGTGATAGCACTGTCAGCAGTGTTCATCCCGGGAGTGGACAACTGGGAAGCAGACTTCCTCAGCAGACACGATCTTCACCCGGGAGAGTGGGGACTTCATCCAGAAGTCTTCCACATGCTGGTAACCCGTTGGGAAAGACCAATGGTGGACATGATGGCGTCTCGCCTCAACAAAAAACTGGACAGGTATTGCGCCAGGTCAAGAGATCCGCAGGCAATAGCTGTGGACGCGCTGGTAACGCCTTGGGTGTACCAGTCGGTGTATGTGTTTCCTCCTCTGCCTCTCATACCAAAAGTATTGAGAATTATACGGCAAAGAGGCGTAAGAACGATACTAGTGGTTCCGGATTGGCCAAGGAGGACTTGGTACCCGGAACTTCAAGAGATGATCACGGAAGATCCGTGGCTTCTACCTCTAAGGAGGGACTTGCTTCAGCAGGGTCCCTGTCTGTTTCAAGACTTACCGCGGCTGCGTTTGACGGCATGGCGGTTGAACGCCGGATCCTAAAGGAAAGAGGCATGCCGGAAGAAGTCATTCCTACTTTGATTAAAGCAAGGAAGGAAGTAACCGTGCAACATTATCACCGAATTTGGCGAAAATATGTTGCGTGGTGCGAAGATCGGAGTGCTCCGACGGAGGAATTTCAACTGGGTCGATTCCTACATTTCCTGCAATCAGGATTGTCAATGGGTCTCAAATTGGGATCTATTAAGGTTCAAATTTCGGCCCTGTCGATTTTCTTTCAAAAAGAATTGGCTTCAGTCCCTGAAGTCCAGACCTTTGTTAAGGGAGTGCTGCATATACAGCCTCCTGTGGTGCCTCCAGTGGCACCGTGGGATCTAAATGTGGTTTTGGACTTCCTAAAATCTCATTGGTTTGAACCACTAAAAAAGGTGGATTTGAAATATCTCACATGGAAAGTGACCATGCTTCTAGCCCTGGCTTCTGCCAGGAGAGTGTCAGAATTGGCAGCTTTATCTTACAAAAGCCCATATCTGATTTTCCATTCGGACAGGGCAGAACTGCGGACTCGTCCGCATTTTCTCCCTAAGGTGGTGTCAGCATTTCATCTGAACCAGCCTATTGTAGTGCCTGCGGCTACAAGTGACTTGGAGGACTCCAAGTTACTGGACGTTGTCAGAGCATTAAAAATATATATTGCAAGGACAGCTGGAGTCAGAAAATCTGACTCGTTGTTTATATTGTATGCACCCAACAAGATGGGTGCTCCTGCGTCTAAGCAGACGATTGCTCGTTGGATCTGTAGCACAATCCAACTTGCACATTCTGTGGCAGGCTTGCCACAGCCTAAATCTGTAAAGGCCCACTCCACAAGGAAGGTGGGCTCATCTTGGGCGGCTGCCCGAGGGGTCTCGGCATTACAACTTTGCCGAGCAGCTACGTGGTCAGGGGAGAACACGTTTGTAAAATTTTACAAATTTGATACTCTGGCTAAGGAGGACCTGGAGTTCTCTCATTCGGTGCTGCAGAGTCATCCGCACTCTCCCGCCCGTTTGGGAGCTTTGGTATAATCCCCATGGTCCTTTCAGGAACCCCAGCATCCACTAGGACGATAGAGAAAATAAGATTTTACTTACCGATAAATCTATTTCTCGGAGTCCGTAGTGGATGCTGGGCGCCCATCCCAAGTGCGGATTATCTGCATAAGTTGTACATAGTTATTGTTAACTAATTCGGGTTATTGTTAAAGGAAGCCATCTTTCAGAGGCTCCGCTGTTATCATACTGTTAACTGGGTTTAGATCACAAGTTGTACGGTGTGATTGGTGTGGCTGGTATGAGTCTTACCCGGGATTCAAAATCCTCCCTTATTGTGTACGCTCGTCCGGGCACAGTACCTAACTGGAGTCTGGAGGAGGGTCATAGGGGGAGGAGCCAGTGCACACCACCTGATCGGAAAAGCTTTACTTTTTGTGCCCTGTCTCCTGCGGAGCCGCTATCCCCCATGGTCCTTTCAGGAACCCCAGCATCCACTACGGACTCCGAGAAATAGATTTATCGGTAAGTAAAATCTTATTTTCTAGAAGACTTTAAGGGCCACAGCACAAGCACTAGTTGCAGTGTATGTCATGTTGACATTCTGTGCTGTGGTTTCATCACCTCCTTCAGCGGCGCTGAATACTCCCACGGCCTGGTTCCCAGGTACTTACAGCGGAGGCACACATCACCGCTGCTGCTCTCTTGGATCGCGTGGCCACACTTCAGGGAGGAGGTAAGAGGGTCCCCGAGGTGGGACCCGCCGGTAAATCGCGATCCGGCCGCTGTCCCAGGCGACACTGTGTCCGTGCAGGGACCCCACTATTTCCACCAGGGCAGGGAGCACAGGTCGGATTTACAAAAATCCGTTTGTTATAGGCTTTATAGTACCCGGTGGTGAAGTCCAGCAGAGGGGATAAGGCGCTGACCTGTAGCCTCTCCCCCCAACTAGCTACAGCAGGTGTTCCCGCCCTGGAGCTGCATTTCTCTCCCTCACTCCATGTCAGCGTTTGGGCGCCATTTCACATAGCTGTGCTGATCCTGGGACTGCTGGACGCTGTCTCCTATGTAAAGCCGCTTGCCTCATCAGCGCTGTGCATTTACAGGACACTTAAGTATTCTCCATGTCGTTTAGACAGCGTTAGTTAAGAACAAGTGCATTACTATATGAATATTTAGTACAAGTATTCTGTGATATACATCCAATGTTTACTGTGCATTGTTATAGCTGTATGCATACATTTCTATATGTAGTATTACTAGTCCAGTGCAGTTTTATTGGTTATATGTAATAATTTCTGCATTGTACCTGTGACTGTGTGTGCCTATAGCTGCTGTGTGGTTTCTATTCTGTGTATCACACATATTGCGATCACTATATTCTGTACCCTGGGGGGCTAAGTCCGTCAGGGTCTCATATACCATATAGTGTTCCACAGGATATACTGTTTTGTATTTTTCACTGTGTGTTTCGGTCACCTCACACAACTTAAATCCTCTGTTTGTGCTTTACATTTGCTGTCACATAATACAGGTTTTTTTTTGCAGGTGTTGTTTTTGTCTGGCTATATTGTACTGTTGCACCCTAAGGCTACATTCCCAATAATGTCTGCTACACAGGGCGGGAAATCCGCAGACGCTCCTGCATCATGCAGTGCTGGCGCCACGGATTTGACTGAGGAAAAGGTTTAAGCTGAGGGTTCAAGTACTGGGTGCCCTGCACCTTCCAGTCAGTCTGCAGCACCTGTGGCTAATCAAGACCCACCTTGGGCTGCTTTTTCAAATATGCTGACTACGCTTGTAACACGACTTATGCCCCCTGTGGGACCTCCTGTGCCATTACAGCCACATATTGTCCCTGTAGTTAATCCGCCATGGGCGGATACTCTGTCAACCCAATTACAGCAATTAAGTCAGTCCTTGGTTAAACACAAACCTAACACTCGCCCTACTGGGACCAAAGGGTCCTCTAAGCAGGCCATTTCTCTAACGTCCTAAGTGGATGCTGGGACTCCGTAAGGACCATGGGGAATAGCGGCTCCGCAGGAGACTGGGCACAAAAGTAAAAGCTTGAACTAGCTGGTGTGCACTGGCTCCTCCCCCTATGACCCTCCTCCAAGCCTCAGTTAGATTTTTGTGCCCGAACGAGAAGGGTGCATGCTAGGTGGCTCTCCTGAGCTGCTTAGAGTAAAAGTTTATTTTAGGTTTTTTATTTTCAGTGAGTCCTGCTGGCAACAGGCTCACTGCATCGTGGGACTAAGGGGAGAAGAAACGAACTCACCTGCGTGCAGAGTGGATTGGGTTTCTTAGGCTACTGGACATTAGCTCCAGAGGGACGATCACAGGTTCAGCCTGGATGGGTCCCGGAGCCGCGCCGCCGGCCCCCTTACAGAGCCAGAAGAACGAAGAGGTCCGGTGAAATCGGCGGCAGAAGACGTTCCTGTCTTCAACTAAGGTAGCGCACAGCACTGCAGCTGTGCGCCATTGCTCTCAGCACACTTCACACTCCGGTCACTGAGGGTGCAGGGCGCTGGGGGGGAGCGCCCTGAGATGCAATAAAAACAGAAATACCTTAGGATGGCAAAAGAAATACATCACATATAGCTCCTGGGCTATATGGATGTATTTAACCCCTGCCAGTTTTCCAGAAAAAAGCGGGAGATAAGGCCGTCGTGAAGGGGCGGAGCCTATCTCCTCAGCACACAAGCGCCATTTTCCCTCACAGTTCCGCTGGAAGGACGGCTTCCTGACTCTCCCCTGCAGTCCCTACAGAATCAGGGTAAAAACGAGAGAGGGGGGGCACTATTGGCAGCTAAATTATAAACAGCACCTATAAAAGGGAGTAACACTTATATAAGGTTATCCCTATTGATATATATATATAGCGCTCTGGTGTGTGCTGGCAAACTCTCCCTCTGTCTCCCCAAAGGGCTAGTGGGGTCCTGTCCTCTATCAGAGCATTCCCTGTGTGTGTGCTGGGTGTCGGTACGATTGTGTCGACATGTATGAGGAGGAAAATGGTGTGGAAGCAGAGCAATTGCCTGTATTAGTGATGTCACCCCCTAGGGAGTCGACACCTGACTGGATGGTTGTATTTAAAGAACTACGTGACAATGTCAGCACTTTACAAAAAACTGTTGACGACATGAGACAGCCGACAAATCAATTAGTGCCTGTCCAGGCGTCTCAGACACCGTCAGGGGCGATAAAACGCCCGTTACCTCAGTGGGTCGACACAGACCCAGACACGGATACTGAGTCCAGTGTCGACGGTGAGGAGACAAACGTAATGTCCAGTAGGGCCACACGTTACATGATCACGGCAATGAAGGAGGCATTGAACATTTCTGACACTACAAGTACCACAAAGAAGGGTATTATGTGGGGAGTGAAAAAACTACCAGTAGCTTTTACTAAGTCAGATGAATTAAATGAGGTGTGTGATAAAGCGTGGGTTACCCCGATAAAAAAGTGCTAATTTCTAATAAATTATTGGCACTATACCCTTTCCCGCCAGAGGTTAGGGCGCGTTGGGAAACACCCCCTAGAGTAGATAAAGCGCTCACACGTTTATCTAAACAAGTAGCGTTACCGTCTCCTGATATGGCCGCCCTCAAAGAACCAGCGGATAGAAGGCTGGAAAATATCCTGAAGGGTATATACACACATACTGGTGTTATACTGCGACCAGCAATCGCATCAGCCTGGATGTGCAGTGCTGGAGTTGCGTGGTCGGATTCCCTGACTGAAAATATTGATACCCTGGATAGGGACAGTATATTACTAACTATAGAGCATTTGAAGGATGCATTACTATATATGCGTGATGCACAGAGGGATCTTTGCACCCTGGCATCAAGAGTGAGTGCTATGTCCATTTCTGCCAGAAGAGCGTTATGGACGCGACAGTGGTCAGGGGATGCGGATTCCAAACGACATATGGAAGTATTGCCGTTTAAAGGGGAGGAGTTATTTGGGGCCGGTCTATCGGACCTGGTGGCCACGGCAACGGCCGGAAAGTCCACCTTTTTACCCCAGGTCACCTCTCAGCAGAAAAAGACACCGTCTTTTCAAACTCAGTCCTTTCGTCCCCATAAGTACAGGCGGGCAAAAGGCCACTCATTTCTGCCCCGGGGCAGAGGAAGAGGAAAAAGACTGCACCAGGCAGCCTCTTCACAGGAGCAGAAGCCCTCCTCTGCTTCTGCCAAGTCTTCAGCATGACGCTGGGGCTTTACAAGCGGACTCGGACACGGTGGGGGCCCGTCTCAAAAATTTCAACGCGCAGTGGGCTCACTCGCAAGTGGACCCCTGGATTCTGCAGGTAGTATCACAGGGGTACAAACTGGAATTCGAGACGTCTCCCCCTCGCCGGTTCCTGAAGTCTGCTCTACCAAAGTCTCCCTCCGACAGGGAGGCAGTTTTGGAAGCCATTCACAAGCTGTATTCCCAGCAGGTGATAATCAAGGTACCTCTCCTACAACAGGGAAAGGGTATTATTCCACGTTGTTTGTGGTACCGAAGCCGGACGGCTCGGTGAGACCAATTTTAAATCTAAAATCCTTGAACACTTACATAAAGAGGTTCAAATTCAAGATGGAGTCACTCAGAGCAGTGATAGCAAACCTGGAAGAAGGGGACTATATGGTGTCTCTGGACATCAAAGATGCTTATCTCCACGTCCCAATCTACCCTTCTCACCAAGGGTACCTCAGGTTTGTAGTACAAAACTGTCATTATCAGTTTCAGACGCTGCCGTTTGGATTGTCCACGGCACCTCGGGTCTTTACCAAGGTAATGGCCGAAATGATGATTCTTCTTCGAAGAAAAGGCGTTTTAATTATCCCTTACTTGGACGATCTCCTGATAAGGGCAAGGTCCAGGGAACAGTTAGAAGTCGGAGTAGCACTATCTCAGTTAGTGTTACGTCAGCACGGGTGGATTCTAAATATTCCAAAATCGCAGCTGATTCCAACGACACGTCTCCTGTTCCTAGGAATGATTCTGGACACAGTCCAGAAAAAGGTGTTTCTCCCAGAGGAGAAGGCCAGGGAGTTATCCGAGCTAGTCAGGAATCTCCTAAAACCAGGCCAGGTGTCAGTGCATCAGTGCACGAGGGTCCTGGGAAAAATGGTGGCTTCTTACGAAGCGATTCCATTCGGAAGATTCCATGCAAGAACGTTTCAGTGGGATCTTCTGGACAAATGGTCCGGATCGCATCTTCAGATGCATCAGCGGATAACCCTGTCGCCAAGGACAAGGGTGTCTCTTCTGTGGTGGCTGCAGAGTGCTCATCTACTAGAGGGCCGCAGATTCGGCATTCAGGATTGGATCCTGGTGACCACAGATGCCAGCCTGAGAGGCTGGGGAGCAGTCACACAGGGACAAAATTTCCAGGGCTTGTGGTCAAGCATGGAAACATCTCTTCATATAAACATTCTGGAACTAAGGGCCATTTACAATGCCCTAAGTCAAGCAAAACCCCTGCTTCAGGGTCAGGCGGTATTGATCCAATCGGACAACATCACGTCAGTCGCCCACGTAAACAGACAGGGCGGCACGAGAAGCAGGAGGGCGATGGCAGAAGCTGCAAGGATTCTTCGCTGGGCGGAGAATCATGTGATAGCACTGTCAGCAGTGTTCATTCCGGGAGTGGACAACTGGGAAGCGGACTTCCTCAGCAGACACGACCTTCACCCGGGGGAGTGGGGACTTCATCCAGAAGTCTTCCAAGAGATGGTAAACCGTTGGGAAAAACCAAAGGTGGACATGATGGCGTCCCGTCTCAACAAAAAACTAGTCAGATATTGCGCCAGGTCAAGGGACCCTCAGGCAATAGCGGTGGACGCTCTGGTAACACCATGGGTGTACCAGTCAGTGTATGTGTTCCCTCCTCTGCCTCTCATACCAAAAGTACTGAGAATCATAAAAAGGAGAGGAGTAAGAACTATACTCGTGGTTCCGGATTGGCCAAGAAGGACTTGGTACCCGGAACTTCAAGAGATGCTCACGGAGGACCCGTGGCCTCTACCTCTAAGAAAGGACCTGCTCCAGCAGGGACCTTGTCTGTTCCAAGACTTACCGCGGCTGCGTTTGACGGCATGGCGGTTGAACGCCGGATCCTGAAGGAAAAAGGCATTCCAGAAGAAGTCATCCCTACCCTGATAAAGGCCAGGAAGGATGTAACCGCGAAACATTATCACCGCATTTGGCGAAAATATGTTGCGTGGTGTGAGGCCAAAGAGGCCCCTACAGAGGAATTTCAACTGGGTCGCTTCCTACATTTCCTGCAAACAGGACTGTCTATGGGCCTAAAATTAGGGTCCATTAAGGTTCAAATTTCGGCCCTGTCGATTTTCTTCCAAAAAGAACTGGCTTCAGTGCCTGAAGTCCAGACGTTTGTCAAAGGGGTACTGCATATACAGCCTCCTTTTGTGCCCCCGGTGGCACCTTGGGATCTCAATGTGGTTTTGGGGTTCCTAAAATCACATTGGTTTGAACCACTCACCACTGTGGAATTAAAATATCTCACATGGAAGGTGGTAATGCTGTTAGCCCTGGCTTCAGCCAGGCGTGTCTCAGAATTGGCGGCTTTATCTTATAAAAGCCCTTACCTGATTTTTCACACGGATAGGGCAGAATTGAGGACTCGTCCTCAATTTCTCCCAAAGGTGGTTTCAGCGTTTCACGTGAACCAGCCTATTGTGGTGCCTGCGGCTACTAGGGACTTGGAGGACTCCAAGTTACTGGACGTAGTCAGGGCCCTGAAAATATATATTTCCAGGACGGCTGGAGTCAGGAAATCTGACTCGCTGTTTATCCTGTATGCACCCAACAAGCTGGGTGCTCCTGCTTCTAAGCAGACGATTGCTCGTTGGATTTGTAGTACAATTCAGCTTGCACATTCTGTGGCAGGCCTGCCACAGCCAAAATCTGTAAAAGCCCATTCCACAAGGAAGGTGGGCTCATCTTGGGCGGCTGCCCGAGGGGTCTCGGCTTTACAACTTTGCCGAGCAGCTACTTGGTCAGGGGCAAACACGTTTTCTAAATTCTACAAATTTGATACCCTGGCTGAGGAGGACCTGGAGTTCTCTCATTCGGTGCTGCAGAGTCATCCGCACTCTCCCGCCCGTTTGGGAGCTTTGGTATAATCCCCATGGTCCTTACGGAGTCCCAGCATCCACTTAGGACGTTAGAGAAAATAAGAATTTACTTACCGATAATTCTATTTCTCATAGTCCGTAGTGGATGCTGGGCGCCCATCCCAAGTGCGGATTGTCTGCAATACTTGTATATAGTTATTGTTACAAAATTCGGGTTATTATTGTTGTGAGCCATCTTTTCAGAGGCTCCTTCGTTTATCATACTGTTAACTGGGTTCAGATCACAGGTTGTACGGTGTGATTGGTGTGGCTGGTATGAGTCTTACCCGGGATTCAATATCCTTCCTTATTATGTACGCTCGTCCGGGCACAGTATCCTAACTGAGGCTTGGAGGAGGGTCATAGGGGGAGGAGCCAGTGCACACCAGCTAGTTCAAGCTTTTACTTTTGTGCCCAGTCTCCTGCGGAGCCGCTATTCCCCATGGTCCTTACGGAGTCCCAGCATCCACTACGGACTATGAGAAATAGAATTATCGGTAAGTAAATTCTTATTTTCTTCCTCACAATCCACTAATATTTCGGATGATTTCTCCGATGAGAATGGGTATTATACTGATCCTTCTGATACGGATACAGTTGTTTCTGATGAGGAATCTACAACTCAGGTTGATGTTCCTGAACTAGTGGAGGCTATCAAGCTGATTCTCCAAATTGATGATGAGATTGAACCTCCTACTATGTCTAAGAAACCTGATAAGTTTAAACGTCAGAAGGTTGCTGAAGTAGTTTTACCTCATTCTGACCTCTTAATTGACATACGCCAAGAAGCTTGGTTTTCTCCAGGAAAGAAATTTTCTCTGTCTAAAAGGATGTTGGCTCGTTATCCTATCCCTGCGGAATTGAGTAACAAGTGGGAAACTACACCGCCGGTGGGCTTTCACGTCTCCCGTCTAGTGGTGTCTTCTACTCTGCCTGTCACCACTGTCACTTCACTGAAGGAACCGACGGATAAGCGTGTGGAGGAATGTCTGAAGTCTATCTACACACTTACCGGTGCTGTACATAGACCCACTATGGCAGCCTCTTGGGCTGCAAAACCTATTGAAGCATGGCTTCAGGCAGTTGAGAATGAGCTACCTCTAAATTTTTCTGACACTGCCAGACAATATCTGTCGTATATTACCACAACCTCTCACTATATTCAGGAGGCTGCCTCTGATGCCGGTATAATGGCGACCAAGGCGTCTACTACGTCTATCCTGGCTCGCCGGATTTTATGGTTAAGGTTCTGGAAAGTGGACCTGGACTCCAAAAAGACCTTGGAGGTGCTCCCCTTTAAGGGGGATATACTATTTGGGGAGGATCTGAACAAGATCGTGACTGACTTGGCAACAGCCAAGACTGCATGTCTCCCAAGTACCAATCCTTCTGCTCCGAAGGCTAAGAGTACCACTTTTAGTTCCTTTCGACCTCCAGGTAAAGCAAAGGGTCAGGCGTATCCGAGAGGCTCGTACTTCCAAAACCACCAAGCCCAAGTCTAAGCAATCTTAGGCCGCCCGTCAGCCTGCTTCCAAACAGGACAAGCCTGCAGCATGACAGGGCGGGCCTCCCCCTGGGGGACCCCAGGGTGGGAGTCCGACTTCTGCGGTTCGCCCAGGCCTGTTAAGGACCACTTCGGACGCCTGGGTGCGGGAAGTTGTCTCTCACGGGTACGCAATCTCTTTCAAGAGATGCCCCACTCAACGGGTCTGCTCAACGGTTATCCCTTCGGATCCGCTGAAAGCTCAAACTCTACGCTTGGTTGTACAATCTCTCCTAGATACTGTCATGATTGTGCCATTTACCTCTGTCTCAAAGAGGCAGGGGTTACTATTCGACCCTGTTTCTAGTCCCGAAACCAAATTGGTCCTCCCGGCCTATACTCAACCTCAAATCTTTGAACAAATTTGTGAGGGTATCCAAATTCCGTATGGAAACTCTGCACTCTATTGTACTGGCTATGGAGCCCAAGGACTATATGGTATCCCTGGTAAGCATTTACAGGATGCTTACCTGCACATACCTATTGCCATGTCGCATCAGCAATATCTGCGGTTTGCTTTTAGCAACCTACATGATCAATTCCAGGCCTTGCCTTTCGGACTGACCATGGCTCCTCTGATTTTTACCAAGGTCATGGCAGTCATGACGGCTCTTCTCCGCCGTCAGGGTGTCAGGATCATGCCATATCTGGACGACTTGCTGATCTTGGCGAATTCCCCAGAGGTTCTCCTCAGTCATCTGGGACGGACGGTCCAATTCCTCCAAGCGAACGGGTGGCTCATCAACTGGAAGAAGTCCTCGCTGGTTCCTGCTTAGAGCATGGTGCACCTAGAGGCATTGCTAGAGACACACAACCAACGATTGTTCTGGTCTCCAAAGAAAGTCCTGAAACTTCAGGACAGGATCAGATACTTCCTCTCTCGCCAGAGAGTGTCAGTACACTCGGCGATGCAAGTACTAGGCCTCATGGTGTCGGCATTCGAAATGGTAGAGTTTGCTCAATTTCATTCCCTCCTTCTGCAACGATGAATCCTTTCCAAGTGGAACGGCCTGCCTCACCAGATCAGGTCTCAAATGATCTCCTTAACTCCGGAGGTTCGTCTGTCATTGAGCTTGTGGCTTCAGGACCAACAGTTGAGCAGAGGCCGTCCCTTCTGGATCTCCAACTGGGTCCTCCTAACAGTAGACGTCAGTCTGCAGGGTTGGGGCGCAGTGTTGGAGCAACACTCTCTCCAGGGTCGGTAGACCAAGGAGGAATCTCTCCTCCCAATAAACATTATAGAACTGCGAGCAGTGTTCAATGCGTTGACACTGGCCCTGTCTCTGGTACAGAACAGGCCTGTTCAAGTACAACCCAACAACGCCACCATGGTGGCGTACATAAATCATCAAGGTGGCACTCGAAGTCGCATGGCAATGATGGAAATGTCAAAAATTCTCCAGTGGGCGGAACGACATCTGCCAGCATATCGGCAGTGTTCATTCCGGGAGTCCTCAACTGGCGCCCACCCTGATGCACCTAGCTTCTATGGGTTTGTATGGCATTAGCTGCTGGTCCCTTCTCCTGTGGTGAGAATGTGGTTCTATTTGACTAACATCTACCCTCTCTTTTAACTGCTTCTGCATTGGACTAGTTAACGAAACTGAGCTCACAGTGCCTGGAGGCGGGGTTATAGAGAAGGCCCCAGTGCATCCTGGGACAGCCTAAAGCTTTTAGCCTGTTGGTGCCTCTGGATCAAGATCCAATCTACACCCTGATGTTTCCCTGTGGAACCCAGTGTATCTCGCAGATAACCTTACCATTGTAAACTCTCTATCATAACTCCTTTTTTTTCGTCTAAAGCAGTGGTTCTTAACCTGAGTTCGATCGAACCCCAGGGGTTCGGTGAGTCAGTCTCAGGGGTTCGGCGGAGGTGTGTGTGTCCATTCCATTCACCAGGTTTGCCAGGTGCATTAATATACCTTTGGCATTCACACAATACTTTTATGGTATTTTCAATGTTTCACCATCAGAAACTGAAGGCTGTTGACGAATGGCAAAAAATGCCATACATGGCACGACCTGGCAGCCCTGCCGTTCACCCCACTCGTATGATTCGTGACGTCACGCTCAGCATGGTCATCATTGGCTGCTCGCTTGGTCTTGATATCTGTGCTGCAGGGAACTTGGTGCGCTCAGTCATCGACTTGTGACTGTCGTGATTGTACGTCATTTGTGACTTCCTTTTTAATATTCCAATCCCTTCGTACTATCTCGAGCAAAATAAGAAAGTGGTCGGACGAATACGTGCAATATGGATTCACGTGTATAACGGAATGTGATGGAAGTCAGCGTTTTCAATGCATGATTTGAAATGCCAAGTTGAGCAATTCTTGTCTAGCACTGGCAAAACTAAGTTAACACTTCCTAAAGCTGCATGGAGATGGGAAATACAAGAACACAACACTTGCTGAATTCAAGATGAAAAGAGCCAGATTCGATGAAAGGGCTACTCTGCCTGTTTTCGTCTTTGTACCCATCGACAAACCGATCTTAACAGCTTCATACCAAGTTGCGTACCTGAATGCAAAGCAGGGAAAACCACACACCATTGGTGAAATACTCGTAAAACCAGCTGCGTTGAAGATGGCGAATATCATGCTGGGAAAAGCTGCTGAAAATAAGTTGTCCCAAATTCCTCTTTCAAATGACACCATCAGCAGCAGAATAGAGGACATGAGCAATGACATCTTGGCTCAAGTAGTTGCAGATCTGATTTCAAGCCCAGCAAAATTCAGCCTCCAACTCGACGAGACCACCGATGTTTCCGATCTAAGTCAGCTTGTTGTATTTGTGCGCTATGTGAAAGACGACATGATAAAGGAAGATTTTTTTTTCTATTCTGTAAGCCTCTTATAACAAAAACTAAGGCAGCCGACGTGAAGAAACTTGTGGATGACTTCTTCAGAGACAACGATCTTTTGTGGGATATAGTTTCTGCAATTTGTTCGGACGGAGCTCCAGCCATGCTGGGACGAAACTCTGGTTTTGGTGCGCTGGTGAAAGTTGCTGCACCACACATCATACGCACTGTGTTCTGCACAGGCATGCGTTGGCAGCAAAAACTTTGCCCCCAAAACTGGCAGAAGTATTAAAAATTGTAGTGGAATGTGTGAACTATGGGGTCATTCCGAGTTGTTCGCTCGTTATTTTTTTCTCGCAACGGAGCGATTAGTCGCTAATGCGCATGCGCAATGTCCGCAGTGCGACTGCGCCAAGTAAATTTGCTATGCAGTTAGGTATTTTACTCACGGCATTACGAGGTTTTTTTCTTCGTTCTGGTGTTCGTAATGTGATTGACAGGAAGTGGGTGTTTCTGGGCGGAAACTGGCCGTTTTATGGGAGTGTTGGAGAAAACGCTACCGTTTCTGGGAAAAACGCGGGAGTGGCTGGAGAAACGGGGGAGTGCCTGGGCGAACGCTGGGTGTGTTTGTGACGTCAAACCAGGAACGACAAGCACTGAACTGATCGCACTGGCAGAGTAAGTCTCGAGCTACTCAGAAACTGCACAGAGAAGTCTTTTCGCAATTTTGAGAACCTTTCGTTCGCAATTTTGATAAGCTAAGATTCACTCCCAGTAGGCGGCGGCTTAGCGTGTGCAAAGCTGCTAAAAGCAGCTTGCGAGCGAACAACTCGGAATGAGGGCCTATGTGCGAAATAGTGCTCTGAAGCACCACATCTTCAAAGAGCTGTGTAATGAAATTGACTCACTAACATTCGGTGGTTTTCCCGGGGAAAGGTGCTGAATCGTGTGTTTGCCATGCGTGTGGTATTAGCCCTGTTTTCGCGAGAGCACCAACATTGTCATGCAGATTGCTTCGAAAATTCTGAGTTCATTCTCATTTTGGCATACATGGCCGATATCTTCGATGCTCTTAATCAGCAGATGCAGGTGGATGGAGTCAACATTATCGAAGCGGAAGAAAACCTGATGGCCTTTCAAAAAAAGCTGCAGGTATGGAAACGACGAACAGAGAATGATAACTTTGCAAACTTTCCCCTGCTGGACAACTGTAAGTAAGATCGAAGATGAGTTTGGAATCGGAGACCTTTCTGTACCCGGGGAACTGAAGTAAGCAATTGCCATGCACTTAGATGAGCTCGCAGTGTCTCTCAACGGATACTTCCCCACCAGAGAGTCATATCCAGCATGGGTGAGACAGCCGCTCACGTTTAGTGTTGCTACAGCAGTTGTCAATGATGAGTACCTCGACGAAATCATTAAACTTCAGCAGAGCCCGGTTCAACAGCAACTCTTCAGAACAACAACGCTCTCAACGTTTTGGTGTCACCAAATCGTACCGTACCCTCTTATTGCTAAGAAAGCCCTGAGATACTCTTACCGTTTGTTACAATGTGTCTTTGCGAGCAATCCTTTTCGAGGATGGTAGACATAAAAATGAAGAAAAGGAACAGACTTTGTTGCGAAAATGATATGAGAGTGGCACTTGCCAAGGTGAAGCCGCACATTTCTGAACTTGTCTCTAAAAGGCAACAGCAAAAGTCACATTGATTTGCAGTAAATATTCATTGAGTTATGTTTTTGTGTGACATTCATGTTTTGTTCTTTGAACACAGTGATTTTATGAGCAACTGATGCATGGTTCATTTTGTGCACTAATAAAATATGTATCTCTATGTTTTTAATTTTTTTTTTAAATTTTTCCAACTATGAAGGGTTCGGTGAATGCATGTATGAAACTTGCACGGTTCAGTACCTCCAACAAGGTTAAGAACCACTGGTCTAAAGTGACTGGAGATAACCGGGGCGATATTCAGTTGTGTCACTTTATCGACCATGCGTAAAGCAGCTAAACCCGACCAAAGTGCTGGGCGCGATCGTGAAAAGTGCCCTTTGAGCGCCCGTCACTTTTTGCGCATTTCAGCTCACCACCCCGGGGGAGTGTGAGCTGAAATGCAGACGCCGGCAACCATCGCACCCTAACCGAGCTACAATTGAATAGCTCCGTTTCCGCGCCGTCTACTAGTGAAGATGAAGAATATTTGCAGTCTGCTGTTTCAAATAGAAAATGCTTCTGGACTTTATTTTCAATTACAGCAGGGCTGGCTACAGAGGCAGTCCTCTCCAACTGGGCTATAGCAGTTTTGGCAGTAACTAGATTATGACTCATAAAATATCAATCGCCACGGTACAAATCCCCAGGGTAGAAATGAGACAGAGTAGTCAGAGGCTCTACAGAATACTCACCCCTATTACTCTACTAATCATGAGGAATACTTCAGTCCAGAGTGACTGGAAAAGAGGGCATGACCAAAAAACATGCTATATATCACCCACACACATCCACGGTTCTTCCAACAGTACTTGGTAATGGAAGGCCAGATTTTGTGCTGCCGCTCCAGGGTGAAGTACACTATCTGGTTCAGTTTATAAAACATTTTGGAGTGATTCATGCACTTAGAGATAGTAAAACAAGTACGAAATATAACCTCCCACTCATCCTCAGATAGGGTTCTGGTGAGGTCTTCTTCCACTTAATCTGAGACACTAATTTACCCTTTCTACTGTCCAAAATTTAGTAATGATACCACAAAGAAATCCCTTCTCTATGGTTAGAAGATAGCAAATGGGATAAAAGAATTCCTGGAAAGGACAGTTTTCTGAGTGGTGTAGGAAGGCAACTCTGCAAACAATGTCGCAGTGGAAGTTAATTATAGAAGTCCTGCTTCGGAACACCGTAATGTGTTTGGAGGTGGGAGAAGGGCACCAAGCTGTCCTCTAATAGGACATCGCTCAGAGAGAAGAGGCCACTTCTGGTCCTGAATTCTAATTACAAATCTGTAATTAAGTTATCAATAGTCAATACACAGACAGGGCTGGAAAAGGTAAAGACAGCTCATCGCTAGAAGTCAACAGCTTATGCCAGGCTGATAATGTAGTTTGAAAAGCCTTACAGGGACCTGACCTAGGGGGTGCCGTAGATTGTGTTAACCAAATCAAACCCGTAAAGGCAAATGGGCACATAAAATCGCTTTCTATGACTACCCTGGGTATCGGGGAGTCCATTTCCGATCAATACCTGGCTTGACTTAGAACTACACATTTTCTAATTTCTTAATTTTGGATTTCTGGTTAAGCATTTCTGCACTGTGCAAGTCTTCAAATATGCATTAAATGATCCTCAGTGATAAGGTCCTGCTCACACACGAGGAGAACTGTGTTGGGAGTTACTAGTCTAGGAACCTGTCCATCATATGAGAAAACTGTAATGATGATGATAACACTGGGGCTAGCTGTGCATTGTAGTTGTAGTAACAACCTGTACTGCACTGATACAGCTTCTTGGAACCCCATCTAGCATTATTGTATTTGTGTTCTGATTAGATTATGTATTTTGTTTCCAATCTTCAGGTCATATTTAAGAATGTTATTCTTTGTGTAGAACAGTTGTTCCAAACTTCCTCGGTTCATGGCACCCTTCGTGTCTCAGACATTTTCTGTGGCACCCCCAGGTCAAGGGGTAAATTATAAGCAGATACTCTGATTGGCGCCACCCGATTTAATACCAAATATAATAAAACAATAAATTGAAATGAATTGTCCTGGAGCCTGGGAGAATGAGGTACTTCCCAAAAAGCCTCACTGGGTTAATAGATACATTTGTGTGTGTGTGTGTTTCTCCAGCACTGGATGTCACATATACAGATGTGTCCACATACATCTATCTTCTGTGCGCTACAAGTCGCGTTACACATAATGGGGTAGTGCCGAGCGTCCCACTTTGCACCCTTTTCCATTAAAATGTTTCTTTTCGTAATTAAAATATGTGGCATGCCTATATTCTGTGTATGACTGTGGCTGCATCTGCATACGAAATGCTTCTACAGGCAAACACTGTAGCATGACATTTTTTTTATGCAGATGCAGAAGGTGGGGGAGCCACTGGACTGTGGGTTGGACAGAGGCGGAGGCAAATAGGGTGAGTGGGGAATAAGAGACCTACACAGAAAGCAAGAGCATAAAAGTGTCAGGTACCCATATTAAAGGGGTGGGTGGCAAAGGGGAAGTCGATTCTGCCCCATGTCCTAAACTTTATCAAGGTCAGAGCGGCCCAAACTTAGGGTACATATACTTTAAGTCCTGTAGAATAAGAGGACGTGAAAAATCCATGTGTAGTTTTCCACACTTTTACATTTTAACTTGGACTTTAATTCAGCTGTGTGATGGGAAAACGCAGTTGGTCGCGTTAAGAAACTACAGTACATTCTGCGTTTTGAATAATGATCCAGAGAATTCTGCAAATGATACACATAAGTGCTAACCGCGTTTTGGGTGTGAATGTATGGTACTAAAGAAGAGGCTTGTTGTAGCCCACCCAGCTATATAACAAAACCAATTATTGTATTTAATTTCACATACAACACTTAGAATAATATTGTCTTGATTTCAATGACAGGACGAAAAATATATGGTTAATACACCTAGATCATATCTAGATTCTTTTGAGATATGCACTGTGTTCGCCTCGGCGAGTGTTTTCGGAACGTGCATTGTGTTATTAGTACCTTCATCTTGCTCTGAAGGAGTTAAACCATTCCTGTCTGAAGCACTCAGTCATCTACCAGGCTGAGAAATGCCAAGGTCTTTTTGACATCTGCTCTCCGATTGATACCGCAGGCTTTGCGGGTAACAGCTGAAAAGGCCCCACAGGTGCCATATAAAGAGGTGACCATGTTGTCATATTTCATTGCGGCATCCTTCTGCAACACCATAATTACCTAATTAGGTTGTTAATTAGGAAATTAGCATTTTGCCGTATTGATAGAAGGCGGCATGCAAGCTGGGCGCGTTTGTCTACTTTAATTTAGGATTTGTGTGTCTATCATACGTACGTACTAACTTGGGCCATGGGAAGGAAGATGCTACATTTACTGGCTCGTGCATTAATTATGTGGTTTTTGTGTCTATTAGGCTTAGTATTACAGGTTTTGTATTTGTAGCGATTATTTCTTTTTAATACAAATTGGGACTATTCCCTAACTTGTCTTCTTAACCATTAGTAGTTGTAGGTATGAATTCATTACAAGATGAAAGTCAAACTGTAATTTAAAATTGTATATTTTTTAAATGTGTGATTAAACAGTCTTTAAGACCAGATTAATTTAGCTGTGGTACAATATAGGAACAATTCATTTAGCCGCGGTGTTTACTGCGCTGTTAAAGCTGTGGGTTTAACTCCCTGAGCTATTCAATTATTAGGTTAATGCACGTTTGCCCATAGATTCCGAATTAAGTGCCCACAATCTATGGATTGCCCTACGTGGCAAGCATAGAGGGTGCATGTAACGCCACAGCTAATTGAATCTGCCCCTAAGAAGGTACCTGAGGTCTAATGTCTAGTATTCTGCACTGTTATGTTTAAAAGTCCAGTGTATTACTACTGTCTACCAGGTCCTTCAATCCTCTAACTATCCCACACTGCTCTGCGTTGTAATCTGGGCCTAATTCAGACCTGATTGCTCCTCCGCGTTTTTGCAGAGGTCTGCAATCAGATAGTCGTCGCCCTTAGAGAGTGAAAACCTGCCCCGTGCAAGTGTGTGAATGCATGTGTACGCCGTGCGAAAGCTTTCCTAGACAGCGGACATCTGCAAATCTGTTCGCAACTCACTCACCATCTAATGATTTTTTCCAGTCCGTGCGTAGCCCAGGACTTACTCCTACAGTGCGAAAGAAACAGGAGCTGACGTCACACACCCGCTCTGAAAACGTTTGGGAACGCCTGCATTTCTCCTGATACTCGCAGAAAACGGCCAGTTAACACCCACAAACGTCCGCTTCCTGTCAGTCGCCTTGCGTATGCCTAGCGATCGAAAGTTTTGCACCATTCTGTCGCTGTTTGGGCTCGCGCATGCGCATTGCGGTGCATACGCATGCGCAGTCATTCGATAATTGCCCGCTGTGCGATTTCACACAACAGTGTTCGGGTCTGAATTAGGTAATTTATCCTCTAGTCACAGCTTTAGTTAGTATCTCAGCCTAGTGCATATGAATAATAGCAGGGCTGGAAAGAGAATGAGAAGGTAAAGGGGGGTACACACGGAGCGATGTTCAGCTAATTTCAAACAATCTGACTAGATTGCTTAGAAATTAGCTGAACATCGCTCTGTATGTAGGGGTGCTGGCGACAGCTATGCGCGGTCCCGTGCATCGCTATCCCCGGTGCTAGATTGGCCTGCATTGACAGCATGGAAGTTGAACGGCTGATTCTAGCCAGGAGAGGGATCCCTAACAAGGTTATGCCGACTATGATCCAAGCCAGGAAGGGGGTAACGTCTAAGCATTACCATCATATTTGGAAGAAAGAAAGGATGTTTCTTGCTTTTTCTGCAAGCAGGAGTGGATGTGGGCCTATGTCTGGGCTCCATAAAAGTCCAGATTTCGTTCTTGTCCATTTTCTTTCAGAAACAATTGGCTCCTCTCCCTGAGGTCCACACGTTCTTCAAAGGTGTTCTGCATATCCAACCTCCCTTTGTGCCTCCCACGGCTCCTTGGGATCTCAATGTGGTGCTGCATTTCCTCCAGTCGGACTGGTTTGAATCGTTACAGGAGGTGGACGTAAAATATGTTACGTGGAACACCGCCACACTGTTGGCCTTGGCAGAGCTGAACTCAGAACTTGTCAGCAATTTGTTCCTAAGGTGGTGTCTGCAGTTCACATCAACCAACCTATTGTGGTTCCGGTGGTCACCGACACCTCTGCTACTTCCAAGTCTTTAAATGTTGTGAGGGCTTTGAAGGTGTATGTGAAACGAACAGCTCGTCACAGAAAGACGGACTCTTTGTTTGTTCTTTATGATCCCAATAAGATTGGGTGTCCTGCTTCAAAGCAGACAATTGCACGCTCGATCAGACTTACTATCCAGCATGCTTATTCCATGGCAAGTTTGCCATGTCCAAAATCTGTTAAGGCCCACTCCACTAGGTTGGTGGGTTCTTCCTGGGCTTCTGCCCGGGGGGTCTCGGCTTTACAGCTCTGCCGAGCAGCTACTTGGTCAGGTTTGAACACGTTTGCTAAGTTCTACAAGTTCGATACTTTGGCTTCTGAGGAGCTTCAGTTTGGTCAATCAGTTCTGCAGGAACCTCGGCACTCTCCCACCCGGTTTGGGAGCTTTGGTACATCCCCATGGTACTCAATGGAACCCCAGTATCCTCTAGGACGTAAGAGAAAATAGGATTTTCTCTGACGTCCTAGTGGATGCTGGGAACTCCGTAAGGACCATGGGGATTAGCGGCTCCGCAGGAGACTGGGCACAAAAGTAAAGCTTTAGGAATACCTGGTGTGCACTGGCTCCTCCCCCTATGACCCTCCTCCAAGCCTCAGATTTTTGTGCCCGGCCGAGAAGGGTGCACACTAGGGGCTCTCCTGAGCTTCTTAGTGAAAGTTTAGTTTTAGGTTTTTTATTTTCAGTGAGACGTGCTGGCAACAGGCTCACTGCATCGAGGGACTAAGGGGAGAAGAAGCGAACTCACCAGCGTGCAGAGTGGATTGTGCTTCTTAGGCTACTGGACACCATTAGCTCCAGAGGGACCGAACACAGGCCCAGCCTCGGAGCTCGGTCCCAGAGCCGCGCCGCCGGCCCCCTTACAGAGCCAGAAGCAAGAAGAGGTCCGGAAAAATCGGCGGCAGAAGACATCCTGTCTTCACCAAGGTAGCGCACAGCACTGCAGCTGTGCGCCATTGCTCCTCAGCACACTTCACACTTCGGTCACTGAGGGTGCAGGGCGCTAGGGGGGGCGCCCTGAGCAGCAATAAAAACACCTTGGCTGGCGAAAATACATCACATATAGCCCCCAGGGCTATATGGATGAATTTTAACCCCTGCCAGATTCCACAGAAAAACGGGAGAAAAGGCCGCCGAGAAGGGGGCGGAGCCTATCTCCTCAGCACACTGGCGCCATTTTCTCTCACAGCTCCGTTGGAGGGAAGCTCCCTGGCTCTCCCCTGCAGTTACTACACTACAGAAAGGGGTTAAAAAAGAGAGGGGGGCACTAATTAGGCGCAGTATAACAATACAGCAGCTATAAGGGGAAAAACACTTATATAAGGTTATCCCTATATATATATATATATATATATATATATATATATATATATATATATATATATATATATATATATATATATATATATATATATATATAGCGCTCTGGTGTGTGCTGGCATACTCTCCCTCTGTCTCCCCAAAGGGCTAGTGGGGTCCTGTCCTCTATCAGAGCATTCCCTGTGTGTGTGCTGTGTGTCGGTACGTTGTGTCGACATGTATGAGGAGGAAAATGAGGTGGAGGCGGAGCAATTGCCTGTAACAGAGATGTCACCCCCTAGGGAGTCGACACCTGAGTGGATGAGCTTATGGAAGGAATTATGTGACAGTGTCAGCTCTTTACAAAAGATTGATGACATGAGACAGCCGGCGACTCAGCCTGTGCCTGTCCAGGTGTCTCAAAAGCCATCTGGGGCTCTAAAACGCCCGTTACCGCAGATGGCAGATACAGACGCCGACACGGATACTGACTCCAGTGTCGACGATTAAGAGACGAATGTGACTTCCAGTAGGGCCACACGTTACATGATTGAGGCTATGGAAAATGTTTTTACACATTTCTGATAATACCAGTACCACTAAAAAGGGTATTAGGTTGGGTGAGAAAAAACTGCCTGTAGTTTTTCCTGCATCTGAGGAATTAAATGAAGTGTGTGATGATGCGTGGGTTTCCCCCGATAAAAACTGTTAATTCCTAAAAAGTTATTAGCATCATACCCCTTCCCGCCAGAGGATAGGGCACGTTGGGAAACACCCCTTAGGGTGAATAAAGCGCTCACACGCTTGTCTAAACAGGTGGCACTACCGTCCCCGGATACGGCCGCCCTTAAGGAACCTGCTGACAGAAAGCAGTAAAATATCCTAAAATGTATATACACTCACACGGGTGTGATACTGCGACCAGCAATCGCCTCAGCCTGGATGTGCAGTGCTGGGGTGGCTTGGTCGGATTCCCTGACTGACAATATTGATACCCTAGATAGGGACAGTATATTACTAACTATAGAGCATTTAAAAGATGCATTTCTATATATGCGTGATGCACAGAGGGATATTTGCCGACTGGCATCAAGAGTAAGTGTGCTGTCCATTTCTGCCAGAAGAGGGTTATGGACAAGACAGTGGTCAGGTGATGATGATTCCAAAAGGCATATGGAAGTATCGCCTTATAAAAGGGAGGAGTTATTTGGGGTAGGTCTAACAGACCTGGTGGCCACTGGAAACAGCCAATTCCCAGGAACAAAAGCCCTCTCCCGCCTCCGCAAAGTCCTCAGCATGACGCTGGGGCTTTACAAGCGGTCTCAGGCACGGTGGGGGCCCGTCTCAAGAAATTCGAGACGTCTCCCCCTCGCCGTTTCATAAAGTCTGCTTTACCGCCGTCTCCCTCAGACAGGGAGACAGTATTGCAAGCCATTCACAGGCTGTATTCCCAGCAGGTGATAATCAAGGTACCCCTCCTGCAACAGGGAAAGGGGTACTATTCCACACTATTTGTGGTACCGAAGCCGGACGGCTCGGTGAGACCATTTTTAAATCTAAAATCCTTGAACACTTACATACAAAGGTTCAAATTCAAGATGGAGTCACTCAGAGCAGTGATTGCAAACCTGGAAAAAGGGGACTATATGGTCTCTCTGGACATCAAAGATGCTTACCTACATGTCCCAATTTACCCTTCTCCAAGGGTACCTCAGGTTTGTGGTACAGAACTGTCACTATCAGTTTCAGACGCTGCCGATTGGATTGTCCACGGCACCCTTGGTCTTTACCAAGGTAATGGCCGAAATGATGATACTCCTTCGAAAGAAGGGAGTTTTAGTTATCCCTTACTTGGACGATCTTCTGATAAGGGCAAGATCCAGGGAACAGTTGGAAGTCGGGGTAGCACTATCTCAGATAGTGCTGCGGCAGCACGGTTGGATTCTCAATATTCCAAAATCGCAGCTGATCCCGACGACACGCCTTCTATTCCTAGGGATGATCCTGGACACAGTCCGGAAAAAGGTGTTTTCTCCCGGAGGAGAAAGCCAGGGAGTTATCCGAACTAGTCAGAAACCTCCTAAAACCAGGCCAAGTGTCAGTGCATCAGTGCACAAGGGTCCTGGGAAAAATGGTGGCTTCCTACGAAGCAATTCCATTCGGCAGATTCCACGCAAGAACTTTCCAGTGGGACCTGCTGGACAAATGGTCCGGATCGCATCTTCAGATGCATCAGCGGATAACCCTGTCACCAAAGACCAGGGTGTCTCTCCTGTGGTGGTTGCAGAGTGCTCATCTTCTAGAGGGCCGCAGATTCGGCATTCAATACTGGGTCCTGGTGACCACGGATGCCAGCCTGAGAGGCTGGGGAGCAGTCACACAGGGAAAAAATTTCCAGGGCTTGTGGTCAAGCCTGGAGACATCACTTCACATAAATATTTTGGAGCTAAGGGCCATTTACAATGCCCTAAGCCAAGCAAGACCTCTGCTTCAAGGTCAGCCGGTGCTGATCCAGTCGAACAATATCACGGCAGTCGCCCACGTAAACAGACAGGGCGGCACAAGAAGCAGGAGGGCAATGGCAGAAGCTGCAAGGATTTTTCGCTGGGCGGAAAATCATGTGATAGCACTGTCAGCAGTGTTCATTCCGGGAGTGGACAACTGGGAAGCAGATTTCCTCAGCAGGCACGACCTCCACCCGGGAGAGTGGGGACTTCACCCAGAAGTCTTCCACATGATTGTAAACCATTGGGAAAAACCAAAGGTGGACATGATGGCGTCCCGCCTAAACAAAAAATTGGACAGGTATTGCGCCAGGTCAAGGGACCCTCAGGCAATAGCTGTGGACGCTCTGGTAACACCGTGGGTGTACCAGTCAGTGTATGTGTTCCCTCCTCTTCCTCTCATACCAAAAGTACTGAGAATTATAAGACGGAGGGGAGTAAGAACTATACTCGTGGCTCCGGATTGGCCAAGAAGGACTTGGTACCCGGAACTTCAAGAGATGCTCACGGAGGACCCGTGGCCTCTACCTCTAAGAAGGGACCTGCTCCAGCAAGGACCTTGTCTATTCCAAGACTTACCGCGGCTGCGTTTGACGGCAGGGCGGTTGAACGCCGGATCCTGAAGGAAAAAGGCATTCCGGATGAAGTCATCCCTACCCTGGTCAAGCCAGGAAGGATGTAACCGCAAAGCATTATCACCGCATTTGGCGAAAATATGTTGCGTGGTGCGAGGCCAGTAAGGCCCCGATGGAGGAATTTCAACTAGGTCGATTCCTGCATTTCCTGTAAACAGGAGTGTCTATGGGCCTAAAATTGGGGTCCATTAAGGTTCAAATTTCGGCCCTGTCAATTTTCTTCCAGAAAGAACTAGCTTCACTACCTGAAGTTCAGACGTCTGTAAAAGGGGTACTGCATATACAGCCTCCTTTTGTGCCTCCAGTGGCACTTTGGGATCTCAATGTAGTTTTGGAGTTCCTAAAGTCACATTGGTTTGAACCACTTGAATCTGTGGAGTTAAAATATCTCACATGGAAAGTGGTCATGTTGTTGGCCCTGGCCTCAGCCAGGCACGTGTCAGAATTGGGGGCTTTATTCTGTAAAAGCCCTTATCTGATCTTCCATTCAGACAGGGCGGAATTGAGGACTCGTCCTCATTTTCTCCCTAAGGTGGTTTCAGTGTTTCATCTGAACCAACCTATTGTGGTACCTACGGCTACTAGTGACTTGGAGGACTCCAAGTTGTTGGACGTAGTCAGGGCCTTGAAAATATATGTTTCCAGGACGGCTGGAGTCAGGAAATCTGACTCGCTGTTACCCTGTATGCACCCAACAAGCTGGGTGCTCCTGCTTCTAAGCAGACTATTGCTCGTTGGATTTGTAGTACAATTCAGCTTGCACATTCTGTGGCAGGCCTGCCACAGCCAAAATCTGTAAAAGCCCATTCCACAAGGAAGGTGGGCTCATCTTGGGCGGCTGCCCGAGGGGTCTCGGCGTTACAACTTTGCCGAGCAGCTACTTGGTCAGGGGCAAACACGTTTGCTAAATTCTACAAATTTGATACCCTGGCTGAGGAGGACCTGGAGTTCTCTCATTCGGTGCTGCAGAGTCATCCGCACTCTCCCGCCCGTTTGGGAGCTTTGGTATAATCCCCATGGTCCTTACGGAGTTCCCAGCATCCACTAGGACGTCAGAGAAAATAAGAATTTACTTACCGATAATTCTATTTCTCGTAGTCCGTAGTGGATGCTGGGCGCCCATCCCAAGTGCGGATTGTCTGCAATACTTGTACATAGTTACTGTTACAAAAATCGGGTTATTATTGTTGTGAGCCATCTTTTCAGAGGCTCCTCTGTTATCATGCTGTTAACTGGGTTCAGATCACAGGTTGTACGGTGTGATTGGTGTGGCTGGTATGAGTCTTACCCGGGATTCAAAATCCTTCCTTATTGTGTACGCTCGTCCGGGCACAGTATCCTAACTGAGGCTTGGAGGAGGGTCATAGGGGGAGGAGCCAGTGCACACCAGGTAGTCCTAAAGCTTTACTTTTGTGCCCAGTCTCCTGCGGAGCCGCTAATCCCCATGGTCCTTACGGAGTTCCCAGCATCCACTACGGACTACGAGAAATAGAATTATCGGTAAGTAAATTCTTATTTTAATTACCTACCGGTAAATCCTTTTCTCGTAGTCAGTAGAGGATACTGGGCGCCCGCCCAGTGCTTCATTCTTCCTGCACTGTTACTTGGTTAAGTAATGTTGGTTCAGCCATTGCTGTTTCTGTTTCAAGTTTGGTTAGCTTGGCTTTCCTCTTGTGTGTGCTGGTTCGGAATCTCACCACTATCCTTATCTATCCTACTCTCGAAGTATGTCCGTCTCCTCGGGCACAGTTTCCTAGACTGAGTCTGGTAGGAGGGCCATAGAGGGAGGAGCCAGCCTACACTATCAAATTCTTATAGTGCCCATTGCTCCTAGTGGACCCGTCTATATCCATGGTACTAAATGGAACCCCAGTATCCTCTGTGGACTACGAGAAAAGGATTTACCGGTAGGTAATTAAAATTCTATTTTTTCCGGCCATCCTAATGGGATTGGCAAAAAAAAAATATCGCCCCCAATGATTTTTTGCTGAGAATTGGATACAGCCCTTAGTCTAATTGCTCTCTGCCTTTTCCCTTTCAAATAATAACACAGATCTGTTACCGCTAACATAATTACATGAGTGGACAGGTCATTGCCTGCCACAAGATCATCTCAATAAACTCCTGAAATACTGTTCTGCTGTGAGCAATCAGGGGCTCTTATTGGATGCAAGTTGTTCTTGTCCACCAGCTGCTTTTGTTTGTTCTTTCTAAAAACTGTAACCTAAATAAAGGTAACAAATAGTTATTAATTAGTATACAAGTAATAAGGCAGCTCTGCCCATGTGTTTGGATGAGGATGGTATCGGTATCCCGGCGCTTGTGATGCCTGCAGTCAGAATACAGACAATAGCATCCCAATGTGCAGGATAACGACACCTGGATGGTAAGTAGGCTAACTTTCCCCTCCTACCCACCTAACCTTTCCTGGTGGTACCTAAACCTAACCCCCCTCCCCGCAGCCTAACCCTGACCCTCCTCGGTGGTCCCTAACCCCTCTTCCCTGAACCCTAATCCTGACACTGCCCCCCCCCCCCCACAGCCTAACCGTCCCCCTGCAGTCTAAACCTGACACTCCACCTGCGCAACCTGCCTGACCCTAATGAGCCATAGCAAACTTATGTTCGGGATGCCGGCAGTCGGTATTCCTGCGCCGGTATGTTGGTCAATGTTGGGATTCTGGCGCCGGTATCCCAAACGCTGGTATCCTTACGAGATCCCTTTGGATTCATGGGCTGCATGTCTGCTATAACTCTGTGGGGGTGATCCAGTTGTTAACTCCCACGGCTACCACTAGGAGCAATCCTAAAATGGGGAGATTCAGTTGGAGCCTTGTTTAGACGCCTGTTAGCCGCGGTGATGACATTTCTTCTCGCAGCCTCCTGAGATGTGAGAAGAAATGTGTGCAAAAGTCTGTTGTTTGGGAGCGCTAAAATTTTTGAAACCTAGTGCTTTTAGGTGCATCAATACAAATGGGTGCCAAAACGAAGAAATAGTTGAATTGCTCTGTTGTGCGCCTATTCGTATAGAAGCCCAGCAGGAGTGCACAAAACATTTGAATACCCCCCCTCCCCCCCTCGAGTTTAGCCATTGTGGATCGATATTGGGTTCTTTTGTGTGTGGTCTGAGGGCAGATACAATTGGGTACCCTCTACATAGCCGTGATAAACGAGTTTTATGGTAAGAGCTTACCCTTGTTAAAACTCTTTCTGTGAGGTACACTGGGCTCCACAAGTCTGGACAATGGGGTGTAGAGTAGGATCTTGATCCGAGGCACCAACAGGCTCAAAGCTTTGACTGTTCCCAGAATGCACAGCGCCGCCTCCTATATCACCCCGCCTCTCAGCTCAGGAGCTCAGTTTAGTTAACCAGCCCAATGCAGTAGCAGGAAAAGAGACGACAACGGTTAGTAGCCACATACACCACACTCTCACAACAAGAGAAGTGTCAGCGGCTAATGCCATGTCCACCCAAAGAAGCTAAGTGCGTCAGGGTGGGCGCCTTGTGGAGCCCAGTGTACCTCGCAGAAAGTGTTTTAACAAGGGTAAGTTCTTACCATAAAACTCGTTTTCTGCTGCGAGGTACACTGGGCTCCACAAGTCTGAACAATGGGGATGTCCTAAAGCAGTTCCTTATGGGAGGGGACGCACTGTAGCGGGTACAAGAACCCGGCGTCCAAAGGAAGCATCCTGGGAAGCAGCAGTATCGAAGGCATAGAACCTTATGAACGTGTTCCCGGAGGACCATGTAGCCGCCTTGCACAATTGATCAAGGGTCGCACCACGTTGGGCCGCCCAAGAAGGTCCAACAGACCGAGTAGAATGGGCCGTAATGTGAACAGGAGCTGACAGACCAGCCTTCACATAAGCATGCGCAATCACCATTCTAATCCACCTGGCCAGGGTCTGCTTGTGAGCAGGCCAGCCACGTTTGTAAAATCCAAACAAAACAAAGAGAATCAGACTTTTGAATAGAAGCAGTTCTCTTCACATAGATACGGAGAGCCCGTACCACATCCAAAGACCGCTCTTTGGGAGACAAATAAGGAGAGACAAAAGCTGGAACCACAATCTCCTGATTAAGGTGGTACGAAGAAACGACCTTAGGTAAATATCCTGGACGAGTCCTAAGAACTGCCCGGTCACGGTGAAAAATCAGATATGGGGAACTACAAGACAAGGCACCCAAATCCAACACTCTTCTAGCAGAGGCAATAGCCAGCAAGAACACCACCTTAAGGGAAAGCCACTTAAGGTCGGCTGAACCAAGAGGTTCAAATGGAGGCTCCTGCAACGCCTCCTAAACCACCGACAAGTCCCAAGGAGCCACAGGTGGGACATAGGGAGGTTGGATACGCAACACACCCTGAGTGAAAGTATGAACATCAGGTAAAGTTGCAATTTTTCTCTGAAACCACACAGACAAGGCAGAAATATGAACCTTGAGGGAGGCCAGACGCAGGCCTAAATCTAGGTCCTGCTGTAGAAAAGCCAAAAGTTTGGCTGTACTAAACTTGGAAGCGTCATAATGGTTAGATGCGCACCAAACAAAGTAGGAATGCCAGACCCGATGGTAAATCCGAGCAGAGGCCGGTTTCCGGGCCCGCAACATAGTTTTAATGACCTCTTCAGAAAAACCCTTCGCTCTTAAGACGGAAGCTTCAAGAGCCACGCCATCAAAGACAGCCGGGCTAGGTGCTGGTAGACACAGGGGCTCTGAACGAGGAGGTCTGGGCATTGTAGAAGTGGACGCTCTGACGATAGACTTTGCAGGTCTGAGAACCAGTGCCGTCTGGGCCACGCCCGAGCTATGAGAAGCAGATTTCCTTTTTCTTGCTTGAACTTCCGAATTACCCTGGGTAGGAGTGACACCGGAGGGAACACGTACGGCAGCCGAAACCTCCATTGGCACTGCCAGCGCATCTACGAATGCTGCTTGAGGATCCCTAGTCCTTGCACCGAAGACCGGAACCTTGTGATTGTGTCGAGACGCCATCAGATCCAAATCTGGAAGACCCCACCTTTCCACGAGGAGTTGAAACACTTCTGGCATGCACGTCCTGACGACTGAGAAAGTCCGCTTCCCAATTCAGGACTCCCCGGAATGAATATTGCCGATATTGCCGGTAGATGGCGTTCTGCCCAACGTAGAATCCGTGAGGCTTCCTTCATTGCCAAACGGCTTCGAGTGCCGCCTTGATGATTTATGTAAGCCATTGTGGTGACGTTGTCCAACTGTACTTGAACAGGACGGTTCTGAATCAAATGCTGGGCTAGGTTCAACGCATTGAAGACCGCCCGCAATTCCAGAATGTTGATCGAGAGGAGAGATTCCTCCTTGGTCCACCGACCCTGCAAGGAGTGCTGCTCCAGCACCGCGCCCCAACCTCTTAGACTGGCATCTGTCGTCAACAGGACCCAGTTGGATATCCAGAAGTGACAACCTCTGCACAATTGTCGGTCCTGGAGCCACCAGAGCAGCGACAGATGGACCTCCGGAGTCAAAGAGATCATTTGAGACCTGATCCGGTGAGGCAGGCCGTCCCACTTGGCTAGAATCAGCTTCTGGAGGGGGCGAGAATGGAATTGAGCATACTCCAACATGTCGAATGCTGACACCATGAGGCCCAACACCTGCATTGCCGAATGTATCGACACTTGCGGACGAGAAAGGAAGCAACGAATCCTGTCCTGAAGTTTCAGGACTTTCTCCTGAGACAAGAACAACCTCTGGTTGTGAGTGTCCAACAGCGCTCCCAGATGCACCATGCTCAGAGCAGGGACCAGGGAGGATTTCTTCCAGTTGATGAGCCACCCGTGGGCTTGTAGAAACCGGACCGTCATATCCAGATGATACAGGAGAAGATCTGGGGAATTTGCCAGGATTAACAAGTCGTCCAGATACGGCAGTATCCTGACCCCTTGACGTCGGAGTACCACCGTCATCACCGCCATAACTTTGGTGAAGACTCGCTGAGCCGTTGTTAAACCAAAAGGTAACGCCCGAAACTGGTAATGGAGGTTGCCAATAGCGAACCTCAGGTATTGTTGATGTGACACTGCTATAGGAATATGCAGGCAAGCATCCTGTATGTCCAGGGAGACCATGTAGTCCCCAGGTTCCAAGGCCAGAACTGTAGAGCGAAGGGTTTCCATACGGAAATTGGAAACCTTCACAAACTTGTTCAGTGCCTTGAGGTTGAGAATGGGCCGGGAGGACCCTTTCGGTTTCAGGACTAGAAACAGCGGAGAATATTCCCTCCAGCCCCTCTGAGCAAGAGGCAGCTGTACTACAACTCCTGTATCCAGGAGGGTCTGTACCACCGAATGCAGAGTGTTTGCCTTTGTCTGGTCCGACGGGACGTCTGTCTGGCAAAATCGATGAGGGGGTCGGTTTTTGAAGGCTATGGCGTAACCTCGAGTGACGACTTCCCGTACCCAGGCATCTGAAGTGGTCTTCAACCATTCCTGGGTATACCCTGGAAGCCGGCCCCCCACCCTGGGATCCCCCAGGGGGAGGCCCGCCCTGTCATGCGGCAGGCTTATCGGTCTTGGCTGCTGGCTGACGGGCAGCCCAGGCTCTTTTGGGCTTCGGCTTACCAGGTTTGGAAGTGCGGGCCTGCTTATGGTACGCCTGACCTTTTGCTTTACCTGAAGGACGAAAGGGGCGAAAGGACGTGCCTTTGGCCTTCGACACAGAAGGAGCTGTATTGGGCAGACAGGCAGTTTTGGCAGTAGCCAAGTCAGCCACTATCTTATTTAAGTCCTCCCCAAACAGCATATCCCCCTTGAAAGGGAGTACCTCCAGGGTTTTTCTAGAGTCCAGATCCACAGTCCAGGATCTCAGCCACAATATCCTGCGAGCCAGGACTGACGTAGTAGAGGCCTTGGCTGCTAGGATACCAGCATCAGAAGCCGCCTCTTTAATATAGCGAGAAGCTGTGACAATATATGACAAGCATTGTCTAGCATGGTCAGAGGAGATTTCAGCTTCTAACTCCAAGGCCCATGCTTCAATAGCCTCTGCCGCCCATGTAGCTGCAATATTGGGCCTTTGTGCAGCACCCGTGAGGGTGTAAATCGCTTTTAGACAACCCTTGACACGTTTATCCGTAGGCTCTTTTAGAGACGTGACGGTAGTGACAGGTAGAGCTGAGGAAACCACCATCCTAGCCACATGTGAGTCTACTGGAGGAGGCGTTTCCCAATTTTTAAACGGCTCTGGTGCGAGGGGATAGCGAGCCAGCATCTTCTTTTGAGGCACAAACTTCGTACCCGGGTTTTGCCAGGGTTCCTGACGTATATCCACTAGGTGGTCAGAGTGAGGTAAAACTTGTTTAATCACCCTCTGACGCTTGAACCTATCTGGTTTCTTAGGAGGAACGGATGGCTCGGGATCATCCGTAATCTGCAGAATTAATTTAATAGCCTCCAAAAGATCAGGAACATCAACATGTGAACTACCCTCCCCATCAGCCATATCTGAGTCAGAACCTGTTGGGTCAGTGTATGTGCTGTCTTCATCAGACGAGGTGTCAGTGACAGCAGTGGATTGTGAGGAGACGAGCGCTCGCTTAGAGGACCTCTTGGACTTAGGCGAGCGTTGGTCAGACTTTTTAGTAGTCAGGGACTGGTTCAACTTCTTTAATTGAGCAGATAAATCGTCCGCCCACGGCGGGTTAGCTGCAGGGACCACATACGGTTGTACCGGCATTGGGGGTCCCATAGGGGGTGTTAGTTTATGAACTAGCATATGCAGAAGCGTGGAAAAAGTGTCCCACGGAGGGTTAGTATGTGCCTCCGTTGCCACAGTCCCACTGGGGGGCAAGGAGCCCCCAGAACCAGAGCCCACAGCTGCTATATTCTCCCCATATGTGCCTGTGGCTTCAGCAACACCAGCAGTGTGTTCCGCCCCAGAACCGTTACCCTCAGAAACAGACATGATATAACTTGCAGTATGAGGTAACACAGTACAATTATTAGCAGCACTTTATCCCTAAACCCAAACCCCTGCGCAGTGTAGTCAGCACTAGCAGAGATAAAGGAGAGATATGGTGACTAAATCACAGAGAAAAATACGTAATACAGTATGTCTTTGTGAAAATCCTATATTAAATAACACCTGACTCGCCAAGCCCCCTCAGGTTATAGAATATAGGGATAGCAAGTTGAGTGAAAGACACGAGATGGACACCACTCAGCTATCAATGCACACACAGATAGTCACAGTTTGTACAATGCAGAGGTTATTACAGACAGTAATACTGCACTGGACTAGCTTACACAGCTATATAGTCAATAGATATACATCCAGTTTCTTACTGTGTAGTGTTATATCACAGGGTAATTGTACTATAAACCCCTGACTAAATGCACTCTTTCTTAACTAACACTGACTAAAAAGGCAGGTAGAATACTTAAGTGTCATGTAAAGGCACAGCGCTGACAACCAGGCGGCTTTACATAGGAGGATTTGCCCAAGCAGTCCCAGGAACAGTGAGCTGAGGAGTAATGGCGCCGCAGACACTGACAAGGAGTGAGGAAAGACAGAGATGCAGCTCCAGGGTGGGAACACTTGCTAGAAATGGCGCCCTGGGGAGGGGCTTCAGGTCTAAGCCTTATCCCCCTTGCTGGCAAAACCACTGGGTACTGTGGGCGATATTAAAATCGGCTTTAAGAGAAAACCTGACCTGCGCCCATGCCCTGGTGATCTAGTGGGATCGCCTGTACTGCCACAGTGTCCACCGCCAGCGCACGCTGCCCGCCTCCCACTGACCGTGCCGGATCGCGATGAAGACCGGGTCCCGCGAGCGGGACCCACTTACCACCTCCCGAAGCGCGGCCACGCAATCCTGGAGAGCCCCAGCCGTGTGTACCTAACGTGAAGTAAACCGGAGCCTCCGCTGTAGGTACCCGGCAACCAGGGCTCGGGAGTGTACAGCGCCACTGGGGAGAGCTGGAGCTGCAGCAGTGAATGTCACAAAACATTTACCACCGCTGCTGCCCTTGAAGTCTTCACTTTTTACCTCATAAAAAGCTTTTTTCAGGGCTGCTTACTGCAGCACCAACTGACAAACTGAGCTCCTGTGCTGAGAGGCGGGGTGATATAGGAGTTGGCGCTGTGCATTCTGGGAACAGTCAAAGCTTTGAGCCTGTTGGTGCCTCGGATCAAGATCCTACTCTACACCCCATTGTCCAGACTTGTGGAGCCCAGTGTACACCGCAGCAGAAAAATAACTTCACCCAATGGTAGCATGTATAATGCATGTAGAGTTGTTTGTGGGCCCAAATCACCAGTGGTGAGACACAACCCTGTATATATTTGTACAATGTTTACTACATCCAGGAGAGTGATAGCTGGTCCAAGAGGCTAGGTAAAATGATTTTGCTATACATGAACCGTGGCATTTGTGTGACAGCAATGTTGGGATACAAGCTCAGACGCATACGTCCATGTAATCAGAATTTACTGAATTATAACCAATGATCTGAAACCTCACTATCATTACAGATATTATGTACAAGCATTTATAAATATATTAATATCAATTTCTCTATCGTCCTAGTGGATGCTGGGGTTCCTGAAAGGACCATGGGGAATAGCGGCTCCGCAGGAGACAGGGCACAAAAGTAAAGCTTTTCCGATCAGGTGGTGTGCACTGGCTCCTCCCCCTATGACCCTCCTCCAGACTCCAGTTAGATTTTTGTGCCCGGCCGAGAAGGGTGCAATTCTAGGTGGCTCTCCTAAAGAGCTGCTTAGAGAAAGTTTAGCTTAGGTTTTTTATTTTACAGTGAGTCCTGCTGGCAACAGGATCACTGCAACGAGGGACTGAGGGGAGAAGAAGTGAACTCACCTGCGTGCAGGATGGATTGGCTTCTTGGCTACTGGACATCAGCTCCAGAGGGACGATCACAGGTACAGCCTGGATGGTCACCGGAGCCGCGCCGCCGGCCCCCTTGCAGATGCTGAAGTTAGAAGAGGTCCAGAATCGGCGGCTGAAGACTCTGACAGTCTTCTAAAGGTAGCGCACAGCACTGCAGCTGTGCGCCATTTTCCTCTCAGCACACTTCACACACTGTCACTGAGGGTGCAGGGCGCTGGGGGGGGGCGCCCTGGGAGGCAAATGTAAACCTATATACTGGCTAAAAATACCTCACATATAGCCCCCAGAGGCTATATGGAGATATTTAACCCCTGCCAAACTTCACTAAAGAGCGGGAGACGAGCCCGCCGGAAAAGGGGCGGGGCCTATCTCCTCAGCACACAGCGCCATTTTTTCTCTAACAGAAAGGCTGGAGAGAAGGCTCCCAGGCTCTCCCCTGCACTGCACTACAGAAACAGGGTTTAAACAGAGAGGGGGGCACTAATTGGCGATATAAATATATATATAAAGATGCTATTAGGGAGAAACACTTATATAAGGTTGTCCCTATGTAATTATAGCGTTTTTTGGTGTGTGCTGGCAAACTCTCCCTCTGTCTCTCCAAAGGGCTAGTGGGGTCCTGTCCTCTGTCAGAGCATTCCAGGTGTGTGTGCTGTGTGTCGGTACGTGTGTGTCGACATGTATGAGGACGATGTTGGAGGAGGCGGAGAAATTGCCTGTAATAGTGATGTCACTCTCTAGGGAGTCGACACCGGAATGGATGGCTTATTTAGGGAATTACGTGAAAATGTCAACACGCTGCAAGGTCGGTTGACGACATGAGACGGCCGACAAACAATTAGTACCGGTCCAGGCGTCTCAGAAACACCGTCAGGGTTTTTTTTTAAAAAACGCCCATTTACCTCAGTCGGTCGACACAGACACAGACACGGACACTGAATCCAGTGTCGACGGTGAATAAACAAACGTATTCCTCATTAGGGCCACACGTTAAGGGCAATGAAGGAGGTGTTACATATTTCTGATACTACAAGTACCACAAAAAAAAAAGGGTATTATGTGGGAGTGAAAAAACTACCTGTAGTTTTTCCTGAATCAGATAAAATAAAATGAAGTGTGTGATGATGCGTGGGTTTACCCCGATAGCAAATATTGGCGTTATACCCTTTCCCGCCAGAAGTTAGGGCGCGTTGGGAAACACCCCTTAGGGTGGATAAGGCGCTCACACGCTTATCAAGTGGCGTTACCGTCTCCAGATACGGCCGCCCTCAAGGAGCCAGCTGATAGGCAGCTGGAAAAATATCCTAAAAAGTATATACACACATACGGTGGTTATACTGCGACCAGCGATCGCCATCAGCCTGGAGATGCAGTGCTGGGTTGGCTTGGTCGAATTCCCTGACTAAAAATATTTTATTGATATAGAGCATTTAATAGGATGCATTCTATATATATGTATGCGAGATGCACAGAGGGATATTTGCACTCTGGCATCAAGATAAGTGCGTTGTCCATATCTCCCAGAAGATGTCATGGACACGACAGTGGTCAGGTGATACAGATCCCATACGGCACATGGAAGTATTGCCGTATAAAGGGAAGGAGTTATTTGGGGTCGGTCCATCGGACCTGGGGGCCACGGCTACAGCTGGGAAATCCAACCTTTTTACCCCAAGTTACATCTCAGCAGAAAAAGACACTGTCTTTTCAGCCTCAATCCTTCCGTTTCCCATGTGGGCAAGCGGGCAAAAGGCCAGTCATATCTGCCCAGACATAGAGGAAAGGGAAGTAGACTGCAGCAGGCAGCCCCTTCCCAGGAAAAGAAGCCCTCCACCGCGTCTGCCAAGTCCTCAGCGTGACGCTGGGGCCGTGCAAGCGGACTCAGGTGAGGTGGGGGGTTAGTCTCGAGTCTCAGCGCGCAGTGGGATCACTCGCAAGTTGACCCCTAGATCGTACAAGTATTATCCCAGGGGTACAGATTGGAGAGTCGAGACATTTTTTCCTCGCAGGTTCCTGAAGCCTGCTTTACCAACGGCTCCCTCCGACAGGGAGGCAGTATTGGGAAAAAATTCACAAGCTGTATTTCCAGCAGGTGATAATCAAAGTACCCCTCCTACAACAAGGAAAAGGGTATTAGTCTTCCACACTATATTGTGGTACTGAAGCCAGACGGCTTGGTGAGACATAGTCTAAATCTGAAATCTTTGAACACTTACATAAAAAGGTTCAAATCAAGATGGAGTCACTCAGAGCA
This sequence comes from Pseudophryne corroboree, assembly GCF_028390025.1. Taxonomy (NCBI): domain Eukaryota; kingdom Metazoa; phylum Chordata; class Amphibia; order Anura; family Myobatrachidae; genus Pseudophryne; species Pseudophryne corroboree. The sequence continues at coordinate 98,066,961 of NC_086451.1, read as the reverse complement.
GTGATAGAGAACCGGAAAAAAGGGGACTATATGGTGTCCCTGGACATCAAGGATTACCTCCATGTCCAAATTTGCCCTTCTCAACAAGGGTACCTCTGGTTCGTGATACAGAACTGTCAATATCCGTTTCAGACGCTGCCGTTGAATTATCCACGGCACCCCGGGCCTTTACCAAGGTAATGGCCGAAAAGATGATTCTTAAAAGAAGAAAGGCATCTTAATTATCCCTTACTTGGACGATATCCTGAAAGGGGCAAGTTTCCAGAGAACAGTTGGAGGTCGGAAAAGAACTATCTAAAGTAGTTCTACGACAGCACGAGTGGATTCTAAATATTCCAAAAATCGCAGCTGTTTTCCGATGATACGTCTGCTGTTCCTAGGAATGATTCTGGGCATAGTCCAGAAAGAGGTATTTCTCCTGGAGGGGAAAGCCAGGGAGTTATCCGACCTAGTCAGAAACCTCCTAAAACCAGGCCAAGTATCAGTGCATCAATGCACATGAGTCCTGGGAAAAATGGTGGCTTCTTACGAAGCGATTCCATTCGGCAGATCTCACGCAAAAACTTTTCAGGGGGATTTGCGGGACGAATGGTCCGGATCGCATCTTCAGATGCATTAGCGGATAACCCTGTCTCCAAGGACAAGGGTGTCTCTTCTGTGGGGGCTGCAGAGTGCTCATCTTCTAGAGGGCAGCACGTTCAGCATTCAGGACTGTGTTCTGGTGACCACGGATGCCAGTCTGAGAGGCTGGGGAACAGTCACACAGGGAAGAAATTTCCAAGGAAGTGTGGTCAAGTCTGGAGATTTCTCTCCACATGAATATACTGGAGCTAAGGGCAATTTACGATGCTCTGAGCCTAGGAAGACCTCTGCTTCAAAGTCAACCGGTGCTGATCCAGTAGGACATCATCATGGCAGTCGCCCACGTAAACAGACGGGGCGGCACAAGAAGCAGGAGGGCAATGACAGCAAGGATTCTTCGCTGGGCGAAAAATCATGTGATAACACTATCAGCAGTGTTCATTCCGGGAGTGGACAACTAGGAAGATTTCCTCAGCATGAATGAATTCCACCCGGAAAAGTGGGAACTTCATCTGGAAGTTTCCACATGTTTGTAAACCGTTGGGAAAGACCAAAGGTGGTTATGATGGCGTCCCACATGAAGCGCCAGGTCTAGAGACCCTCAGGCAATAGCTGGGACGCTCTGGTAACACCGTGGGTGTACCAGTCGGTGTATGTGTTCCCTCCTCTGCCTTTCATACGCAGTGTATGGAGAATGATAGGAAGGAGAGGAGTAAGAACTATACTCGTGGCTCCGGTTTGGCCAAGAAGAACTTGGTACCCGGAACTTCAAGAGATACTAGAAAGGATCTTGATTCAGCAAGAATCATGTCTGTTCCATGACTTACCGCAGCCGCGTTGACGGGTGAACGCCGGATCCTAAGGGAAAAAGGCATTCCGGAAGAGGTCATCCCTACCCTGGTCAGAGCCAGGAAGGAGGTGACCGCACAACATTATCACTGCTTAGGTGAAAATGTGTTCCATGGTGTGAGGCCAGGAAGGCTCCACGGAAGAATTTCAACTAGGTTAATTCCTACATTTCCTGCAAACAGGAGTGTATATGGGTCTCAAATTGGGGTCCATTAAGGTTCAAATTTCGACCGGTCGATTTTCTTCCAGAAAGAAATTGGCTTCAGTTCCTGAAGTCCAGAAGTTGTTAAGGGAGTACTGCATATACAACCCCCTTTTGATGTCTCCAGTGGCACTGGGCGATCTCAACGTAGTTTGGGATTCCTAAAATCACATTGGTTTAAACAACTCAAATCTGTGGATTTGATATATCTCACATGGAAAGCGACCATGCTGTTGGTCCTGGCCTCGGCCAGGCGAGTGTCAGAATTGGCGGCTTTATCTCACAAAGCCATATCTGATTGTCCATTCGGACAGAGCAAAGCTGTGGACTCGTCCCCAGTTTCTCCCTAAGGTGGTGTCAGCGTTTCACCTGAACCAGCTTATTGTGGTACCTGCGGCTACTAGGGACTTGGAGGACTCCAAGTTGCTGGATGTTGTCAGGGCCCTGAAAATATAGTTTCCAGGTCGGCTGGAGTCAGGAAATCTGACTTGCTGTTTATCCTGTATGCACCCAACAAGCTGGGTGCTCCTGCTTCTAAGCAGACTATTGCTCGTTGGATTTGTAGTACAATTCAGCTTGCACATTCTGTGGCAGGCTTGCCACAGCAAAAAATATGTAAATGCCCATTCCACAAGGAAGGTGGGCTCATCTTGGGCGGCTGCCCGAGGGGTCTCGGCATTACAACTCTGCCGAGCAGCTACGTGGTCGGGGGAGAACACGTTTGTAAAATTCTACAAATTTGATACCCTGGCAAAAAGAGGACCTGGAGTTCTCTCATTCGGTGCTGCAGAGTCATCCGCACTCTCCCGCCCGTTTGGGAGCTTTGGTATAATCCCCATGGTCCTTTCAGGAACCCCAGCATCCACTAGGACGATAGAGAAAATAAGAATTTACTTACCGATAATTCTATTTCTCGGAGTCCGTAGTGGATGCTGGGCGCCCATCCCAAGTGCGGATTATTCTGCAATACTTGTACATAGTTATTGTTACAAAAATCGGGTTATTGTTGTAGGAAGCCGTCTTTCAGAGGCTCCTTTTGTTATCATACTGTTAACTGGGTTTAGATCACAAGTTGTACGGTGTGATTGGTGTGGCTGGTATGAGTCTTAACCGGGATTCAAAATTCCTCCCTTATTGTGTACGCTCGTCCGGGCACAGTACCTAACTGGAGTCTGGAGGAGGGTCATAGGGGGAGGAGCCAGTGCACACCACCTGATCGGAAAAGCTTTACTTTTGTGCCCTGTCTCCTGCGGAGCCGCTATTCCCCATGGTCCTTTCAGGAACCCCAGCATCCACTACGGACTCCGAGAAATAGAATTATCGGTAAGTAAATTCTTATTATTACGTGCTTATAGGGCAAATTAACCCTCTGCCCGACCTTGGGTGAGATTCTGAGATGTACACACATGTATTCGCAGCTGCGAATGTGTATTTTGCGTGCAGCATTTGCATATTCTCGCACAGACGGAGGGTCTGTGCGAGAATATGCAAATGCCGCACGCAAAATATCCAAAAGTCTTTGTACACAGCCACTGGGATCTGCAAAGCTGCTGGTGGGCGTCTTAGTACAAATCCTGGTGGCTTTATTATTATTTATCTTCCGGAAACATTAAATAATACAATGTCTACAGTGGTGCTGTTCATATAGTCTTTCCTGACCATATAAATTTACTATTTCAAATCTAAGACCCAAAACGTTAGGTTACACCAAATACGGCGCTGCTATAAAACCACCCATCACCTTATATTCTGTTTGCTTTCCAGGAATCTACTGTTATGGATTACTGGATCCTTTGGTGAGAGACCCGTGTACCACGGGAGAAGGATATGGCTTTTCTGGACAATCCCTTGATTATCTTGGCCCATATCCGCCAGTCCCACGTGACCAGCGATGACACAGGCATGTGTGAGATGGTTCTCATTGACCATGATGTGGATCTAGAGAAACTTTACCCATCGTCCGTTTCCGGAGAGAATATCTCGCAGCCACAAGGGAATGGAGAGACTCAAAGCTACATTTACTCCCAGTCTGTGGATATTACATCTAGCTGGGACTTTGGTATAAGAAGGAGATCGAACACAGGTAACAAATAGATGTCTGAGGATTTAACTGAAGTTACACCTATAAATGCTTAGACATACTATGCCAGAATTTTCCTATAAATGTGTTGGGTTGGTTGTTTTTACAACTTACTGATTGCTTGGTTTGTGGTTTTAGTAAAATTGTGCAAGTATTCATTGATTTTCTCTTTTATGTTGTCCTCTGTGGCCACTGCTCAATTTTTTTCATTTTTAAGGTTATTATATTCTATTTATACTTGTCCAGTGTATATTGCATAGAACCTGTACCCAATCAGATCCTCAGAATATTCAGTGCTGATTTTGTTCGAGGCTGTGATTTGTCTACTCTAGCAATTGTTTTGAGGCTGGTACTGTATGTAACAGGAGCAGTGTCATGATGTCAGGATGGGAATAGAGGCAAGCAAGAACCCGAAGCCAGATAGTAGAATAGAGTGCATCCGGAAAGTATTCACAGCGCTTCACTTTTTCCACATTTTGTTATGTTACAGCCTTATTCCAAACTGGAATAAACTCATTTTTTCCCTCAAAATTCTGCCCATAATGACAACGTGAAGGAAGTTTTTTTTGAGATTTTTGCAAATTTATTAAAAATAAAAAACTAAGAAATCACATGTACATAAGTATTCACAGCCTTTGCCATGAAGCTCAAAATTTAGCTCAGGTGCATCCTGTTTCCACTGATCATCCTTGGGATGTTCCTATAGCTTAATTGGAGTCTACCTGTGGTAAATTCAGTTGATTGGACATGATTTGGAAAGGCACACACCTGTCTATATAAGGTCCTACATTTGACAGTGCATGTCTGAGCACAGACAAAGCATGAAGCCAAAAGAATTGTCTGTAGACCTCCAAGACCGGATTATCTCTAGGCACAAATCTGGGGAAGGGTACAGAAAAACATCTGCTGCTTTGAAGGTCCCAATGAGCACAGTGGCCTCCATCATCCGTAAATGGAAGAAGTTCGGAACCACCAGGACTCTTCCTAGAGCTGGCCAGCTGTCTAAACTGAGCGATCGGGTAGAAGGGCCCTAGTCAGAGAGATGACCAAGAACCCGATGTTCACTCTGTCAGAGCTACAGCATTGCTCTGTGGAGAGAGGAGTACCTTCCAGAAGGACAACCATCTCTGCAGCAATCCACCAATCAGGCCTGTATGGTAAAGTGGCCAAACGGAAACCACTCCTTAGTAAAAAATCACATGGCAGCCCGCCTGGAGTTTGCCAAAATGCACCTGAAGGACTCTCAGACCATGAGAAATAAAATTCTCTGGTCTGATGAGACAAAGATTGAACTCTCTGGCATGAATGCCAGGCGTCATGTTTGGAGGAAACCAGGCACTGCTCATCACCAGGCCAATACCATCCCTACAGTGAAGCATGGTGGTGGCAGCAGCATCATGCAGTGGGGATGTTTTTCAGTGGCAGGAACTGGGAGACTAGTCAGCCTAGAGGGAAAGATGAATGCAGCAATGTACAGAGACTCCCTGGATGAAAACCTGCTCCAGAGCACTCTTGACTTCAGACTGGGGCGATGGTTCATCTTTCAGCAGGAAAACGACCCTAAGCACACAGCCAAGATATCAAAGTAGTGGCTTCAGGACAACTCCGTGAATGTCCTTGAGTGGCCCAGCCAGAGCTCAGACTTGAATCCGATTGAACATCTCTGGAGAGACCTGAAAATGGCTGTGCTCTGAAGCTTCCCATCCAGCCTGACTGAGCTTAAGAGGTGCTGCAAAAAGGAATGGGCGAAACTGCCCAAAGATAGGTGTGCCAAGCTTGTGGCATCATATTCGAAAAGATTTGAGGTTGTAATTGCTGTCAAAGGTGCATCAACAAAGTATTGAGCAAAAACTGTGAATACTTATGTAAATGTGATTTCTTAGTTTTTTATTTTTAATACATTTGCAAAAATCTCAAAAAACCTTTTTCACGTTGTCATTATAGCATATTGTGTGTAGAATTTTGAGGGAAAAAATGAATTTATTCCATTTTGGAATAAGGCTGTAACATAACAAAGGGGGTGATTCCGAGTTGTTCGCTCGCTAGCTGCTTTTAGCAGCATTGCACACGCTAAGCCGCCGCCCTCTGGGAGTGTATCTTAGCTTAGCAGAAGTGCCAACGAATGATTAGCAGAATTGCGAATAGAAATTTCTTAGCAGTTTCTGAGTAGCTCCAGACTTACTCAGCCATTGCGACCAGCTCAGTCCTTTTCGTTCCTGATTTGACGTCACAAACACACCCAGCGTTTGCCCAACCACTCCCCCGTTTCTCCAGCCACTCCTGCGTTTTGCAACTCGAACGCCTGCGTTTTTCCGCACACTCCCATAAAACGGCCAGTTTCCGCCCAGAAACACCCACTTCCTGTCAATCACGCTACGATCAGCACAGCAATGAAAAAGCTTCGTTATGCCGTGAGTAAAAAACCTAACTTTTGTGTAAAATAACTAAGCGCATGCGCTCTGCGAACCTTGCGCATGCGCAGTAAGCGACTAATTGCAGTATAGCGAAAATCGTCAACGAGCGAACAACTCTGAATTACCTCCAAAATGTGGAAAAAGTGAAGCGCTGCGAATGCTTTCTGGATACACTGTATGCAGGGTCCCCTAACAGCACATAGTAATGACGGTAGGCTCCTATTAAGCTGGTGCCATACGCACCATAATAAGAAATGGAGGTAAAACATCCATCTTGTTCCTTTCTGTTAGCGCTGTCCTTGGCGTTTGGCAGGTTTTGGGGTGGTGAGATAATATGCTGCTCTGTACAGCACTGAAGGCCATCTGCCCTTACCAGTTTTCTCTTACGTCCTAGAGGATGCTGGGGACTCCGTAAGGACCATAGGGATAGACGGGCTCTGCAGGAGACATGGGCACTTTAAGAAAGACTTTAGGTATGGGTGTGCACTGGCTCCTCCCTCTAAGCCCCTCCTCCAGACTTGGTTTGATACAGTGCCCAGAGGAGACTCTCCTGAGTTTCCTGTCAGAACGTATTTTAGTTAGGTTTTTTATTTTCAGGGAGCCTGCTGGCAACAGACTCCCTGCATCGAGGGACTGAGGAGAGAGAAACAGACCTACTTCTGTGAGTTTCAAGGTTCTGTTTCTTAGGCTACTTGACACCATTAGCTCCAGAGGGATTGGTACGCAGGTCTCACCCTCGCTGTCCGTCCCAGAGCCGCGCCGCCGTCCTCCTCGCAGAGCCGGAAGATAGAAGCCGGGTGAGTATGAGAAGAAAAAAAGACTTCAGAGGCGGCAGAAGACTTCTTGATCTTCACAGAGGTAACGCACAGCAGTAAAGCTGTGCGCCATTGCTCCCATACACCTCACACACCGCAGTCACTGTAAGGGTGCAGGGCGCAGGGGGGGCGCCTGGGCAGCATTTAAACCTCTCCTTTGGCAAAAATACATATATACATGTACAGCTGGGCACTGTACATATATATATATATATATATATATATATATATAAGAGCCCCCGCCAGTTTTTTAAGATTTTTGAGCGGGACAGAAGCCCGCCGCCGAGGGGACGGGGCTTCTCCCTCAGCACTCACCAGCGCCATTTTCTCCACAGCACAGCGCTGAGAGGAAGCTCCCCGGACTCTCCCCTGCTTACTCACGGTGACAGAAGGTTTTCAAGAGGGGGAAGGGGGGGGCACATAATTGGCGCATATACATATAAAAGGCGCTACTGGGTAAATATTTTGTGTTTGTTCCTGGGTCATATAGTGCTGGGGTGTGTGCTGGCATACTCTCTCTCTGTCTCTCCAAAGGGCCTGGTGGGGAAACTGTCTTCAGATAAGAGTTTCCCTGTGTGTGTGGTGTGTCGGTACGCGTGTGTCGACATGTCTGAGGTAGAAGGCTCGCCTAGGGAGGAGGGGGAGCGTATGAATGTGAGGTCTCAGTCGGCAGCGCCGACACCTGACTGGATGGATATGTGGAGTGTTTTAAGTGCTAATGTAAATTTATTGCACAAAAGATTAGACAAAGCTGAAGCTAGGGAACAGTCAGGGAGTCAACCCATGTCTATCCCTATGTCGCAGGGACCTTCGGTGTCTCAAAAGCGCCCACTATCCCAAATAGGAGACACAGATACCGACACGGATTCTGACTCCAGTGTCGACTACGATGATGCAAAGTTACAGCCAAAAGTGGCTAAATGTATTCGTTATATGATTATTGCAATAAAAGATGTTTTACATATCACAGAGGAACCCCCTGTCCCTGACACGAGGTTACACATGTATAAGGGAAAGAAACCTGAGGTAACTTTTCCCTCCTCACATGAGTTGAACGAATTATGTGAAAAAGCTTGGGAATCTCCAGACAAAAAACTGCAGATTCCCAAAAGGATTCTTATGGCGTATCCTTTCCCGCCAACGGACAGGATACGGTGGGAATCCTCCCCTAGGGTAGACAAAGCATTGACACGCTTTATCAAAAAAGATTCCTTATCAGCGGAAATTGAGACCCTAAATAAGGATACCATTTTATTGACCCTAGGGCATATAAAAGATGCTGTCTTATATATGAGAGATGCTCAAAGAGACATTAGTCTACTGGGTTCCAGAATAAACGCTATGTCTATTTCTGCTAGGCGAGTCTTATGGACCCGGCAGTGGACAGGTGATGCCGACTCAAAGAGGCATATGGAGGTTTTGCCTTACAAGGGTGAGGAATTGTTTGGGGAAGGTCTCTCGGACCTCGTCTCCACAGCTACGGCAGGTAAATCGAATTTTTTGCCTTATGTTCCCTCAAAGCTTAAGAAAGCGCCACATTATCAAATGCAGTCCTTTCTTTCAAATAAAAGCAAAAGAACACAGCTAGTTTCCAGGAACAGAAGTCCTCCCCGGCCTCTGCAAAATCTACCGCATGACGCTGGGGCTCCGCTGAGGGAGTCCGCCCCAGTGGGGGCACGTCTTCGACTTTTCAGCCACATCTGGGTTCACTCACAGGTGGATCCCTGGGCAATGGAAATTGTTTCTCAGGGACACAAGCTGGAATTCGAAGAGGTGCCTCCTCGCCGATTTTTCAAATCGGCTCTACCGACTTCTCCCCTAGAAAGGGAGATAGTGTTAAATGCTATTCACAAATTGTGTCTTCAACAAGTGGTGGTCGAGGTTCCCCTGCTTCAAAGAGGGAAGGGATACTACTCAACTCTGTTTGTAGTCCCGAAACCGGACGGTTCTGTCAGACCCATTTTGAATTTAAAATCCATTAACCTATACTTAAAACGGTTCAAGTTTAAGATGGAATCGCTCAGAGTGGTCATCGCCAGCCTGGAAGGGGGGGATTTTATGGTATCTCTGGACATAAAGGATGCATACCTCCATGTTCCCATTTATCCACCTCACCAGGCGTACCTGAGATTTGCGGTACAGGATTGTCATTACCAATTTCAGACGTTGCCGTTTGGGCTTTCCACGGCCCTGAGGATTTTCACCAAGGTAATGGCGGAAATGATGGTGCTCCTGCGCAAGCAGGGTGTCACAATTATCCCATACTTGGACGATCTCCTCATAAAAGCGAGATCACGAGAGAAGTTACTGAACAGCGTGTCACTTTCACTGAAGGTGTTACAGCAACACGGCTGGATTCTCAATATCCCGAAGTTGCAGCTGGTTCCTACGACTCGTCTGACCTTCTTGGGCATGATTCTGGACACAGACCAGAAAAGGGTTTTTCTTCCGATAGAAAAAGCTCAGGAACTCATGACTCTAGTCAAGAACCTATTGAAGCCAAAACAAGTGTCAGTACATCATAGCACTCAAGTCCTGGGAAAGATGGTGGCAACATACGAAGCCATTCTCTTCGGCAGGTTCCATGCAAGGACTTTTCAATGGGACCTATTGGACAAGTGGTCTGGGTCACATCTACAAATTCATCAGCTGATCACCCTGTCCCCCAGAGCCAGGGTATCTCTCCTGTGGTGGCTGCAGAGTGCTCACCTTTTAGAAGGCCGCAGGTTTGGCATTTAGGACTGGATCCTGGTGACCACGGACGCGAGCCTCAGAGGGTAGGGAGCAGTCACACAGGGAAGAAACTTCCAAGGACTTTGGACAAGTCAAGAGACTTGTCTTCACATCAATATCCTGGAACTGAGGGCCATATACAACGCCCTACGTCAAGTGGAGAACTTACTTCGCGACCAACCAGTTCTGATCCAGTCAGACAACATCACCGCAGTGGCTCATGTAAACCGCCAAGGCGGCACAAGAAGCAGAGTGGCCATGGCGGAAGCCACCAGGATTCTTCGCTGGGCGGAAAATCATGTAAGCGCACTGTCAGCAGTGTTCATTCCGGGAGTGGACAACTGGGAAGCAGACTTCCTCAGCAGACACGACCTGCATCCAGGAGAGTGGCGACTTCATCAGGAAGTCTTCGCACAGATTGCAAGTCAGTGGGGACTGCCCCAGATAGACATGATGGCGTCCCGCCTCAACAAAAAGCTACAGAGGTATTGCGTCAGATCAAAAGACCCTCAGGCGGTAGCAGTAGATGCCCTAGTGACACCGTGGGTGTTCCAGTCGGTCTATGCGTTTCCTCCTCTTCCTCTCATACCCAAGGTGTTGAAATTAATAAGAAAAAGAGGAGTGAGAACAATTCTCATTGTTCCAGATTGGCCACGAAGGACCTGGTATCCGGATCTGCTGGAAATGCTCACGGGAGATCCGTGGCCTCTTCCTCTTGCAACAGGGGCCCTGTCTGTTCCAAGACTTACCGCATGACGGCATGGCGGTTGAACGCTGGATCCTAGCGGAAAAGGGCATTCCGGATGATGTCATTCCTACTCTGATAAAGGCTAGGAAAGACGTGACAGCGAAACATTATCACCGGATATGGCGCAAATATGTTTCTTGGTGTGAGGCCAGGAATGCTCCTACAGAATAATTCCATCTGGGCCGTTTCCTTCACTTCCTACAGACTGGAGTGAATTTGGGCCTAAAATGAGGCTCCATTAAGGTTCAGATTTCGGCCTTATCCATTTTCTTTCAAAAAGAATTGGCTTCTCTCCCAGAAGTACAGACTTTTGTGAAGGGAGTGCTGCATATTCAGCCTCCTTTTATACCTCCGGTGGCGCCTTGGGACCTTAACGTGGTGTTGAGTCTCCTTAAGTCGCACTGGTTTGAACCACTTCAAACGGTGGAGTTAAAATATCTCACTTGGAAGGTGGTGATGTTATTAGCCTTGACTTAGGCTAGGCGAGTGTCGGAATTGGCGGCTTTTTCTCATAAAAGCCCCTATCTGGTTTTCCATATGGATAGGGCGGAATTGCGGACCCGTCCTCAGTTCTTGCCTAAGGTGGTGTCATCTTTTCATATGAACCAACCTATTGTGGTGCCTGTGGCTACGCGAGACTTGGAGGATTCAGAGTCCCTTGATGTAGTCAGGGCTTTAAAAATTTACGTGGCCAGAACGGCTAGAGTCAGAAAAACAGAAGCACTGTTTGTCCTATATGCAGCCAACAAGGTTGGCGCCCCTGCTTCAAAGCAGACTATTGCTCGCTGGATCTGTAACACGATTCAGCAGGCGCATTCTACGGCTGTATTGCCGTTACCAAAATCGGTCAAGGCCCATTCTACTAGGAAGGTGGGCTCGTCTTGGGCGGCTGCCCGAGGGGTCTCGGCACTACAACTGTGCCGAGCTGCTACTTGGTCGGGTTCAAACACCTTTGCAAAGTTCTATACGTTTGATACCCTGGCTGAGGAGGACCTCCTGTTTGCTCAATCGGTGCTGCAGAGTCATCCGCACTCTCCCGCCCGTTTGGGAGCTTTGGTATAATCCCCATGGTCCTTACGGAGTCCCCAGCATCCTCTAGGACGTAAGAGAAAATAAGATTTTAAACCTACCGGTAAATCTTTTTCTCGTAGTCCGTAGAGGATGCTGGGCGCCCGTCCCAAGTGCGGACTACTTCTGCGAGACTTGTATATAGTTTTGCTTACATAAGGGTTATGTTATAGTTTCATCAGTTTTGGACTGATGCTACGTTGTTTTTTCATACTGTTAACTGTTTAATGGATACACAAGTTACACGGTGTGATTGGTGTGGGCTGGTATGAATCTTGCCCTTGGATTAACAAAAATCCTTTCCTCGTACTGTCCGTCTCCTCTGGGCACAGTTTCTCTGACTGAGGTCTGGAGGAGGGGCATAGAGGGAGGAGCCAGTGTACACCCATACCTAAAGTCTTTCTTAAAGTGCCCATGTCTCCAGCGGAGCCCGTCTATCCCCATGGTCCTTACGGAGTCCCCAGCATCCTTTACGGACTACGAGAAAAAGATTTACCGGTAGGTTTAAAATCTTATTTTTTCTCCCAATCCTTTGAAAAGAGATTTATAGAAAAGCTTGTGTACATCCACTATATCCTTGAGCAGACGGTACGGTAGCGCTCATTCAAGTTAATAAATAAATATATGCAGAGAAGGGGTGTGTGGCCTGGCTGGCAATTGAGGAGGCTGCCTTTCTGATGAGCTCCTGCCTGATCCCTTACAAAAAGGAGACTGGGTGCATTTCAGGAGCTCTCCTGAGTTTCCTGTAAGAATGCATTTTTGTTAGGTTTTTTTATTTTCAGGGAGCCTGCTGGCAACAGACTCGAGGGACTGAGGAGAGAGAAACAGACCCACTTCTCTGAGTTCAGGGCTCTGTTTCTTAGGCTACTGGACACCATTAGCTCCAGAGGGATCGGTACGCAGGTCTCACCCTTGCCGTCCGTCCTAGAGCCGCGCCGCCGTCCTCCTCGCAGAGCCGGAAGAAAGAAGCCGGGTGAGTATGTGAGGAAAAGACCCATCTGAGGCGGCAGAAGACACCTGAATCTTCACTGAGGTAACGCACAGCACTGCAGCTGTGCGCCATTGCTCCCCTTCACCTCACACACTCCGGTCACTGTAAGGGTGCAGGGCGCAGGGGGGGGCGCCCTGGGAAGCAATTTAAACCTCTCTTATGGCACAGATGTATATATACACGTACAGCTGGGCACTGTACATGTATAAAAAGAGCCCCCGTCATGTATTGAAAAAATTGAGTGGGACAGAAGCCCGCCGCCGAGGGGGCGGGGCTTCTCCATCAGCACTCACCAGCGCCATTTTTCTCCACAGCATCGCTGAGAGGAAGCTCCCCGGACTCTCCCCTGCTTGACACACGGTGACAGAGGGTTTCAAAGTAGAGGGGGGCACATAATTGGCGCAGATACATAAAACAGCGGTACTGGGTAAACATTAATTTACTGTGTTATTCCTGGGTCATATAGCGCTGGGGTGTGTGCTGGCATACTCTCTCTCTGTCTCTCCAAAGGGCCTGGTGGGGAACCTGTCTTCAGAAAAGAGCTTCCCTGTGTGTGTGGTGTGTCGGTACGTGTGTGTCGACATGTCTGAGGTTGAGGGCTCACCTAAGGAGGAGGGGGAGTTTATGAATGTTAGGTCTCCGTCGGCTGTGCCGACGCCGGACTGGATGGATATGTGGAATGTTTTAAGTGCAAATGTTAATTTATTGCACAAAAGGCTAGACAAAGCCGAAGCTGGGGCACAGTCAGGGAGTCAACCCATGCCTGTCCCTATGTCGCCGGGACCTTCGGGGTCTCAGAAGCGCCCACTATCCCAAATAGTTGACACAGATACCGACATGGATTCAGACTCCAGTGTCGATTACGATGATACAAAATTACAGCCAAAGGCTAAAGGTATTCGATATATGATTATCGCAATAAAAGATGTGTTGCATATCACTGAGGAACCCCATGTCCCTGACACGAGGGTACACATGTATAAAGGAAAGAAACCTGAGATCTCCTTCCCCTCTTCACATGAGCTGAACAAAGTATGTGAAAAAGCGTGGGAAACTCCAGACAAAAAACTGCAGATTCCCAAAAGGATCCTAACAGCGTATCCTTTCCCGTCGCAGGACAGGATACGGTGGGAATCCTCCCCTAGGGTGGACAAGGCCTTGACGCGCTTATCAAAAAAGATAGCACTTCCATCCCAAGATACGGCTACTCTCAAGGATCCTGCTGACCGCAAGCAGGAGGTTGCCCTGAAGTCCATTTACACACATTCTGGTACGTTACTCAGACCGGCTATTGCTTCGGCCTGGGTTTGTAGTGCGGTAGCAGCATGGACAGATTCCTTATCAACAGATATTGAGAGGGATACCATTTTATTGACCCTAGGGCATATAAAAGATGTGGTCTTGTATATGAGGAATGCTCAAAGAGACATTAGTTTACGATATCGATATCTGTGTCAACCATTTTGGATAGTGGGCGCTTCTGAGACCCTGACGGCCTCTGCACTGTAGGATCAGGCATGGGCTGAGACCCCGACTGTCCCAAGGCATCAGCTTTATCCAACCTTTTATGTAAGGAGTTTACATTATCATTTAACACCTTCCACATATCCATCCAATCAGGTGTCGGTGCCGTCGGCGGAGACACCTCATTCATCTGTACTTGCTCTGCCTCCACATAGCCCTCTTCGTCAAACATGTTGACACACGCGTACCGACACACCACACACACAGGGGATGCTCTATATGAGGACAGGACCCCCACAAGGCCTTTTGGAGAGACGGAGAGAGAGTATGCCAGCACACACCCCAGCGCTATATGACCCAGGAATCACACAGTAACTTAGTGTTTACCCAGTAGCTGCTGTATATATATTAAATGCGCTAAATTTATGTGCCCCCCCTCTCTTTTTACCCTTTCTACCGTGAGTCTGCAGGGGAGAGCCTGGGGAGCTTCCTCTCAGCGGAGCTGTGGAGAGAAAATGGCGCTGGTGAGTGCTGAGGAAGAAGGCCCCGCCCCCTCAGCGGCGGGCTTCTGTCCCGCTATTTTGTGTAAAATTAATGGCAGGGGCTCATGCATATAACAGTGTCCAACTGTATATATGCTGCTTTTGCCAGGAGGTATCTAATTGCTGCCCAGGGCGCCCCCCCCCCCCCTGCGCCCTGCACCCTACAGTGACCGGAGTGTGTGGGTTAGTGTGGGCGCAATGGCGCACAGCTGCAGTGCTGTGCGCTACCTCATATGAAGACAGGAGTCTTCTGCCGCCGATTTTGACGTCTTCTTTCTTCAACCCGCCGGCTTCTGACTTCTGGCTCTGCGAGGGGGACGGCGGCACGGCTCCGGGAACGGACGACAAGGTCAGGTCCTGTGTTCGATCCCTCTGGAGCTAATGGTGTCCAGTAGCCTAAGAAGCGCAACCTAGCCGCAGTTAGTAGGTTTGCTTCTCTCCCCTCAGTCCCACGTAGCAGAGAGTCTGTTGCCAGCAGAAGCTCTCTGAAAATAAAAAACCTAACTAAAATACTTTCTTATTAGCAAGCTCAGGAGAGCTCACTAAAAGCACCCAGCTCTGGCCGGGCACAGATTCTAACTGAGGTCTGGAGGAGGGGCATAGAGGGAGGAGCCAGTGCACACCAGTAGTACTAAATCTTTCTTAGAGTGCCCAGTCTCCTGCGGAGCCCGTCTATTCCCCATGGTCCTTACGGAGTCCCCAGCATCCACTAGGACGTTAGAGAAAATTTAATTGGTTCCCTGGCCACTATAGATAGGAGGTAATTCTTTCAAACAATTGAATCACTTCTTCTCAGTTCACTGGCCCTTCTCCACAGCGTGACCCAGTCAGTCCACTGGCTATGCTCCACAGCGTGACCCAGTCAGTCCACTGGCTATGCTCCACAGCGTGACCCAGTCAGTCCACTGGCTATGCTCCACAGCGTGACCCAGTCAGTCCACTGGCTATGCTCCACAGCGTGACCCAGTCAGTCCACTGGCTATGCTCCACAGCGTGACCCAGTCAGTCCACTGGCTATGCTCCACAGCGTGACCAAGACAGTCCACTGGCTATGCTCCGCAGCGTGACCCAGACAGTCCACTGGCTATGCTCCGCAGCGTGACCCAGACAGTCCACTGGCTATGCTCCGCAGCGTGACCCAGACAGTCCACTGGCTATGCTCCGCAGCGTGACCCAGACAGTCCACTGGCTATGCTCCGCAGCGTGACCCAGACAGTTCACTGGCTATGCTCCGCAGTGTTACCCAGTCAGTCCACTGGCTATGCTCCACAGCGTGACCCAGTCAGTCCACTGGCTATGCTCCACAGCGTGACCCAGTCAGTCCACTGGCTATGCTCCACAGCGTGACCCAGTCAGTCCACTGGCTATGCTCCACAGCGTGACCAAGACAGTCCACTGGCTATGCTCCGCAGCGTGACCCAGACAGTCCACTGGCTATGCTCCGCAGTGTGACCCAGACAGTCCACTGGCTATGCTCCGCAGCGTGACCCAGACAGTCCACTGGCTATGCTCCGCAGCGTGACCCAGACAGTCCACTGGCTATGCTCCACAGCGTGACCCAGACAGTCCACTGGCCCCTACCCCACAGTGTGCTGGTTACTCTGGTTAGGTCCTCCTGACCTCTTAGTTTGCTCCATGGAAGGATTAGCATTTTAGCGCATATCTCTGTACACCAGAAACAGAGCAGTTACTTGAAGTATCAGGATACAGCTCAACCTTTAGTAATGGTTATGCTACAGCAAAGTTGTTATACTGTCCATAGATCATGTATACCCTTTTAAATACAGTTTTACACCCATATTTTGACACCTGGGTAATTCAGCTCCAATTTCTTTTAACCAGTCCAGACTGTTTTCTTTCCTTCATTACTTTTACATTATACACAGTGGTAGAAGGTAGGGTTGTTTTCCTGCTCCAACCCAACTTGGAGCTTGGGTACGGCTCCCAGTGTGCCATCTCCTGTTCCCAGTACGTGAAATCACCACCTTGGGTACATGGCCCACTAATCATTTTTCTTTGAAACCTTTTTTAAAGATATTTTTATTTGTTTTTTACACATAGGATAGGTGTACTTACATCGGGACAACTAGCTGTGATTGAATGCTAAAACGGCGTTGTCCTAGTAATCATTGGTCTCTATGACAACAGTCCTGGTCTTTCACAGCTAAACATACATTACATTCCAACTTGTGTAAAATAGCATGTGAAGCGTTTCCAGCAGGTAGGACTGTGATCAGCAGAAGTCGTCTCAGAGATGGATGACCACTCATGTTGTATCTGTCACCTCCAATGCCTTTTACAAGTGGTTTTAAGACACATTTGACCCCATATTCCATGCGCTATAGCCTGGTTCTCTGATACTACCTTAACATGTGGGTATTACGTTTCAGAATTGTGAAATTATGTCTGAAGATGCAAGTTTGGTTGAAGAATACACATTAAACAACTGGAGCATTTATTTTTAAAGTGGAGTGATCACAAAATGAATGTGGTTTAGGGTTTTTATGGTTTAACACCTCACCATCTATTGCTTTCCTGTATCTGCAGGTCTGCAGATAAACATTTGTGATTTTATTAGATTTAGGGGTATATGCAATTCACGGCGAATCGCGGCAAATTATCGCCGTTTTTTAATTCGACACAATTCGACAGGTGAATTCCGGCAGGTGGCTGCCGGAATTCACCATATTCAATGAAAAACGGATTCGACAGTCCCGCGGGCGAAAAACGGCCGATTTGCCGGATTTTGCCGCGAATTAAAAAAACGGGTAAAAACGGGAAAAACCCGGAAAAAAAATGGCGTGGGGTCCCCCCTCCAAAGCATAACCAGCCTCGGGCTCTTCAAGCTGGTCCTGGTTCTAAAAATGCGGGGACAAAATTGACATGGGATCCCCCGTATTTTTAAAACCAGCACCGGGCTCTGCGCCTGATGCTGGTGCAAAAAAATACCGGGGACAAAAAGAGTAGGGGTCCCCCGTATTTTATACACCAGCATCGGGCTCCACTAGCTGGACAGATAATGCCACAGCCAGGGGTCACTTTTATACAGCGCCCTGCGGCCGTGGCATTAAATATCCAACTAGTCACCCCTGGCCGGGGTACCCTGGTGGAGTGGGGACCCCTTCAATCAAGGGGTCCCCCCCCCCAGCCACCCAAGGGCCAGGGGTGAAGCCCGAGGCTGTCCCCCCCCATCCAAAGGCTGCGGATGGGAGGCTGATAGCCTTGAGTAAAATGACAGAACATTGTTTTTTCCAGTAGTACTACAAGTCCCAGCAAGCCTCCCCCGCAAGCTGGTACTTGGAGAACCACAAGTACCAGCATGCGGGAGAAAAACGGGCCCGCTGGTACCTGTAGTACTACTGGGAAAAAAATACCCAAATAAAAACAGGAGACACACACCGTGACAAGTACAACTTTATTACACACCGCCGACACACACATACTTACCTATGTTGACACGCCGACTGGCACAGTCTCCGACGATCCGAGGGTACCTGTGAAAAAAATTATACTCACCTGCCAGTGTCCAGAGATAAATCCACGTCCAGAGATCAAATCCTCGTACTTGGCAAAATAAAAACACGCACACCCGTACCAACGGACTGAAAGGGGTCCCACGTTGACACATGAGACCCCTTTCCACGAATGCCGGGACACCACGTGACTCCGGTCACTGAGGTCCCTTCAGCCAATCAGGAAGCGCTACTTCTGTGGCGCTCACCTGATTGGCTGTGCGCGTGTGACCTCAGACAGCGCATCGCAAAGCCTCTCCCATTACTTTCAATGGTGGGAACTTTGCCGTCAGCGGTGGGGTTACCCGCGGTCAGCCGCTGATCGGCGGGTGACCCCACCGCTAGCCGCAAAGTTCCCACCATTGAATATAATGGAGAGGCTTTGCGATGCGCTGTCAGCTCAGACGCGCACAGAGCCAATCAGCAGAGTGCAAGGACGTTGCGCTCGCTGATTGGCTTACGAGACCTTCCAGTGACAGAGGTCTCTGCATTCGGGGAAAGTGGTCTCATGTGTCAACATGGGACCCCTTTCAGTCCGCTGGCACGGGTTTTTGCGTTTTGTTATTTTGCCAAGTACCTGGATTATACTCTGGACGTGGATTTATCTCTGGACGCTGGAAGGTGAGTATAATTTTTTAACAGGTACCCTCGGATCGTCGGAGACTGTGTCAGTCGGCGTGTCAACATAGGTAAGTATGTGTGTGTCGGCAGTATGTAATAAAGTTGTACTTGTCACGGTGTCTGTGTCCTGTTTTTATTTGGGTATTTTTTTTCCAGTAGAACAACAGGTACCAGCGGGCCCGTTTTTCTCCCGCATGCTGGTACTTGTGGTTCTCCAAGTACCAGCTTGCGGGGGAGGCTTGCTGGGAGTTGTAGTACTACTGGAAAAAACAATATTCTGACATTTTTCACAAGGCTATCAGCCTCCCATCCGCAGCCCATTGGATGGGGGGGACAGCCTCGGGCTTCACCCCTGGCCCTTGGGTGGCTGGGGGGGGGGGACCCCTTGATTGAAGGGGTCCCCACTCCCCCAGGGTACCCCGGCCAGGGGTGACTAGTTGGATATTTAATGCCACGGCCGCAGGGCGCTGTATAAAAGTGACCCCCGGCTGTGGCATTATCTGTCCAGCTAGTGGAGCCCGATGCTGGTGTATAAAATACGGGGGACCCCTACTCTTTTTGTCCCCCATATTTTTTGCACCAGCATCAGGCGCAGAGCCCGGTGCTGGTTTTAAAAATACGGGGGAACCCCTGTCAATTTCCCCCCCGCATTTTTAGAACCAGGATCAGCTTGAAGAGCCCAAGGCTGGTTATGCTTTGGAGGGGGGACCCCACGCCATTTTTTTCAGGGATTTTACCATTCCATCCAAAAAAAAAAAAAAATATTATTTTTAAAAATATATAAATAATACTTGTGCCTCCAAAAAAGACAAACCAAGTACCTAATCCCTTCAAATATAAATAGATATGATATTACCAAGAAAAAAAAAACACAAAAAAAACATGTTTTAAATTTTTTTAATTAGTTTCATCCTCCAAAGTGTGGCGGATTGAAAATGACGAATTTACTGTCTAAATGCACTGTTGTCGAATTTCCAAACTTCCATTGAATAGGCTTTGGTCGAATTGCAGCATGTGTATCATTGCAAAAAAGTCGAATTTGTCAAAAGTCGAATTTCAAAAAGTCGAATTTTGAAAGTCCGTTTTTTTGTCGGAAAGTACTGAATTGCATTGTCGAATTTTTTTTTTGGGCGAAAAATTCCCGAAATTCGACAATTTCGGGAATTCGACCGCAATTGCATATACCCCTTAATGTATATGTCTTTGCGTGTGATGGCTAGTTATTTGCACACGTCCGCTCTCTCTTCAGTGCTGCTGGAAACCGCTGGAAAAGTACCATCCTGTTGTTTGAACTGTCACTGGGATCAAAGATGGCTGAGAAGTATAAAATGTAAAACCTGCATTGAAGAGTTTTGGATGGCACTATTTATTAATAATAAAAAAAGGCATAATATAAATGTGCACTATGGGGCTGATTCTAAGGGGGGAGTAAAGTAAAGAAAGAGCAAGTAGCTGCACCTGGACAAACCATGTTGCACTGCAAGGGAAACAAACACAATGTTTTGCTTGCAGGGAAAATACTGTGCTTTTGCATGTAGCCCACAAATTGGGGTCTTGCAAAAAGAGGAGAGGGCCCGTGTGCGGTCTCGGTCTTGGCCCCGTCCCCTCTAGCAGGCAATGGCAGTGACAGTGATTTTGAACAATAAGTGGTGCACAGGTCTCTGGGAAAATGGCTCTGTGGCAAAAATGCCAGGAAAATAGCGGCTGTACCATTTACCCGGAGACCTGCGCACCACCTAGTGCTCAGTCACTGCCGCTGTTGCTGGACTCCGGCGAGGTATGTATTGAAAAACTGGTTGCAGGTGTGCGGTGTGGGCCCCTCTTGAAGTTCTTAGCAAAATTTTTGGCCAAAAATGTAGGGCCACCTGCCATGGCCAGGTGACCTCATCAAGTGGGTCCCTGACATCCCTAATACTGACACACATTTATCCAGGTCTTATGTATCAGTGCTCGTTCTAATATGTAAACAACAGATGCAAGGACCCATAATAATTAAAAGCGCCTAAGGGCAGGTGGGTTGGTTCTAGTATGTAGAAGGTGTCTCTACCTTCAAGTGTACATGCATACACGATTACAGAGTAAAAGGAGACTGCTGGACTGCACACTTTACATTTAAACATTAGAGGTGCTACCTTGCTGAGACTTGTAGTACTACTCCGAAAAAAAGAAAATGCAGGTGCACACTCTAAGCACTAAGAACACTGGTAATCAGAACAATTATAATGAACTCTACAATTTAACATTGAAAATTGAGCTTTATTTTTACACTGCAATTTAGATTTCAACTTGGACACGTCCCCCTGACATCTACATCTCTCTGCATGTTTTAAATCTGCCCCACCTGCAGTGCATCATGGGTTTACCAAGGTACACAGTTACTTGCTCTTTCTTACTTTATTCCCACTCAGAATCAGGCCCAATGAATATGTATGATAAATGATAGCATGGCGGTGTGAGTGTTATACATAGAATACAGGATCATACCCTGGAAATTACATTCAACTAAATTGACATGCTCATTCAATTTGGAGTAGTACGAAAATCTGTATTTGTGCAACAGGTGAGAAGAACTTTGTAGGGCAAGGCTTGACCATAACTGTCCATTGCAGGGTGGAATCCTCAGAATCCCCAGGGATCTCAGCATGTTTAGCATCTCTGTGGTGGCTGCAACATCAATAAAGAATAGTTGGAGTGGCAGTGCACTGTGGAGCGTCTGCAAGAACGCCTGTGGCTCCTGGCAGCATTTAAATTGCTCCTGGTGTGTATTATTTAGTGCCCAGTCTCAAAGTCCATTTGTAGCGCTGGAGCCTGTTCATAAAACATCCCCCCACATAGCCCCCATGTGACCTCTGGGAAACTCTGATCGAAGGGACATGTGGGGAAGCCATTGTGCTGTTCTATACAAGTTTTCCTATATTTTGGTTGGGGATGATGGTCTCGCTCCTGAACATTTAAGCTGGCATATAGATTTTAAATTCAAATTGTTCTGTTGTAATAATAATATGCTGCACAGTAAGATCCAGCTTTCAACATTTTTAAATTCTGTCCAGGAATACCTGCACAACAATCATGACCTGTTTACAATACTTTGCATATAAAACACCTGTTAGACATTAATTTATAGCCCAGAGAAAAATAAAACACTGTACAAATTGCATCCATTGTACAAAGTAGGAGGAATTGTACTGCGCATTTGCGCAAATTTGAAAGAATGTGGTATAGAAAATCTACAGTTGTTAGACAGTCAATAGGTCAACACCACAGGCATTAGGTCAAAAGGTTGACAGGGTCAAAGGGTCACATCCGAAAGGTCAACATGGAAATGGTTGAAACAAAACAGTTTGTTTTCTTGGTGTAATTTTGAATGTTTCATCACTTATGACCCCAGTTAGTGGTTATGTAGACCCCCGCTGGTTCTTTTTGCTCACCACACTTCAGGCAAATTACTGTTCCCAATCATAGTCCACGTGGTCGTAGTCAACGTGGATGGTAAACAAATCAAGAGTTAATTTGTAAAACCCCCAAAAATTGTGTCGACCATCGCCATGTCTACCTTTTTGTACCTATAAGTACCTGGGATTGGCGCTAATAACCTTAAAGATGTTTTTATGGTGATTTTTCAATCAAAAATAGGGGTCGATTCAATTCGGCAACAGTTGAATAGCGCCGGGAATTAGCTCCCGACGCTATTCAATTCAGCTACTAGTTACCCGCAATTGTCGGGAATTCTTCTCTCACCCCTGGGGGGTGAGAGAAGAAAACCGACAAAAGTGCTGCCGCGCGGCCGGCGCAAGGCTGATTCTGTCGGGAATCAGCATCGCTGCGGGTAGTTAAGTCGGAGAATGCCCGTTCTCCCGACAAAACTACCTGTTAAGTCGGCGAGAACGGGCATTCGCCGACCTAACTTTAGTTGAATTGAATAGCGTCGGGAGCTAATTCCCGGCGCTATTCATCTATTGCCGAATTGAATCGACCCCATAGAATATGAACCCAGTAGCATGGAAAAACAACAATGCACATGCAAACTGTGTTCCACTTTAAATACCCTATGCAGGTATTACACACACTGGAAACGGGTACAATTAAAAAGATTTATTCCATTACATAGAAACATAAAACACAGAATTCACTTTTATATGTATGGCGGTGCAGCACTTTTCCCAAAATTCTCATTCTCACCCTTTCCTGTTGCTGCGATGGGCTCTGCACCACTGCAAAAGGCTTATACCGCTTTCACATTGTTAACCTGGTAAGGAACCGGCTTTTGAACACTCTTCCGACCCGGGTCTGAACACGCTATACCCCTTTCACATCGCATTTTGGAGCCGTGTTATTACCGTGTTATTCCCGGGTTAGTGCCTTTCACACTGAACCCGGTTCACCCATTTAAAACAGTGTGATGTCATTTTAAATGGACTTTTCTGTCTCACATTGATGAGGTTTCAAAGGTATTAAAAGGAGGGGCTGGGGAGTGCTTAGTAGTGCAGCAATCATGGCCGACACAGCACATGTCTCTTTATTTATTACCTGCTGTGAGGTATGTTGGAAACCAGAGGCTGCAAGCATCCTTGTGATATTGTTATAGGTTATTCCATCCTTTACGGTGCCTGTAATTTGGTTGGCGATTTCAGCCTCCCCTCTGATCCTCAACAACTCCCTAACTTCATCCTCACACCAGGTTGCCATATTGTACAAGCACTGTAGCACTGTGAATGCAGTATAATAAAAGCTCATCCACTGTTTAAAGCGTGCTGCTTGTTATTTCTGGGTTCAGACTGGTGACATAATGCAGGGAGACAGCCTATCACCTCCTTTTTAAGATTCTAGGGTTGGATATACCGTGTCTGAGACGTTCACACTGCCAAATGACCCGGTTCCGAACTGTGTAGGAGCCTTCTTTTTACACGGGTTGAAATACTGGGTTGTTTGACCCGGTAAATTCATAATGGCGCTTTCACACTGCAGCTCAAACCGGGTTGACACGGCTAAAACTCGGCAATACACCGGGTTATTTTTGCGATGTGAAAGGGGTATTAGGAAGATGATGAAAGGGTGACCGTAATTGGAAAAAGTACTGCCCCTACATACTTAAACAAGTAAATTCTGTGTTTTAGGTTTCTAAAACCTGGTTCCAGTGTGCGTAAAACCTGGTTCCAGTGTGCGTAATACCCACATAGGATATTTAAAGTGGAACAGAGTTTACATGTGCATTAGTGTTTTTTCCTGGTTCATATTCTATTTTTGATTGAAAAATCACCCTAAGGACATCTTTAAGGTTATTAGCGCCAGGTGTTTCTTGTTATTTTAAATAAAAGGCTGCTTTGACAAAATTTAGGGCCTGATTGTGTGCTTTTTTGCTTTGCTAACAAACCTGAATCAGGCCCTTATTGCGCTATATTTGATACCACTCGTCTATCTTGTACCCGTTAACTCGACCTTTTGTACCCGTTAATCTTTTGATCCTGTCGGCCTAATACCTGTCGGTCATATAGTGTTGACCTATTGACTTTTTAGCTAGACAGTGTCTTTACTTAGTCTGGGTACCATTTGTAAATGGATGCTTTTTTCCCAGAACACATTTCCAGGGAATGTAATTGGAAATGAGGTTAAAATTTATACTAGGCAAGTTTTATTGCAGTGGTTCTCAAACTTTTTTTAATCACGGCGCCCCAGAGTATCAGAATTATTTTCACGACACCCCTAGGCTATAAGTTTCTTATTGAGAAATTTAGGCAGAAATATTAAATTAAGTACTGTAAATTGTGTTTATATGTCATCCTTAGGTTCAGTTGTATGGTGACGGTGAGATTTGCTTCTGTTTGTGCACATATTTTATGATTTGACAGCCACCAGCACTGGTTTTGCCTATTACATTGACCATAACTAGTTTGAATTGGTCCTGGACCACCATTCCTTGGCACCCCTGTAAGTGCACTGAGGCACCCCAGGGTGCACCGGCACACAGTTTGAGAACCACTGTTTTATTGGTATGCTGCCTTATGGGAACTGCCCCCCAATGAGGGAAATCATAAAGCACTTAAAAAAATTAACCATGTTCCTTTTACCCACGTAAGCCCAATATCCTCTCCTGCATCTCTCTCAATTAAGTTGTCATTTCGAAGTGACCAAATGGACAACTTGGCAGACACAAATGCACCACTTTTGGGTTTGTGGAATTATACCTATGGTATTTAATATAGATATATATATATATATATATATATATATATATATATATATATAGCTAGATAATATAAATAACAGAAAAAACCTCTTTCTGGGTTATCAAATTTGTTGTGATCTGACCTCCAACTTACAATCCTTGAAGGAGGAGTTTGCAAAAGAAATATTTGTACATCTGCTCTTATGTGGACCACCACTGGATGTTAGTGGTGGTTGAAATGTTTTATGGACAGTTTTATCAATACAGTATCAGATGATCTTTTATAAATTTGAATAAATTTTGCATATTGGAACATATTGTTTGTTTTCCTAAACAAGATTTTATTTGACATTCGGTCATTCTGTCACAAAAATAGGGGTGTTATAACAACCCCATGGCGCCAATTACACTAATACACTATATATATATATATATATATATATATATATGTGTGTGTGTGTGTGTGTGTGTATATATATATATATATATATATATATATATGACACACACACACACACACACGTGTGTGTGTGGTCGGCATGCCAACCAACAGGGTCTATTCCCACTCGTGGGTGTCCATGACACCCATAGAGTGGGAATAGAACCCGTGGTGAACGCAGGTCGCCACCGAGCCCCCAAGGGGCTTGTTGCACTCACTCCCCCCTGCCAGCATTCCGCTGCAGAGACACCGCCATCGGTATGCTGACCGGCGGTCACGCATACCACACCCTTATATATATATATATATATATATATATATATATATATATATATATATATATACCCACTAGCCATAACTTTAAAACCACTGATAGGTGAAGTGATTATCATTAATTTATCTTGTTGCAGTCAAGGAGCGGGATATATTAGGCAGCAAATGAACACTCTTGTCTATAATTTGATATGTTGGAAGCAGGAAAAATGGGAAAGCATGAGGATATGGGCGACTTTTACAAGGGCCAAATTGTGATGAGTAGACTACTGGGTCAGAGCAGGTCTTATGGGGTATTCCCGGTATGCAGTGGTTAGTGCCTACCAATAGTGGCCCAAGGAAGGACAAATGGGGACAGGGTCATGGGTACCCAAGGCTCATTGATGCGCATGGGGATTAAAGGCCTGCCCGTCTGGTCTGATCCCACAGAAAATCCACTGTAGCACAAATTGCTTAAAGAGTTTTCTCTATCGTCCTAGTGGATGCTGGGGTTCCTGAAAGGACCATGGGGAATAGCGGCTCCGCAGGAGACAGGGCACAAAAAGTAAAGCTTTCCGATCAGGTGGTGTGCACTGGCTCCTCCCCCTATGACCCTCCTCCAAGCCTCAGTTAGATTTTTGTGCCCGGTCGAGAAGGGTGCAATCTAGGTGGCTCTCCTAAAGAGCTGCTTAGAGAAAGTTTAGCTTAGGTTTTTTATTTTACAGTGAGTCCTGCTGGCAACAGGATCACTGCAACGAGGGACTTAGGGGAGAAGAAGTGAACTCACCTGCGTGCAGGATGGATTGGATTCTTGGCTACTGGACATCAGCTCCAGAGGGACGATCACAGGTACAGCCTGGATGGTCACCGGAGCCTCGCCGCCGGCCCCCTTGCAGATGCTGAAACATGAAGAGGTCCAGAATCGGCGGCAGAAGACTCCTCAGTCTTCTAAAGGTAGCGCACAGCACTGCAGCTGTGCGCCATTTTCCTTTCAGCACACTTCACACGGCAGTCACTGAGGGTGCAGGGCGCTGGGAGGGGAGCGCCCTGGGAGGCAAATGAAAACCTATTTGGCTAAAAAATACCTCACATATAGCCTCCGGGGGCTATATGGAGATATTTAACCCCTGCCAGAATACACTAAAGAGCGGGAGACGAGCCCGCCGGAAAAGGGGCGGGGCCTATCTCCTCAGCACACAGCGCCATTTTCCTTACACAGCTCCGCTGGTCAGGACGGCTCCCAGGTCTCTCCCCTGCACTGCACTACAGAAACAGGGTAAAACAAGAGAGGGGGGGCAAAATAGTGGCAAAAATTATATTATAAAAGCAGCTATACAGGGAGCACTTATTATAAGGCTATCCCTGTCATATATAGCGCTTTTGGTGTGTGCTGGCAAACTCTCCCTCTGTCTCCCCAAAGGGCTAGTGGGGTCCTGTCTTCGTTAAGAGCATTCCCTGTGTGTCTGCTGTGTGTCGGTACGTGTGTGTCGACATGTATGAGGACGATATTGGTGTGGAGGCGGAGCAATTGCCAAATATGGGGATGTCACCTCCTAGGGGGTCGACACCAGAATGGATGCCTTTATTTATGGAATTACGGGATAGTGTCAACACGCTAAAGCAGTCGTTTGACGACATGAGACGGCCGGACAATCAGTTAGTGCCTGTCCAGGCGCCTCAAACACCGTCAGGGGCTGTAAAACGCCCTTTGCCTCAGTCGGTCGACACAGACCCAGACACAGGCACTGATTCCAGTGGCGACGGTGACGAATCAACCGTATTTTCCAGTAGGGCCACACGTTATATGATTTTGGCAATGAAGGAGGCGTTACATTTAGCTGATACTACAGGTACCACTAAACAGGGTATTATGTGGGGTGTGAAAAAACTACCTATAGTTTTTCCTGAATCAGAAGAACTAAATGATGTATGTGATGAAGCGTGGGTTGCCCCCGATAAAAAGATGCTAATTTCAAAGAAGTTATTAGCTTTATACCCTTTCCCGTCAGAGGTTAGGGCGCGCTGGGAAACACCTCCTAGGGTGGACAAGGCGCTCACACGCTTATCTAAACAAGTGGCGTTACCCTCTCCTGAGACGGCCGCACTTAAAGATCCAGCAGATAGGAGGATGGAAAATATCCAAAAAAGTATATACACACATACAGGTGTTATACTACGACCAGCTATAGCGACAGCCTGGATGTGCAGTGCTGGAGTAGCTTGGTCAGAGTCCCTGATTGAAAATATTGATACCCTGGATAGGGACAATGTTTTACTGTCTTTAGAGCAAATAAAGGATGCATTTCTTTATATGCGTGATGCACAGAGGGATATCTGCACACTGGCATCACGGGTAAGTGCTATGTCCATTTCGGCCAGAAGTTGTTTATGGACGCGACAGTGGTCAGGCGATGCGGACTCAAAACGGCATATGGAAGTTTTGCCGTATAAAGGGGAGGAGTTATTTGGAGTCGGTCTATCAGATTTGGTGGCCACGGCTACAGCCGGGAAATCCACCTTTTTACCTCAAGCTACTCCCCAACAGAAAAAGACACCGACTTTTCAACCGCAGCCCTTTCGTTCCTTTAAAAACAAGAGAGCAAAGGGATATTCATATCTGCCACGAGGCAGAGGAAGGGGGAAGAGACACCAACAGGCAGCTCCTTCCCAGGAACAGAAGCCCTCCCCCGCTTCTACAAAAGCCTCAGCATGACGCTGGGGCTTCTCAAGCGGACTCGGGGGCGGTGGGCGGTCGTCTCAAGAATTTCAGCGCGCAGTGGGCTCACTCGCAGGTAGATCCCTGGATCCTGCAGATAATATCTCAGGGGTACAGGTTGGAACTAGAGACAGATCCGCCTCGCCGTTTCCTGAAGTCTGCTTTACCAACGTCCCCCTCAGAAAGGGAGACGGTTTTGGAAGCCATTCACAAGCTGTACTCTCAGCAGGTGATAGTCAAGGTACCTCTTCTACAACAGGGAAAGGGGTATTATTCCACTCTATTTGTGGTACCGAAGCCGGACGGCTCGGTAAGACCTATTCTAAATCTGAAGTCCTTGAACCTGTACATAAAGAAGTTCAAGTTCAAAATGGAGTCACTCAGAGCAGTGATAGCGAACCTGGAAGAAGGGGACTCTATGGTGTCCTTGGACATCAAGGATGCGTACCTCCACGTTCCAATTTACCCCTCACACCAGGGGTACCTCAGGTTCGTTGTACAAAACTGTCACTATCAGTTTCAGACGCTGCCGTTCGGATTGTCCACGGCACCTCGGGTCTTTACAAAGGTAATGGCCGAGATGATGATTCTTCTTCGAAGAAAAGGCGTATTAATTATCCCATACTTGGACGATCTCCTAATAAGGGCAAGGTCCAGAGAACAGCTAGAGAGGGGATTAGCACTGTCTCAAGAAGTGCTAAAACAGCACGGCTGGATTCTGAATATTCCAAAATCCCAGTTAATGCCGACAACTCGTCTGCTGTTCCTAGGGATGATTCTGGACACGGTTCAGAAAAAGGTTTTTCTCCCGGAGGAAAAAGCCAAGGAGTTATCCGAGCTTGTCAGGAACCTCCTAAAACCAGGAAAGGTGTCTGTACATCAATGCACAAGAGTCCTGGGAAAAATGGTGGCTTCTTACGAAGCAATTCCATTCGGCAGATTCCATGCACGAATTTTCCAGAGGGATCTGTTGGACAAATGGTCAGGGTCGCATCTTCAGATGCACCAGCGGATAACCCTGTCTCCAAGGACAAGGGTATCTCTTCTGTGGTGGTTGCAGAGTGCTCATCTATTGGAGGGCCGCAGATTCGGCATACAGGATTGGATCCTGGTGACCACGGACGCCAGCCTGAGAGGCTGGGGAGCAGTCACACAAGGAAGAAACTTCCAGGGAGTGTGGACGAGCCTGGAAACGTCTCTTCACATAAACATTCTGGAACTAAGAGCAATCTACAATGCTCTAAGCCAGGCAGAACCTCTGCTTCAAGGAAAACCGGTGTTGATCCAGTCGGACAACATCACGGCAGTCGCCCATGTAAACAGACAGGGCGGCACAAGAAGCAGGAGTGCAATGGCAGAAGCTGCAAGGATTCTTCGCTGGGCAGAGAATCATGTGATAGCACTGTCAGCAGTGTTCATCCCGGGAGTGGACAACTGGGAAGCAGACTTCCTCAGCAGACACGACCTTCACCCGGGAGAGTGGGGACTTCATCCGGAAGTCTTCCACATGCTGGTAACCCGTTGGGAAAGACCAATGGTGGACATGATGGCGTCTCGCCTCAACAAAAAACTGGACAGGTATTGCGCCAGGTCAAGAGATCCGCAGGCAATAGCTGTGGACGCGCTGGTAACGCCTTGGGTGTACCAGTCGGTGTATGTGTTTCCTCCTCTGCCTCTCATACCAAAAGTATTGAGAATTATACGGCAAAGAGGCGTAAGAACGATACTAGTGGTTCCGGATTGGCCAAGAAGGACTTGGTACCCGGAACTTCAAGAGATGATCACAGAAGATCCGTGGCCTCTACCTCTAAGGAGGGACTTGCTTCAGCAGGGTCCCTGTCTGTTTCAAGACTTACCGCGGCTGCGTTTGACGGCATGGCGGTTGAACGCCGGATCCTAAAGGAAAAAGGCATGCCGGAAGAAGTCATTCCTACTTTGATTAAAGCAAGGAAGGAAGTAACCGTGCAACACTATCACCGCATTTGGCGAAGATATGTTGCGTGGTGCGAGGATCGGAGTGCTCCGACGGAGGAATTTCAACTGGGTCGATTCCTACATTTCCTGCAATCGGGATTGTCTATGGGTCTCAAATTGGGATCTATTAAGGTTCAAATTTCGGCCCTGTCGATTTTCTTTCAAAAAGAATTGGCTTCAGTTCCTGAAGTCCAGACTTTTGTTAAGGGAGTGCTGCATATACAGCCTCCTGTGGTGCCTCCAGTGGCACCGTGGGATCTCAATGTGGTTTTGGAATTTCTAAAATCTCATTGGTTTGAACCACTAAAAAAGGTGGATTTAAAATATCTCACATGGAAAGTGACCATGTTACTAGCCCTGGCTTCGGCCAGGAGAGTGTCAGAACTGGCAGCTTTATCTTACAAAAGCCCATATCTGATTTTCCATTCGGACAGGGCAGAACTGCGGACTCGTCCGCATTTTCTCCCTAAGGTGGTGTCAGCATTTCATCTGAACCAGCCTATTGTAGTGCCTGCGGCTACAAGTGACTTGGAGGACTCCAAGTTACTGGACGTTGTCAGAGCATTAAAAATATATATTGCAAGGACAGCTGGAGTCAGAAAATCTGACTCGTTGTTTATATTGTATGCACCCAACAAGATGGGTGCTCCTGCGTCTAAGCAGACGATTGCTCGTTGGATCTGTAGCACAATCCAACTTGCACATTCTGTGGCAGGCCTGCCACAGCCTAAATCTGTAAAGGCCCACTCCACAAGGAAGGTGGGCTCATCTTGGGCGGCTGCCCGAGGGGTCTCGGCATTCCAACTTTGCCGAGCAGCTACGTGGTCAGGGGAGAACACGTTTGTAAAATTTTACAAACTTGATACTCTGGCTAAGGAGGACCTGGAGTTCTCTCAGTCGGTGCTACAGAGTCATCCGCACTCTCCCGCCCGTTTGGGAGCTTTGGTATAATCCCCATGGTCCTTTCAGGAACCCCAGCATCCACTAGGACGATAGAGAAAATAAGAATTTACTTACCGATAATTCTATTTCTCGGAGTCCGTAGTGGATGCTGGGCGCCCATCCCAAGTGCGGATTATCTGCAATAATTGTACATAGTTATTGTTAACTAATTCGGGTTATTGTTTAGGAAGCCATCTTTCAGAGGCTCCTCTGTTATCATACTGTTAACTGGGTTTGATCACAAGTTGTACGGTGTGATTGGTGTGGCTGGTATGAGTCTTACCCGGGATTCAAAATTCCTCCCTTATTGTGTACGCTCGTCCGGGCACAGTACCTAACTGAGGCTTGGAGGAGGGTCATAGGGGGAGGAGCCAGTGCACACCACCTGATCGGAAAGCTTTACTTTTTGTGCCCTGTCTCCTGCGGAGCCGCTATTCCCCATGGTCCTTTCAGGAACCCCAGCATCCACTACGGACTCCGAGAAATAGAATTATCGGTAAGTAAATTCTTATTATTGCTGGCTATGATAGGAAGGTGTCTGAACACACTGTGCATTGTAGCCTGCACCTACAGTGGACACAGGAGTATCGGAGCTGGACCATGTGGCAATGGAAGTCTGTGGCCTAGTCTGATGAATCACATTTTCTTTTATATCATGTGGATGACAGGATGTGTGTGCATTGTGTACCTGGGAAAGAGGTGACACCAGGATGCACTATAGGAAGAAAGCAAGCTGGCGGATCTCTGGTCAATGTTCTGGGAATCCTTGGATTCTGGCATTCATGTGGATGTTACTTTAATCACCTACCTAAGTACACCCCTTCATGCCAACAGTATTCCCTGGTGGCAGTCGCCTCTTCCAGTAGAATAATGGGCCATGCCACACTTAAGAAATTGTTCAGGAATGGTTTGAAGAACATGCCAAAACTTTCAAAATGTTGACGTAGCCTCCAAATTCCCCAGATCTCAATCCAGGCATCTGTGGGATATGCTGGGAAAACAGGCCTGCACTATTGAGGTCCCACCCTCCAGCTTACAGAATTTTAAGGATCTGCTGCTAACAATTTGGTGGCAAATTCCACAGTACTCTTTCAGAGGTCTTGTGGAGCCAGTACCTTGACAGGACTCCACAAGCTATTTTGGTGGCATGAGGGGGACATACACAATATTAGGCAGTGGTTTTAGTGTTATGGCTGGTGGGTGTATGTTATGTTTCTCTAACGTCCTAGTGGATGCTGGGAACTCCGTAAGGACCATGGGGAATAGCGGGCTCCGAAGGAGGCTGGGCACTCTAGAAAGATTTAGGACTACCTGGTGTGCACTGGCTCCTCCCACTATGACCCTCCTCCAAGCCTCAGTTAGATTTCGTGCCCGGCCGAGGTTGGATGCACACTAGGGGCTCTCCTGAGCCCTTAGAAAGAAAGTATAATTTTAGGTTTTTTATTTTCAGTGAGACCTGCTGGCAACAGGCTCACTGCAGCGAGGGAATAAGGGGAGAAGACCGAACTCGCCTGCTTGCAGCCGGATTGGGCTTCTTAGGCTACTGGACACCATTAGCTCCAGAGGGATCGACCGCAGGCCCAGTCCTTGGTGTTCGGTCCCGGAGCCGCGCCGCCGTCCCCCTTACAGAGCCAGAAGCAAGAAAAGGTCCAGAAAATCGGCGGCAGAAGACATCAGTCTTCACCAAGGTAGCGCACAGCACTGCAGCTGTGCGCCATTGCTCCTCATGCACACTTCACACTCCGGTCACTGAGGGTGCAAGGCGCTTGGGGGGGGGCGCCCTGAGCTGCAATAAAAACACCTTGGCTGGCAAAAATACCACAATATATAGCCCTAGAGGCTATATATGTGGTAAATTCCCCTGCCAGAATCCAGAAAAAAGCGGGAGAATAGGCCGCGGAAAAGGGGCGGAGCTATCTCCCTCAGACACACTGGCGCCATTTCTCCTTCACAGATCCGCTGGAAGGAAGCTCCCTGGCTCTCCCCTGCAGTCTACACTTCAGAACAGGGTAAAAACAGAGAGGGGGGGCACTAAATTTGGGCGCAATACATATATAATATAAAAAGCAGCTATAGGGGACATAACTTAGTTAGTCCCTGCATTATATAGCGCTCTGGTGTGTGCTGGCATACTCTCACTCTGTCCCCCCAAAGGGCTTTTGTGGGTCCTGTCCTCATTCGGAGCATGCCTTGTGTGTGTGCGGTGTGTCGGTACGGCTGTGTCGACATGTTTGATGAGGATAATGATGTGGAGGCGGAGCAGATGCCTTTAGAAGGGATGTCACCCCCTGTGGGGCAGACACCTGCGTGGATGGGCTTATGGAAAGTAATGAGTGCACGTATAGACTCCTTATATAAGAAAATCGACGACATGCCAAATGTGGGACAGCCGACTTCTCAGCTCGTGCCTGCCCAGGCGTCGCATGGGTCGTCAGGGGCTCTAAAACGCCCGCTACCTCAAGCAGACCCAGATGTCGACACGGATACTGACACCAGTGTCGACGACGATGAGTCAAACCTGATGCCCACTAAAGCCATTCACTGTATGATTGAGGCAATGAAAGAGGTGTTAAACATTTCTGATATAACTACTGGTACCACTAAAAAGGGTATTATGTTTGGAGAGAAAAAACTACCCGTAGTTTTTCCCCCATCAGATGAATTAAATGAAGTGTGTGAAGAAGCGTGGGCTTTCCCTGATAAAAAATTGGTAATTCCTAAGAAGGTACTAATGGCATTCCCTTTCCCGCCAGAGGATAGGTCACGTTGGGAAACACCCCCTAGAGTGGATAAAGCGCTCACACGTTTGTCTAAAAAGGTGGCACTACCGTCTCCGGATACGGCCGCCCTCAAGGAACCTGCTGATAGAAAGCAGGAGGCGATCCTGAAGTCTGTATATACACACACAGGCATTATACTTAGGCCAGCTATTGCGTCAGCTTGGATGTGCAGTGCTGCCGCTGCGTGGTCAGATAAACTGTCAGAAAATATTGACACATTAGACAGAGACACGATCCTGTTAACAATAGACCATATAAAAGACTCAGTCTTATATATGAGAGATGCACAAAGGGAATTCTGCCGATTGGCATCTAAAGTAAGTGCATTGTCCATTTCTGCTAGGAGAGGCTTATGGACTCGCCAGTGGACAGGAGATGCAGATTCAAAAAAGCACATGGAAGTGTTACCATATAAGGGTGAGGAATTATTTGGGGATGGTCTCTCGGACCTAGTTTCCACAGCAACGTCTGGGAAGTCAGCATTTTTACCCCATGTCCCCTCACAGCCTAAGAAGGCGCCGTTTTATCAGGTTCAGTCCTTTCGGACCCAGAAAAACAGGCGTGGAAAAGGCGGGTCCTTTCTGTCCAGAGGCAGAGGTAGGGGAAAAAGACTGCAACAAACAGCAGGTTCCCAGGAGCAAAAGTCCTCCCCCGCTTCTTCTTCCAAGTCTGCCGCATGACGGTGGGGCTCCACAGGCGGAGCCAGGTACGGTGGGGGGCTGCCTCAAGAATTTCAGCGATCAGTGGGCTCGCTCACAGGTGGATCCCTGGATCCTTCAAATAGTATCTCAGGGGTACAAACTGGAATTCGAGGCGTCTCCACCCCACCGGTTCCTAAAATCTGCCTTGCCGATTGCTCCCTCAGACAGGGAGGCGGTGCTAGCGGCAATTCACAAGCTGTATTCCCAGCAGGTGATAATCAAGGTACCCCTACTTCAACAAGGCCGGGGTTACTATTCCACACTATTTGTGGTACCGAAACCGGACGGTTCGGTGAGACTCATTTTAAATTTGAAATCCTTGAACACATACATAAAAAAATTCAAGTTCAAGATGGAATCGCTCAGGGCGGTTATTGCGAGCCTGGACGAGGGGGATTACATGGTATCCCTGGACATCAAGGATGCTTACTTGCATGTCCCCATTTACCATCCTCACCAGGAGTACCTCAGATTTGTGGTACAGGATTGCCATTACCAATTCCAGACGCTGCCGTTTGGACTGTCCACGGCACCGAGGGTATTTACCAAGGTGATGGCGGAAATGATGATACTCCTTCGAAAAAAGGGAGTTTTAATTATCCCGTACTTGGACGATCTCCTAATAAAAGCGAGGTCCAAGGAACAGTTGTTGGTGGGAGTAGCACTATCTCAGGAGGTGCTGCACCAGCACGGCTGGATTCTGAATATCCCAAAGTCACAGCTGGTTCCGACGACACGACTACTGTTCCTGGGTATGATTCTGGATACAGTCCAGAAAAAAGTGTTTCTCCCGGAGGAGAAAGCCAGGGAGTTGTCATCTCTAGTCAGAGACCTCCTGAAACCAAAACAGGTATCAGTGCATCGCTGCACGCGGGTCCTGGGAAAGATGGTGGCTTCTTACGAAGCAATTCCCTTCGGCAGGTTCCATGCCAGAATCTTTCAGTGGGACCTGTTGGACCAGTGGTCCGGATCGCATCTTCAGATGCATCGCTTGATAACCCTGTCTCCAAGAACCAGGGTGTCGCTACTGTGGTGGCTGCAGAGTGCCCATCTTCTAGAGGGCCGCAGGTTCGGCATACAGGACTGGGTCCTGGTGACCACGGATGCCAGCCTTCGAGGCTGGGGGGCAGTCACACAGGGAAGAAACTTCCAAGGACTATGGTCGAGTCAGGAGACTTCCCTTCACATAAATATTCTGGAACTAAGGGCCATCTACAATGCCCTAAGTCAAGCAAAATCCCTGCTCCTACACCAGCCGGTGCTGATCCAGTCAGACAACATCACGGCAGTCGCCCATGTAAATCGACAGGGCGGCACAAGAAGCAGGATGGCAATGGCGGAAGCCACAAGAATTCTCCGATGGGCGGAGAATCATGTACTAGCATGTGTCAGCAGTGTTCATTCCGGGAGTGGACAACTGGGAAGCAGACTTCCTCAGCAGACACGACCTCCACCCGGGAGAGTGGGGACTTCATCCAGAAGTCTTCCAGATGCTGGTAAACCGTTGGGAAAAACCACTGGTGGACATGATGGCGTCCCGCCTCAACAAAAAGTTAAAAAGATATTGCGCCAGGTCAAGGGACCCTCAGGCGATAGCTGTGGACGCTCTAGTGACACCGTGGGTGTACCAGTCGGTTTATGTGTTCCCTCCTCTGCCTCTCATACCAAAGGTATTGAGAATAATAAGAAAGCGAGGAGTAAACACCATTCTCGTGGTTACGGATTGGCCAAGACGAGCGTGGTACCCGGAACTTCAAGAGATGCTCTCAGAGGACCCGTGGCCTCTACCGCTCAGACAGGGCCTGCTACAACAGGGGCCCTGTCTGTTCCAAGACTTACCGCGGCTGCGTTTGACGGCATGGCGGTTGAACACCGGATCCTAAAGGAAAAGGGTATTCCGGAAGAAGTAATTCCTACGCTTATAGTGTTCACTCTAGGAATTTTTTAGGGCAGGGTGCTGATCACGGGGAGGGCACATTTTTCATTCGGGAGGGCACATTTTTCATTCGGGAGGGCACATTTTTCATTCGGGAGGGCACGATTATGTCCATACTGTAATGCTTAGACATGTGTCTTAACTAAAAATGAGTACAAAGACTCATGGTTTTTTGTTTGTGCACCCATTTTATTTAATGTTTACCTTTTACATGCGGACAAGGATTTGAAAGTGAAGAGTGTTAAATAAAAGTATTTGTGGTCCATTCATCACCAATGTAGCTCTACTGTATAGATTACAACTACAGTGTTCTATCATCCTGCACCTGTCACAACTTGTGCAGTTATTCTTTCCTGCCAGGGGTGTCGTCCTCTGCTCTGGTGCTTCTATCACTCTGGTCTTTATTTCAGTGGTAGACTTGTGATAGAAGCACTAGAGTACAGAACGACACCCCAGGCAGGAGGAACTGCACAGGTTGTGAAGGTGCTAAAATAAACACTAATCCTAGCATTTTATACAAGTTATAATAATAGTACCATGTGGATTGGATGCAGGTAGCTGATCAAACGTCCTACAGGTCATCTGGAGTAGATGTAGGTGTCAGCTGTTCAAAACAGAAGGGTCCAACTATTTATGCAGGCTCAGGCGGATGCCGTCTTGTCACTGGCTGTAAATATCCTCTTAGGCGCTGTGCTGAAGCTGAAACAGAACCATGCAACATAAACTGACTGCATGTTATCAGAGTCCATTTGTACTGCATTCCTAGTTCTTCAAAGCACAGCTTATTCCTTGGAGTAGAATTGTAAGACCACCATAGATTTTTAGTCTCGTACAATTCTTCCCCACAAAAATAAGGGCTTGTGCTTTGAAGAACTAAAGAACACAGCAGAAAAGGGACTCTGATAACAGGATTATGGACATACTAGGGCCACTCCACCACCTCTAAGTAGGAATACTCTCCCTCCTCCCACATTTTCTTGGTACTCTACCTTTTTGAACTGGAAAGTTGGGCTCCAAGTAGCTTGGGTGGCTCAGGTGCAGAGTCCTCGGTTGTCATCTGAAATGTTGAGTGCAGATTTGGTAACTGAAGAAGAGCAATCGCCACAGCTGTCCAACTATTTATGCAGGCTCAGGCGGATGCCGTCTTGTCACTGGCTGTAAATATCCTCTTTGGCGCTGTGCTGAAGCTGAAACAGAACCATACAACATAAACTGACTGCATGTTATCAGAGTCCATTTGTACTGCATTCCTAGTTCTTCAAAGCACAGCTTATTCCTTGGAGTAGAATTGTAAGACCACCATAGATTTTTAGTCTCGTACAATTCTTCCCCACAAAAATAAGGGCTTGTGCTTTGAAGAACTAAAGAACACAGCAGAAAAGGGACTCTGATAACAGGATTATGGACATACTAGGGCCACTCCACCACCTCTAAGTAGGAATACTCTCCCTCCTCCCACATTTTCTTGGTACTCTACCTTTTTGAACTGGAAAGTTGGGCTCCAAGTAGCTTGGGTGGCTCAGGTGCAGAGTCCTCGGTTGTCATCTGAAATGTTGAGTGCAGATTTGGTAACTGAAGAAGAGCAATCGCCACAGCTGTCCAACTATTTATGCAGGCTCAGGCGGATGCCGTCTTGTCACTGGCTGTAAATATCCTCTTAGGCGCTGTGCTGAAGCTGAAACAGAACCATACAACATAAACTGACTGCATGTTATCAGAGTCCATTTGTACTGCATTCCTAGTTCTTCAAAGCACAGCTTATTCCTTGGAGTAGAATTGTAAGACCACCATAGATTTTTAGTCTCGTACAATTCTTCCCCACAAAAATAAGGGCTTGTGCTTTGAAGAACTAAAGAACACAGCAGAAAAGGGACTCTGATAACAGGATTATGGACATACTAGGGCCACTCCACCACCTCTAAGTAGGAATACTCTCCCTCCTCCCACATTTTCTTGGTACTCTACCTTTTTGAACTGGAAAGTTGGGCTCCAAGTAGCTTGGGTGGCTCAGGTGCAGAGTCCTCGGTTGTCATCTGAAATGTTGAGTGCAGATTTGGTAACTGAAGAAGAGCAATCGCCACAGCTGTCCAACTATTTATGCAGGCTCAGGCGGATGCCGTCTTGTCACTGGCTGTAAATATCCTCTTAGGCGCTGTGCTGAAGCTGAAACAGAACCATACAACATAAACTGACTGCATGTTATCAGAGTCCATTTGTACTGCATTCCTAGTTCTTCAAAGCACAGCTTATTCCTTGGAGTAGAATTGTAAGACCACCATAGATTTTTAGTCTCGTACAATTCTTCCACACAAAAATAAGGGCTTGTGCTTTGAAGAACTAAAGAACACAGCAGAAAAGGGACTCTGATAACAGGATTATGGACATACTAGGGCCACTCCACCACCTCTAAGTAGGAATACTCTCCCTCCTCCCACATTTACTTGGTACTCACCTTTTTGAACTGGAAAGTTGGGCTCCAAGTAGCTTGGGTGGGTCAGTTTATGTGCGTTGTCCTTGGTTGTTGCTCACAATCTACAGTACAGGTGTTTC
This sequence comes from Pseudophryne corroboree, assembly GCF_028390025.1. Taxonomy (NCBI): domain Eukaryota; kingdom Metazoa; phylum Chordata; class Amphibia; order Anura; family Myobatrachidae; genus Pseudophryne; species Pseudophryne corroboree. The sequence goes on along the minus strand of NC_086451.1, from coordinate 98,027,887 downwards.
TGATTGTAGAGTGTGGTCGGTGGCCAGCTGTGTGTGGTCTACAAGAAAATATTCTTCTTTGCTTTTTCATCCAGTGCTTTACCGCCTCTCTGTAGTTTACCTTGCCATTTAGCTTAATGGCTAATATGCTGTTGACATTTTCCACCTTGAGACGGTTTCTGTGATCTGTTAAGATTAATTTAACTTGCGAAAAAGTTCTTTCAACTTCAGCAGTTGAGAGTGGTAGAACACAGCCAACTGAAACAAGTTTCTGAATTAGAGGAAATGCTACGCCAATTGTGTCTTCAGATTTTTCTAAAGTCTTGTACACGTTGACCATGGACAATCTTTCATTATCAGAATTTTCTTCTTCCGTTTGTAAGAATACAGATTTAAAGTCTTCCCATTCTGATAACAGAAGATCTTCGTCCAGTTGATAAAAATCAGCAAGCTGTACCATTTCGGCCACACCATAAAATCCCACACCTTTGTCTGCATTAAGATGCCTCATATCTAAGACACTTAGATGATCAAGTATAGCTATATTATGCATCCTCTCTGAAATGTTTTGGACCAATAGATCTAGAAAACACCTTGCATCTTCTTCAAACTTACAATTTTCTGCTGCTATAGGAGCCTGAATTCCTATTTTTCTTGCAGCATTTTCCAGGTTCCTGCAAAACTGACCCCCAGGCTTACGCTTTAAATTTTTCAAAGCACCAAGCGTAATGGAAACATTGCTGTGTATTGTAGACAAGTCAATATCTCTTCTTTCAAAGATTAAAACTAATTTGGAAAGCAGGCTCAGTACATCACAAAGAAAGTGAATTAATTGAAAAAAATGAAAATTTTTCAGATGTTTGAGAAGTCCTTCAGCAGTTGGCCCACTCACACCACTTGTAGTCCTTGACTGTCCAGTTACAACAGCATTTTCCAAATCGACAATGATCGAATGATAATTAATTCTTATTGAATTAATAGCATTTTCATGTGATAGCCATCTTGTGTGGCTAGCCTTTTTTATTTTTGTTCCCTTACATTTAGTAAATACTCTTTGTATTTCTTCCAAAGTTTTGCTCCTCACAGAGCTGTATTTATAGTATTTGTAAATACTTGTTAATACTTCATCCATTTTCAGGAAAGGATTCAAAGATTCAAATGTATTTTTTGTTGCAAGAGCTAAACGATGATTGTGACAATGTATTGAAATAATCTTATTATTTTTGGCCTTTAGTTTGGCTGCTACTCCATCACGGTGACCAACCATTGAACTGGCGCCGTCACTTCCAAAGCCTACTAATTTCTCAAACCCTCCACAGTCTTCTATAGTCTGTGAAAGAGCATTGAAAATAGTTTCTGATTTTCCATCTGGAATTTCTGTATCATTAATAAAGGACACACTGACTTCTCCATCTTTTATATATTTTGCAGCAGTTGCCAAGTGTTTTCTGTTGCTGACATCAGTAGTTTCATCTGACATAACTGAAAATGATGGACTCTTCTGTAAAGACAAGATAACTTTCTCTCTTTGAACACTGGCCATCGAATTAACAAATTCGTTGATTGTTTGGTAGCTTGTATATGAGGCATTTTTAGATTTGTTCAGAGGGGCTAAAACTGGAGACTTTAATTCTTCTATACAGAAAACAACAAATGGTTTAAAAACAGTTGTATGTGGTATATTATGCTGGATTAGAAAATCCAGGCACTTCATAGCACATTCCACAGCTTTGAATTCCTCTGACTCTGGTCTATTTTTTCTGTTCTGTGAAGCCTCAGCATTACAACCGATTATTTCAGTTTGCATTGCTGCCTTGTGCATCTCGGAAACAGAATGCTCCTTAATTTTATCGCGCCTTACTGTGCTCATCCCACTATTCATCCATGGAGATTTGTTGTATTTTGTGTCGTTCAACAGATGTTTTAAACACAGCTTGCAGAGTAGAGATTCTCTTTCACCATTTTTTTTACAACTAAGCCACGGAAACTCTCTTTTCCATTTTATTTGGAAACCAACTTTATGTTTTGACTTTTTTTTTGGAGAAGCACTAACCCCAATGTCATTTATTATATCTGTATCTTCATTAGAAGAGCACCTTTCTTCAGATAGGTCATCATCCAAAATAATAGGGGGTGAGGTGTCACACTCTAAATTCTGAGAACAGTTGGCAAGAGAGATGGAGGATTGAGAATGCACATCTATGGTGTTTTCATTAACAATGACATTACATGACGTCGATACCGAGTCATCTACATTGCTGCAATTTGTGTTAACTGTGGCCAGTGAATTATCTTGGGAAGTGCATTGATTATCTGTGGGTACAGGATCAGAGGTGCTGGGTACAGGATCAGAGGTGCTGGGTACAGGATCAGAGGTGCTGGGTACAGGATCTAACTCTGCTGCATTTATTTTCTGTAATTAATAAAAATCATAATCTAAATTCAAATATTTGTTACACTTTCTTACAGGGGTTTAAAATGGGTGTATGTAAATGTTTTCCTACCTTCTTTTTTCCTGAAAACATTTGATTGATTTTCAAACATTTTTTGCCTATTTCCTTGGTTTTTCTTTCATGTTCTTTCACTTTCCTTTTAAGAGTAGGCATGTTTTCTAAAAATAAAAAAAAATAAAAACACTTAACACACTCAAGCTCCCTAGAATGAGAGCCACTGTACTCTCCGTACCAGCAAACTCACCTGAGACAAGTTGAGGTCTCCTGTCATTCAAGCCAAGAGGATCAAAGAAGGATCAATATGCTTATTTGGAGCCTGTGGTGTGGAGTGATGCACAGTTGGTTCAATGGTTGGTCAACGTGATGGAGTACATAGAGACGAGGATGAGGATGAGCCAGCTTTCTGTGGAAGAACAAAACACTTTAACACACTCAAGCTCCCTCGGATGAGAGCCGCACTGTTTACTCTCAGTACCAGCATACTCACCTGAGGCAAATTGAGGACTCCGGGGATGCCGAGAGGATCAAAGAAGGAGCCAGAATATGCCACTTTGGAGCCTGTGGTGTGGAGTGATGCGCCAGTTGATGCAGTGGATTGCTTAACGTGATGGAGTACACAGAGATGAGGATGAGGATGAGCCAGCTTTCTGTGGAAGAACAAAACACTTTAACACACTCAAGCTCCCTCGGATGAGAGCCGCACTGTTTACTCTCAGTACCAGCATACTCACCTGAGGCAAATTGAGGACTCCGGGGATGCCGAGAGGATCAAAGAAGGAGCCAGAATATGCCACTTTGGAGCCTGTGGTGTGGAGTGATGCGCCAGTTGATGCAGTGGATTGCTTAACGTGATGGAGTACACAGAGATGAGGATGAGGATGAGCCAGCTTTCTGTGGAAGAACAAAACACTTTAACACACTCAAGCTCCCTAGGATGAGAGCCGCACTGTTTACTCTCAGTACCAGCATACTCACCTGAGGCAAATTGAGGACTCCGGGGATGCCGAGAGGATCAAAGAAGGAGCCAGAATATGCCACTTTGGAGCCTGTGGTGTGGAGTGATGCGCCAGTTGATGCAGTGGATTGCTTAACGTGATGGAGTACACAGAGACGAGGATGAGGATGAGGATGAGCCAGCTTTCTGTGGAAGAACAAAACACTTTAACAAACTCAAGCTCCCTCGGATGAGAGCCGCACTGTTTACTCTCAGTACCAGCATACTCACCTGAGGCAAATTGAGGACTCCGGGGATGCCGAGAGGATCAAAGAAGGAGCCAGAATATGCCACTTTGGAGCCTGTGGTGTGGAGTGATGCGCCAGTTGATGCAGTGGATTGCTTAACGTGATGGAGTACACAGAGATGAGGATGAGGATGAGCCAGCTTTCTGTGGAAGAACAAAACACTTTAACACACTCAAGCTCCCTCGGATGAGAGCCGCACTGTTTACTCTCAGTACCAGCATACTCACCTGAGGCAAATTGAGGACTCCGGGGATGCCGAGAGGATCAAAGAAGGAGCCAGAATATGCCACTTTGGAGCCTGTGGTGTGGAGTGATGCGCCAGTTGATGCAGTGGATTGCTTAACGTGATGGAGTACACAGAGATGAGGATGAGGATGAGCCAGCTTTCTGTGGAAGAACAAAACACTTTAACACACTCAAGCTCCCTAGGATGAGAGCCGCACTGTTTACTCTCAGTACCAGCATACTCACCTGAGGCAAATTGAGGACTCCGGGGATGCCGAGAGGATCAAAGAAGGAGCCAGAATATGCCACTTTGGAGCCTGTGGTGTGGAGTGATGCGCCAGTTGATGCAGTGGATTGCTTAACGTGATGGAGTACACAGAGACGAGGATGAGGATGAGGATGAGCCAGCTTTCTGTGGAAGAACAAAACACTTTAACAAACTCAAGCTCCCTCGGATGAGAGCCGCACTGTTTACTCTCAGTACCAGCATACTCACCTGAGGCAAATTGAGGACTCCGGGGATGCCTAGAGGATCAAAGAAGGAGCAAGAATATGCCACTTTGGAGCCACAGTGGTGTGGAGTGATGCGCCAGTTGATGCAATCGGATTGCTTAACGTGATGGAGTACACAGAGATGAGGATGAGGATGAGCCAGCTTTCTGTGGAAGAACAAAACACTTTAACACACTCAAGCTCCCTCGGATGAGAGCCGCACTGTTTACTCTCAGTACCAGCATACTCACCTGAGGCAAATTGAGGACTCCGGGGATGCCGAGAGGATCAAAGAAGGAGCCAGAATATGCCACTTTGGAGCCTGTGGTGTGGAGTGATGCGCCAGTTGATGCAGTGGATTGCTTAACGTGATGGAGTACACAGAGACGAGGATGAGGATGAGGATGAGCCAGCTTTCTGTGGAAGAACAAAACACTTTAACAAACTCAAGCTCCCTCGGATGAGAGCCGCACTGTTTACTCTCAGTACCAGCATACTCACCTGAGGCAAATTGAGGACTCCGGGGATGCCTAGAGGATCAAAGAAGGAGCCAGAATATGCCACTTTGGAGCCACAGTGGTGTGGAGTGATGCGCCAGTTGATGCAATCGGATTGCTTAACGTGATGGAGTACACAGAGATGAGGATGAGGATGAGCCAGCTTTCTGTGGAAGAACAAAACACTTTAACACACTCAAGCTCCCTCGGATGAGAGCCGCACTGTTTACTCTCAGTACCAGCATACTCACCTGAGGCAAATTGAGGACTCCGGTGAGCCGTGAGGATCAAAGAAGGAGCCAGAATATGCTGCTATGGAGCCTGTGGTGTGGAGTGCCAGGAGTCAGAGGTGCAGTGATGGATGTGACAGATAGTGTGTCATGTGATTGAGTACATAGAGACGAGGATGAGGATGTGCCAGCTTTAGAAAAAAAAAAGAAAGTAATAAATGTGGACAGATTTTTCAATTAACTTATAGAATTTTAAGTGTTGCACCTTATGTCATGAGGATGCTGTATGATTTGGGGGCCCTTAATTATTATGGTCATCATTTATGATGACCATTCAATAATGGCCCCCAAGTCATAAAGTAAACTGGGGCAGATGTATTAAACTTGGAGAAGTGATTATAGTGCATTAGCCAGTCAGTTCCTGTCATGTAAAACCTGTAATGATTGGATGGTGCATTCATATTTATGCTAGCTATCACTACTCCAGGCTGTTCCTGATGGTTCTGAACATTCGGACAGGTTACTATTCCCACTTATAGTTCGCATGGATAGATAATCATGAAAAATGTGAAAAAAAAAAAAATGTGAAAAGCACAGGAAGAATATACAAACTCCACACAATAGGACCAATAGTCCAACAGAGTGCAGTGGGTCATGCAATGGTAGCTTTTTTAAAATATATATTTATTCTATTTTGTCCCCTAAATCTCTTCAACATACAACTTAATGAACTTATAAAATATAAAACCACTTGTGACAGTCTACTCACACCTTAAATGTGGCTGCACAGATTTGTTATATAAAAAGCAAGGTATTTCAGCTAATAAGAAGACTATATATATATATATAATGTTATTTGCATATTCCCTCACACCCCGGTCTGTATGTACCCTCCCCTCACACCCCGGTCTGTATGTACCCTTCCCTCACACCCCGGTCTGTATGTAACCCCCCCCCCCTCACACAAGGTCTATGTATCCCCCAGACCCTGGTCTTTGGGGGATACATAGACCTTGTGTGAGGGTGGGGGGGGTTACATACAGACCGGGGTGTGAGGGGAGGGTACATACAGACCGGGCCCCGGTCTGTATGTACCCTCCCCTCACACCCCGGTCTGTATGTAACCCCCCCCACCCTCACACAAGGTCTATGTATCCCCCAAAGACCAGGGTCTGGGGGATACATAGACCTTGTGTGAGGGGGGGGGGGTTACATACAGACCGGGGTGTGAGGGAAGGGTACATACAGACCGGGGTGTGAGGGGAGGGTACATACAGACCGGGGTGTGAGGGAATATGCAAATAACATTATATATATATATATAGTCTTCTTATTAGCTGAAATACCTTTTTATATAACAAATCTGTGCAGCCACATTTAAGGTGTGAGTAGACTGTCACAAGTGGTTTTATATTTTATAAGTTCAAGTTGTATGTTGAAGAGATTTAGGGCTCAAAATAGAATAAATATATATTTGAAAAAGCTACCATTGCATGACCCACTGCACTCTGTTGGACTATTGGTCCTATTGTGTGGAGTTTGTATATTCTTCCTGTGCTTTTCAAATTTTTCAAGATTAACTATCCACGCGAACTATAAGTTATAGTTCGCGTGGATAGTTAATCTTGAAAAATGTGAAAAAAATAAAAAATGTGAAAAGCACAGGAAGAATATACAAACTCCACACAATAGGACCAATAGTCCAACAGAGTGCAGTGGGTCATGCAATGGTAGCTTTTTCAAATATATATTTATTCTATTTTGAGCCCTAAATCTCTTCAACATACAACTTGAACTTATAAAATATAAAAACCACTTGTGACAGTCTACTCACACCTTAAATGTGGATGCACAGATTTGTTATATAAAAAGCAAGGTATTTCAGCTATATAAGAAGACTATATATATATATATATATATATATATATATATATATATATATATATATATATATATATATATAATGTATTCTTATTTGCATATTATGTACCCCCCTCACACCCCGGTCTGTATGTACCCTTCCCTCACACCCCGGTCTGTATGTACCCTCCCCTCACACCCCGGTCTGTATGTACCCTTCCCTCACACCCCGGTCTGTATGTAACCCCCCCCCTCACACAAGGTCTATGTATCCCCCAAAGACCAGGGTCTGGGGGATACATAGACCTTGTGTGAGGGGGGGGGGTTACATACAGACCGGGGTGTGAGGGAAGGGTACATGCAGACCGGGGTGTGAGGGGAGGATACATACAGACCGGGGTGTGAGGGAACACTGGTACAAGGCACAACACTTATCCACAGCTATATATTGTACAAAGAATCCCTCTGAGATGGGAGTACCACTGTTTTATTCTGAAAGAACTGCACTATAAAACACAGATAGTATTGCACTGCAAGTTACCGTTACATTTCTGCTCTATTTCAGTTCGTCATTGTATGGGTTAGAGGGGGCTTCTCCACGTGAAACAAAGAATGATCTATGTACTGAGTACTTACATCACAGAGGGGGAGCGCTGATCACCCAGCCCCACTTGCGGAGCGGTATTAAAGATGGCGGCCGGGTGATCCTCCCTGGCGTCTCCTTTTAAACATTCATCCACACAGGTGGGCTGGGTTTGCCTCGGCGGGAGAGGCAAACCCAGCCCTCCTGTCTCACCAGACCCTGAGCAGACCTATAGAGGACGCTGACAGCTAATGACAGGGCGGGACAAGGCGGACGGGGAGGGGCGGGCCGCGGAGGTCTCCGTCTCGACACATGCACGGAGTCTCAGTGATAATAAAAATGCAGTGCAGTGTGCTTAGTGTGTTTGGCGGCGTGGCGGGGTCCAGCGGGCAGCAAAGTGCGGGGCGGGAGGGCGCAAACAAACGGGCAGGGCGGGATTCAGGGGTCTAAAAAAGGGGCAGGGCGCAGCGCCCTGTGAAAGACACCTAGAGTGAACACTACGCTTATTAAGGCCAGGAAAGATGTTACGGCAAAGCATTATCACCGCATATGGCGGAAATATGTTGCATGGTGCGAGGCCAAAAAGGCCCCAACAGAGGAATTTCAACTAGGTCGATTTCTGCATTTCCTGCAAGCAGGAGTGAATATGGGCCTAAAACTAGGCTCCATTAAAGTACAGATCTCGGCTCTGTCGATTTTCTTTCAAAAAGAACTAGCTTCAGTACCTGAAGTTCAGACATTTGTGAAAGGAGTGCTGCATATTCAGCCCCCATTTGTGCCTCCTGTGGCACCTTGGGATCTCAACGTGATGTTGAGTTTCTTAAAATCACATTGGTTTGAGCCACTAAAAACCGTGGATCTGAAATATCTCACGTGGAAAGTGGTCATGTTATTGGCCTTGGCTTCAGCCAGGCGAGTGTCAGAATTGGCGGCTTTATCATGTAAAGGCCCTTATTTGATTTTCCATATGGATAGGGCAGAATTGAGGACTCGTCCCCAGTTTCTCCCTAAGGTGGTGTCAGCGTTTCACCTGAACCAGCCTATTGTGGTGCCTGCGGCTACTAAGGATTTGGAGGACTCCAAGTTGCTAGACGTTGTCAGGGCCCTGAAAATATATGTTTCCAGGACGGCTGGAGTCAGAAAATCTGACTCGCTGTTTATCCTGTATGCACCCAACAAGCTGGGTGCTCCTGCTTCTAAGCAGTCTATTGCTCGCTGGATTTGTAGTACAATTCAGCTTGCACATTCTGTGGCAGGCATGCCACAGCCAAAATCTGTAAATGCCCATTCCACAAGGAAGGTGGGCTCATCTTGGGCGGCTGCCCGAGGCGTCTCTGCTTTACAACTTTGCCGAGCAGCTACTTGGTCAGGGGCAAACACATTTGCAAAATTCTACAAATTTGATACCCTGGCTGAGGAGGACCTGGAGTTCTCTCATTCGGTGCTACAGAGTCATCCGCACTCTCCCGCCCGTTTGGGAGCTTTGGTATAATCCCTATGGTCCTTACGGAGTTCCCAGCATCCACTAGGACGTTAGAGAAAATAAGAATTTACTCACCGGTAATTCTATTTCTCGTAGTCCGTAGTGGATGCTGGGTGCCCATCCCAAGTGCGGATTGTCTGCAATACTTGTAAATAGTTATTGTTAACTAAAGGGTTATTGTTGAGCCATCTGTTGAGAGGCTCAGTTGTTTTTCATACTGTCAAACTGGATATAGTATCACGAGTTGTACGGTGTGATTGGTGTGGCTGGTAAGAGTCTTACCCGGGATTCTAAATCCTTCCTTATTATGTTTGCTCGTCCGGGCACGGTGTCCTAACTGAGGCTTGGAGGAGGGTCATAGTGGGAGGAGCCAGTGCACACCAGGTAGTCCTAAATCTTTCTAGAGTGCCCAGCCTCCTTCGGAGCCCGCTATTCCCCATGGTCCTTACGGAGTTCCCAGCATCCACTATGGACTACGAGAAATAGAATTACCGGTGAGTAAATTCTTATTTTGTGTGTGTGTGTGTGTGTGTGTGTGTGTGTGTGTGTGTGTGTGTGTGTGTGTGTGTGTGCGTGTGTGCAGCTTGATCGTCTACCTGCTCCTAAAACTCACCAAGAGCTAGTTTTAATTGTAATTTTTTTCTTTCACGTATTTCACCCTTGCATCCCATACAATTGCGCAGGGAAGCTTGCAATGTTGGAACTTCTGTAAGTTGCAAACGGGTATGTGCACAGCCAAGTGTTGCACCAGTACTTGGTGGCACATTGCCAGCAATGAATTCCCCCTAAGATACGGACCTGACCAATTTTCATTTAAATGCTGAGAATCGCTACAGTTAGTGGTTTTAGATTTGTCCAATAGATGATTGAAAATCTATTTAGCAAGCAGCAGTGGAACAGGCTATGGGAGAGTTTCAAAAGAGGAATGATCCCAGTATATAAAAAGAGGTTAAATACAGCAAATTCAATACAGATTTGATTGCTTAACGTTTTCAGTAGTGGCAAATGATATATTTCCTATGTAATAAGTGACAGAAGAGTGCTACAAATCCTTTAAAAGCACTCTGGTTTATTATTCTTGTACTGAGGAGAACCAGATGAGTACATTTTGTGGTCTTTTCCTGGGGTTGCTCTGAATATGTAAAAATAACACGAGATTATGACGGTATATTTTTCTTAGGTTTTCATTTTAATCACACTAGCAAGCAATCTATTTCAATATCCTAACTAAATATACCCCTGTTATATACTTTGAGTAGGATATTAGTACTTTGCAGGGAAAACGATACATTGAAAAAAATGAAATATCTGTCCAAACGTTTGCAGGGCGGGTGTCTGACGTCAGTTCCGGCCCCGGACGGCTGAAGTGATCGCAGCGGCTGAGTAAGTTCTGGGCAACTCAGAAACTGCACAAAGTTTTTTTGTACCGCTCGGCAGCACATGCGATCACACACTTGCACAGCTAAAATACATTCCCCGGTGGGCGGCGACTATGCGAACGCAGGACTGCAAAAAAACACTAGCGAGCAATCAGGTCTGAATTGCCCCCAATGTGCAAAAACATGCTACAAGCGAGCGCTCTGAATGCTGGACCACTAAGTGTTTCTGTATGACTGTATGAGGGAGCTTCTCTATAGAATGTCACCAAGAATTTCTTTATTCAGAGGTGGGAGAGACCTGTAAAAGGAATTAGCTCTTGCAGCATGTCATAAATGCGACAATATCCAGTGTCTCCTGCTTTACCACTAGTCTGGGCCCCTGGAAAGCCTGCACTCCACAGAGCCTACAAACAAAGAAATTCCCCGATACACAGCAGCTTCTCGTCAGGTATGCCCAGCTGGGTGTCCTGGGCCTAGATGAGCTGGCAGGAGATGGAAAAGTTATGCAGCCAATAAAATTTTCAGGGCCCCCAAGTTGCCTCCACAGAAGACTTGAGTCTGACGTGGCTGCCTAATAGTATACAATGTTGAAAAAAGCATTTTGCTACCTATGCAGAGTTGGCTGCAAATGTGAGATGCAACCAGCTGCTTAATGCTCCCTATGCCAATAACAGGAGCAGATGCGCCAGGTAAGAACAGAAGGTGTGGCTTTTACTGTGAGCGCAAAAGGGGTCTCAAAGCACAGTACATCATTCTGGCCAGAAAGACTACATACTACTGTATAATAAGTACTGTGGGCCTATTACATGCAAATACAACATTGTAAGACCATATACACGCTAAAAAACAGAGCAAGTTGCTGTAAATAAAATGGCAGCAATTTGCGTATACGTCCATCTCTGTATGAGGTCAGTAATGATGACCAGCATCTCGTGCTTTTTTTTTTTTTTTTTTTTACATTTGCTTTCTGGGGGATTTCTCATAGTGTATCAGTGAAGAACAGTTCAGAGCCAGACTCTGTGACTGGCTTATGTTTTTCTAGATAACATAAATGTTTTGCACTTAATATGGACCATTATGCTTAACTTCTAGCCTGCGGTCCGGTTTGGTGACCCCACCAGAGATCCATGGTTTGTACACCACACCCTGTGCAATTATTAGTAAACATTATCACACAAAGTGGGGTATTTAGTTAGCTCCGACAATTACGGAGCTGTCGATTTCACCCCCCTGCGTATTCAATCGAGGGACGTTTTTGCCTGTTTTTAAGGCATTTTTTTAGTGAAAAGGCATTGGCGAAAAAGTGCCTCAAAATTGGCAGAAAATGGCCAATCCACATGATTTTTGCTCCTAGGTGAAAAACTGCAGTAATTGAAAACCCTCCAAGATGTTCTGAATGTGACAAATGGCACCAAGCAGGGTTGCCCATTATCTCCACTAATCTTTTGCCTAGATATTGAACCAGTGGCAGCACATGAACTGCTTTCTCCAGATGTCTAGCTGGTGTTGCTTGGCATGTACATTATGAATTAAAAAAAAAAAAAAATTGCTTGAATATTGTTTTATTAGCTCTTCTTGCTGCACCTCACTCCTTTATATACTTATATTATACAAAATACCAAACACCTGTGGCTCATTGGTTTGTGATTGACTGCACAGGTACTGACCACCAGCCCCTTTGAGAGCAATGTGGTTGGCCGCAAAGCATGGGAGAGAGATTGACTAAACTTTTCACATTCATCTCTATGGCCAATGCATTTCAGTGGGCTTCCTACACAAAAAGTAGTGAAAACTGTCCAAAATTACGGTAGTTTACAATAAATATTAACGGATTGGAGAGTTTGGATATTTTTTCTTAATTGTGGCTTGCTGATTTTTGTAATTTCACAACAGTATTTTTTTTAATTGGCAATGCATTTATGTGAGCTTACTCCTTCACATCTGAATAATTTAGCAATTCTTTACTGCCAATCAAGGATATTGCTGGCTGATCTGTGTTAGGGAATCTAGCTGGCACACAAGTTGTCACCATGGATCCCACAAGAAGATTTGGCCTTTGTAGTGGATTGTTCGCTTGATGTTGCTTTAATGGTATAAGCAGAGTTTTGAACCCTGGGAACTGAAAGATGCTTAAAAGTACAAATATGACTACGCCGGCACTAAGAGAGCAATATGTTAGACAAAAAAAACACTTTTTGATAACAGAATATCGGAGTCTGAAACTAAATACTCATTTCTCATACGTCCTAGAGGATGCTGGGGACTCCAAAAGGACCATGGGGTATAGACGGCATCCGCAGGAGACATGGGCACTTTAAGACTTTAAATGGGTGTGAACTGGCTCCTCCCTCTATGCCCCTCCTCCAGACCTCAGTTAGATTCTGTGCCCAGAGAGACTGGACACACACCAGGGGAACTCTCCTGAGTTTCTCTGAAAAAATACTTTTTTTTTTTAGGTTTGTTTCCAGGGAGCACTGTTGGCAACAGGCTCCCTGCTTCGTGGGACTGAGGGGAGAGAAGCAGACCTACTTCTGTGAGTTAAAGGCTCTGCTTCTTAGTCTACTGGACACCATTAGCTCCAGAGGGTCTGATCACTTGGTATAGCTTAGCTGCTCGTTCCCGGAGCTGCGCCGTCGTCCCCCTCACAGAGCCAGAAGAAAGAAGCCGGGTGAGTAACCGAAGCAAAGAAGACTTCATTACAGATGGCAGATGACTTCAGTCTCTGAGGTACCGCGCAGCGGTCGCGCTGCGCACCATTGCTCCCACACACAAGCGGCACTACATGGGTGCAGGGCACAGGGGGGGCGCCCTGGGCAGCAATAATACCTCAAATTCAGCCTGGCAAAAGTAGTATACAGTGCATAGGCACTGTATACAGACCCCTGCCAGTATTTAAAAAAATAGCAGGACATAAGCGCGCCATGAAGGGGGCGGGGCTTGGTCCTTCCAGCTCTACTCAGCGCCATTTTCTCTCCACTGTGAGCTGCAGAGACGCTGGGCCTGGCCTCCTACACTTCTGTCACAAGTAAAAGGGTGCTAAACGGGGGGGGCGCAGCAAATTTTGGTGTTGATTATTATTTTAAACAGCGCTGACAGGTCTGGGGCATTATTATATACTTTCAGACCGTGTGCTGGGTGTGAGCTGGCAAACTCCCTCTGTGTTCCTCTGATAGGCCTTATTGTGGGTCTGTCCCCTATAGCCGGTGTGATAGTGGTGTCGGTACGAGTGTCGACATGTCTGAAGCTGAAGGCTCGTCCCGGGAGGAAGCTGGTGTGGGGACAGAACAGTGTGGGGGAGTGAATCTGTCTGCATCGCCGACTGCTGATTGGGTAAATATGTTGAGGGCCTTGAATGCAAATGTGGCTTTATTAAATAAGAGATTGGATAACTCTGAGGCTCAGAACCAAACATGGAGACAATCCATGGAAGATGCTTTATCCCTCAGGGTCACAAAAACGGTCGTTTACCCAAATAGCAGACACAGATACCGACACGGATTCGGATTCCAGTGTCGACTATGGTGATGCCAGGTTGAATCCTAAACTGGCTAAGAGCATTCAGTACATGATTGTGGCAATAAAAGAAGTGTTACATATCACGGAAGACCCTGCTGTTCCTGAGACATGGGTCTGTATGTTTAAAGGAAAGAAACCTCCGGTAACTTTTCCTCCCTCTCATGAACTGAACACTCTTTTTGAAAAGGCTTGGGAAAATCCTGACAAAAAGTTGCTGATTCCCAAGAGAATTATTATGGCATTCTACTCTGAGGATAGGAATAAGTGAGAGTCAACCCCCAATGTGGACAAGGCTCTAGCACGGCTGTCCAAGAAGGTGGCGCTTCCGTCCCCTGACACGGCGGCCCTAAAGGATCCTGCGGATCGTAAGCAGGAAACTACTTTGAAATCTATTTACGCCACTATGGGTACGCTGCTCAGACCTGCCGTAGCATCAGCATGGGTGAGTAGTGCAATTGAAAAGTGGGCTGATAACTTATCATCTGACTTGGACACCCTGGATAGGGATAGCATTCTTTTGACACTGGGTCATATTAGGGACGCTGTAGTCTATCTAAGGGACGCTGCGAGAGATATTGGTCTCTTGGGATCAAGGACCAATGCCATGGCAATCTCTGCTAGGAGAGCGTTATGGACTCATCAATGGAATGGTGATGCGGACTCTAAGAAGGCTATGGAGGCTCTGCCGTATAAAGGTGGTGTTTTGTTTGGTGAGGGCCTCGCAGACCTGGTATCTACAGCTACCGCGGGTAAGTCATCTTTTCTACCGTTTGCCCCTGCACAACAAAAGAAAACGCCTCTTTATCAGATGCAGTCCTTTCGGTCTAATAAATTCAAAAAAGGATGAGGGTCTTCCTTCCTTGCTGCTAGAGGTAGGGGAAGAGGAAAAAAGTCGCCGGCTGTGGCAAGCTCCCAAGAGCAGAAGTCCTCGGCTGCTGCCAAATCCACCGCATGACGCTGGGGCTCCACTGCTGGAGTCCGCACTGGTGGGGGCACGTCTTCAACTCTTCAGTCAGGTCTGGGCTCGTTCGGCCCTGGATCCTTGGGTGCTAGAAATAGTGGTCCAAGGTTACAAACTGGAGTTTCAAGACGTGCCCCCTTACCGATTTTTCAAATCGGACTTACCAGCTTCTCTTCCGGAAAGGGAGGTAGTATGCGCTGTGATACAAAAGCTGTGTCTACAGCAAGTTATTGTCACGGTCCCCCCGTCACTACGCGGAGAAGGTTTTTATTCAAGCCTGTTCGGGGTCCCGAAGCCGGATGGCTCGGTCAGACCGATTCTGAACCTAAAATCCCTCAATTTCTTTCTAAAAAAGTTCAAATTCAAGATGGAATCTCTCCGAGCAGTAATCTACAGTCTGGAAGGGAGGGATTTTATGGCATCAGTCGACATAAAAGATGCCTACTTGCATGTCCCAATATATCCTCCACATCAAGCTTTCCTGAGGTTTGCTGTTCAGGATTGTCATTACCAGTTTCAGACGTTGCCGTTTGGTCTTTCCGCGGCTCCGAGCGTTTTCACCAAAGTAATGGCGGAAATTATGGTGATCCTGCGCAAGCAGGGTGTCACAATTATCCCGTACCTGGACGATCTCCTGATAAAGGCGAGATCAAAGGAGCAGTTACTAAGAAACATTGCGCTCTCCCTGACAGTCCTGCAACATTTTGCCAAAGTCACAGTTGGTTCCGACAACACGGCTGTCATTCTTGGGCATGATCCTAGACACGGAACTGTAGAGAGTGTTTCTCCCAGTAGAAAAAGCTCTGGAAATCCAGAACATGGTCAAGGAGATTCTGAAACCGGCAAGAGTGTTGATTCATCAATGCACGCGGGTGCTGGGGAAGATGTTGGCAGCATACGAAGCCATTCCGTTTGGCAGATTCCATGCCAGGGTGTTTTAGTGGGACCTGTTGGACAAGTGGTCCGGGTCTCACCTGCACATGCACCGGAAAATAAGCCTATCCTCCAGGACCAGAGTATCTCTCCTGTGGTGGCTCCACAGTTCTCACCTCCTGGAGGGGCGCAGGTTCGGGATCCAGGACTGGGTCCTGGTGACCACGGATGCAAGTGTCCGAGGCTGGGGAGCAGTCACACAGGAGGAAAATTTCCAGGGAAAATGGTCAAGCCAGGAAGCTTGTCTGCACATAAACATTCTGGAATTGAGAGCCATCTACAACGGCCTTCTACAAGCGGAACATCATCTTCGCGGTCTGCCCGTCCTGGTTTAGTCGGGCAACATTACAGCAGTGGCGTACATAAACCGCCAGAGTGGAACAAAGAGCAAAGCGGCAATGGCGGAGGCCACAAAAGTTCTCCGCTGGGCGGAAAAACATGCAAGCGCTCTGTCATCGGTCTTCATTCCGGGCGTGGACAACTGGGAAGCAGACTTCCTCAGCAGACCCGATCTTCATCCAGGAGAGTGGGGTCTGCATCAAGAGGTCTTTGCAGAAGTGACAAGTCGTTGGGGAATTCCTCAAATAGACATGATGGCGTCTCGCCTCAACAAGAAGCTTCAGAGGTATTGTTCCAGGTCGAGGGACCCTCAAGCCAGTGCAGTGGACGCCCTGGTGTCACCGTGGGTGTTTCAGTCGGTATATGTGTTCCCTCCGCTTTCACTCATTCCAAAGGTGATAAGGATCATAAGAAGAACAAGGGTTCAGGCGATACTCATTGTTCCAGATTGGCCACTGAGGGCCTGGTATCCGTATCTTCAGGAATTACTCATAGGAGATCCCTGGCCTCTTCCTCTGAGAGAGGACCTATTACAGCAAGGGCCGTGCGTGTTCCAAGACTTACCGCGGTTGCGTTTGACGGCGTGGCGGTTGACCGCCAAATCCTAGCTCAGAAGGGTATTCCCGGGGAAGTCATCCCCACTCTACTTAAAGCTAGAAAGGAAGTAACGGCGAAGCATTATCACCGTATTTGGAGAAAATATGTGTCTTGGTGTGAATCCTAGAAGGCTCCTACGGAAGAATTTCAGCTGGGTCGTTTCCTCCATTTTTTGCAAGCAGGTGTGGATGCGGGCCTAAAGTTGGCCTCCATTAAAGTGCAGATTTCGGCCTTATCGATTTTCTTTCAAAAAGAATTGGCCGCCCTTCCAGAGGTTCAGACTTTCGTGAAGGGAGTGCTGCACATCCAACCTCCATTTGTGGAGGGGGGGAGGGGGGGGGGGGGGCGGCGGTCACCGGCCTTGCGAGGTGTCAGAGCCGCTTTCCCGCTGCATGACCACTGTCCTGAGAGGTTGTTTGTTCAGCGGGGCACTGCGCCTTAGCTGTCGCAATCGCAGCACGCCGCATACCCCTAACATTAGCCTGAAAGTGACGGCAGTGGTCAGTACAAACCGGGGGCCCTGCTAGGGGGGTTCCCCCAGTTCAAAGTGCGGCTGACACGCAGGGGAGACGTACGGAACCCGCTATAGCACCCTGTGTACACTGGCTAGCGGTGGCTTAAACTAGCACTTGTGTGATGTTTTTAAACACTTTAGGAGAAATTGGCAGTATAAAAAACACTGTAGCTCCGGCACCATTGGGGTGGCGGAGCTACCTCAGAGCGGGACCAGCAGCATTTTGGCACCTTCCTCTGCTTACTGCAGCAGCAGCAGGCTCCTCCTGACACTCCGAAAATGCTGGAAAACTGGTACAGGGTGTAGCAAAGGGGGATAGCCGCTATTGTACACAATCTGTGTCCTGTATAGGACAGAAATCATAGTGTTTCACTGTGATAAATAAGCTGACAGCCTCACTGGGGCTGTGCAGCTGGGATCCGGTCTCTAGGTCGACAGTGTCTAGGTCGACAGGTCAAAAGGTCGACATGAGTTTTTCATGATTTTTTTTCTTTTTTTGAAACTTTTCATACTTAACAATCCACGTGGACTACGATTGGAACGGTAATCTGTGCCGAGCGAAGCGAGACACCTTGCCCGAAGCATGGCTAGCGAAGCGAGCCATGCGAGGGGACACTGTGCACTAATTGGGGTTCCCGGTCACTCTACGAAGAAAATATAAATGCTAGGACTTCTGCCATGGCAGTGTCGGTGCACATGTCCTTGTGGTTGCGCCACTGGATAGCCGACGCGGAATCCAAGTGCAGTGTGGAATACATCCCATTTTCTGGGGAATGGCTCTTTAGGGTGGAGTTGGATACGTGGATTTCCAAAGTCACTGCAGGGAAATCCACGTTTCTCCCCTCTGGGGCCCCGCTGGCTAGGCATTTCTAGCTGAGCCGTCTGTTCAGTCCTTTCGATCTAACAGATTTAGATCTAGGGCCAAAGGTGCCTCCAATGCAGCTAGAGGCACCAGAGGTAAGACAAGAAGACCTGCAAACGCAGGAACAGAGCACCAGTTCTGCTTCCACTAAGTCATCAGCATGACGATGCCCACCCACCCCGAGGGGATCTCGAGGTGGGAACTCGACTGTGTCACTTAAGCAGCGTCTGGGAGGTTTCCTGCCAGGATACCTGGGTCAGGGACCTCATTTCTCAGGGCTACAAGCTGGAGTTCGACGGTGCTCCTCTCCAACGATTTTTCAAATCAAGCTTACCAGCTTTGGAGGATACGCAAGTTACGTTACAACAGGCCATCCAAAAGTTGGTCCAGTCCCACGTCATTGTTCCAGTACCAATACCACAACGAGGAAAGGGTCATTACCCCAACCTGTTTGTGGTAGTCCTTGAACCCTTACCTAAAGGTTTTCAAGTTCGAAATGGAATCCTTGAGGAGCAGTGATTGCAGGCCTGGAAGAACAGGAATTCATGGTTTCCTTGGATATCAAGGACGCCTACCTTCATATTCCAATTTGGCCACCTCATCAGGCCTATCTGAGGTTTAGAGGGAAAAAGTAGCAGGTGCACTATCTCACACTAGCTCAACCTGTAATAACCAGAGGCATTTAGCATATTCCTGGCCAGGGCTGTGAGCTAACCCAGTGCACCAAGGTAGCCTCTCATTGGGTAAGTCCCTAACACTAACTACAGGTGTTCAGGTCCAGGGGGGGGGGGGGGGGTTTGAGGGGGGAAGGACACCCCAAAAGCCACCCAGCCAGTCTATACCCCATCGTTCTAAGGGGGTAATTCAGACCTGATCGTAGCATCAAACTTGTTAGCTGTTGGGCAAAACCATGTGCACTGCAGGTGTGGCAGATATAACATTTGCAGAGAGCGTTGATTTGGGTGGGTTACTTTGTTTCTGTGCAGAGTAAATACTGGTTGCTTTATTCAACCCGGGATTGGGTTGAAGACCCGTCCACCCCTCAAAAATACCATTGTGGGTGGTAGTCGAGCTCGCGGGTTGTGAGGAGTGGTCCAGGTAGCACAGGCAGCTGGCATCAGACTGCTCAGCGTGACCGCTGACGACATGTTGCGCTGCGCAGTATGCACTGCCGGGAGCAGGAGGGAGCCGGGCAGCGTCTGAGCCTCCTGAGGACGCTCAACGCTGCCTGGCATTAAAAATAAAATAAAAAAATGGGGCAGGTAAATCCTGCAATCCCCGGTATTGGAGCTTCCAATCCCGGGATTGGGTTCCGGACATTTTTTGGCCTAAATCCCATACAAAAAGTGCTTTTGGTGATGCAGTGGTTGGAGTCTGCTCAGCATCCCGGGGAGCATATTGTTTTGTCCCAAGATGCCGAGAAGGCTTCTGATATGATTACGTGGGACCATTTTTTTTATACTATTTGTAATTTTGAAGACCTGAGGCCTTTGTTAAAATGATTAGGACCATGTACCGGTGTTCCTCTTCACAGATACTGAACTATGTTTATCTATCTCCTCCTTTCCTTATTGAAAAGGGATCTGGGCAGGGATGCCTCTTGTCTCCCTTACTATTTGATAAGGCGTTCGAGCCTTTAGCTATCGCTCTGTGTATATACCCTACTTTTACTGGTATTTCGGTGGGTGGGAGGGAGATTAAAGTCGGACTGTTTGCAGACGACATGCTACTGTTCATTTCGGATCCCCTGTCATCCTTACAAGTATTACTGACAATTTTGGCTCTTTTGCTGGGTTAAAAGTTAACTATGCTAAATCAAGATTGCTCCCCTTATCCGTGGACGGACGGTTCACTTCGTCGCACCCAAACACCAACCCACCCAGCAATTATGCAGTTTTCTATTTGCACCTCCCCAAGTAAATATTTAGGTGTCATGATTCCCAGTTCTTTTAACCTTTTATATAAATCTAACTTTAGATTCTATTCCTAAATTTACTTCAGAACTGGATGACTCTTCCCTCTTGTCTATGTCAGGTCGGAAAGTAGCAGTCTAAACCGTGGCCTTCCCAAAATTGTCCTGTCTTTTACAAATGTTACCGATTAGCCTCCACCAACGTGATTTCAAAACAATCACTTCTTTTTTTTCTCCTGATTTATTTGGGATAATAAGAAGCCCCGCATAGCCTTTGCGAAGCTTCAACTTCCACGAAGTGAGGGCGGGTTTCGGGTCCCTGACGTGAATTCTTTCCTAATTGCCGCTTTCTTCAGATTTGTATCGGACTGGTTTACACGTACTTCAGTGTACATTAACTGGACTCTGGAAGAAGCCCTTTTCTTCCCCTATTCCCCAAGCCCATTATTACATGCTCCTAGGAGTATATTACCCCCCAGTGTGTTGTCTAATGTCTTGTTCTATGATGTTTACAGGGTTTGGCGTTCAATAAACAACTTACGTGCAACTTCACTAGTTCTCCTTATACAACATTGTGGGACAACCTGTGTTTTACACCAGGAATGGATGCCAACTTTACTTACTGGAAGGTTTGAGGCATTTCAGATACATGTGATGTATTCGACCCTGGAGGTTCAATGCTAACGTTCAATGACCTGTGTGAGAAATACCATCTGCCACACAGTCATTTTTTTTTAAATATGTTTATTAAGAAATGTCACACCAACATGACAACATATGGATAATGGTAAATGCAGGAAATTACAAAATATCACTGTTTCAATGCAGTCCACAACAGACAATAATAATACAAAGAACAGTTCAACATGTAGAGGAATGAACCTTAAAGGATGCAATAAGCCCAGTGCATAATAAAGTAAGGAACAGTAAAGGACTGGCTAAAACGGTGGAGAGCCCCGTGTGAGGACTTCAGTGTTACACCACGTAGTAAGTCTAACCACTTTGCGTATATGATCTCTAGCGGGTAACAGTAGGGTAGCAATGTAAGACAGCCATATTGCGAAGAAATTTGCAGAGCGAGATTCCGCATCACGAGAATACTCTACCCAGTCCATTTGGTAAAGATATGACCGTTTAGGAAGCATAAAGGTAATGGACACCGGATCTTTATGTATCCATTGAGACAATATAGTCTTCACCGAAGCTGCCGCTACACGAGCTAGTAACAATTTAGTTCCCTTAGACAACGAAGAAAAACAAGTGTCATAGCGATTTCAAAAGGCCCAGGGTAGAGTTGCAGTGAAAGGAATTTTCAAAGGAACATTGACTTAATCACAGACATCTTTCCAAAATATTTGAATAATGGAGCAGGACCAGAGACAATGGGGGTCATTCCAGGTCGATCGCTAACTGCCATTCGCAGCGCAGCGAACAGGCTAAAAATCAGCATTTCTGCGCATGCGTATGGGCCGTAATGCGCACGCACGTTGTGGTTGTGCACAGGTTGTAGCAAAGTTTTCAGTTGCACTGACGAGAAGATTGACAGGAAGGGGTCGTTTCTGGGTGTCAACTGACCGTTTTCAGGGAGTGTTTGTAAAAACGCAGGCGTGTCTGAAAAAATGCAGGCGTGGCTGGGCGGGTGTATGACGTCAAATTCGGACACGAATAGGCTGAAGTGATCGCAAGCGCTGAGTAGGTTCAGAGCTACTCTGAAACTGCACAAACTTTTTTTTGCAGAGCTCGGCTGCACAAGCGTTCGTACTTCTGCAAAGCTAAAATACACTTCCCAGTGGGCGGCGGCATAGCGTTTGCACGGCTGCTAAAACTAGCTAGCGAGCGATCAACTCAGAATTACCCCCATTGGACAATATCAGCATCAGGTGAGGAACATCTCTGCATATGAAGAAGAAACTAAACATTTGTAAAGCAATGTATACCAGTGAATTACAGTTTGGAGATCAGTTCCCGGTAGAGTATCTTTCCATTTAGCCAGACCAGTAGATAGTCTGGACAGATCTATCCTACTCCTGGTATATGTATATATTAAGGACGTGGAGTAAGGAGAATGAAGTGTCAATCTTGGTTGTCTAGGGGAAAGGTGAAATCAGCAGGCTGTAAGCGTGATATGAAGTGCATTGCAGAGCTTCGCACTTGAAACACACAGTCATTTTTATATGTTTTTACAAACACGGCATTTTATCCAATCACTTTCTCTGCCAATGATTACTAAACACATTATCTAAATATCGTAGACTTTGGAATTTATATCATTATACTCATTCTCACGGCCAAAGGTAAGCTTTGGAAGTGCTCTATGGCAAACAGGTCCGTTGATATTCTTAATGCCATTACACCTGAGATTTTACTAATTCTCTCCGGATCTATTTGACATATCTACACTCAGCCAAATTTATCCACTTTTGCAAAATGTATCAAAAAAATTATTTTTTTTAGTTTTCAGGTAAAAAGGGACAACAGTGTCTCTCAACAATGAGGAGAGAATATATTCGTAAAGCTACGTAACATATATATCAGAAGTATAACAGTAATAAATAAGTCCTAGGGTACACAGAGTAGGAAACATTACATTGGAAGAAATAGACACCGTGAAAAACAAAGGCATGTCATACGTGGAGGTACCAAATAATAGACTAGTAATCGCGCAAATAGTGGACGGAAGAAAGAAGAAGAGGTAAGAGAAGAAGAAAGAGGGGAAAGGTACAGAGTAGAGAGGAATGAGAAAGGGATGGAGGACCCATTGGTGCGTCCCCTTACACAACGTATACAACTCGCGAGTCTAATACGAGGTTGGAAGTATTAGCTGAAATACACAATACGGTAGTGTAAAGAACGGTCTCAGGGCTGCGTAATGGTTAGGGGTTTACAAAAGCCACAGGAGGAGTGCTAGAGAAC
The DNA here is from genome assembly GCF_028390025.1 of Pseudophryne corroboree. Classification (NCBI taxonomy): domain Eukaryota; kingdom Metazoa; phylum Chordata; class Amphibia; order Anura; family Myobatrachidae; genus Pseudophryne; species Pseudophryne corroboree. The sequence continues at coordinate 98,004,917 of NC_086451.1, read as the reverse complement.
CCCTAGAGGAGCGTGAACTGAATGTGGGAGCTTGAGATTTGAACCACATGTCCCATATCTGTAGAAACTGGAATGACATGTTATGGAGGTATGCAGTGATCTTTTCCATGCTTGCTAAGTACCATATTTTATCAAGACAGTATGTTTTTGTATAGATACAGATATAATCACCAAGACTCTAATGAGGTCATTGGCTGGTCTCACTTTTCGTGTTGAATATTCTGTACAATTTGAATGACCATCTGTACATTTTTGCTTCTTTTGTATTTTTGTAATTATGATATATTTGCTGTATTTTTTGTATCAGCAAAGACATTAGATGGAAATTCCTAATAAAATTGTTTACAAAAAAAGTACTGATATAAAAAGCCAAAAGAATAGTCAGGACAAGTTGAGTCAAGGAAGTTGCGTAAAACAGGATTGAGGTCCGGAATCAACACACGAACAATACTGGTAAGGGACCTCCTAATCTGGCAGTGGGGATTGCACAAAGCGCTACTTAAATAGACCAGGCAGGCTTGAAAACCAGCGTCTTGGTCATGCCAGCGTTCAGCTGGCCACAGCCACTAGGAAATCCTGAAGCATCTTGGCCCCATTACAGCAAAACTGAATTGCATGAGAATGCCAGTCACTGGAACCAATATATACATGCTGGATTCTAGGACCAGCTGAAATGCAAACGCAATTTAAAGGAATGTGGGATCTGACTTTCTTCTCATCTGTGAGATTATTATTATTATTATTTTATATTCTCATGGTAATATTGCAAATTAGTCTAGATATTGATTAATGCAGCGCATCCTATCATGAACAAATGCTACTAGCCTTATGAACTGTTGTCAAGTTTTTCTGTGACAAATTCTTTTCACAACAGTAGTTTCTCAATATGATGTGTATCAACAAAGAAATCTTTTTCCCTATCTGTTTATAATTTGAACACAATAATAGTGATGGTGTGTTTCATTGTATTTATTTTCATTATGGGTTGAATTAAATACCATTCGACGATGAACGAAAGATTTCAATGTCTCGTCTTCTCTGGTAGTTAAATGTTGTCCTGCATCTTTAAGAAGAGAAAATGTGTGAAATAAAAATATCCGCTTTAATATCTCGCTTCCCCTACACATTTGACTAATGTTGCCGTCGATACAAATCACTCCTTTATTACCTATAAACTGTTCCGTCCTACCATAGAAAAACGCTGCTAATTTATATAGCCATGACATTTTATAATTTTTCCTGATTTTCAGATAAAGGATTTTACATTTAAAACTTTAATAGTTGAGCCCGAGTTCATTTATCTTTAATTTTTGAAACGGGGGCACGTAATTCATATCTGTAATTTTATGCACACTCTGTAACATTCACGAGACTTCATTTGTACATTAAAATTCCTTTAAGACCGTTATTAATGATTTATATAACGAACTGTCCTATTAATCAAGCGAGTTTTCACATTTTACGATTCCCTTCTATGTTAATACTATCTTTATGGTCTGTATTAATGTTTTATGTCCCCTAATTTCAATTATAAATCAAGAACATTTTCCTGTTTTTGTTGGTATTTTCTGAACTTTGTGTCAGCTTTAAACATTTTATGCCCTCTCATCTCCCTTTCCGAAATTCACCCCCCCTCCCCTGCTGCCCCTCATCGCCATCTCTCTATACATGCATTATGAAATATTCATGAAATTTGAAATTGTGATTTCTTCTCTCGAGAAAGTTTCATTGACAAAGTAATTCTGTCTCTCTATTTTCGGTTTTCAAGCTCAGAAACTGGAGCGCCTTCGTAAGGAGCGACAGAACCAGATCAAATGTAAGAATGTGCAATGGAAAGACCGGAACACAAGCCATTCAGGTAACATGCTGTTCTCTTACGACGTAAAATCTGCTGTTTGTAGACAGATGGGAATCCTTTCACATTGCATCTGCCCAGTCCATAAAAGCCACCAAAGCTTCCCTTTAGAATTACCTAACTGTAGAGTGTGCTCGTAATTCTAACCTTTTCCAGTTAGGACAAACAGACCTGTCTTGGGAAGGGGTTCCAGTGTATAGACAGACAATGGAAAAAGTTTGTCAGGTTCAAATGGTCGACACAACTTTTTAAGGTTTTTTTTTTTACACTTTTTTTTTTTAACGTTACCGTCCACGTGGACTACGATTGGGAATAGTAACCTGTGCAGATAGTGGAGAGAGTCGCATTGCCTGCAAGGGTTCGCGGTACACTGATTGGGTTTCCCTGTGCTGTAAAGGTGAAAATAACATAAAAAAATAAAGTTGTGTCGACATTTTGTACCTGTCGACCTTTCATAAGTCGACCTTTTGTCCATGTCGACCTTTGATCAGTGTCTACCTAATGCTTGTCAACCTAATAACTGTCGACCTAGGCATTGTAGATCTTTTCTAGCACACCCCTTGGGAAGACCAGGGCATGCGCTTTATTTGATGATGTGTAACATGGGGCCTGATTCAGAGTTGTACACTAATGCAATTGTAATTTTCTAGGTCACGGAACTGCTAATGATAGCAAGTGAAGCTGCTGCCCAGGAGCTATCACCACTCATTCGCAGTTGCGTACATATATGCAGCCTAAACACAAAACCAAGGAACATCGACTGCTCGAGTAGGTCTTTGGCTAAGCAGATTAGACGCATCAGCAACAACTCATGTGCTATGTTTCTCTGCTTACATGATCGCAGCTGATACATATACACGCCCTGAAAATGGCCATACACACCCGCTTTTTTGCCACCACTCCCCTTTAACTTCCCTAACCGGTAATTTCCTGTCAAAAACTCTGCAATAAAATCCTCACCGGGAGCGGAATCACAAAGGCACCTTTTACACATGTACAGTGCGATCGCGGCACATGCGCTGTCTGCCTATAATCGCTCAGTTGCTATAACATCGGCATAGCGTACAACTCTGAATCAGGCCCATGGCCCACTTAGATCTGGTACACTGATAAGACAGGGCTTTCATTGTCCGTATTTTTCTATTCAAGAGAAGGGAATGACTTTTACTCTATTGCAGTGGTTCCCAAACTGGGTGCTGTGGCACTTGTAGGGGTGCCCTGGGTTGTTCTGCTCATGTCGTGTTGGAAGTAAATCCGTCTGGCGTCACTCTGGAAGTGTGTGTGATTTCATCCATATGCAGAGCTATATGTATCCCATGATGTGGCCACCTCTGCGAAGGCAGCACATGCGCTCATCTTACCAGTAGTCCTCATCAGCCTGTGCTTGCACCTGCCTCATACTTGATGCAAAGGATAAGTTACATGTGCTGGTCTTCTGGAGCTGCGATTGCTCAAACTTAACTGACCCTCCCCTGCGTGAGAGCGTCTCTTCCCACTGCATTTCCACCTCTTTAGTCTTATAGGTCGATGCACCCAAATAGTGCAGGAGCCGGGCATACTGTAGCTGCATTTGCATGCCGTCATTTTCTGAGCTTGCTCGTTGCGACTGTATGTAAGATCTGCTACACACATAAGCCCCTTATTGCTTCAGCTTTCTTTTAAGCATAATATGTATCGGACGAATGCCTGCTACCTGCATTTAGAGACAATGGCCAGGAGACTTCTTACAGTAAACAAACCAAAGGCGTGCTTACACAGCAGTAGCAATGTGTGCCACCCCCCCTTCCCCGGCCCCGCGTGGCAACATTTATGATATAAACTAGACATAAATTGCATGCATACATTGTTAACACTACAATACTGACCATATTAAACACAGTTTGAATGAGGAAAAGGACAAACCGGCTAGATGGGGAACCTGACACCACCATTGCATCACAGTGTCCCCCCAGTTGTTGAGTGCTTCGTTGGCAGTGCCATGCATTTGGTAAATGCAACGTAACAGCTCTGTTAGTGGCATTTCCCTTCATTGATCTGCCGTGATGTTGGAATTTTCTGAAGAGTTAGATTTGGATGTGGTGTGTTCAATCTGCAATCTAAATTGCATTGTTAAAATAAAGCAGCCAGTATTTATCCTGCACAGAAACAAAATAACCCACCCAAATCTAACTCTCTCTGCACATGTTATATCTGCCCCCCCTGCAGTGTACATGGTTTTACCCAACTGCTAACAAAATTCCTGCTGCGATCAACTTGGAATTACCCCCATTGTGCGATTGATTATTGCTCGTTCCCACAAATCGGCTCATTCATCCAACTAGTTGCCTAGTTGGAACAATAATTTTAAGATGTGTGGCCAGTTTTAATGTACAGTATGTATTACAAAATAAAATGTCCAGTCTCTTTGGTTAATGTGTATTGCTACACCTGGGAGCTCTCATACTGAGGTATAAAAAAACAACAACCTGGTGCTGAGTATGAGGTACAAAATGTGCAGAATATAATGAAAGTAAAATGTGTCTAAATGTAATCAAGTAAAAATGCACTTACCTTTTTCCTGGTGGTCTATTGGGATCTGGTGGTCTATTGGGATCTGGAGATCTGGAGTTCGTTGTACCCATCCCATGGAATCAGAATCTCTTCCCATGCAGCCTCCTGAGACTTCCCATGGAGCCTCCTGACCTTAAGAGATGTGGGGAAATCTGGCCATCACAGCCCGCAAATTGTTTCATTGGAGCCCTAAAGGCTCATGCTCGGTAGCCGGAGGCTGATGTGTCTGGGCAACTAGTAACTCTTTCTCTGGAGCCCAAATTCTGCCATTGGAGATAATTAGGTCCCCTTAGCAGAATCCTTGGAGTCTGTTCTGGAGGGATTCTCTTTCCAGACTTCCAGGACCTAGAGGAGTGGTTATCTCCACCTGGTGCTCTTATGCACAGAAGTGTGACCACTGCTCGCCCCGCTGCCGGCATTACGGCGGACGGTGTCCCGCTGACGGGATTATGACAGCCGGGATCCTGTCCGCCGGCATTTCATACCGATCCCGTTCAATAGGAGCAATGTTAAATGCCCAACCTAAATGCACATGCACAGTATATGCACATAGCTTGATTGACTGAAGATACCAAGGAGGGCATACGCCATGCGGTAATGTGTTTTGAAATTGTACAACCTATGGCTGATTCACAGTCCACCCCTCACCATAATCCTCTATAATTGCGGCCCAGTTCCCCACACTACCTGAAACCAGTGTCTGGAGCACTCACAGTGTCCCCAGAAGACATCCCCTACTGCAAGCCCCATCTGTCTGTGGTAGGACGATCCAGAGATAGTCACACACCTGGAAGTTAAGGGGGATTCACAGTCTAGCCTGCATCAGGCCTCTTGTAATAGAACACTACTTCTTGCACAACCGATCACACCCCTCGGCGCAATATTTATCCTCCTCCTAGCCAGCGAACCCCACCATCTTTCTCATACATAACACAGCTGTATGGGATCCCTGTGGGAAGAAGGTGCAACAACTAGCAGATTCCTGGTGTGAGCTACAGTACAACAGTGAACATCTGTCTCCTAACACGGAGGTATTGGCATAGCTTGGTGTCACTCTGTGAGGTGGGGAGGAGCAACGGGGACCCAGTGGGTGCCCTGCCAACATCCTGGTGTGCCCAGGTTATTTTGTGATATTTGCACCTTATTTGATCTCTTGCAATACCTTCTTATTGCAGGGTTTTGATTGCTTTTTTTGCAAAACTTCCATTTGCTAATATAATATTTTTCGAACTATTTTATGTCCGAGATGTATGCTGTTGCTAGTCTGGAATCAGAACAGGTAAAATACAAATTTGCAACCAGGGCTTATCTGGACACTTATGGGCCCATTGTGAAATGTTGTATGGCATCCTTGCTGTCACAAAATGGAGGTTATCTGTATTCCCTAGTCATGCTTTAGCTCACTTCCGCCGCAAACCTGGGTGCGATCCTTCATCCGGGTGCTCCCCTGATGTGTCCCGCCGTCTCCCTGTCTAGCGGCCATAGCAGCTGGCTCTGGCCACAGCATGCCGAAGTTCCCACTGCTCTTCCCCATGGACAGCGTCATGACAGTCTCCAGTCAGCTGATCTCCCAAGAGCCAATCCGGATTCGCTTCTGCATCATTTGAGACGCTCATCCACTTAGCTGTAAGCACTGGGTATAAGTTCCAGGTCTCAGCACTAGCAAGCTGTCAGTGCTTTGGTGTCTCCCAGCCTGGAGTGATCTCCTGAATCTCCTGCTGGTAATAGACTCAGTGCAATTACCATCTACCGCACTCCCTGACTCCCTGGATGATATAAAGGGCCATCGCTGCCATTACATCCTGGCATCTCCAGATTCACTGGAAGTCCTCCAGTGATCCAGAGGGACTGTCCTATATCCCTAGCGGCATTAGAGACTTTGCTGGTTCCTACCAGCTTCCAGTTAAACTGCTGCGCAAGGTGGCACACCTCCGTATCCAGAAAACCTGCTACTGCTGTCTACCACCTTGCAGTATTACAAAACTTCAAAGCGGTTTGAAACCCTTGGTGCAGACAAAATTAAAGCAGCAATTTATCTGATAAAAAGGTCACCTGTAGCTCAGTCAAATACAATATGATACAAACATCAAATAAAAAGTTGCGCTTCAATAATGTGTCAATATAGCTACCAATTGTCACTGACCTAGGTTGGGGGTGTTGTGAACTCGGGGGTTCTCCCGATGGTAGGGGAGATGAACCACAGTTGGGTCGGAACAGGGATGGCTTAATATAGGTCTTCCGCATACAGGACTCTGACAGAAAAGCTTGGTGAAAATATTAAAGGACTTTATTGCAGGAAGAGAGCAACACAATGTCACATAACAGAGAAGGAGCGTATGGAGAAATGTCCAGGAAGTACTTGTGAGTGATGGTAAAAGATACTGGTGACTAAAGAACTTGAGAGCAGTGGTTAAAAGACACTGATGATTTGAAGAACTTGAGAGCGGTGGTTAAGACTGATAATTTGAAGAACTTGAGAGCGGTGGTTAAAGGCACTGATGATTTGAAGAACTTGAGAGCGGTGGTTAGAGACACTGATGATTTGAAGAACTTGAGAGCGATGGTTAAAGACACTGATGATTTGAAGAACTTGAGAGCGGTGGTTAAAGACACATGATTTGAAGAACTTGAGAGCAGTGGTTAAAGACACTGAGTATTTGTATAACTGGGGAACGAGGGTTAAAGACACCGACAACTTGTATAACTTGAGAGCGAGGGTTAAAGACACTGAGGACTTGTATAACTTGAGAGCGACGTTTAACCTGCAGCCCACGCTGACTCCAAGAAGCACTGGTGACTAGAGCGCAGTGGAACCCAGCAGCGGCTGGGAATGCTGAAAGCTGTGCAACAACTGACACCTGGAAGTGCCGGAGACACTGGGGTATGTTGCAGAGAGATCCGCCGAGGACAGAAGCACTGGCATCCACTTCAGGGGAAAAGACGATACTCAGGCGCCGAGGCGCTGCCCGGCGTCTGCCTTTGAATCTCCCGCCTCCGCTGGATTGGTGGAACAGTCTGATGACGTCACCTGCTCCCCGCCCACGTGATGCCGGGTGTCATGGCGGCGCCCCTGCCCTGGAGAACCGCCGGGAGCCGCGCCAGCCAGGCGCCGGAGCCCGTGGACCAACGAAGGCGGAGGCCGCAACACAGACCAGCAGGCACGCAGGGGTAAGCGCGGTGAACGCCGCCTATGGCGTGTGACACCAATGTCCCTCAGGGTTCTTTTCTTTCCATCCAGCCAAATTTAATTAGGGGTAATGGATGCGAGGCAGATTTACACATTCAAAAATAAAAAATATACAATAGTGTAAATATTGTTTAGATGGTTCACTAGTATATAGACATAGAGTCCAGTGCTTCACAGAAGGAGACAATAGTGCCACACCAATAGGACCAATTCTTCCCAACACGTGCTTCACGCAGCTTAACTGGAAAAACACCACCGTGTAGAAAGTGAATTGGATGCTTACATGTAAGCCTGCTGTGTATATGCACATCAAGATTTCTTTTCCTCGTTACCCCCGATTGATGGGTAAAAAGTAATGAGGTATACGTCCATATGTATAAAAAACACATGATTTATTAAAAAGGTAAAAATGTATATATAATAGGGAACAAAAACAACAAAGTATATCAGCAAGTCTGGTCAGTTGATATATTCACCATTAGTAGGGAGACTGAAACCCCGGGTTGTCTCGTGCTCCAGGTGCGACCATAGACAGGATGCTGTGTACCAGTAATATGTTTCCCGGGCACTCTTTCCAACTAGTTTCGGCGCTCCCCTGGCGTCTTTTTCAAGGATCACATGTTGGAAAGAATTGGTCCTATCGGTGTGGCACTATTGTCTCCTTCTGTGAAGCACTGGACTCTATATCTATATACTAGTGAACCATATAAACAGTATTACACAGTTGTATTTTTTTTATTTTTTATGATTAAATCTGCCTGGCATCCATTACCCCTAAGGGAATTTGGCTGGATGGAAAGAAAAGAAACTTGAGCGACATTGGTAGCTACATGTATATTGACACATGATTGAAGCGCAACTTTTTATTTGATGTTTGTAACATCTTGCAGTATTCATACATTGTGCAGAATCACTACATCACAGCTCCTGGGAAACCAGCAGTGTTGACACTGCATTACACAGCATTTGGAATCCCCGCTGTGCTGCCTCAGTTGCCCCGCATCTGGATATTTGCATTGCTGATGCCCTCAGCTTCATCTACGATTATTGCTGATGTCCTCAGCTACTGCTACAGTCATTGCTGAGGTCCTCAGCTTTGTCTACAATTATTGCTGATGTCATCAGCTTTGTCTACAATTATTGCTGATGTCCTCAGCTTCGTCTACAGTCATTGCTGATGCCCTCAGCTTCGTCTACAGTCATTGCTGATGTCCTCAGCTTCGTCTACAATTATTGCTGATGTGCTCCGCTTCGTCTACAGTCATTGCTGATGTCTTCAGCTTCGTCTACAATTATTGCTGATGTGCTCCGCTTCGTCTACAGTCATTGCTGATGTCTTCAGCTTTATCTACAGTCATTGCTGATGTCCTCAGCTTCATCTACAGTCATTGCTGATGTCCTCAGCTTCATCTACAATTATTGCTGATGCCTTCAGCTTCCTCTACAGTCATTGCTGATGTCCTCAGCTTCGTCTACAGTTACTGCTGATGTCCTCCGGTTCGTCTACAATTATTGCTGATGCTCTCAGCTTCCCCTACAATTATTGCTGATGCTCTCAGCTTCCCCTACAGCCATTGCTGATGTCCTCAGTCTCTTCAACAGCTGTTACACTGGTTCCAACCAGTGATCTGTGAATCTCTTGCATTGCTGGCCCTCCCAGCATTCCGTCAACTCACCAATCCTCACGTGACTCTCCATTAGGTGACAACCCAGCTACTTATTGCACTGGTGGCTCCAACCACCAGTGTTCCAGTACCCATAGCTGGTCACCTTTCCTCATAGAGTATACTGCCTGACTGCCACACCTGAATGAGCAGATCATTCATCAAGCCAGCCCAATTCTGTCCACAGCGCTCAAGGCCAAACCCAGTGTCCAGTACTAGTCCAGGTTTACAAATAAACTTAGCCGTGACACTTGCATTAAACATGTTTACCAAATAGAGAGATGGGGAGAATTAGATATACAGTCCAGTATAATAAATAGAGAGAGACACGCTATAGTTAGCATAACATACCGGTTATTTAAAGTAATCAAAATCTATAAGTTGTCATATTGTCTATACCAGTCTTAGGGTGCAATCCAGATAATTGGTGGAGGTGTCATGGATTGGTAAAAGAAGCCAATTGTACATTTCTGATAAATACAGGCCATATTTTAGTATAGAACACCTGTGAAATGTTTCCTTATTTTACTGTTTGTAGAAAATAATTGTTTTAGTAACTTTTAGCTATTTACATTTTTGCAGTTGAGGAACTGAGTTCATTATTTGAAAAAAAAAACTTTAAGGAAAGAGCACCACCGAGCGGGAAGCCGTCCATACTGTCTGTGCGCCTGGAGCAGTGCCCGCTGCAGCTCAACAATCCCTTTAATGAATACTCCAAGTTTGATGGCAAGGTGAGGAACACCCCCCCCCCCCCTTTCTCTGTGCATATAGTTCAACAGTATATAGTAGGTCTACTATAAAAGATTTGATTCCTAGAGGCAGATTTAGTTAAGCATGATGTCCTGATGGAGTAGACCCCACAGAAGACCACCTGTGATTAGTAATGTTTTCCTTACCGTACTATATAGAATATGCGCGCAGCCACAAATCACGCAAGGCTCCAGCATGACCTCTTGCTATATTAAATCTGCCCTCTTTGTGTCTAATTTGAGGTGTGTTTACAAATAAAATTCTCCATTCAACAGTGCGCTAAAATGTCACATGTATTGTCCCATAGGCGTTTCTATAATGGGTTCATACATAATGTGGAGATGAATCAAACCTTCTGAACAGGACACGTGGAGAAGTTGCCAATAGCAGCCAGTTCATCTGGGCTATCACTTATATAGTAAATTATATAAATGGATTTGTAGAAGTGGATTGCTTGCTGTGGAGAATTTCTCCACTACTCCTTTTTAGATTATTTGCAACTACTCCCCACTGTGCTGTAAAACCCCTACCTGACCCTTGTTTAATTATTATTATCTGTTATTTGTACGGCGCCACAAGGGATCTGCATCGCTCAATTACAGTACATAAACAAATAAGCAAAATAGGAAAACAGTGACTTACAGTTGAAGATAATATAGGACAAGTACATGGTACATAAACATAGGTTGGTCAGCAGACGACACTGACCTAAGTATCAGGGTGGCGGAAAACTCGCAGGATTTAGTGCCATCGAAGATGGTTTAAGTAAGAGAAGGAAAAGCACATACGGGAGAGGGGCCTGCTTGTGGGAGCTTACATTCTAAAGGGGAGGGGAAGACAGACATGGGTGACACAGATGGAGTAGACAGAGAGTGTGGAACAGAGGGTAAGGATGAGATTTGGCTGGGTTTGGTGAAGAAGTAGGTCTTGAGAGCCCTTTTGAAGTTTCATAAGCGATAGAGAGTCTGAGGGGGAGAGGTAGAGAATTCCAGAGAAAGGGATCAGCATGTGCAGAAGTGGTAGGAGGTAAGAGTAGACAGGAGAGGCGGCGTGCATTAGCATAGCGAAGACTATGGGTGGGAGTGTAAAGGGAAAAAAGGCCAGAGATGCAAATAGTAGAGGAGTGGTTGAGGGCTTTGTAAGTTAGTGTGAGAAGGTTAAATTGGATTCTGAAAGGGAAGTGAAGCCAGTGAAGAGCTTGTAGGAGGGGGGAGGTGGATGTAGTACGTTTGGTGAGGAAGATGAGCCGGTCAGCAGTATTGAGGATAGATTGGAGTGGAGAGAGGCATTTGTCAGGGATTCTAGGAATGCATCTGCTTATACTGTTTGAAAGAACAATTTATTTGATTCAGCAATTGAAACTAATGGAAACCCTGGCCAGCTGGAGTTAACGTTTCAAAGTTGGTTGCACATACTCGGACCTTCATCATGCACCTCTTTTTCAAATTCTTACTATGATGCATCGGTGTCATGGCCATCTGCTCAGTGCCCCCTTTTAATTGGTAAGTTCAGTACTTTCCAAGAGCAAGTAATTGTGTTCCAGTCAAAGAAAAGGTGAAGTCCTAAGAAGAGATGGCCTTAATTGCTCAAGAAATGGTCATCAGACAAGTGGACACACCTGATTTACATTTAATTAATATTATCTATGGAAATCTATAAGTACTGATGGCATTCTTGTTAGCATGTGCGGTTGACAGCTGATTATTTTTGACCTGATCATCTCTCATCTTACCTCTGTAATGTCAGTGATGATGCATCCGCAAGGCTGAAGTGTTAAAACAGACCAGTCTTGTCCGATGTGGCTATGTCTGAGCTCCAGGCATGCTATGTGTGTAGTCAGCATAAGGCATTTGCAGAAGATGTAGCCAAGGTATGGAACTGCTAGGAATTTTGTGCATCTTCCTACGTTTTCTGGATAACTACACTTAAAAAGGCAGCTACTGTACAGTGTTCCAAACCAGTTTTTAAATAAAAATAAAATGAATGTCTAAATTTCGGTTCAGTGCGATGTGCTGTTGCGATATTCGGTGGAGCAGATCATTGCTTAATATGGTAAACAAGAATCACTCATTTTCCTGCGCACCTTCATGGAGTGGAAGAGAATTAGCTCTTTGCCCGACCACTCCAGGGGCACTGTGCTCATGCTGATTGAATATCCTCAAAGGTTTTACACATTATTGTAAATTGATTTGTTTAAATGTTTTTATTGATAATAGTCATCGTAAAGTATTCTTTACACCAGTGGTTCCCAAACTTCCCTCTGATTGCATAAACTCATCTGCTTCACCTCCAAAGGTAACACAAGGTAACACAAAACAGTAACAATAAATGTAACCTTGTTTAAAATGTCATAAGTAAATCCAACACCCAAGAGAATGGTACCACCCACCTTGACCCCCATTTGTGTGTACTGTAAAGATGTAATTTCAGTTGCTGTCTGTATTTTAACAGTCTCATCCTTTACCCAGAGACAGCAGTGGCAAAAGTGACAACAATACTATACTCCATGAGAAGACTTTCAGATCATGGGATAACATTTGCATGGCTTATAATCAGAAATGACTGAAAACTGATGTGTTCTTGATATATTCTCCACTTTGCCTCAACTTACCTTTAACTACTGAATCACTACCCTGTAACCAGGGCAGAGCTACCAAAGGCGTAGCTACCATAGGTGCAGGGAGTGAAGCTGCTATGGGTCCCAGAGCTCAGAAAGGCCCACTTTCCCTGTCACACTTGTGTTATATAAAGTGGCGTAGCTACCATCGGTGCAGGGAGTGCAGCTGCTATGGGGCCCAGAGCTGAGAGGGGCCACCCTTTCTGTCACACTTATATGTGCTATATACAAGGGTGTAGCTACCATAGGTGCAGGGAGTGCAGCTGCTATGGGGCCCAGAGCTGAGAGGGGCCACCTTTTCTGTCACTGTTTTATACAAGGGCATACCTACCATAGGTGCAGGGAGTGCAGCTGCTGTGGGGTCCAGAGCTGAGAGGGGCCACCCTTTCTGTCACACTTATATGTGCTATATACAAGGGCGTAGCTACCATAGGTGCAGGGAGTGCAGCTGCTATGGGGCCCAGAGCTTAGAGGTGCCCACCTTCTTTGTCACAGTTACATGTATTATATACAAGGGTGTAGCTACCATAGGTGCAGGGAGTGCAGCTGTTATGGGGCCCAGAGCTGAGAGGGGCCACCTTTTCTGTCACGGTTTTATACAAGGGCATACCTACCATAGGTGCAGGGAGTGCAGCTGCTGTGGGGTCCAGAGCTCAGAGGAGCCACCTTCCCTGTCACAGTTACATGTGTTATATACATTTTTCACCATTGGGTGGCACATAGGGGCCCTTACAAACTTTTGTCTAGGGCCTGCAATATATCTAGTTATGCCCCTCAACCTGCTCATTGTAATGTGGTATTAAGTGAACTGGGGCACTGTAATGTGACACAATATGAAGTGTAGGGACTATAGTGTGACATAATATGTACTGGAGGCACTGTATGTCAGTGGTTCCTAAACCCTGACCTCACGGACCCCCAACAGTTAATGTTTTCTAGGTCCTTGCACAGAATCACCTGTGGATCTAACATGTGTTAGTGAGTAAAGAATACACCTGTGCACCTGCTAGGTAACTTGGAAAAAATGACCTGTTGGTGGTCCTTGAGTACCAAGTTTGGGAACCACTGCTATATCATAATGTGAATTGGTGGTACTGTGTAGTATAATGTGTACTAGCAGCCCTACGATGTGACATAATGTCAGGTACAGTATAATAATGCCCAATCAGATGCCACCTCATGTGCACACCTGACGTTGATCGTTGATTGAGAAGGACTGTTTCACAAACCACTCCATGTCCGAAACGTGACTTCTGCCTGCCCTTGTTAACAGTACAGTATGCCACTGATGTAATGCTCAGTAGAGGGACAACCATTTAATTGGTATTTGTGTGCAACGGTGCTGACAAGGTAATGTTGCCCTAGATGGGACACTGCCTTTAATGAATATTTAACTCCAGAAAATGTGTATTGTCTGCTTCTAGTCCACAAGTTTGTCAGACCAAATTTACTGTACAAATGTCAACTGAAAACTGACCTGTCTGCCTGTAGCAGTGCATCAATTCGCTCAAATCAAATTGTCTAACAAGTTTGACTAATGCAGAATAGAACAAAATGCGAAGCTGAAACAGACCTAAACCAACGATCTGCAGATAGATACCTGCTCTCATCCCTGACACTCGCCATAACAAGGGGTTAATCCTGTCCCATCTTCCAGGGGACCCTCATAAGACCCAGCCGGTTCATCAGCTCAGACAGCCCCACGCCTGCGAGCATGGTCGATGGCATAATTCATGAGTGCTAATTACTCAGCTGTTAATTTTCATAAGTGTTGATTGTAGCAGTTCCTTAAATTAAGACTCCTTTTAAAACGTACCTTGGGAAATATTTTATCAGGGCCCGGAGTGCAAATGAATATGAATATGGCTCCAATTAACACTCGCTGGTTAATGGCTTTTAGCAGCATTTTGGGATGTGCGGTCCTTAAATACCATTTTTTGCCTGCTGCTCTTACTTTGAGCACCATTCAGATAATTAGGGATACGCAGAGCCATTTAAAAGGATCTTTGAACAAGACATTGCTATTAAGTCTGCACTGCTCTTTGCTGCTACTGCTGTACCCCCCCCCCCCCTCCCCCCTACACATTGTTCATTAAATTTGTAACAAGTGGCAGACCCGTTCTTAAGAACCTGGGTTAAGGCTTAACCCTTTGGCTGCCATAAAAGGGCCAATGGGGATTATATGAGTTCCAGGAATAACTGTATTGATTATGAATATGTGAATTTAATGTGATACTAACAGATGCTTGGTAGGCGACAGGGCCACCCATGTCCGAGTTCCCCCGTTTCTCTTCCCTATTAATATCGCACTCTCTTTTGCCCCACACATCCGATCGTATTCTCTATTTTGGTAGTTTTTTCGAAAACTAGTTTCACAGTAGTAGCAGAGATCTTTTAAACACAATCGGAAAGGAGGAGGCATTATGGGAATTATTTATTCGGAATACAGTGAAACATTTTCCACTTAGTTTTATGTCTGTGTAGAGCCAACATGTTCTGTAGTGTAGTACTATATGGTATACCCTGACAAAAATGAAACGGAAGAATGATCTTGGGTCACATGAGCATGCGGCATTAATGACAACCAGAAATAACATTGTGACCCGTAAACTGTAGTTCCTATTCACTTTTATCAGGTTAATTGACTGTGAAACATAGAATTTTGACAGGAGAAAAGAACCACTTGGCCCATCTAGTCTGCCGTTAACACATGTACACGCACACATTAGGGTTCATTTTGGTCTGTAGCCAGTTAACCTACCATTACATTTTTGGATTGTGGGAGGAAACCGGAGTATCCGGAGGAAACCCACGCAAGCACGGGGAGAATATACAAACTCCACACAGGTAGAGCTGCAGTGGGAATCGAACCCATAACCTCAGTGGTGTGAGGCAGCGATGATAATCGTACACCCTCGGTACTGCTCCTAGATTTAAAGGTGCTCCATTTTGAAGCGATAGGGTTAGTAAATAACCCTCATTGTGCCACTGAAATAGCTTCGGCAATCTTGTCTCCTTATGGGCGGGAATATGCAGCGTTAATTATTGCTGGTGTGACAACAGCCTGCTGAGTGATGTGGGAAAGTACGCAAAAGATTCAAGTATAGCAATACTATCAAACTTCTATTTCAAGTTCATATACTAAGGAATAAATAAACCGTTACTGAAAGTTTTTTTTTTTTTTTTGTTTCATGACAAAATGCTGTGTGATTTAAAGCCTGTTTCTTCTGCGCCTGAACTGTGCTTCCTCTGTTTCCCTATAGTGTGGGACAGTTGTCAGAAAAATGATTACTGCTCTTAAAAGGTTCAGCGAGTCAGAATAGCTGCTTGTATATATTTATGTTTGTATTTATAATATTACATAGTACATTGTTACTGTGTATATCAGAAAATAGACTATTCTGTCTGCTGCTAATTTCATTGCTTACCTTCCCTGATGGGTATGTCGCTGTGATTGACAGCCCTCCGACCAAACACGTTCCGCAGCAACAGCGGTTCTCTAACTCCACAGATCAGCAGTTTCCCACATGTCAGTGCAGATTTACATCCCATTTCCCATTGATGTTTCTGTGTGTAATTTAGCACACATTTGTATCCTTACTAGATTGTTAGGCTCTTTTAACCCCATCATTGTTACAGCTGAACGTTGGGTCTGTGTTATATGATTTGGAATTTAAATTCTCCCTTTTTTGTTGTATGGAAGAAAAAAACCTAGTTGGCAAATCATCCATTTACTTCTGTTTAAAAGGCTGGTAATACATATTCCTGTAATGGAATTGTTTGTTGTGTCCAGTGTGTTTTTAGACATACAGATGTGTCCATTTACATCGTTGGTTTCAAAGTTCTGCAGTATGCGAGTGTCAGTGCACATGTCCGACACAGTACGTGACACTGCGGCACCGATTGCACCATGCAATCCTATGGGATTGTGGGTGCACCCACAGGCAGGCCCCTTTTTCACGGCATACATACCACAGCGTGAGCAAAGATATAAAAGGACACATCTGTGAGTGGATAATACTGTATACAGCTAATATTAACAGCCAGGGATTCCAAAACGTTTTCAGGTTGGGGGGAGTAAAGGGAGGGGCAAGATAAAATTCTATATTGGCGTCTCCCTAAATTATATTAATCTACACCCACATCCATGGACAGGCACTCCAATAGGAGGCAGCCTCTGCAATGTAAAAGGATCGCATCAGCAGTCATTAGAAAGCACGTGCGCGAGTGGCTGTCATCAGGGAGGGATCTGGAGGGTTTACTCATAGATCACACCCTGTCAGGGGCGGATTGGGAACAAAAAGCGGCCCTGGAAAAATTTGTACTAGTGGCCCCACATGGGCAGCACCAGAGGTGTAAGGTCTAGCCATGGGCCATGGCGGCAGCAGCACCCTCACCCCAAGACTTTGCAGATAGTGGGGATGTCCAGCATCAAGGGGGAAGTTAAAAGGAAATAAAATTACATATTATGAGCACATTATATGATACACCTTCAGATTTTAGGAAACTATATAATTCTTTTGAAAGATATATTTTCTTGCTTATTACACTAACCGCGTATCCCAATCACTATTCACTCAATCTTATCTGTCAGCCAAGCAGGCAGACAGAGCATACACTAGATCATCTGCAATCACAGGCTAAGTGGCAAAGAAATGTTCATATATGCAAATTATTTTGCATCTTATTCATTATGTCTATAAATGGGACCACATGTCCTCAAACAAAACAGGCCCCGCGGGTGCGTCGGCCCACCGGGAATCTTCCCTGTAAGCCTTGGGTCTTCTCTTTTTCAGGGTACATATTCAGCTGATCCCAGCGGGAAATCAATGTGTTGGGCGATGCTGTGAGAGGGGGGTGGAAGGGTTTATGGTGGGGAGAGAGAAGGGACAAAGGGGGAGCTAAAGGGAAAGAAGAGAGTCAAGCGCACAGTAACTAGCCACATATTGTAGGTATCAGAGCTTGGTGCAGGGGGAGGAGGGCCCGGGAGGCGGGCGGCAAAGGGCTCTGGGGAGGGAAGAAGTGGAGCAGCTGGAAAGGGGATTGTCTCCGTCCAGAGACTACAGGCACACTGCCCATGGTACCCGCAGGCCGCGGCCTATGAACCCAGTTAATTGACTGGTGGCTTTCAAATGTTTGTGGGGAGAAGGAGAGGCGGCCCCTTGCCCACCCCCCCCAGTTCCGACACCTGTGATAGCAGAAAAGTAAATATAAGATAGAAGTCATGACTCTGGATCTGAATTCTTAAATCAAAACCTAGAAGTAAATTTACAAAATTGGATTTAAGTGATTACTTAGTGAAGGGTATGTACAGTGAGTGGCACTTGATCTCCCGGCGCTCAGCATATGGGATACCGACCGCCGGTATACCGACAACTATTTTACCTCTTGGGGTGTCCACGATACCCCTGGAGGGAGAATAAATAGCGTGGTGCGCCACTGTGCCTGCAGCATGGCGTGCGCATCGAGCCCGCAAGGGGCTTTTTTGTGCTCGCCCTGCTGACGGCATTCTGGCGGTCTGAATACCTGCACCGGTATGCTGGGTGTCAGGATCCCGAGCGCCGGTGAATCGTAGTACACCCATGTACAGTATCTCTTTTAATTAATTGTGCTTGAGATGTGTAGTACTAAAGGGGATGTAGTCAGATCAGGTTAGACACTAGGGGGAGTGTTAGGGTTAGGCTGCGGGAGGGGACGGTTAGGGTTAGGCTGCAGGAGGAGTGGGCTAGGGCTATGGTTAGAATACTCACTGATAAATCTGACGGGATTCTGACTGCCGGCATTTCGTACCCAACCTGTTTTAAAGCTAGCTCTGGAACACTGGTCTATGTATATAATCACCATTGGCCATAAATGCCCATATCATGTAAAGAAGAAACCTACATTTAAAAAATACTGTGGAATTGGGGACTTTCTAAGCAGCTGAAGTACATTCATTTTACTCTGGGGTGACGACCTTTTTAAATTAGAATTCGATAACCTCATTGGCAATTATCGGACCCATTCCCCTGCTCCATACTAGTAGTGCCACTCTGAATCTGTCTAATTCTACAGAATATCTTGGGGTTTTTTTTTTTACACACACATCCTGGATAAAAGTGCCGACCTGGTTTATTTACGAGCAGCCGTTTTCAACTTTAATTGGTAATTTTTCTTGTAGAGCTTTAAAAAACCCATAAAATACTAAATTCAAAGCGATGTAGCATAGCATCGCATCACTAGAAAGGTGAAAAAATGCAGATTGATTTGAGCTGTAAAATCTGCCATTTCTGACCCAAATACTCCTAATCCGTATTATTATGTATTCTACCAGCGGCCGTCCACGTTATGCACAATTACCCTGAAGAAATTCTTCTTTATTAACCTCTTAATTGCCAGGGACACACACTATAATACCACCCGGGTTTTGGATTTATGGAATGCATAAAAGAAAGCACCATATAAATTGCAAAAGCCGTTAATACAGATGTACAATTATATGATCATTCCGGCCTTTTGAAATGCAATTGCAGGGGAAGTTATTTAAACATATAATTTCAAATAATGGGTAGACGAATCAGTGGAGGCTTGGTGGGTTTTTAATTTTTTTATTTTCTATAATGAGAGTAATGCCATGTACTGCATATGTTTATATGGTTGTCGGTAAAAAAATAATAATATTGTAAAAAAAAATTAAAAAATGGCCAACCGCTTCATACGGATCCATGCAGCATTTGTCCCTTTTACCTAGTCCCCTACTTATAAAACAGCCTTCACTGTGCCATTGGAAATCAATTTGTACAATCTGAAAACCTGCAATATCAATCAGTTCTCTCCTTTCTAATTTGACAGACACGAGGAGAAATGGCGAAAAAAATGTCATTTTTGATTGTGGAACGCAGTTATGCGGAACCAGGAAAAGGATATTATCTCTTTAAACAAGACAGCAGTAATGGGTCTGTTGACCATGAATAATTTTTTTGTTGTCATTATTGCTAGCCCAGCATATTCTTCATTAAACGCTCAGCCCTAAATTAAAATAGAAACAGTTTCCAATAGTAATTAACTGGAGTATATTGGGGGAGGCGATTATTCACATTAAAGTAACCTTTTAATAGTTCTGTCTTTAACTTCCCTGCAGGTAATGGTTTTAAAAAGCTCTTATAACAAGAGGAATTATAATGAGCTCTAATAGAGCAGGACAGCGGGAAAATTAAGAATCATTTTCCATCACCACCCCACCCCCACCCAACCACCGCTTGAAAAAAAAAATTGTAAGGTGTTACCTGGATATTGCATTAATACAGCTAATAATTCTTTATTGCACTTTTAAATATTGGCAATGACTAGGAGGGAGATAGTTCAGCTGGAAAAAAAAAGAACCATGCTGTTCTGTCATATAGTGAGAAACTGCCAGATGGAGCTTCGAGGAAGAAAGAGCGGACCATTTAGTGAAAAATGACTTATATTGAAAACAATGTGTATGTTTGGTCCATCTATCTGCGAGGAGCTATGGTACTCTCCATGCTTTGATCAGAATTAATTTTGTTGTTGTGGCTCAAAAGTGTTTTGCAGTTTTTATGACAACTTGGTCCTTCACATTTCAAGAATTAAAAGGCTGACTTAGATACAAGTATTTTCATAAAGGAACTGCTAGTAACATTAATTATGTTACAGTGTTAAGGGCCCGACACACTGGCAGATAACACTGCACGATATGAACGGTAATGAACGAGAACTCGTTCATATCGTGCAGTGTGTAGGCACCAACGATGAACGATGCGCGGCTCTGCGCTTGTGCATCGTTGGTGCCCCGTCGCTTATGCATGCAGGCCAATATGGACAATCTCGTCCATATTAGCATGCATTGCTATGGCGCCTGGTGACGGGGGGAGTGAAGAAACTTCACTCCCCGCTGCCACCGGGCTGGCCGTATCTGCTGTCGGGCAGCTCGGCGGAGGATGGCCAAGTCTGTAGGGGGCATTAGATCCTATGCATGGCTGTTCCAGGAATATTTTTTTTTTATTTAGAACTACAAATATTTCAGGTTGTTATTATACACCTATGAAGACTAGACTTTATGTTGAGGATTCTGAAGCTTCAAAGTGTCTGATCGCACTTAGTAAGGCTGGATATGTTATACAAACAGTGGCGTAGCCAGAACTTTGTGGGCCCCATAGCAACACTTTGAAGGGGCCCCCGTCCCAATGCTTCTAGCGAGACACTTCTCTACAGCAGTTGTTAATTTTATGCCCTATAATTGTGCCCTAGTTCATTTTCTGAACCCTAGTTGAGCCTTATTTAATAGTTTATTTTATGAATCGTAGTAGTGCTTAAGTTCACCCTATGTCACATTACGGAACTGCCAGTACACATCATGCCGCACAGTACCCCCAATTCACATTATGATAAATAGTGCTCCCCATTCATATTGTGCCTCATTATAGTGCCCCGATTCATATTATATAACAATATAATGCCCTCCAGTTAATTTTATACCACACTACAATGAGCAGGTCCAAGGGCATACCTAGATATATTTTAGGCCCCAATAAAAAGTTTGAAAGGACCCCTACATACTTCCCAATGGTGAAAAATGTATATAACACATGTAACTTTGACAGGGAAGGTGGCCCCTCTCAGCGTTGGGCCCCATAGTCGCTGCACTGCCTGCACCTATGGTAGCTACGCCCTTGCATACAAAGCATGGTTAATAATGACCAATTCAAGCAGACTGTGCATGTTCTATGGACATTTGATTAAAAGGCTGCTTGAATTGTATTTGCGCTCCATCTTAAAAATGTAGCATTAAAAATAATAGAGATCCCCAAATACTCTATAAGCAGTATACAACTCATAAATAGTTGTAAGTAGTCTATTATATTCTGCCTTATGGCAGAAGTCCCAGAGCCGGATACAATACGTACACCACATGTTACTGTATCTCAGCTGCCTACATTTTTAGGCAATTTATAATGTAGCTCACAAATCGGACAATTTTCCAATTGATTTTTTAAATGTCAGTATAGCTCCTAGATTGTTTTGTCTGATTGCTGTGTTCTGTAATGTCTGGGAATAGGGCAAAAGCCGTCCTGTTATAAGAGCAAATTATGTTACATTCAATTGTTTCTTACGCCTTTTAGGTGACTTTGCAAGCATTTCCATTATTGTACATCTTTGCCTGTGTGAATAACTTGCGTTTATCCTAGTATACAGACCTGGACATATTTGTTGGTACACTTTCACGAAAAAAGATGAACCTGTATTTTTCTCTGAAATAACTTGAAACTGATAAAAGTAATTGGCATCTGGCATTCTAGATTCCATATTTAATAGAAATCGAACTTTGCATTTGATTTAGGATTCAACAGAATATTTTAAATAATAAACCAAATGGACAAAAATGATGGGGCCTTTTAACCTAATATTTTGTTGCACAACCTTTGGAGGCAATCACTGTCATATAGAAACACAGTAGCTCTCAATAAGACTTCTGTACCGGTCAACAGGTAGTTTGGCCCACTTTTCCTTAGCAACCTGTTCCAGCTGTCACAAGTTTGGATTCAGATCAGTGCTCCATTGTTTTTGTTGTTATCAATTCTTGAATGCTTTTCGCTGTGTCTTTTGAGCCGTTATCCTGTTGGAAAATGCATGGCCTTTGCATTATGTTTTGCTCAGGTAGGCCTTGTATAGTTATGAGATTTAATTGTGTTAATATGCATTTTATCAAATTCCAGTCTAACCTTTTTTAGGGATTTTTAGTTTTATTTTTTAAAGTTGAGTCCTCCTGGGTCATCTTCCATGGAACCTACTGTTGCTCAAAAAGCATTAGATGATGCGATCAGACCCAGACATAACTTGATTGTAAAGTTCAGCTTGTATCTCTTTGGAAGCTTTTATTGGCCCTTTTTACAATTCTCACTATCATACCGTTTAATCTGGGGTCAGTTTTCCTCTAACGGCTGCATCCAATGAGGTTGGCTACAGTCAAATATGTGCAGTTGTAGTCACAGGTTTATCAAGTTACCTCGAGATGGTCTTCTAGCCTTTACCGTTAACATGCTTGACTATAATTTTTTTTCTGGTCCATGTTCAGAGTAGTGCACACGATTATACCAAACAGCTAAGTGACTATTTTTCTGCATTTAAATAACCTGAATGACTGTTTAGAAGATTGAAGAGGTGTGCTGCTAATGCAAGAAAGAAATTAGTTTGAAATATCACTATAGTCCAAATATGTATTATCTTTTCAGGGGGGACCAACAAATCTATCCAGGACATTTTTGAATATCTTTGGAGAATAAGCAGTTTTTGTAATTTCGCAGTTTCTTTGCTTATTCTATGATATTTCAAAGGCATGCAGGTATATATGAGACAATAGCTTTTAATTTAATCACTTCTCAGGAAGAATGAAGCATTGTTTCAATAAGCTTTAAGGGTACCAACAAATGTGCTCACATCTGTATATAGCACTGCACCATCGAGTTTGAAAGAAATGGTCATAGCAGCCATCAGTCTTGAGTCTGCTCACTGTTAAGCGGTTGTGGTGGATCGGGAATGGGTAAGTTGACACTGGAACGCAGATGGTTTCCTAGTAAGGTGACCTATAATGTATGCATCTGATATGAATTGAGCATGACCAACGCGTTTTGACTTGCTTAGACTTTTTCAGTTGTCAGGGAATATCTTGTGTGAAATTACCAGAAAACGATTTGCACTTTATATGCACCTATGCAGACTTGAATTATTCTGGCACCTTTCACCCTCCTATACCTGTAGAGTTGAGATAGGGGAGAGGAACGGTGTTGCTTAATTGCAAGCAAATGCAGACCGGCATCCAGTTGAGAAAGCAGTATTATCTGTGTGCGGTCAAGGGCAGGTGTAAAGGCATTGATAGCAATTACTGTACTAACATTAGAAAACCACTGGTGATTGATTAATGGTGAATGCACTGTTGACCCTGATATATGCCATCTTCATTCTTTGTTCTTAAATTATGGTTGCATGCCCACATTTTAGCAATGTTTTTTTGTTTAGGTTTTTTTGTGACCAAGAGTGGTTTCTACTTTATTAGAAAGGTATTTCAAGTTTATATATAAAAAAAAAAAAAAACTGAGACCATTGGGTGTAGTGGGCAGTCTAGCAGTTTGAATTCAGTGCAGTGCAAAGTTCACAATATGCTGTTCCAGAACAGCAAATTTTAGGGGCGTAGCCACCATAGGTGCAGGCAGTGCAGCTGCTATGGGGCCCAGAGCTGAGAGGGCCCACCTTCCCTGTCAGTTATATGTGTTATATACATTTTTCGCTATTGGATGGTACGTAGGGGTCCTTTCAAACTTTTTCCTTTTGGCCTGCATTATATCCAGGTATGTCCCTGGACTTGCTCATTGTAGTGTGGCATACCCTCCAACATTTTACACATAAAAATCGGTACAAATTAGAAAATGGGGCGTGGCCACGGGTAAAGGGGATGTAGCCATGCCCCTTTTCCTATACTTTGAATGGAAGTTTGGAGAGCAAAAAATCCGTACAGACCATAAAAAAAAGGTACTGTACCTGTTTAAAAGGTACAGTTGGAGGGTATGGTGTGGTATAAAATTAACTGGAGGGCATTTTAATGTTATATAATATGAACCGGGGCACTGTAATGTGGCACAATATGAACAGGGAGCACATAGTCCAAATATGTATTATCTTTTCAGGGGGGACCAACAAATCTATCCAGGACATTTTTGAATATCTTTGGAGAATAAGCAGTTTTTGTAATTTCGCAGTTTCTTTGCTTATTCTATGATATTTCAAAGGCATGCAGGTATATATGAGACAATAGCTTTTAATTTAATCACTTCTCAGGAAGAATGAAGCATTGTTTCAATAAGCTTTAAGGGTACCAACAAATGTGCTCACATCTGTATATAGCACTGCACCATCGAGTTTGAAAGAAATGGTCATAGCAGCCATCAGTCCTTGAGTCTGCTCACTGTTAAGCGGTTGTGGTGGATCGGGAATGGGTAAGTTGACACTGGAACGCAGATGGTTTCCTAGTAAGGTGACCTATAATGTATGCATCTGATATGAATTGAGCATGACCAACGCGTTTTGACTTGCTTAGACTTTTTCAGTTGTCAGGGAATATCTTGTGTGAAATTACCAGAAAACGATTTGCACTTTATATGCACCTATGCAGACTTGAATTATTCTGGCACCTTTCACCCTCCTACACCTGTAGAGTTGAGATAGGGGAGAGGAACGGTGTTGCTTAATTGCAAGCAAATGCAGACCGGCATCCAGTTGAGAAAGCAGTATTATCTGTGTGCGGTCAAGGGCAGGTGTAAAGGCATTGATAGCAATTACTGTACTAACATTAGAAAACCACTGGTGATTGATTAATGGTGAATGCACTGTTGACCCTGATATATGCCATCTTCATTCTTTGTTCTTAAATTATGGTTGCATGCCCACATTTTAGCAATGTTTTTTTGTTTAGGTTTTTTTGTGACCAAGAGTGGTTTCTACTTTATTAGAAAGGTATTTCAAGTTTATATATATAAAAAAAAAAAAAAAAACTGAGACCATTGGGTGTAGTGGGCAGTCCAGCAGTTTGAATTCAGTGCAGTGCAAAGTTCACAATATGCTGTTCCAGAACAGCAAATGTTAGGGGCGTAGCCACCATAGGTGCAGGCAGTGCAGCTGCTATGGGGCCCAGAGCTGAGAGGGCCCACCTTCCCTGTCACAGTTATATGTGTTATATACATTTTTCGCTATTGGATGGTACGTAGGGGTCCTTTCAAACTTTTTCCTTTTGGCCTGCATTATATCCAGGTATGTCCCTGGACTTGCTCATTGTAGTGTGGCATACCCTCCAACATTTTACACATAAAAATCGGTACAAATTAGAAAATGGGGCGTGGCCACGGGTAAAGGGGATGTAGCCATGCCCCTTTTCCTATACTTTCAATGGAAGTTTGGAGAGCAAAAAATCCGTACAGACCATAAAAAAAAGGTACTGTACCTGTTTAAAAGGTACAGTTGGAGGGTATGGTGTGGTATAAAATTAACTGGAGGGCATTTTAATGTTATATAATATGAACCGGGGCACTGTAATGTGGCACAATATGAACAGGGAGCACTATATATAATAACGTGAATTGGGGGTACTGTGCTGCATAATGTGTACTGGCAACTCTGAAATGTGACATAGGGTGAACGTAAGCACTACTATGATTCATAAAAGAAATTAGGGCACTACTATGGGGCATAACATTAAATAAGGCTCTGCTATGGTTCAGAAAATGAACTAGGGCACTATTATAGGGCATAACATTAACAACTGCTGCAGAGAAGTGTCTTTCTAGAAGCACTGGGACGGGGGCCCCTTCACAATGTTGCTATGGGACCCACAAAGTTCTGGCTACGCCCCTGGAAACTGCACTCATCTACATTGCTAAGTTTGCCTCCCACTCCAAAGAAGAACTCCGGATAACCTGCCATGCAGGGGTTCTGTAATTGGCATATACATACTTATCCAGGCTTCACAGTGATGCCAAGCAGCACGTCATGCTGAATTGAATTATCACCTTAGTGTGCATTCTGCATCCCACCTCTCTATGTACAGTACCCACCCATCTTGGAAATTGTTTTAACTTGCATGCAAAATGGTTTTGTTTGTTTTTTTGCAGAAAACTCTGCATCTGCCCCATTGTATGCATTTCATATGCAAGCATACAGTATAAAGTCCAAAATATCGTATACCCTCTTTCAAATCCGTATTTGTACACTTCGGAAACATTATGGACAATCATCTAGTCCTCCCCAAGTCCTAAAATTTGAAAACTGTATTCTCATGTGAAAACACATTGTAATTATTAATTTAACAAAAAATAAGGCATCTTACTCCCACCTTAGGACCCCTGTTTTCATTCGTATCCAGTCAACAGTAACCATGTTGATATCACAATGGCAACATGGTTCAAACTGTCGACGGACACTAGGTCGACATTCAAGCTGTCGACCGGTTCATGATGTCGGCATTTGAAATGACTGTTTCATTATGCCGACGGTAGGGTTGGGGTGTGCCTTGTTAATAAAACCTAAAGATGTTATGTGTTTTTACAGGATTTGAACAACTACCTGCAATATCAATGTAGCTGTAACCTCACTTTTTTTTATTTTTAGAAACAAATTTAGTTTTTTTTCAGGTCAGGTGTTCGGCAGTTTCTAATAACCGATGTCGTATGGGTGGTTTTTCGACTTGAGTGATATAGGCACCGAGAATTGATATTTCTTCAATATCAATGAACCTCAATAATTTTATTTCTGAGCCCATTGTGGAAAACCGAGTACTTACGAGTCACGACTACAGGGTTCAGAGCCCTTTTGAGCCGTGCCTTCTTGTTCACAAGCTCTTTCTATTTTCCACATTACAGTATTTGTGGCATGTTATGCTAATGTCAAGCTATTTACCACTCTTGTTCAACAGTACTCTCTAATTAAGTTGACAACAAAATTGAGATTTTGCAGCGAAGGTGGGGTGTTGGAGGGGGGTTGTAAGTTTCCAAGGGTTAAGAGATGCCTTTTAAATAAAAGAAATTCTGCATTCTGTTTTTCTTTCGAGATAAACCCGTTTCAGCCGATTACATCCAGCCTGCTTCACAAAGGCGCAGTTTTCATAAACCTCTCATCAGTGTAGCTTGGCAGTAATTGCAACGAGGGAAACTTGTAATTTTCCTGAAGGATCTGACACAGTTGGAATTAAAAATCAAGGCGCCCTCCTGAATGCCAGTTCATTACAAATTAACAGCAGTCCATAGGAAAGCAGCAGGCTGGGGCGTGCCGAAAAAAAGCGATCAGGATAAAGAAACCCAGCATTTGAGTCTGTCACCGCTCCAGAGCAAGCACGGCCCACGAACAAATTAATGACACATTGTCAACGTACAAAAAAAAAAGTTACATCAAATTAACACATCGGATCCCAGCATATTAATGCATACTGTTTCACCTGATTACTAGGGTAAAGCAGGCTGTTCTGCAAATTTGAAAGATGTCCCATAGAGATCCCTACAGTACCTTGGGGTGAATTGGGAGTTTCTTGAATATTGTTACTTTATTTGTACAGTAAACTGCAGTACAGTGATGATGACAAAGTTGTCAGTTTGCATTAAAAGGAAGAATGCATGTGTGTGTCTCGCGCTCTTTAGCTATACACTGTACTATGGAAATGTTTTAGGCAGGTGTGGAAAAAATGCCGCTAAGTAAGAATGCTTTCAAAAATAGAAATGTTAATAGTTTATTTTTATCAATAAAAAAAAAGCAAAGTGAACGAACAGAGGAGACATCTAAATCAAATCAATATTTGCCTTCAAAACAGCATCAATTCTTCTAGGTACACTTGCACAGAGTTTTTGAAGGAACTCAGCAGGGAGGTTGATCCAAACATCTTGGAGAACTAACCACAGATCTTCTGTGGATATAGTGTAGGCTTTCTCAAATCTTTTTGTCTCTTCATGTAATCCCCGGCAGACTCGATGTTGAGATCAGGGCTCTGCGTGGGCCATATCATCACATCCAGGACTCCTTGTTCTTCTTTACATTGAAGATAGTTCTTTTTTTTTTTTTTAATAACGTTTTGTTGACAGGTACGAAAATAAACAGTATCACAAGCAATATTCAGTCAGTTCACATTTCAGGTTTGGATAAACAAAGTATGAAGTGAGAACAAAGGTAAAATGTATTAAAGTGTTGAAGAGGTCCAAGAGGACCCGGTAGATGGCACAAATTAGGGAACAAATCAAAAGATCACATCAGAGGCGTTTCACTGTAGAACATACGGGCTGTATGAGTGAAAGACATATTCAAAATCAAGAAGTAGTGCAGCAAAGATATAATGGGGGAGATTCAATTGTTTGAAAAGTCAGTTGGGTGTCTGTTTTTCCCTATCTAATAGACAGGAAAAAAACAGACACGCAACCAACTTTTCAAACATTTGAATTCTCCCCAATGAGTCATTGTCAAAAAGGCCGTGAGCTTTAGAAAGGTGCACGCTTATCAAGCAATTCATTCTAAATTGTACCTGGAGGTAGCATGAAAACTACGCTGCATCTTTCAGAACATCAGATAGTGTGTGAATATAGGCTAGCCAAATGTCAAACTTTGCAGTTTTTATTTCTTTCTGTACAGAGGTCTCTGTCCAGTCCATAAAAAGGTCTAAGGCCAAATTAAATAAGAGAGGGGGGGGGCATCCCTGTTTAGTACCTCTATACAAACAAAAGGGACGTGTATTTAAAGGGTGATTGACTGGTTCGGTGGGCCCAGGAAACTCTGGAGAATGCATTATCAGCGTCACAACTCAGGACAGAGGGCCTAATTCTGAGTTGATCGCAGCAGGAAGTTTGTTAGCAGTTGGGCAAAACCATGTGCACTGCAGGGGGGCAGATATAACATGTGCAGAGAGAGTTAGATTTGGGTGGGGTGTATTCAAACTGAAATCTAAATTGCAGTGTAAAAATAAAGCAGCCAGTATTTACCCTGCACAGAAACAATATATCCCACCCAAATTTTAATCTCTCTGCAAATGTTATATCTGCCCCCCCTGCAGTGCACATGGTTTTGCCCAACTGCTAACAAACTTGCTGCTGCGATCAACTCAGAATTACCCCCAATATTGTCTAGTTCCCGGCCTTGATGTTCTCATCATAGCAGCTAAAAGTGTACGTACATTATTTATGCACAGAGTGGTGGTTTTTAATGAAACCAGTCTGCACTGGCTGTGAAAGCTTAGGTAACACAAGCTGAAGGCGAGAGGCTAATAATTTTGTGAATATTTTTAAATCTTGGTTTAAAAGAGAGATTGGTCTATAAGACGCAACCAGCTCATGATTTTTGTTAGGTTTCGGAAGAACTATGTTGCGGGCTACATTAAAGTCAGTGGAGACTGCATAGCCTTGGAGTATATAGCCTTAAAGAACTGCTTCCCTACCTTACAATTCTGTAAGGTAGGGAAGCAGTTGCGGAGAACGGAGTTTGTAGTTCGCTGCAGAGAACCCATCAGAGCCAGGAGTCTTAGCGGTGGGGAGAGATTTAATAATTAAGGCAATATCGTCATCGGTGATGGCAGAAAGTAAACATTCCCTATCCTCCATATCAAGTTTAGGGAGACCCGCTTGGAGAAAAAATCCAAACCTGCATCTGGGGAATCTGGAGGGGCCTGATAGAGGGTCTCAAAAAAAAGTACGTACATTATTTATGCACAGAGTGGTGGTTTTTAATGAAACCAGTCTGTGCGGGCTGTGAAAGCTTAGGTAACACAAGCTGAAGGCGAGAGGCTAATAATTTTGTGAATATTTTTAAATCTTGGTTTAAAAGAGAGATTGGTCTATAAGACGCAACCAGCTCATGATTTTTGTTAGGTTTCGGAAGAACTATTATGCGGGCTACATTAAAGTCAGTGGAGACTGCATAGCCTTGGAGTATATAGCCTTAAAGAACTGCTTCCCTACCTTACAATTCTGTAAGGTAGGGAAGCAGTTGCGGAGAACGGAGTTTGTAGTTCGCTGCAGAGAACCCATCAGAGCCAGGAGTCTTAGCGGTGGGGAGAGATTTAATAATTAAGGCAATATCGTCATCGGTGATGGCAGAAAGTAAACATTCCCTATCCTCCATATCAAGTTTAGGGAGACCCGCTTGGAGAAAAAATCCAAACCTGCATCTGGGGAATCTGGAGGGGCCTGATAGAGGGTCTCAAAAAAAGAGAGTAATTCCTCACTATTTCAATGAGGATGGGTAGTAAGTAAACGCTTAGGGTACCAAATTGCAAGGTGGGCTATTACAACGCAGGCAGAGGTTCCAAAACGTTGAAGGGAAAAATATAATCAAATATCCACAAAGTATAAGGAATGTAGGTAGCGTGCTGATGATGCAATAGAGGGGCACTAAAGCACCAATCTGTGTAACTGAATACCAAGAATAGCCTCAGGATAGAGGGGCTATGTGAGCCCAGAGAAGATACTGCACACAGTGCTGAGGGAGGGAGAGATGATTCACCCGTCCAGACCCACAGCAGTAACAGGCAGACCGTGACCAGGACTAAGTCTGCCACCAGGATAGGCAAGGCAGCGTGTGGAGATGTGTGTGGGAGCGGGGGGAACACCAGCCGCGCCCGGCCCTCGTGGCCGCGCTTCCGACGGTATGTGGTGCAGGGACCTGGTGTCTTCAAAGCACCTTTTGCCTGCACTATCCCAGGCTATTCCGCCTTCACCCTGAGTGTAGAAGAGGCGACAGGGACCCCAATAACTGAAGGTCCCTGTGTCGGGCCCAGCCACCGGAAGTCCAAGAGAGATAATCAGTTACAGCCAGGTATTATTCAAGAGGTATAAAGTCTATTCAGACCTTCCAAGCCCAGAGACTTAACCCACAGAGTCACCGCCAGGGAAGAATATGAGAATTGTCCTGCTCTGGGATTAGAGATGTTGATGCTGGGAATGGCAGCTGCTGCTGCAGAGAATTGCTAGATGAGCTGTAGGAGAGTCGATGTAGCGGACTCCCTGTGTACCATTCATCTCAATGCTGTGATATAGCTACAGCTGGTAAAGTGCAGCATGAGGGCATTCTGTAGCCCACTGAGTGCTGATCTCTAAGATGGCGGATGCTCTCTGTGACAAGAAGGTCGAGCTATCTTTAAACAGGTCTGGAAGCAGTCACAGGGTGTTGTCAGCACCGGAGTAATCGCAACTATCAGCACAGCAGGCATGAGTGGGCAAAAGTTGCAGCCACAGCTCCAACACTTCAGGGCAGCAGGAGGAAGGACTTAAACTGGCAGCAGGTCTGTGCAG
This sequence comes from Pseudophryne corroboree, assembly GCF_028390025.1. NCBI lineage: Eukaryota > Metazoa > Chordata > Amphibia > Anura > Myobatrachidae > Pseudophryne > Pseudophryne corroboree. Next base: position 97,973,488 of record NC_086451.1, on the reverse strand, counting down.
AGATCCAGCACTACAGGGTGCCAGCAGAGGGCTGACTGCGGCTCCTGTAATTCCGGACAGCGGCGGAGGAAGGTCTCAACAGGCTCCGGGGCAGCGGTGAGTGCCGGTTATGTAGAGCTTCTGCCCGTGTATCCCAGGTGCGGCTCTTGTGCTTCCGAGTGGCGGTGGGAGGGAGTTCTCAATTGGTACTGGGGCAGCGGTGAGTACCAGCTTCAGAGAGCGTCTCCCAGCAGTAGCTCCTATGCTTCGCGGCGGTGGGAGGAAGGTCTCAGACAGGCTAAGAGGCAGAGATGTGTACCGGCTGTATAAAAATGCTGCACTCTTCACCCAGCAGTGGCTCCCGTGCTTCCAGGTGGCAGAGCTAGGTAGAGTTCAAACAGGCTCGAGATCACAGTAGGCTCAGACAGGCAGGGGTGGGAGAAACGACCTCCGCAGGCCGGGGTAGTCAAAGGAGGGGATTCTTCCAGTCGGCATGGTAGGCCAAGATCTGTAGGACAACTATCCAGTTGGATTCCCTGGCCGGAAAAAGGACCTTCGATGCTCAGGAGCAGTTAGGAGTGAGAACTTCACTCGGTAGAGGCACACCAGTAGCAGGAAACAGGGAAAAAAGCCACCACTGAAGATAGTTCTTAATGACATTGGCTGTATGTTTGGTGGTGTTGTCTCCTTGCTTAGAATAAATTTGGAGCCAGATGCCTCCCTGATGGCATTGCGTGATGGATAAGTACCTTCCTATATTTCTCAGCATTGAGGACACCATTAATCCTGACCAAATCGCCAACTCCATTTGCTGAAATGCAGCCCCAAACTTGCATGGATCCTCCACCATGCTTCACTGTTGCCTGCAGACACTCATTATTGTACCGCTCAACAGCCCTTCGGCAAACAAACTGCCTTCTGTTACAGCCAAATATTTCACATTTTTCCCATGAGGCTGCTGGGTGACCTTATGATGTGCTTTTTGTGATCTTGACAAAGAGCAAAACAATCTACAGAAGGAATTGATATATGCATGCTGGTGGAGATCCACCCACATCTCATACCTTTTTAATGGGAAGTATTTTGCACCCTCAGTTATACTTTAGTGCAGAAGCAAACACTTTGTAAATCATAAATCATGATGCATGCAGCACACACAAACTCTTGATTCCATGGTGAAAAAAAGGGTGACTTTAATAAACTAAAGCTAGCTGTAGACTTTCCTTTGAAGCCTCAGCAGAATCAGTTATGATGGTCATCATCTCAAATAATCTTGGTTACTCTTGGACTTTAGACCCTTTTTCTAATCAAAAGATATTATTTCTTCATTTAGTGGGATTCGTCCGCCCCCCCCCCCCCCCCCCACAAAAAAAAACAATTAAAAACAAAAATAATAATAAAAAATAAATAGATAAAAAATATGGAGAAAGCCGTGACTGACAAAAGATCAGAATTAATCTCTCAAGATATGTTAGAGAAGGCTGAGATCATCTGGAGATAGATTCGAGGATGAGAGAATGCTCTAGGTAAAGAAGTTTTCTAAAGGACTAGTTTTTAAAGGAGTAAAAGTTAAGTTTGTGAGGACTGGAATAGACTCCTCAAAATTACTTTGAAGCTTTGCCCACACAGATAGAGAATAGTAGGAACCAGGCTGTGACTATTTCATTCAGTCTGTAGTCCAGATCAGATTTTTGAGTAAGGATTGTGATCACAATATGGTGCCTGAAGTAGCCTATTCTCTTCCAGTGTTTACCTTCATCCTTACTTTCGTTCCAGGGGATGTAAAGCTAAAATGAATACACCTGTTTCTTCTTTTACATTTTGTGCTTCATAAGAAGATATCTGTTGTTTTATTGCCAATAAACATCAGGTAATTTCAGCTGTTGAGAAACTACACGCCCCAGCATGCTTTACCAGCAGATTGGGTGGAGGGTATGGTTGTAGTTTCACAACAGCTGGAAAACCATAGGGATAGCACTAGAGGTGACTGACGCACGTTTCGCCAGGTCAAGAATTCAAATAGGGAAGCCACACCAATTGCCACCTCAAACGCTGCCAAACATTGCCGAGCTGGGACTTACTGGCAGTTGGTGTGGCTCCCCTATTTGAATTTTGGACTGAACTGCAGTCCCACCTCTGGATCCAACTCCAGACATAATGTTGATGGGCCAGTGTGCCAATCGGGCGAAGCTAATAAAGACGTTTTTTTTTTTTAATGCCTTTGCCTAAACACTATTTATTTATTTATTTACGTATGTATGTATGTATTTGTTTGTTTGATTATTTATTTTCAATTTGTAACACCCTTAATATATGGTTACCTATATATTTCCAATGACCTGCATATGAAATACCAATTGATCACTAATAATTATAATGACATTATTATTATTATTGTTATTGTTGTTGTTGCTATTGTTTGGGCAGTACGGATGGTGTAACGGTTAGCATTACTGCCTCACAGCACTGAGGTCATGGCCCTAACTGTGCAGTTTGTATATTCTCCCCGTACTTGCGTGGGTTTCCTCCGGGTACTCCGGTTTCCTCCCACAATCCAAAAAAAATATACTGGTAGGTCAATTGGCTCCCAATAATATTAACCCTAGTGTGAATGTATGTGCATGTACATGTGATAAGGAATATAGATTGTAAGCTCCACTGGGGCAGGGACTGATGTGAATGGGCAAAATATTCTCTGTAAAGCGCTGCAGAATATGTGTGCGCTATATAAATAACTGGTAGTAAATAAATAATAATAAAATAATTGTTATTGTTGTTTGTGCTTTACACAATAATATGTGAAGCATTGCATGTTTCTTCATTACATGTTTGCAACATTAAAGCCTTTTGATTTAACTTGATAGTTTTTATGTTTAGCTTGCCTATTTTATCTTTCATTAAGGAGAAACCTAGAATGGAATTAAAGTAACTGAACAATGTATGCTCCTGTTCATTCTATCACCGTGTCCTTTAGAGATGAGTGCAGTTGCATCTCACAGTGGGGTAGGCCATTCTGGCAGTTGTGAAGTTCTAGCCATACAATCCTTCTGCTTTGTCTTAATTCCACAGAATTTCATTCCACCCTGTGGACCTCATTCAGCTTGGATCGCTATTGAGACAAAATGCGATTTTATCAATCCTGCTTCTGCTAAGAAACGCATATGAGGAGCCGCCCAGAAAGGAAAAAGATGCCCACTGATGCAGTCACAAATTTGCGTATGCAGCCACCTAAATGCGATGCATGCGAAGAAATTGAGCACCATCAACAGTTGTGGATGACCAAGGGCTACTCAGAATAATGAGAATGCAGTCACACCGGCGCCATGTTTTCAGTCGCAGTCCATTGCAACTGGCATTGGACACATGACCTGAAAACGGCCATGATCCGCCTGCGTTTTCCCAACCACTCCCCACAAAAGCCATGTGACCTCACACAAATGATCACTCCCTGGCAATCGCTATGCGATCGCACGTTTCTGGGCCTGTGATCGCATTACGGCTTTTGCGCATATGTGATGCAGATGCAGCATATGTACAGTCATCCGATAATTGGGTGATTTGCAACTGAACCTGAATTAGGCCCAGTATTTTTAAATTTACACTTCACTAACATTATGGCCTTTTGATAATGTCAGGACTACAGAGGAAAATATCTACTACTACTAATCTGAGGCACGGTTAGGGAAGGACCACGAATACATTAAGGCTATACATGCTAAATGTGCAGAATAAAGCATATACTGTATTTTGCAGAACACTTTTGGAACAGGCTGCTCATCTGCAGAGACCTTCTATGTCCAGTCATTCTCCAACACCTTTGCGTGTCTTCTTCATGATCTGTGAATCACTTAATGCTGTGGCATATAATCTACACCTATTTAGTTGACCTGTGATATGTGCATGCATTAATTACAAATTTCTACATTGTTGGCTTTTTTTTCTTTTTGATTCTGTGTAAAAAAAATGTTTTTAATTCTTAAATGTCACTTTAGTTTCTACTATTTCTACAATTATCTGTGACTGTGTGTATGTTGTGACTATAAGTATTGAAAAGAGGATAGTGTAATACTTAAAAATCTAGCCCCCCCCTGTCTTTTTGTTCGTAATTAACTTCTACACTATGAACGGGTGGAATAAAACATGAGCGTTAGTTCAGCCCTGGAGCTGATGTTGTAGTGATGATTGCAATGGAGATAAAGTATTTCTCACGGCAGATTCTGCTTAGCGGAGCTTTAAACCATCTGGCCCCATAATTAAATAATAGCCGTGGTACTGAGCGACGCCGGGTTCCCCTCCTTTCCCACCCAATTTACAATGCAGAATTCTAATTGATAACAAATGATTTGATCTGCCTGGAAATTGCATGTCTCTGATAAGATTTTCGCGGAAACCTTCCGGTAACCTAGCCAGACCTTGTGTGCCTCCATTAGCGTCCACCGGAGAGGAGGATTCTGGGAGTCTCGCTCATAATCCATTGCAAGACTCGCCCTCTGTGGCATGAAAGGGAGGGCAAAGAATACGTAATGACCCATGAAAATAAATGTAGAAATAGCCTTAGACGAAACATTATAATTTTGTTCTTTGTCTACAAAGTGCTGTTTAATATCGCATGTGTATGGAGTTTTATTATGTCTTTACACTCAAGTACACACGTTTATGTATATTTATACGTATGTCCCCTGAAAGTGCTTCTCTTTGTTGTACCTCGGTAGTTTTGAGCAGTGTCACATTAACGGAGCACTTTCCCAGCAAGTCTAGAATTAAATTGTCTTAGAGGTCATTTCAAGAGTGCTCCAAATTTGCTGTATAATTTAGGAGCATGTTAATGACTACACTGTAACCTTTCCACAAGACCCATCAGCCGGTAATGGAGAAGAGGAGCACATTCCCCGGTGGACTTTCATTAAATCCTGCCACGCGTCCAGAATTTGCAAGGGAGGGGTGCTAAATTGATCTTGTGCCCCCTTCCACACATCACCCGATGTGGACATATACAGCCAGGTGAAGCGCAAGTGCTTTGGAAAGAAAAAAGTTTCTCTAAAAAATTTTTTTTTAAACGTTATCTCGTAAGTTGAGTCATTTAACCAAGCTTAGGGTATTTTAACACCATGCTGTGAAATGGCTTATTTCAGATCTTTTGGATGATGGCTATGCTATATGCGTCTTGTCCTGAATCAATCATTAATTGCTTTATTTAATAAGCTAAGGGCTGGTGCCATGTTGAATGTCCACCCATTTGTAAAGCGTAAATTGTATGAATTCTCATGGCGGGATTGATTCAGAAGTGGACACTATTCACTGTGTGTAAATAGTGTTCATTATAGCACCCTGCATCTGTTATAACCCATGCATTTCCTCTTTCCTGCCTGGGGTATTGCTCTCTGCTCTGGTGCTTCTAGCACACTCTGGTCTTTATCTCAGCACTGAGATAAAGAGTGCTTAAATGAATACTACATAAATATACAAAAGCCGCAGGAGCGTGTTGTGTGAAAAGACGCCCACTGATGAGTCCTGTGATCTGCCGGTAGCTTCCGAAGACATAGCAGCAGATCACCATGTGACTAAGACGCACAAGCAGGCTCTGTTAATTAAAATGATATGCGGCATGCCTATATTCTGTGTGCGTATGTGGCTGTATCTGTATACGAAATGCTACATTACAGTGTTTTCCTGCTTGTGCGTCTTATTCCCATAGCGATACGAATAAGACACAAAAAAAGACGCCTGGCATTAGCAGAGTTACACAGGAACTGCCGGCTCACTCACGCCAGGCATCTTGCAGTGCATGGCATATCGAGGCTAGATGTATGAGGACACATCGGTATCTTTTGCTGCTAGTGTAGTGCTATATGCATATGGACGAAGTTTCATGGGCTGACTCCATATTCATGAGAATGTGGTCCTATCTATTTACTTGCCATTAGTGACCACATGAAGCCATGATGTTACAGAGCAGCTCATGCACAGGGATATCACTAGCCCCAGCTGAATGGCTAGCACTCCTATAATAAGTATACAGCTATGATTATTGACTTGATGAAAGCAGCAGAAGTAATCATCGCTGTTTGAAGCCTCCTCTGTATTGAAGTCTGTCATCATTATCAGTGTTTGTTTATGAGTCTCCACAGATTCCTCAGCACAGCGCAAACAATGTGTAACATTCAGAATGATTTACGGTTACATTTTCCTGGTCAGGTTTGTCACTTCTACCACATAACCCAAGGCGACAGTGATAGGTGGCCATGATGAGGTGATGATGTCATAAATGTGTTGCAGTAACCAATTACTTAACTACTTTCTGACTAGAATAATATAATGTGCACTAAATTCATAGTACGCGTTTATATAATGTATTGTGTAAGGCCCGATGAGAAGCTGAAACAAGTAAATGTTCAGAACCGGTATAAAACAAATGACTAAACTTTGTGATGAACATAGCCCTTTAACATCCAGTGATTCTGTGAAAGAGTTAATGTGCAGCCTTGTTTAGCCATGCAGATCAGCGACAAATCAATTTTTATGTGGCTGTTTTCCTTTGGTTTAATGTCCAGATCCCTAATGAACCCGCTTACTCCCGATGCAAGTTTATTTACAAGCCTGTAAAGAGAAGGGGAAAAAAAGGAGACTTGCACTTTATTTCACAGCGTGATATCATCTTGGGACATAAATAACGGCATGAAACAAAGGCGGCGAGAGCAGAACACAAAGTGGGTAGTGCCGGCTAGTCATCTGGAATAAGCAAATAAAGTCGGCACGGCTAAATACAGTAGTGTGAATGTGGCACCGAGCTCAATTCCTAGGCCTGCAGAGATTATTTATTATTATACTTTATTTATATGCCAATATGCCACCACAAGGGCTCCGCAGCACCCATACTTACCTACTCTCCCGGAAGCTGCGGGAGGCTCCCGTTTTTTGGGGTAGCCCCCGCACCCCCGGAAGAGTGGGCAGGTCTCCCGCATCCTGCTCGCACCCTAGTGATGCGAGCAGGATGGAGAGAGAACCTCCCGCGGGTCCGTCGGGTGGAGAAGGGGTTAAAATGACGCAAATTGTCATTTTAGCCCCGCCCCCTTCCCGCGGTCCCGCGAATCGCGGCATTTCCCGATGCGGGGGGGCGGGGCTTAGTGATGTCACAGTCCGCCCCCGCCCCCCGAAGACACCTGCAGTGTCTCCTCTCCGGGCTTCTCCCGGAGAGGAGACTTACAATGTAGGTAAGTATGGCAGCACCTAACATAGTACATAAACATGGGAGCAAGACAAGAAAACAGCGACTTACAGTGCAAGACATTGCAGGACAAGTACATGGTATATAAACATTGCCGCATCAGCAGTCCATAACTCACATACGCAGCAGGGTGGCCATGGGTTAGGTGCTGTTTCCCAGTCTCCACCATTACAGGATATCCTTGCTTCAGTTCAAATGGTTAAATCAATCTGACTGGGTTACATCAAAGTGACTGAGGTACTAATTAAGCCATCTGAGATCAAGCATGGGCATCCTTAAAACCTGGACTGTAAAGGCTGAGTTTGCAAAGCACAGTAGATAGTTGTCTATTTATCATTCTCTCAAATAAGCTTGTCTGTACGGGTTGGTACTGTGCTACCCCTAATCCCTAACCCTCCTTAGTGGTGCCTAACCCTAACACCCCCTCTATCTCCCCTCCAGCCTAGACCTAACACCCCCCACGCCGACCGCCCCCCTACCCACTCCCGCCGGGGTTCTCTTGCAGCAGTCCTGGCAAACCTTCGTTTGGGATTACGATGTTTGGGATCCCAGTACCGGCATTGCCATCCATGTCGGGTTCCCGGCGTCCGTATTCCGAGCAGTGCCAGGAATCCAGCGTCTGTATTCTGACTGCCAGCATTCCGAACACTTATCTTAAGTATATAGCTTGTCACTGACAAACGTGATAAGACCCCTGTAGGCCATAGGCTCTTAAACTCTGTACTCAGGACCCCAAACAGTGCATGTTTTCCAGGTCTCCTCACAGAATCACAAGTGAAGTAATTAACTCCACCTGTGGATCTTTTAAAATGTGTCAGTGAGTAATGAGTACACCTGTGCCCCTGATAGGGGACCTGGAAAACATGAACTGTTGGGGGTCCTGAGGTCCGAGTTTGAGAACCACTACTATAGGCAATTGGTTATTATCATCCTAGTGATTGATAGATATGTGCCCTCATACATCTAGGCTCAATACACCACGCAGTGTGAGCTGCCTAGCATGAGTGAACTGACAAGTCATGTATAACTCCGCTAGTGTCGGCTGTCTGATTTTGCCGAAAATGCGTTGCGGCTAGGACACACCAGGTGACTATACTGAATAATTTGATATGCAACACTTGTATATCTGTGTGTAACTGAGTCTGTATATGAAGCAAAACCGAACTTGACATGAAAAAATGCCACAGCCGCTGCATCGTAGCACTTTGTATGCAGATTCAGAGATTCAGTCGCACACACAGAGATACAAGTGTCTTGTATCAAATTAATCAGCACAGTCTACTGGTGCGTTATATTCTCATTGCGTTGTGACTAAAATGTATTTTCAGCCAAAATGACACCTGATGCTAGCAGAGTCTCACTGGCGTGCCACGAGGGGCAGTTTGGCGCTACTACAGCAAAGATGTATCAGAGACACATCTGTATGTCTAGAAGCCTAATGTACCTTAGGCGCAAAAGTTCTTTTTCCCCCTCACACGTCTCAGTGCCATTAGTTTGCAGCATAGTTGCACCCAGGCCTGAGATCACAGGTCATATCACTTTTTCCTTTGTCATTGCTGTATCAGCCCCACATGACACTTCTCTCTATACTTTCAGCTCAGCTTGTTCCAGGTAAATACTTGTTGAGACCCCTTCGTTGTAAACTCCCTGCGAACCACACAGTCCTCTCAGTGTAAACCACTGTTCTCTTCTTGTGAACAGTGAGCAGTACAAAATGCGACTTCTTTAACCTTAATTTTGTTGTATTTCCTTTTATAGGGCCATGTTGGTACCACAGCCACCAAGAAGATTGATGTGTATCTCTCAATGCAGACTAGCCAGGACAAGCTACTGCCAATGACTGTGGTGACTATTGCCAACGCCAAGGTGCATGACCTCATCGGGCTGATCTGTTGGCAGTATACCACCGAAGGCCGGGAGCCAAAGCTGAAGTAACTACTACTCTTTCTAAGCCAGTTTTAAGTCAAATTATGTGTGTACATTTATATAAACAGAAACATACACAGGATACTTCCGGAGAAGTTAAATTGTGTTAATTGGAAGAATAGTGTGTAGTGTTCATGGGTAGATGCTTTGGGAAATTATGCCCTTTTCTTTGAGAATTGTTCCGAAAATGTATAGTGTATCCGCACTACAGAGGTGTCCTCGTATATCTAGTCTCAATACTCCATGCACCACGAGATGCCTGGCGTGAGTGAGCCAGAAGTTCCTGGGCAGCTCTGCTAGAGTTAGGCGTCATTGTTTGCAGAAAATGCGTCTTATTCGTATCGTTATGTGAATAGGACGCACAAGCAGTTTACGCTGATTAAAATGATATGCGGCATGCCTATATTCTATGTTCGACTGCGGCTGTAGCTGCATACAAAATGCTACGTTACAGTGATTTCCAGGAAAACATAGCATTTCATCTGCAGATACCCCTGCAGTCACACACAGAATATAGGCATGCCACATATCATTTTATCAATAGAAGCAGCTTGTAGGTCCTATTCACATAGCGATGAGACTAAAACGCATTTTAATGGAAAAAGTTGCACATAAAGACACTCAGCACTAACAAGTCACTCCATGGTATGCTGTGACTGGAAGGCTGTTTATCGTGACTGCAACAAGGATGTAGGAGGACACATCTGTATGTACACATCGATTTATATTTAGTAAAATAAAGCAATGTTGTATAGAAATTATAAATCCATATTCAAAGTGAAGAATGAGAATGCACTGATATCAATTTACTAGGGACCAGTGACGTCACCAAGATGTGAAGTCATGTGATTGGGTGTTGGCTAATAGATGTGCTGTGTGTGCTTAAAAATTGGTTCAGTGCCCAAAAGCTCTGCCACCTCGGTGTGTAAAACACTTTTCAATGTGTGTTTATGGTTTATGCGCCATGTTGATATTATTACGTGCTCTTTGTGATTTTCAGATAAGTTACGGAGTTATAGGGCGGTATTCAATTGTAGTCGGAACTGTCGCCCTGTTGGAAAGACGGCGGTTACCGACTTTTTTAGGTCGGAAACTGTCCCAACCTATTCAATCCCCCTGCCATTTTTCCGACAAGTCGGCAATTCCAACATGTCGAAAAACACGTGGATCGGCGGAATACAACACAGCAGCTTTTATATCGATGCTTTGGGCTGCTGTGTTGGAAACTCTTTCATCAGAGCTTGCGTCTAACTCTTCTTCAGGTGTCTTTTGCAGCAGTATCATGAAGGTTTACCTGATTAGACTGCTACCCCAACGTGTCCAATAATCTGCAGTAAGAACCGTTCAGTGCGTTGCTTTTACATTCCAATTTCTCCTAGCTGGAAGGAGATACCTGGGATGAGAAGTTCCTTAACCAAGTGAGCCATTGGAAGGGTGTATCTGTGTTTTGCTAAATGGCGAGAGGGGGCCCTGTCGTTTTAAACCAGAAAAATAAATAGAAACTAGTGAATATGGTTAATGTGCAGATGGTGAAACCTAGAGTGAAAGCGATTCCATGGCAAAACGTTTTTCCTTTGACAATGACTGCTGGAGAGCTGACTGTGAGGAGGGAATGCCTGTTAATTAGTCCACCTAGGTCACCATAGAATTTGAGAAAATTGATACTGACAAATATATTGGTTTTAATTCCATGTTGGCAATCCATTCTGTAGAAATGTACAGCCCCCGCTAATATTAATGTGTCATTATTACTTGCCGCATCTAATAATAAATATCTCTTAAGCATGACAAGTTAGTATAGATCAGCCAGAAGGGGCAAACGCACCCTGCCGCCTCTGAAGCAAAAGGTTTTGGGAATTAATTGAGGGAATTTCAAATCAGGTACCAAGCAAAATAACTCAGTGCCACATTCAATCAATAGCCAGAGTAAATCAGCTACTTTTAATTCCCGAAAATGATCCATATAGATCAAGCGAGCAATTAAACAATTAGCATGCACTTTGAGATTAATTAATTTCCACATCAATCATGCAATTAAAACTCGAGATTCTAAAAGGGGGAGTTTGTATGCTGCTGTGAGTAGAGGTCCCTGGTTATGTGCAGTGAATATTAGAACTGCGGCTGACCAAATGTATTACTAGGATTTAGTTTAGGATTTGAGCTACAAAGTTCTAGGAAGTATATAATGTTTGAGGTTTAGTTTAAAGAGACTGGAGCCTCAAACATGCAGTGTTTGTACCAAACATCACTTTATGTTCTCTCTCTGTGCACTTTATTACTACTATGGGGGTTGTATTTGCTACAGTACTTTTTTTTTTTTTGCCTGTTTTCTTTTTGGTTCTTTGTGGACCTGATCATGTCCTCATAGATATAATATCCTATCCCAGTGACATCTTACACACACTCCATGAGGGCTTGGTCACAGCTGTCACCTGTTAATACACTATTTAGCCGCTAACGAATGGGTGTGGTCTATTTTGTCAACATAGGGCCCGATTCAGATGTGATTGGGGGTGCTTTCATGTAAACAGCAGCGATAATTCTAATATGGTAATGAAGCAGTGGTGTCACGCCTTCTGCATGTATTAGTCATCCGAGCTAGTGGACCTAGAACGCAGCATCAGATCAGCTGCGACCTCATCAACCTGGCTGCATGACCCATGTAGTTGTGCAAGCCGGCCACCCCGTGTCTAACAAGAGGCCAGGAAATCTCAGTCCTCTGACGGTGGTCCTGGCCTCGTCCCTACCCAACAAAGGAGGCGACGGGCCTCCATTTTGATAAACAGAGGCCGTCGTCATCCACAGACAGCATCAGTCTGATGCCGTACTGCATCCGCCGCCGTAGACCCTTACTACACATGCACAGCACATGACTTCGGGTGGATCCTGCGTCACTTCTGGTGTTAACTAGGCCTAACCCTAACCCACTTCTGCCAGTCTATGCAGAATGTTGACATTGCACATGTCCACATTGTAAAAATGTCGATGCGCTGCATATTCCGGCATGGTCAATGTCGACATATCAACACTGTCTACATCGTATCTGTAGACTTTGTGGTGAGGATAGTAAGATTCTTCAAAGGAAGAGAAGTATTAGAACTCAAGGACATACACTAAGACTGGAGGGGGGGGGGGGGGTTTCAGGGGAAATTTAAGGAAAAATTACTTCACAGAAAGGGTAGTGTATAAGTGGAATAGCCTCCCATCAGAGGTGGTAGAGGCTAAGACCGTAGAGCAATTTAAACATGCTTGGGATAGGCATATGAATATCCTTACAAAGAATTAAGGTTGAAAAAGGGTTGAGATTACCTAAAGGATAAAAAAAGGTGCTGCCTAGATGGGCCAAGTGGTTCTTATCTGCCGTCAAATTCTATGTTTCTATGTTACATCCCCTAACATCCCAGTGTGTGTGTGAGTTGTTATTTTGGGAAGGGAGGGGGGGGGGGGTGTTGGGGGAATTAGGGAAGCATCGCTTTCTACAAAATACCATCAGTGCTGTTATAATTAATTCACTATACTTATTTTAATGTAATGCTTTGTAATAGTTTTGAATATATAACCCCATGATACTGAACACCAATGTGACATTCAAATGAAGACTAGTACAAAATAAGAAGTTATCTTCCTCACAACAATCAACAGTATTCCAAGAAAACTACAGGTCCTTGCATGTCCTGCCAGCTCCTGGGCGTGCTGGGAGTTGTAGTTTTGGAACAGTTAGAGCTCTAGGTTGTTTACTGTTCTTGTGCCTCCTGATAATAGGTTTAGATTGCCCACTCCAGAAGAGCTTACAATCTAGAATCTGCTTTTAAAGCATGACATAATGGTTTGTGCAGAGGCCAGAGTAGCATAAGCCTTAAATAGTGTCAGGACAAATACTTTCATAGTGACTAATAATGTTATTTCACATAGAATAATGACTTTTTATTTGCATATTCTGTGTGGTACACAAGAAACCAGTGGTATTTATTGGAGCGTTCATTTTTAAGTAACCTTTACAAAGGGGTGTAGTATTGTATGCCGGCGGCCGGGCTCCCGACGACCAGCATACCGGCGCTAGGATCCCGACTGCCAGCATACCAACAGCATGGCGAGCGCAAATGAGCCCCTTGCAGGCTCGCTGCGCTCTCCCTGCTGCGGGCACGGTGGCGCGCTACGCTATTTATTCTCCCTCCAGGGGGGTCGTGGACCCCCAAGAGGGAGAAAAAGTGCAGGTATGCCGGCTGTCGGTATTCCGACGCCGGTATACTGTGCGCCGGGATCCCGACAACCGGCAAACTGAAGACCACCCTTTACAAAGTGTCACTGGGAACTTTGTGTAGGATACTCCTGGCAATTTTGAGGTTCTACAGCTCCAAACAAGTTGTCTCTCAGAATATGAATAAGCAGCGGGTTAATTTGCTACCTTCATTGTAACAATAGGATGGTCCCAGCTTGAATAATAACACTGTAAATATGACATTCAGTATCTTAGATTCATAACCATATGGGTTTATTATAGAGCAATGGAAAGTGTGTGTGGGCAGACGGAGACCTACAACTACACTCATGTCCGACCACATACATGTACAGTATGCAGAAATGCATTGTTTGTTTCTCCGTCTCACAATAGTGTGTTCAGCTCATATTCAAGCATAGCCAAATGTACAATGCTCTGATTGAAATTGCTACAGGCAATCTGTTTCTGCAGGAAAAGGAGACACCATTTATCTGAAATCCCTGCAGGACACACACACATATTTCACACTCTGTTAAGATATAAAATGAACTTTAGCAATCCCCCATTACAGTAATTTACTATCCGTAGCAGAGTTGGAGTTAGACTGGCCTCTTGTGGCACACGAGTATTGGATAGGGCTTATTATGAAAACAGCTAGGGCTGGGGTTTATTGCCGCACCCGAAAGTGCTGGGTCTCATTCTCCTAAAATAGCAAGAAGGTTTGCCAGGTGAGAGAATGAAGTAAGTATGGAGAGCACAAGAGTACCACCAGTGGCTTGGGAGAGTATGGTGTTGTTGAAGCAGTATATTGGTGAAGAATATAATGTATGGTTTATTCACAATACAGTAACCCTCAGAGGGTTCTCAGTCTTGTGCACAGAGTGTCGCTGGAACGGTCAGACAAAGACATTCCATGACCAATATCCTTTTTCCTTACATCCCAATGAGTGAAGGGATGTGTCGTATTGTGTGTACTTTACCTATGGCTGATCTTTTAGTAATATAAAATGGTAGTTGCTCAATCAATTTATTGGTCCTTCACAGGTACATAAAAGGGAGGGGTGAGTTAGACAAGAAAAAAAAGTAAAAAATATTCCCTCCAGTTTACTACATAGGAACAACAATGATATTTGAATACTACTTGATAATAGAAATACAGAGATCTCAGTTTGTATACATTTGCAAAGATAAGTCGCCAGGCAATGTCAAGGCATCTCTGTTCTGGCGGTCCCTAACGCTACGTAAAAATAGCACCCACTTTGGGTCGTAAAATTGCATATTGTTTTGTTGATCTTACATACAGTACTGACACACCCATCTTCATCCTTTTAGTTTAATCCCCATTGCAATACAATAGCATTATGTGTGTAGGAGACCTTGTGTAAAACTACCAGTCTCACTGTTCTCCCACTGGAAGACTGGTCAAACATTTCAGGAACTTTTCAGAATTAAAATATCTGACAGCAAGGCCAGAGGAGGAGGGGAGGGGGGAGTGCACGGCACACTCCTGAGGTTCCGTGCAGAAATGTTTTAGAAAAGTCTGGCTTTTCACGCATTTTCAGCAGCACGCCAAATAGTTTAGACGGGTTTAGCCATTTTACGCGACTAAACACAGCGCATACAGGTGTGACGTGCACAACTAATGGGTGGCCATTTACTTGCGCCTGGTCAGTAAAACAATTGAATATTGCCTCTTCACTTTAGACAGGAGATTGGGTGCAAGAGGGTGTGCTAAAGCTGTTCAATAACCCCCCCCCCCCCCCTCCCAAGTGTTGCATCAATAATTAAAATCATCCCTGAACCCTCTGAATTTTCACATACCTTACCCTTCAACTACCCAGCAGTGGCAGTGCCATGAATACATGTCCTGTTAATTAAAGCAGAAGTTCCCTGTGCACAAGCGACTGCGTCTGTAAGACTGCCAGCCGGTGTTTTTTGAGGCTAGCTCTCTGCAGAGACTACCGAGCACATTGTTTCTGCAGCATGTATGATTGAGACGCTGAGCACAGCATATATCATTTTAATGAAACCTTTTGAACCTCTCTCCTTTTATTTGGATGAAGCATTTCCATGGAATGTTTAGCAGCGGATGTTTCCCCCGACACTCTGCAGCCCTGAGTTATGGCTCTGTCTCTCCAGCGCAGCAGATTTTATCCACATTACAATCATGTCCCTATTGTCTCACACGCGCACGCAAAGAGTCTGTACCGCCGCTTTTATGGCCACTTGTGGCTGGCGCCTCAGGCACTTGGTGACCCAGCCTTATGTTTGACCAGGCGTTATATTTTCTTTCCAGCATCTGGCACCATGTCCTGCAATTCCAGCAGGGAATGGACGCTGAGGTCAATGCTGGGCTTCTGAAAATCAGATCGGTGTCTGTGGGGTTTAACCTCTCACTGGCAGAAGAGAAGGAATACATTACGAGTACTTAGTAGAGCTAAAGTCAGGTTGCAGCAATTTATGATTAATCCCAAACAATTTAACTACTCTTGGGAGCAAATTGACAGCGTAAACTGAAAATAAAATATTCTAAGCATTTACACTTCTGTATATTGTGACATTTCATTGTACTGTTTTTTTCAAAAATATTCTGAATTGAAAATGGCATCGCTTCAGTACGGATGGGAGATAAAGTTTCACTGTAAAAACTGAGATTTAATTGCGACCCATGATAAGTCCCTATTCAATTGTCCACAAAAAATTATCGGTGATAATTCTCCATAGGTTTACCGCGAATTTCACTTTAATACCTCTGAGTAGGTGAGAAGTTTGGGAAAATACCTGTTTTAAGGTGTAGTAGGCACTTAGAAGTTTTTAATTACATTTAATTGGCCAATAATGACATGTCAGAAAATGCAAAATGATGGAAATTTGAGTACAAGGTTTGGGAAAGGTATATAGGGGCGCTTTTGTTTAAAAAAAAGTTTTGTTTTTTTAAGGCTTAAAATGAATCCAAAAATATACTTATACCCATTTTATGTACCCCCAATTTAATTTGATAACTTATTTTGCTAAATAACATTTGCGATAAATCATTTTTTGGCTTTTTTGGAAAAAATTAGGCCTAAATCTTTTTTGTATGACCGCTAATAAACCTCTATACTGTTTCCCTGACTTAGTTTGGCTTTTTTGGGGGTACAGGCAGATTTTCCCATTTTCTCCAACACTTTCCTCTGGTCTTGACCGCAAGAATTGTTACGAGAATACAGTTTTCCTGATTTGCAATAGGATAGGTTGCATTGCAAACCCGCAGTGAGCCGCTTTTTGCTGTATTTTTTTGGCGATGTTCGCGTAAAGTCGCAGTAAATTGCTACATTATTGCAGCAAATTGTATTGAAGTATGGTAAAAAAAAATTACATTAAAACACTTGCAAATGTAAGACTCCCATTGAGTGAAGACCTTTTTATAAGTTTGGCATTTTAATTTTGACTGAAGTATTACCTGACCTAACTTATAGTCATGAAACTCTGTGGTGCATTGTGATAGGCTACATCATCATTATTGTTATGAATGTTAGTTAAGACCACAAAATGGATGCATCCATTGTTTGTACAGGTAGGTGACAGAACCTTGCAAGTGATGCTTTCTCATGTGAATAAAAGCGTTCACTCCTCACAGACTGCCTCTCCACATATAGTAAGTAGATAGATAGATAGATAGATATAATTTATTTTATGTTTTTCTCAGATACAGTGCGTACAGAAATGTCCAATGGTAAATGTCTACAGGTCGCTGCATGTGTTGATTTTAGCCCTCATTCCGAGTTGTTCGCTCGCTAGCTGCTTTTAGCAGCATTGCACACGCTAAGCCGCCGCCCTCTGGGAGTGTATCTTAGCATAGCAGAATTGCGAACGAAAGATTAGCAGAATTGCGAATAGAAATTTCTTAGCAGTTTCTGAGTAGCTCCAGACTTACTCCTACATTGCGATCAGTTCAGTCAGTTTCGTTCCTGGTTTGACGTCACAAACACACCCAGCGTTCGCCCAGACACTCCCACGTTTCTTCAGACACTCCCGCGTTTTTCCGAGAAACGCCAGCGTTTTTTCGCACACTCCCAGAAAACGGCCAGTTTCCGCCCAGAAACACCCACTTCCTGTCAATCACACTACGATCACCAGAACGATGAAAAAGCTTCGGTATGCCGTGAGTAAAATACCTAACTTTTGTGTAAAATAACTAAGCGCATGCGCTCTGCGAACCTTGCGCATGCGCAGTAAGCGACTACTCGCAGTATAGCGAAAATCGGCAACGAGCGAACAACTCTGAATGACCCCCTTTGTCAGCAATTTTGTCGAATTTAGATCTAACGAGTCTAAAATATGTGTGGGACTCCATTGATAACTATATATGAATATGAGTGTAAGCATTTTGTAGCCTGTCAAAATTTAGCTAATTTCAGGCTGAGCAGCTGCATCTCAGTATGTGTGGCCTCATTAAGCATCAAATGTATAGAACTTTCCAAAACTCTTCGCAAGTGCAAGCTATTTGAAATGTTATTGACTGCTTAATTTTGTTCACTTACAGTGATAACGTGGACTCGTTCTGCCTGCATATAGCGGAGGACGACGGAGAGGTCGACACTGATTTCCCCCCGCTTGATTCCAATGAGCCTATACACAAGTTTGGTTTCAGCACCCTGGCTCTTGTGGAGAAATATTCCTCCCCTAACCTTGCAGCTAAGCAGTCTCTGTTTGTAAGGATGTAAGTACTGTACTCTTTGGGTGGATTATACACTGATTGTATGAAGTAAAAAGAAAATCTTTTACATCTGTATAATTAATAAGACCAAATTAGGATTCGCTTCTTTCATTTTATTTATGGAATATAACTTTTTTTTTTTTTAAGGATTACCCAGAGTATGAAAGCCACACAAACTCCCCAATCAACTGTGCAACTTCTCATTATAAAGTAGCTAGCAGACGATAAATGGAAATTGCAAGGGGATAAAGTGCTAAGATATACAGTGTCGTCAGTGCCGTAACTAGACATTTTTGTGCCCAGTAACAAAAAGAGAATTGGTATCCCCACCTCCCATTCAAAATAGGGCAGTGTGTGCTGAAAGCGTGCCCCAAGAATATAGGGGTGTGGCTTCAAGGGGAAGGGGTGTGGCCACAGAATAGTATTAATTCACCCCCCCCCCGCACAATAGTGTACGTTATTCACATTACACCACATATTAGTGTCCGTTATTCACGTTACACCGCACAGTAGTGTACATTATTCACGTTACACCGCACAGTAGTGTACATTATTCACGTTACACCGCACAGTAGTGTACATTATTCACGTTACACCGCACAGTAGTGTACATTATTCACGTTACACCGCACAGTAGTGTACATTATTCACGTTACACCGCACAGTAGTGTTCGTTATTCACGTTACACTGCACAGTAGTGTCCTTTATTCACATTACATTGCACAGTAGTACCCCGGCCCTTATACACGTAACACTGCGCAGCAGAGCCGCTTATACTCATTACACCACAGTAGAACTGGTTCTTCTCATTCTTACTACTCTGCATTTTCCTCCTCTGTCCTCATCATTACCCCCCAGCTGCTGTGAATCATCATTCCTCCTCCTCATTGCTCCTCCCCCTCATCATTCCAACTCCTCATTCCTCATCATCAATCCTCCTTATTCGTACACATCATTCCTACTACTCATTATCCACACTCACCCCCTCCCCCTCCAGCTGCACCCCACAGGGCATATGTGCTTTGTGCCGAGCACACTCTGCTCCACCGTAGTTATGGCCCTGAGAGCAGTGGTTCCCAAACTTTCTTGATTCACGACGCAGTAAAGTATCAGCATTTTTTTCACAGCATTCCTAGTCCAAAAATTCCTTACTGAGAAATTCAGCAAAGATTATTACATTAGGTAAAGTGTTTGTGCCTCTGTTTGTCCACATTTGTTATTACCGACAATACCAGTGATGGTGGCTGACAATCACATTGACCATAAAGTTCCTGGATCACCAACCCATTACAGCCCTGCAAGCGGCATGCCACGGCACCGACTTTGGGTACAACTAGTGTCACATCTAACCATAAGTTTATTCAACTCAGAAGATGGGTTATGATTTTGTTCAATTGCTTTTATAAATTACAGTTTTGTGAGGAGAGATCTCCGGTTTGGAGGATTCACAAGTGGTTAGAGATTGGACATTTAGCTACATATCTTGCTAGTGGTATATAGCCCTGCTATTGGTTTGAAATGGGTTACATCAGAGATTCCCAAACTCCATAATTACAGTCCAAGTTTAAAGGTAAATCCAAGGTGACTTAAGTGGTACGTCAGTCGATTTCATTTAACTATCTGGATAGCCTTAAAACTTGCACTGTAAAGGCAGAGTTTGAGAACCTCTGAGTTATGTTGAATATTATAATGAAGAACGAGTGTGTGTATTAGTTTTGGGTTCTAAAAAGCTTTCTGTAGGGAGAATGGAAATTTGACAGAATTTAAAGAACATCATTTTGCATTGGAGAGAAATGGGAATTCTGTGTCAGCCTATGCAATGTACATTGCCTGTTAGTATCTAGCTATATTGTGGGCTCCATCACTGTCGCTACTGACTGCAGCATCAGAATACATGTATTCATCCTACATGGTAATTAGTGGCAAGTGAAGCACACTTCTGTATATCTCTCTGGATGTTACAGCTGCCAAGCACAGTGCTGAGAATAGGTAATGGAGCTCTGGAAGGATATTCATCTTCACTGAGTACATCTTCCACGCTAGCAATATAGGACAATGTTCTAGTTTGTGTCCACATACACCCCATCCTCAGATCGTATCAAGTAGCCCCATTTATCATTCCTCAGACTTTGCTACTCAGCTACTCCAAAACACTGATCCGATGTACCTAGTACACTATAAGTAGACTACAGTAGGATGCAAAAAGGAGGAAAAAGTACACATGATTAAAAGGCCGACAGTATATAGTCAATAGGACACAGATGATCAACAGTCAAAAGTTTGACAGTGTCAAAATGTCGACACATGGTTTTTTAGTTATTTTAATTCAAACCCCAGTGCTGAAAGTAGGGTGGTACGGAGTACCATTAAGAAATTTGGTGGTGGTACGCAGTACCATCATCCTTCCACTGGGGCATAATTTATAAGGGGCATTTTTGTGTTTGGGACATAAAATGATGTCAGTGGCATAACTGTGTGTGGCATAATATGTAATAAGCATTACGGTGTGTGGTATAATATGTAAGGCATTACGTTGTGTGGCATAATGTGTAATGGACATTACGGTGTGTGTGGCATAATGTGTAATAAGCATTACAATGTTTGGCATAATGTGTAAGGGGCATTACGGTGTGTGGCATAATGTAGCCATGCCCCTATTGTCATGTAGCAACTCCCCTAGTTTTGTGTGACCACGCCCCCTCATGACACATGACCACACCCATTTTAACTATCAGTACCACTAAGAAAAAATTTCTACTTGCACCATTGACTAACCCTAAACCAACCCTCCCAATGGTGCCTGTCTTCTTCCGTAGCCTAACCCTCCGCCAAGTGCCTAGCCCTAAGCTTCCCCCTCCCCATGCTGCCTAATCCTAACTGTCTTCTTCTGTAGCCTAACCGTAGCCCTAACAATCAAGAAAAACCATGTGTCAACCTTTTCTTTGTCGACAATTTGCATGCCGCCCTTTTAAACCTGTCAACCTTTTGACACTGTTGACCTACAGATGTATCCATGCTAAACTATGCTGCAATGCGTACGCCATGTAGTCCATGTCAACCATGTAACTGTTATCCTTTTGACTCTGTCGACTTATTGACTGTCGACCATCTGGTGTCAACCCATTTACTGTCTTTCTTCCATCCACATACCAAGTACTCAGGGATGTCCGATACTAGCGACACTTGCCATGCATATTTATGCTTAATCTGCAGCCTAATGCCAGTTCCTATGCTACATTGCACTATTTTCGAAGTAAGAAGATTAAGGAAAACGTAAACAGCAAGGTAATCATGCTAGGCTTCTCACACTACATGACGGAAAAGGGATAGCTGTATGAGGACACGTCTGTATTTTTCAGAAGTTGTATAATATTTACATGCGTGCATGTACTGGCGTATATATAATGGGTGCAGTGTGTGCGGTGCATACAGGCCCCTGGGTCCAGAGGGGGGCCCACACCGCACACACTGCACCCATTTCTTCTATACTTACCTTACCGGCGTCCCTCGGCGACTGTGTGTGGGCCCCCTCCTCTCCCGTAGCAGTCACCGCCGTTGCTAGCGCACTGAGCGCTAGAGACTCTGGCACAGTGCCAGAGTCTACAGCGCATACGCAGGACTCCGGCAAAAATAGCGCGGCGGCCATTTTTCGGAGTCCTGCGCATGCGCTGTAGACCAGAGTATCAGGGCTGAGAGCGCTAGCAGCTGCGGTGTCGGCTTCAGGAGAGGAGGGGGCCCACACACAGTGTCTGCACACGGGTGCCCTCCTCTCTAGAATTGCTGCTGCGTGCATGGAGGTAAATTCATGATTTGTATTCAGCCAGTGTCTCTCCCGTTTGTATTGGAAATTTGTTTGCATGACTTCTGGGAGAGTTGAAGAATGTATGCATAATGCAAAGAGGAGATGGGGCTGTGCTGCCCTGTCCGAATGGCTGTTTATTGTGGGAGGTGGATCGTCAGGTTGTTAAGCAAAGTTACCATTTAAGGAACCAGATGGCAGCGTTTATGATACAGTAGTCATAGGTGAAGGCGTTCCTCTCAGCGTCAGGAACATAATACTACAACTTCTCACAATCAGTACCAACAGCAGCTCAGACATTGGATTTGTAAGAACTTTATAGATGAAGCTAGTTATGAGCAGTAAGCATGGACTATAGCAGGCTTTTTCAACCAGTGTGCCGTGGCACACTAGTGTGCCGCGACCAGTTGCAAGGTGTGCCGCGGAGCCAGAGCAGCTTCCTGCACCTTCAGAGTGAACTGTTGGCCAGGGTTTTCTTAGAGGATCAGTCTTGCTCTGGCCATGACCTATGCCTTGAAGACGCGGCGGTGTGATATCATAGGTCACGGCCGCCGTGTCTCACCACCCAGCCAGCCCACCTGCCTGCATACACATATTCCAGTTCCTGCCTGCATACACAGCTTTCCTTACCCACCCACATCCACACCTGCCCCCCCCCCCCCCCCCCACCCGCTGCTCCGTATTCGCAGCACTCCACTATGAATAACCCCCACCACTGAGGGACAGGGAGGAGGACAGCTGACCGGTAGGGGCTAATATTTGTTATTTTATTTCTCCTGTGGGGATTTATGTGGGTAGAATAAGGATTTATGGATTTATTGGGGTAACAATGTGAATAATTCATGTGAGGAGCAATAGGATTTATGTAGGGAGCAATAGGATTTATGTGGGGAGCAATGTGATTGTTTTTCTGGGTAGGCCAATGTATGTGTGGATTTTTTTTTTACTGTGACGGCCAGTGTGTGTTTTTTGTTTTTGTTCTGTGGGGAACTGATGGTGTGCCTTGGCAATTTTAAAATATTGTTCGGTGTGCCGCGAGTAAAAAAAGGTTGAAAATCACTGGACTATAGGTATTGTGAAAAAGGTACATTATTTTGAATGTATGGGATTGGTCAGAATAGAAGGTCGTTGGAGACGGTGCATCTTCCTGCAGTAGGATAGCTACGCTAGAACGTTTCCTAGTCGCAGAAGCTTGTTATGATGTTATTAGCTTTTAAAAGGTGTATTATGGGAGTCGCATCAGTGGGCAATTTATCCATATCAAATAATTTCTAGCTTTATCTATAAGCAGATAGTAGTCATTGTGTTGTTAGTTTGGTCACCTTTTATTTGTTATGCACACAACACAATACATTAGGGACTTTTATGAAAAGTGATTCTCTGGTAACTTAAATATTAGGATGTAATCTCCTATATTACAGCTGTCTATATTGTATTGGGTACAAACAAGTGCGGTAAGTCTTCAGTTTGTTGCACTGTGCTCTTGTTTTGTCAGAGGTGAGCTTGGTACAGAGTAATATGCGGTCCCTTGAGCTGATATTTGATACCATCATTTTCCAGCCTTTAATGTCCGTTAGCAGTAAGGATCATTATGATAATCTGTGCCTTAAATGTTACCAGGTACGTTTATCCAAAACAGACCTTACTTCTAAAGTTAACTTTTCCAATTTAGCTGTGACAAGAAGGTTTTGATCAGCAGATAGATGTAAGCCCACCCGTATGAAATAGACGGCGGTGTGTAAGATGACCTGATCTGTTATAGTGTGAATTCTACAAAAACAGCGGGCATAATGGTTTCCTGTGACTCGTTCTTGTTTGTTTTGGAATATAGCAACTAAAATATATAATTATGTAGTCATTACGTAAGCAGATGACAACAATCTGGCCAAGTATAAAAGTATTATACTGAATTGTCTATATGCACAGTTCTCTACATATGCACCAACATAGTCCGCAGATCCTGAATAATGAATTCTGTTCTACACAAGTAGGAAGAAAAATGTGATACAGAATACTTGCTGTTGGGATGTCACATGACCAACACTTGCATCCCGACAGGGTAATTATTCTACCCCTCCCCTGTTCCCTAACCTAAACTGCCTGGGCTGGCAGTTAGGGCTACGATTCGATGGGGTGGTGGCCAGGACTAAGTCCCCAGGTGGTGACAGCTAGGGTCAAGACTCAGGGGGTGGTGGCTACTGCTACTCCCACCCACCTTCTAATGTATAACCCTAGCCCCTCAGGCTATAGCCCTAACAGTGACCCAATACTTACATTCAGAATGTCGGCGGTCGATGTTCCGGTGTCGGGATTCCAGCGTTGGTCACGTGACTGCCAGCATCCCGACTGCCGGGATGCTAACCGCATACCCAGATATTGAACTAGTGTATTGCATGGAAACTGCCACCTACGCTGAATGAACTTCCTATCATCAGTATACTACTGTATCCTACGGCTTTATGAGCTGCTGTACAGCTAACTGCAAGTATATTTGCGGTCTCAGTAGAAGTCAAGCATGGCCTACAAAAACCTAAGTGATCACCCTGTATAACGTGGTTAGTGGCTTGATTTAATCACTTGTATCCAAACTCTCTGACTGTTGTCGCCTTAATTTGGAATCCAAGTGTGGTTTCCAGTGTGTCCCTGCAAGAGACTTACACAGTACTGTAGCTGCATCTCTCTTGTTATAGCTCGATCAATGAACTAGGCCCAAGGCAATAGGCAGCACTGTATCCTCTAACTAGTGGTAATACAGCTTCCAGTTGCAATGCAGAGAAGAGTGAGTGAGTGGAACGCTGGGCTGGTAGCAGCTGTGACTTCTAAGGCTTGTGTGCAGATTTCATTCACATAACGGAAGCTGGTCCAGAGTTAAACATATTCCTGTTTGCTTAACGCATCTTGCCTGTTTTCGTATGGTGCGTCTGCCAATATTGATCATATGCAAGTATGGGCGCTGCAGAGCAGTGTGCATTTCAGTGGCATCAACTTACGACTGAAGAGGCTTAACTGGGTTTTCAGGGGCAGTCGTCACTCATTATTATTATTTAATCGTATGGCACCACAAGGGCTCCGCAGCACCTTACAAAGCACAGAAGCTGTAAGAGCAACACAAGAACAAAATAGTGACTTACAATGTAGGACATGGTCATGGTTTATAAATCATCATAAGTCATGGCCAAATAAGCAGAACCCAAGGTGAGATGTACCATGGCAGTCAGTGGGGAGGAGATGCTGTATAAGTGAGGGATGGAAAAACACAAGGCTAGGGGGCCCTGCACGTGAGATCTTACAATCTAAAGAGTTTGGCACAACCATGCACTATGCAGCGGGGGTCATAAGGGAAACTATGCCTGTTTACATCTTTCACACTTAGCATACGGTAGGTGCGATCACATACTGATGATGATGATTACTGGTAGGAAATCCTGCGTACACATAGGGGTTGGGATCACCGCAGCCGTGCATGCAGCTAGGTGTGTGGCGTATATACACGTTGTTTCTGCGTACGCAATTTGGAAGCAACCTACAAGTGACCATCATTCCAGTTATCATCAGGCCCAAAGGGAATAGCCGCTAAGTCTTCTTTCAGGCCACATATGAGCATAATTATTGACTAAACACAGTTTTTGAAGATTGTGCTTTATTTTTTTCTTGTCCATCGTACAAGCCTGATGGTGTGATAGCTGGAAGCATGCCGACGAGCCATGGGAAATGCTGCATTTTTCTCATGAGATACATTGCACATATACTGTAGACTACAGTCAGGCAAGTCATATCGTTTGCTGCTCGTTAACATGTATGTTTACCCAGGTGCTTTCCAAACGACTGGCTTTGAAACAGTGTTGGGTTATTTTACACTGTTGACCTGTGTTTGTGTACTAGTAAAATGATGGCGTCCGCCTTTGTAGTATGCTGGACATGCTGATATCTGGACTCTGAATGTTTAGGGTAATTCCTAAGTTTACAAAATACCCTGTTCTCAGGCTTCAGTACTGTTGTGAAACTACACATTTCAGTATGCTTTGTGTGATACAGAAATTGTTTTCAGTGAGATTTTTCAAAACAACACAAGATTGCGTGTGAAATAAATAATCCTCAAGAAGACGTGCCTGAACTCTTGATGTTAGGGCAGCCCCCACGCAAAGGCCCTTGCTCCAGTTACTGTTTAATGGTTGGTTTAGCTGAGTTCTCCTGAGCATCCAACCACATGTCTGTTTTCCTTTCTCAGACCGACCAGAGCCGCTAGTGTTTGCAGTTACGTTGCCCACACCAGCCGCTGCCAACGCAAACAGAGCGCTTGGACCATCTTCCTCTGAATACCCAGCAGTCCTCGGCTGGAAGCGGGATGCCAGGAATCAGCAGCGGCTATCCGCAAGGGCAATCAATAACTGTTAGAGAATAGGCAGGGGGAGGGGGGCAGCCAGTTCACACCCCGAGTACCTGTGCCCAACTGGGAAGGCAGGGCACGGAATAAAGCCATTAGCTGTCTCTTTTATGCCAAGAGCTGAAATACATCTGTGTCTCATTTGTGCTCCAGCCGAGCGAACAGGCATAACCAAGCCTGGCAATCTCCATACACTCCCAGAATGATCCAGGCCTGTTGTGCAGGACTTTTCATGGTGCTACAGCTTACTCTGTGAAAGGGTTAATTGAAAAAACTTAAAACTGGTCCAGGAATTACAGTATATACTCCTGTTAGCCATATATACATGTCAGCCTGAACACAGAATACTTCCGTATTCCTGATGGCTAAAGATATTATAGCTCAACTTTGCTGTAAGTACATAGTAGAAAGCTGATACTTGTTTTTCTTGAAAATGTGCAAACTGCCACCATTGTATTAACTCTTGATGCCAAATAACTATTAATGGGCAAAAAGGTGTTGTATTGTAGAGGGCTTGCCTACGGTGTATCTCCATTTCATGCTCCATTTCATTTATAAAATCTGAATTGGGCCTACAAGGCATGTCCAGGAAACAGCAACATATCTTCTCCTCCCCTAGAACCCCCCCCCCCCCCTTCCATCCTCTCCCTCCCTGCCCCAATGAAACAGGCCGCGGCCATAAAGGAAGATAGAGAGACCCGTTAGCTGAGAATGATCGCTATCATTAAAGACGGGAGGAGGTTTCACTTATCACCGCCAGCTTTGTACATGGCAGGTTGGATGAGGCGTCCACAGGTAGCGCAGGAGGATACAAATTGCAAGGGTCCTACAGGCCTTCTGTGCATTCAGTAACAAAAGCACAGTCTAATGAACAAACACAGTCGCCCATCCTTTATCTCTGGCCTACATCATTTATTATCAGTGGCCTGGCTTGTGCTTTTAACCCAGAAAGGGACAGTAGGCCCCAAATTCACTAAACCTTGTTCTGCTCAATTTACAAGACTGTAGATGCTGTAATGTTTAATATTGAGTGTTTATACAGTTTTCTTTATTTGTAATGCTCTTTATGCAGTATGTGATAAAATTATTTTATTTAAATTTGTTTTGGTATGTAATCACTTCCTATAATAACAGTACTGTCTTATGCTGTTGAGATCCTGTTAGATCAGGGCACCCTTCCACCATAATAATGTTATTGATTGTTTCTGTTAGGTCCTATAAATATAGTTTATATAGTGGGTTATGGGCCAGAGACATGTATGTAAAAAAGCAAGCAACTGGGCAAACCTGCAGGTGGGGCAGATTTGTGCAGAGAGATTTAGAAAATAAATCTAACGTTTGTGGGCTACATGCAAAAGCAGGCAGTATTTGCATGGCAACCTGGTTGCTCCAGACACAAAGTTACGTGCAAAGATTTTGGTTTACATACAAATATAAATCTGGCCCCATATCCGGCCAGTGAACAGCTTCATGTACTGTAGATGATATAGGATAACATTCATTTATTACCATTCTCATATAACTTGTACAGTTCATGGATATATTCTCAAAGTGTTTATTGTAAATCCAAAGTATATTCAGGTAATTACAATTCATGTCACTGCGTCCATGTATTTTCTTGTACTGTACAACGGAGAATAAAGTGCTAGAGAGCAAAGTAATAATGATCCCTAATAAGATTAAGGGGCTAAACTGTGGAGAGAGAGAGAAGCTACGAACCAATCAACGGCTGTGATTTTTCAAACACAGCCTGTAACATGGCAGTTAAGAGCTGATTGGCTGGGATTTTATCTCTCTCCACTTTATCACACTCCCAGGTTTAGTACATCTCCGCCTCTGGAATCCCTTATTCATATCTGACATTTTTAATATTGTTTGAAGAACCCACCAGTGTATGACTGTGCAGGACAGGACATTTTATGTATGCTACAGGAAACCACTGTGACAACCATCCACTGCTGTACTGGCATGGCGTAGATAAGGGGGCAGATTAGAGTAGTTTTCCAGGAGGACTGATTGTTATTGTTCCATTGATGAGGCAGGTGTGTGGATCAAAGTTACGGTGGATTTTGTATTTACATTATAGCCCAGTGATGGGCAACAGGCACCCTGCGGGCGTATGCCGCCAACCAGAACTATACTTGCAGCCCCCAGCTCCTCCTTACTGTGTTGTCTTATTTCTTTATTATACCTTGTAATGCTTGTTTAAAATGCCTGCTAATATATCATTGGGCCATTCCATGAAATGTCCCATATGTGACACTGTAAAAACTAAAATAAAAAACAAATTGTAGCTGTTCTGAGTTTTCAGCATACTGTAGGTTGACAAATTATAGCTCTTTCTCATAGGTTTTCATAACACACATAACACAGGCTCCCAATACAAAGTGTCTGTACGTGACGTGGAATGGCCCTATTACAGATAGGTGTCTCTGTATTTAACTTTCTACTGAGAATAAGAGTAACGGTAGGAGGGCCAATCACTGTTACAGACGCTCTGTATATTAATATGACCTTTATAAATTCTATATAATATTACATGAGGGCTGACATGTGAATAAACAAATACACACACTAGTATTTCATACCTCCCAACTTTTCAGGATTCGGAAGCGGGACCCCATGCACGGCGAAGCTGCGCCCGCCGCCGAAATGGGGACATGGTTGCTTAAAATGGGCGTGGCTTCGTATAAAGGGGTGTGGCCTCGCGGCAATGCCACGATCGCGAGCCACGGCCCCCGTTCTCGTCACTATGGGGGCATGGCAAGCGCAGAGTGAGCTGCTGGCATGCCCCCAGTACCTCTGTCTCCGTGAATAGATGCTGTGTGCGCATGCGCACAGCATCTATTCACCCTGCTCTGCAGCAAGTGCAAGAGCCTTCCAACTGTCCCCCCGCCCACCCTGGGACGCTGCTGCCTGCGGGTGGGACAGTCCCTATAAAACGGGACTGTCCCGCGGAGGGAGGTATGGTATTTTGACCTGATACTAACCATTGTGGCTGGTGTTGCAGGGTTTTGTTTTCTTCTTCTGTCTTTCCCCATCTTGCCATCTCTTACCCTCTGTACCTATCTCTGCCCCCCCCTTCTCTATAATATTACAGAGATATAGGTGTGTGTGTGTGTGTGTGTGTGTGTGTGTGTATATATATATATATATATATATATATATATATATATATATACAAACAGAAAACTCAGCACTCACCATAGCAAGCTCACTTATCCTCACACCATCAATAAATAAATGATGGGGGTTTAGTTAGTGAATTGGCCAATGCACGGAAGCCTGCATACCGCTCGCCAAGGTACCCCACCTTCATGCAGGTCCTACACTATGACAAAGTCTCAAAAATTAAACCTGACAACTGTATCACACATAATATACTGCACACATGCCCACTAGGTTTAATGTGTATCTGCCATGCATCTTATGGCTTTTAAAGGTACACTAGTCACCTGACACTGGCTGATAAATTACTAATGAGCAGCTGACACAGGTTTAGAACAAGTGAGATTACACAGGGGTGCATGAAAAGGCCTGTGACCACGGTTAATAAGAGTTAACCAAAGATTAACCCCGTAATATACAAATAAATTTTATATATATATAAAATTGGTATGGTCCTAGTTAAGGTGCATACTGTAATTGGTCTGATAAATGTAGGAAGAATAATATGGCTGGACTAATACCAATTGATTTCAATAAATGGATTAAGCAGGCACAGTAGGTTAACATCATAAAAATGGTAAAAGTCTTAGGGGGCTATTTATCACCATCTGCATCCAAGGATGCATATGTGAGGTGATAAAATCAGCGGAATCCGCACTGCAATAATCTATTATATCGCACGGGTATATCAGTTATCGCATGCAGGCTGCGATGACAATCTGCAGCAAAATCGGGGTATTTTTCGTGGAAGCGGGGCAGAGAAAGCTGGGCAGAAGTAGGGATCTCGCAGTGCTGCCCTGTGACTTCACCAGCTTGAGCTGGTGTTAATATCACAGGGCATACTGCTGTGTTTTTTGACATTTTATTTTTAGTAAATTCGGCCATATCGCATTTCCCATTATAAGTATGGGGAATGCGATATGGGTTACTAAAAACATTACAATTAAAGGGTTTGGAGCAGTTTTTCACGAAAACTGCTTCAAAAGCCTTTTAATATATTTCAGTGATACTAAAATAATGTAGTAAAATAATGTTAATAAATAGGCCTATTAATCATTTGGTGATCTAACTATAGACCAGGAAAATAATGTAGCAATAATAATGTTAATACAGATGGGTCCTCCATTATCTTGACTGTTTCTGCGCCTAGACGGAGGTTTAGTCACGCCTAGTCGATAGCTTAGTTTTAATCACGGACAGGCGTGTTGAAACGCGACTAGATACTCAGCATGCAATACACGTCTCCACCACTGGGTGGCTAATGCTCCACTAATCCAGTACTTTAGTTTGAATAGCGGCGGATTGATCTACAGTACAAGCTCTGGCAAATGGTCAGTGACGACTGTAATGTTAATATACAGTCCTGTACTGCATAGTGTACACACAGATGGTGACCAATGGTCAGACGGAGAGAGTAAAAAGAAAAAAAATAGTTTATTCAGACGCAAACGAGCGTGTTAAAACACTTGTGTATGCAGATGCAACTCATGTGTGAACACTTGTGTATGCAGACGCAACTAATGTGTGAAAGGAATATGTGAGCGTCCAAATCCCGTAGTATTAAGTATTATGGGGAGAGATAAAAGCTCCTCCCTAAGTTCCTGGATGCCAAATGACTGTGTGAATAGTTTATACAGATGCAAATAAACGTTTTAAAACACTTTTGTATGCAGACGCAACTAATGTGTGAAAGGTATAATGTAGCTCATTGACTTTACAGTATGTACAGTGCACTAAATGAGTGTCCGAGTCCCCTAACGGCATAAACTAACACCAGTGGGAAGGAATCGCTGCTTGCATTACTTTTACACATGAACTTGTGTATCTTCCATGCAGTGACGTAGGCTAGTGATGAAGGCTCCCACTTCACACGCTGAGGGTCCCGGGTTTGATTCCCAAAGTGCCGATCTATATATATTTTTTCCCCCCTGACATTCACTAAGTTCCTGGATGCCAAATCACCGTCCTTAGTATCTCTGTACAGTATGTTCTACTAGTGTACTAATTAACATGAACAGCTTGTAACGTACAGCGGCAAGTTTAATCTTTCTATGTATAATGGAGAGAGATAAAAGCTGCTCCCTAAGTTCCTGGATGCTAAATCAGCGTCCTTAATATCTCTGTACAGTATGTTGGATTAGGGTACTAATTAGCTGTTCATGCTAATTAGCTGTTCACTAAAAACCCTGATTTATGTGAAACCTGTGTGCACCCTTCCATTGAATGTTTTACAGTGGATTACACAGAAAAAAAAATTAATAAAGTGTATGTTGGGGGAAAAAATATATAGATTGGCACTTTGGGAATCGAACCCGGGACCCTCAGCGTGGGAGGTGGGAGCCTTCACCGCTAGCCTACGTCGCTGCATGGAAGATACACAAGTTCATGTGTAACAGTAATGCTAGCAGCGATTCCTTCCCATTGGTGTTCGTTTATGCCGTTAGGGGACACGGACGCTCATTTAGTGCACTGTACATACTGTAAAGTCAATGAGCTGCATTATTCCTTTCACACATTAGTTGCGTTTGCATACACAAGTGTTTTAAAACGTTCATTTGCGTCTGTATAAACTATTCACACAGTGATTTGGTATCCAGGAACTTAGGGAGGAGCTTTTATCTCTCCCCATTATACTTAATACTACGGGATTTGGACGCTCACATATCCCTAACAACCATACTGTATCTGTAACACGTTCGTTTGCATCTGTATATACTGTACTATTTGCATCTGTACTGTATATACTGTTATATACTGTATGACATACTGTAGCATAATGAGACGCACCAGTAAAGTAGTTCTTACACTGTAGTTCAGTATTGTATTTTAATGGAGTCCACACTCATGCGCATTGGTGATTTTAAAAAGCGACATCTGGTGGATGATCTTAGGTATTACACTCAAAGGTAACACCAAACGCTCTGTGCGCCTCCCTTCGACTAGGCGCGCTTCCTTGCGCCCAGGCACGCTGCGTATGCCCGATCGCGACTAACGCCTCAGTCAGCCAAGATAACGGAGGACCCATCTGTAAATAGGCCTCTTAAACCTTTAGTGATCTAACTATAGACAAGGAACATATGGTATTAGGTTTGCTTGCTCACTACATTCTTGAGGAATTATGACTTTGTTCCCCAAACTCTGCATGCCTATTGCCATATCCTGGATCTTTTTCAGTATGTAGCTCTCGATGTTTGCTCTGCTTACCTTTGCATTTCTTAGTATATTGCAGTGGTTCCCAAACGTTTTTAAGTCACGGCGCCCTAGAGTATCAGAATTCTTTTCACGGCACCCCTAGGCCAAATGTTTCTTATTGAGAAATTCTGAAAAAAATATTCAATTAAGTTCAATTCAATTAATATTTCATCCATAGGTTCAGTTACGTGGTGGTGTACAGTTGTGCTTCTGTTTGTCCACATATTTTATGACTGAAAGCCACCAGCACTGGTTTTCTCTATTACATTGATCAAAAATAATTTGGGATCCGGTCTCTAGGTAGACAGTAACTAGGTCGACAGGGTCTCTAGGTCGACAGGTCAAAAGGTCGACATGAGTTTTTCACTGTTTTTTTTCTTGTTTTGAAACTTCTCATACTTAACGATCCACGTGGACTACGATTCTCTCGCCATGCGAGGGGACACGCTGCACTAATTGGGGTTCCCGGTCACTCTACGAAGAAGACGACACCAAAAAAACATAAAAAAACTCATGTCGACTTTTTGACCTAGACCATGTCGACCTAAAGACCCTATCGACCTAGTTACTGTCGACCAATAGTGGTCGACCTAGTTACTATCTACCTTCCATACCACACCCAAATATTTTGAATTGGTCCTGGACCACCAACCCAGGGCACTCCTGCAAGTACCCTGAGGCACCCCAGGGTGCCACGGCACACAGTTTGAGAGCCACTGGTATATTGGACAACACTGTCAGAAGCATTCACTGATAAACCTAGTGCCCAGCGTACATATATGGTAGCAATATGGTACAGTAGTGAGTGGATTAATGTCTGTCACTGCCATAAAAGGCAAATAGTGCCCCTCCCATGTAATAAATAAGTGGCGGTTCCTTCGGTATGTTGGCATGTCGACATTCAGAATGTCGACAGATAACAAGTTTACAGTGCAGGGTTAGGGCTGTAACACTAGAAAAATGTCAGGACGACATGTCGGCTGTTGTCATTTTGACCATGTTGACACGTCACATGCTGACATAATGTACATGTTGTCATTCAGACCATGTTGATATTCTGGTGCCGACTTTCTGAATGTGATCATAACACCTCACCCGGTTCCACTTTCAGGATCTCTCTCTCTCTCTATTCCTGTAGCTAGAAGCCAAATTGCTCTGAGCCATTAGTCCTTTCCATTTGTTGCATGGGGGAGACGGGGAGTGCAGGGTTAATACTGAAACAAAAAATAGGGGATATCTCCTTTTAAAGGCAGCACCACCAAACTGTGACACTGGGACAGTGGCAGGCAGAGAACATTTCATGCGTCCAGAAGGGGAGTACAGCAGATATAAGATGTTGGCTGGAATGGCAGGCTTTTTATTCACTGACAACTAAAAATTCAGTTCAGTTGAGATAAATACAAGTTTTAGTTAAGGTTGTATATGTGAATACCGCTCTACACTTTTAAGTATTAGAACATAAGTAAGTGTTGTATGCAGGGGCGTAGCCAGAACTTTGTGGGCCCCATAGCAACATTTTGAAGTGGCCCCCATCCCAGTACTTCTAGAGAGACACTTCTCTGCAGCAGTTGTTAATTGTATGCTTTATAATAGTGCCCTAGTTCATTTTCTGAACCATAGTATAGCCTTATTTAATGTTATGCCCCATAGTAGTGCCCTAGTTTCTTTTATGAATCGCAGTAGTGCTTAAGTTCCCCCTATGTCAGATTTCAGAGCTGCCAGCACACATTATGCCGCACAGTACCCCCAATTCACATTATTATATATGGTGCGCCCTGTTCATATTGTGCCTCATTACAGTTCCCCGGTTCATATTGTATAACTTTAAAATGTTCTCCAGTTCATATTATACCACACTACAATGAGCAGTTCCAGGGGCATACCTACATATATTGCAGGCCCCAAGGAAAAAGTTTAAAAGGGCCCCTACGTACCACCCAGTGGTGAACAATGTATATAGCACATGTAACTGTGACAGGGAAGGTGGCCCCTCTCAGCTCTGGGCCCCATAGCAGCTGCACTGCCTGAACCTATGGCAGCTACGCCCTTGGTTGTATGCACTATTGTGTCTTAGGGTGTGTGTATATGTGTGTGTTGCTATAACCAGAACTATATGTCTTCCCCCACAGAAATGCAGCTCACGGATTCTCCTTGATCCAGGTGGACAGTACGAATGTGACCATGCGCGAGATCTTAGAGAAAGCTCTGAAACGAAGGAAGGGATCACAGAGGAACTCAGGTGTGTGAGTCATCAGGGACTGGGAGGACATGCGCATGTGCTGAGGGCTTATTATACCCATGCAATCATTTGCCAACTGCGTACATACTTCGGATTCACAAGTCACTTGTATGAATGATACTAGTTACTAGAGATGAGCGGGTTCGGATGTAACGCCAGAGTTAACACCAGTTCGGTTTTATCCGGATTTTTCTTATTGGCTATCCAAAACACGTGACGTCCGTGAGCCAATAAGATGCCATTTTGAGAACCAAGTAAATCCGAGTAAAACCGAACCCGCTCATCTCTACTAGTTACCAGCCCGTCAAAATTATGGAACAACATAACAGTAATGTCAGCGCCTGCGGCTGTGTACACCAGAGTGGAGAATGTGAGCTCCGTGGAGCACGGCCATCTTCCCTCCTGCTCTTACAACCCTCTTCTCTCACACTTCAATTATAGCTCTCTCCTACACAGCGAATGTGTATACCTGCATCTCCTCTCGCTCATTACTGTTTATCTCTTCTAACGGCTGCATGCCCCAAGTGGTACGCCGATTACTTCCTTACATCTCAGAACTGTGGTGCTAATTTGTACCTGTGCTCTGTTTTAGTTTTTCAGTTACTGTAATGTTAAGTTCTATGTACCCTGTATTGTTCTAATGTGTGTGGTATGTACAGCACTGCGAAACACTTAGACCAGGCGCCTTTATAAATAAAATATAATAATAACACTTGAATTGCTCCATTGGTTGCCATCTAGTGGCTGACAGCCCGCAAAACTCTTGAATTCCCCCCATAGAGGTGAGGAGCGCGTTAGCCTTTTATTATATAGGATGTTTTCAAGCCTTGCCCTATAACCAAGTGTATCTTTTCAACACTGCGAGTTGGAAAATGTGTAAATATGTAATAGCGAATTAATTACATCCCGAAAGAGTTAATTTATGTAATTTTACAATTTCAGTCCACACCCCCCCCCCCCTTGCGCCGCTCAATATGACAGATTCTTTCGCTTCCCGTGATTATGAAAAGTTTCAAATGATCCAGAACCCCTCAGAGCTATTGTTCCTCGCCCAATAACCCATGTCCTATCCATCACAAGGTTTAACAAGCTATCGACGGGCGTGAGTAAAGGAGGGGGCAAGTTTTTAATAAAAGTGGTGAGAGATAAGGTAGTGAAGGACATGGTAGAGCAATCTTAAGGCCGTATCCCCATGGAGAGATAAGAGCGTCTAGGAGAGATCAGATCCTCATAAAGAGAGAGCGAGATGGAGAGGGGACGGAAGGCTCCTTCTGCTGCCAACGTCTGCAAGCAATTTGGCAGCGCTCCAGAGTCTATTGTTCAGCCCGGGCCGTGGGCAGCCTGCTCCAGATGTTACAGCTGCACGCGCTCAGATTGTGCCAGCTGACAGCATGCTGTGGTACCCAGCTCCTCCGGACGCCCATCTCTGACCGCTGAGATAGAATTAAATGATGATGATCTCTCTCCCAAGTTGGGAGACAGAACTATGCGTATAAATCTCCATCCCATCACAGCGTGAGAAGTCTTTATCCATCATCACTCATAATGAACAAGTCGTTAGCTGCTGCAAATGGTCTGTTGGGCTGGGCTGCTTTTTCCCCTGATTCTTCTGCTCCTTTTGCCTTTTTTATCTCCTCTTTTGTGCACTTTTTTTCAGACTTGCCTTTATCTAGTGTATCTGTGAATTATCTCTCTGTGCTACCGCTTGCAGGAAAGTGAGACCAGGTCAATTAATCACCGCCCAGGAACCCGCTGCCTTGTTCTTGAGTCTTTCTCAAGGTCGCAGTGAGCTCTAACTACTTCAGAGGCCAGCTGCATAAATACAAGGCCAGCCTTGTTGCTGGTGTCCACTTATTGCAATTGCAAAGGGCAGAAGGTTGACATGGGAAGACATTTATGTAATCCCTTGACTGTAGCCAAAGAATTTTGCTGCCAAGTTAATCTCACTGATTAAATACATGTGTGCCTACAGCAAGAATGCGGCTGCTTTCTGT
The DNA here is from genome assembly GCF_028390025.1 of Pseudophryne corroboree. Taxonomy (NCBI): domain Eukaryota; kingdom Metazoa; phylum Chordata; class Amphibia; order Anura; family Myobatrachidae; genus Pseudophryne; species Pseudophryne corroboree. The sequence goes on along the minus strand of NC_086451.1, from coordinate 97,936,663 downwards.
AATTACAAGCGATATAGTTCTATTATTTTCAGTATAGACCAGTGCATCTCTGTTATTCAAATCCTGTTTATCTTTTGTGAAAAACCACGTCAGTACAAAAAGAATTATTTTTATGCTGCAGACCTGGGTCAGCGGTTCGGCTTTTGTGGCCTACAACAAGTAGACAGAAGTATACTGTGCGTTGTAGGTCAGCAGCAGCCAGAGAGCTACATGTTAGCTACACCTAAACCTGCCTGAACACAAAGGACAGTATTCAATTCTTTTCACCCCCTTCCACACCCGTTCTGTTTCTGCTGACGGGCGTGGTATAATCATTTCAGCTCGCTACCCCCAAGATAGCGAGGGCACCTAACCCTTTATGCAGCTAAACCTGATTACTATGGGCGCAATATGCGCAATAACAGGGATCACTTTAGAAAAGAGAGTGGGCGTGATAGATCATTTGAATACCACCCATAGAATTTGAAAGTCAAACAAAGGCTCATCACACTATTTTTAAGCAGTACTTTAGCGCAGGACGGGTTCATTGTGTCGTTTTATGTTTTGTCAGGCTGTACTCTGGTACGGAGTATTGTTACTTTTCTTTTTTGCATCATCTTTGAATCTTATTACTAGAAACAGAAACAAATCAATTAAATAATTATTTTTTAATTTTTTATTATCCTTATATGGCACCGCAAGGGGTCTGCAGTTCCTTACAAGTACTTAAACAGAAACAGTATGAATATAACAAGAACAAAATGACTTCCGATACAGCACATTTTAGGACGTGGTTTATAACATTGTTGTGTCAGCATATAATACTCAAATAAGTAGCAGCGTGGCAGAACCCAAGGGTTAGGGGCCATTGAAGACATTGGGGAGGAGATGATGATATAAGTGAGAGAAGGAAAAGCGCTAGGGAAGAGGACCCTGTTTGTGAGAGCTTACAGTCAAAAGGGGGAGGAGCAGACAGAGGGGATGGACCAGAGCCGGCCATAGGCATAGGCAAAATAGGCAATTGCCTAGGGCATTTGATATGCCATGGGGCATCAGCAGCTTCTGCTGATTAAAATGATATGCAACATGCCTATATTCTGTGTGTAGCATTCCATATGCAGATACAGCCACAGTCTCACACAGTATATAGGCATGCTGCATATCATTTTAGTCAGCTGAAGCTGCTTGTGCATCCTAGCCACATAACAATGCAAATAAGATGCATTTTCATAAAAAAAAAGTGCCCAACGTTAGCATTGAGGCAAGATTTATGAGAACACATCTGTATCCAAGCAGAGGCAGAGGTCTCAGTGTTAGTGGCAGTGTGATTGCTGTGTGCATGTGAGTGGGTTGGTTGTGCAGTAGTGTTGAATGAATATGTGTAAGGAGCATTATGTGTGTCATGTAAAAATGCATTAATAATGTGCAACATATGTGTAAGGGGCACTATACGTGTCATTATGTGTGTAAGAGCATTAATAATGTGCGGCATATGTGTAACAGGGTACTACTGTATGTGTGTCATTATGTGTATAGGGGCACTAATAATTGGCAACAAATGTGTAGGGGGCACTATGTGTGTCATTATGTGTTTAAGGGCATTAATGTGCAGCATATGTGTAAGGGACATTATGTGTAAAAGGGCATTAATAAAGGTTGTCATAATGTGTAAGGCGCATTATGTTTATAAGGACATTAATAATGTGTCTTATATGTGTAAGGGGCATTACTGTGTGGAATAATATGTATAAGGTTCTCTACTATGTGGCGTTGCATATAGAAAGGGCACTTTTGTGTCATCTAATGTGAATAAAGAGCAATAGGGTATGGTGTAATGTGAATAAGGAGCAATTCAGTGTGATGTAATGTGAATAAGGGGCTCTACTGTGAGGAGTAACGTTTATAAGGTAAAGTGATACTACTGTAGGATGTAATATGAATTATGGACACTATCGCATGATCAAATGTGAATAAAGTTTCAGTACTGTGTGGCGTAATTGGAATTGGGGTTACTATTGTGTGGCCATGCCCCTTGCCAGCTAAACCACACCCCTTTTTGGGCTGTGCGCCAAATGTGCAAACTGTTCCTATTTAAAATATAGAGGATACAAACTCCAAAATAAGGACTGCTTTGGGTGAGGGGTGATGGTGCTGGGAAAGAGGTGCAAGGTCAGAGGCGGAACCAGCGGTGGTGCTAGGGGGCACCAGCCAAAATATTGCCTAGGGCATCATATTGGTTAGGGCCGGCTCTGGGATGGACAGTGATGCCTTGGGTCGGTTGGACTGTGCTGACTTGGGGAGGGGTGAGGTCCCGTGCCCTGGATTTGAACCTTAGTGTTAGGGATCCACCAGATGAGGTCACCTGGACGCGGTTGCTGGGCCCATATATTTTTGGCCAAACATTATACTAAGCATCTCAGTTTTTCTCCATGTTAGATTGCACAGTTCATTATAATTATTCAGATTAGCAGTGCTTAGTACTATAGAGTGTGTATCTGCCTTTTCTTACTTTTTGGGGTATAGACAGTGAGCAAGAAGCATAGAGCAGTGTTATGATGAGAGCTGGAAGGCTTTGATAAAGTCTTAAGGGGGGTACACACGGAGAGATCCGTGCTTAAATTCTAAGTAATCTGACTAGATTGCTTAGAAATTAAGCACAGATCTCTCCATATGTATGCCCATAGTGATAGCGATGCTTGGCCCCGCATGCATGCCAAATCCAGTTAGATCGCTCATTTCACCACTGGGTGAAATGAGCTGCTCCCTCGCTTAACACACATCGCGCTATGTGCTGAGCGTGGGGAGAGATTTGTACTGGGCGGTCTGTGCTAGATCGCTCAGCACACATCTCCCCCGTGTGTACGGGGCTTTAAGGCCTGTTTGAAGTTTTGTAGAGAGGTGGAGGTAGGTGAAGAGAGTACCTGAAGTAGGGAGTAGCATGGGCAAATCTTGGAGCTGGAAGTGAGAAGCAGACCGCAAGCATTGGTTAGGTTTAACGCAATGATACAAAAAGTAAAATTTTTATGTATTGAGACTGGTGCAGATTTGGTTACAATTGGGGCCGCAAAAATCACAGACGTAGAGGTGTATTCAATATTTGTCGGAAGCTGCAGTCTTGTAGGAAAGACGGCACCTTGCGACAGGTTTAGGTCGGAGGGGGTTCCGACCAATTCAATGCCGGTTTATTTTTTCCGACAAGTCGGAATCCATGTTGGCTGTCGGAAGCGCGGCCAAACCCGACCGGTTTTATCCCCGTTTCCGACAATGTCAGTCCGACTTTAAAGAAATATAGATTGCCATTGTCTGGAACGGAAAGGATCCCACCGGTATTGAATATACCCCATAAGCAGTATTCACTAAAAAGCTGAAATTGCATTCCTATGCCTAGCTGCTCCTATGGTAAGATGCATGAATGTCTGCACCAGTAGCATACAGGCCCATTTTAAGTGAAGTATACATCTCATACACTTTATAATTATATTTCTGCCGCAGGTTACATTGGGTTCCACAGGGAAACATTGGGGTGTAGAGTGGATCTTGATCCAGAGGCACCAACAGGCTAAAGCTTTAGGCTGTCCCAGGATGCATTGGGGCCTCCCCTATAACCCCGCCTCCAGGCACTGAGAGCTCAGTTTTAGTTGGTGCCTGCAGCAGCAGGTCACTTAACACGTGGGCTGCACTGGGCAGCCCTGAAAAAAAAAATTCTGAAAAAAAAATTCCTTCAAAACTGGACTGTCAGCGCTGTATGTCGTGGTGACATTTCAGCGCTGCAGCTCCATCACCTCCCAAGCGGCGTTGCATAGTCCAGCCACCTGTATACAGCGCTGTGACTTTACAACACTTGAGTATTCTATGTCTTTATACAGACAGCGTTAGTTAAGAAAAAGTGTACCTATTACAGGATATATTGTATGAGTATTCTTATATATACCTGCGGTCCCTGACCGTGCTGTGTTTATATGTATGTATATATATATCTATCTATATATATATCTATATCTATATATATATATATATATATATATATATATTTATATAATCTGTACATATACTAGTCCAGTGCAGTTTTATTGTCATAATAATTATCTGCATTGCCTGTGACTGTGCCTATATCTGCTGTGTGGATCCACTTTCAGTGTTTCCCAGATATATGTATCACTATATTCTGTACCCTAAGGGACGATGTGCGTCAGGGTCATATATATATATACTGCGTCACAGTATTTACCTATTACGTGTATTCTACTGTGTACTCAGTCACATAATTCCGGATTTATTCGCTGGTGTTGTGTACTGTGTCTACAGTCACATACTAACGACTTTATTCGCAGGAATTGTACTTTGTCTGGCTTTATCGTACTAATTCACTCTGTTGTTGCATTTGTGTACAATATCTAACAAGAGGGGCAGTAAGTCTGTGAACACTCCTGCATCATGCAGAGCATGCGCCAAAGATTTAACAGAGGGGAAGCTGTGTATTATGTATCATATGTATCTGTGTACTATGTATCATACATCTCCCAGTCAGTCCACAGCTCCTGTAACCAACCAGGAGCCACCCTGGGCTGCGTTCACAAACCTACTGGGTACTCTGGTGGAATGCCTTATGTCCCCTATGGGACCACCTGTGCCGTTACAACCACAAATTGTCCCTATGATTAATCCGCCTTGGTCGGAAAATTTGTTTAACCAGTTGCAGCAATTTAATCATTCCTTGGTCAGACAAAAATCTACTCCAGGTCACTCTAGTGTCTCTGGGTCATCTAAGCGGGTTGCTTCCTCCTCACAATCCATGAATCTTTCAGATGTTTCATCTGAAGAGGTGGGGGAGCATACTGTCCTGTCAGACACTCAATCAGGTGTTTCTGACGAGGATTCTACATTGCAAATTGATGTCCCTGCCCTTGTGGTTGCTATTAAGAAAATCCTACAAATCACTGATGATGAGGATTCCACTACTGTGGCTAAGAAAACGGATATGTTTAAACGGCAGAAGGTGGTTAAAAATCTATTACCCCATTCTGACCATTTGGTGGACATCAGGCAGGAGTCCTGGTCTAATCCAGGGAAGAAATTCCCTCTGTCTAAACAGGCCTTGGTTTGCTATCCTCTCCCTGCAGAGTTATGTAACAAGTGGGAAAATTCACCACCAGTGGATTTTAATGTTACCCGCTTAGTGGTGTCGTCCACTCTGCCTGTCACCACTGTCACTTCACTGAAGGAACCGACGGGTAAGCGTGTGAAGGGATGCCTGAAATCTATTTACTCCCTTACAGGTGCTGTACATAGACCCACTATTGCGGCCTCTTGGGCTGCAAAAGGAATTTAAGCATGGGTTCAGGCATTAGAGGAAGAGCTGCCCGAGGATATATCTGACAATGCCAGACAATACCTGTCTCACATTACCACTGCCGCCTATTACATTTAGGAGGCATCCTCTGAGGTGGGTGCATTGGCAGCCAAGGCGTCGACTACGTCTGTCCTGGCTCGCCATATTCTGCCGTTGATGTAATGGAAAGTGGACCTAGACTCCACAAAGACCTTAGAGGTAATCACCTTTAAGGGGGACATTTTGTTTGGGGAAGACCTAAATAAAATTGTGTCTGAATTGGCGGCTGCTAAGACTGCCTTTCTTCCAAATACTAATCCTTCTGCACAGAAGACTAAAGGTACCACTTTTCGTTCCTTTCAGCCTCAAGGGAAAGCAATAGGTCAGGCGTACTCGAGACAATCTCGTGCTCCCAAAACCACTAAGCCCAAGGCAAAGCAGTCCTTGGCAGACGGTCAGCCTGCTTCTAAACAAGCATGACGGGACGGGCCTCCCCCTAGGGGGATCCCAGGATTGGAGGCCGACTTCTTCATTTCACGCAGGTCTGTTTACTAACCACTTCAGACGCACGGGTACGAGAAGTTGTCTCTCATGGGTACGCAGTCTCCTTCATGAGACGTCCCCCTCGCCGGTTTTGCACCACAGTTATTCCTTCGGATCTGTTAAAGGCGCAAGCTTTGCAAAAGATTGTGAGGTCTCTCCTGAATACAGGAGTGGTTGTGGCGGTACCCCTGTCCCAGAGAGGCAGAGGTTATTACTCAACCCTGTTTCTAGTTCCGAAACCCAATGGGTCTTTCCGGCCTATACTCAACCTCAAATCACTGAACAAGTTTGTGACGTGTCCAAGTTTCATATGGAAACACTGCGCTCAATTATACTTGCTATGGAACCCGGAGACTATATGGTATCCCTGGATATACAGGATGCGTACCTGCATATACCTATTGCCATATTGCATCAGCAGTATTTGTGGTTTGCTATTGGCAACCTCCACTATCAGTTCCAGGCTCTGCCATTTGGACTGGCTACGGCTCCTCGAATCTTCACCAAGGTCATGGCCGTAATGGTGACTCATCTCCGTCGCCAGGGAGTCAGGATCCTGCCGTATCTGGACAACTTGCTGATTCTGGCAAACTCCCACGATGTCCTCCTCAGTCATCTACAACTGACGGTAAACTTCCTACAGGCCCATGGGTGGCTCATCAATTGGAAGAAATCCTCGCTGGTCCCAACTCAGAGCATGGTGCACATGTGGGCACTCCTGGACACACACAGTCCTGTGTCTCCAGAAAAAGTCCTGAGGCTTCAAGACCGTATAAGATGCTTCCTTTGTCGATATACTCCGCGATTCAAGTACTTGTCCTGATGGTGTCGCAATTGACATGGTAGAGTACGCTTAATTTCATTCTCACCCTCTGCAGAGATTAATATGCTTTAAGATGGCTATGGCGCCCAAGATGGCTGCCTCACCTTTTGTATGCTCCTGATCATCTCCATAAAACAGCTTAAATTCACCACAACTAACCTATGAATCATCATAAATATCCAAGGACTTACCTTGAACTTGTACTACTCTACGCGGACATTTCATCAAAACCAACGGATTGCATTCCTGCGCTGAGATACACACTGGATTGAATCCTGGACTGAATCCTCTGCATATCTCCACTGAGAAATCCTTCAGTTTAGCAGCTGCTGTACTCTGCATTGGACATTACCCAGATAAGGTACTGTGGATTACAACCTATCTTTGGCTACATCCAGACCCTCACTTAGACATCATCCACCTCTGTTCTCTGAGCAACAAATAACTGACTTATTGCATTAATCTACTAATATCAGTATATTCAGGCTCTGAATTGCTGAAGGCTCACTGTTTAAAATCAGGATCCATTTCCAGGACACGTTATCACTACCCCCACAAAAAAAAATAAAAAATCTACTTCAAAGGCCTCTCACACTGAGACTTTTTACACCTACACAGTAGGAATTGGCTTCTAACACCTTTCCAAAAGGCTGCCTATCCTAGGATAATTGCCTAAATCAGCAGTTATTTTATTTATTACTTGCTTCAAATATACACAATAGGTTATAGCAATAACTTTGTTCATAATCCCATTATAATTCTTGATCACATACCGAATTGGGGGAAAACAAAACACAAAAAGGACACAAGAAAAAAAACAAGAACAAAAAAAAAAAAACACTGCTTTCTCTCCCTCTCTCATCATCATTTGTAGCTCAAATTTATAGTAATCTTTCATTGATGACCAAATGTATACGTATTGCTCCAGCTTCATTCTTTCACTCCGCCCACCACGTTCTGCAGTTCCTATCACACCATCACAGGCTTCTATTCTCCAATCCCTTGGCATTTTAAAAAGAAAACACAGGCGCATTCGTGGGAAGCGAGCAGGCCGGAAATGTATTTCCCCCGGTAACCCTCCAAGTCCTTTGCCCACCTGCTCACCCCCATACTCAAAGAACAATCAAATAGAAGTGATACCCAAAAGACGGCCCTGTGTTTGGAAGGACAGAACTGTCAACTCTCACTTTGTGACCCCCATACCCAGAGCTCCTGCACTTAACATAAAGAAAACTGAAGGCCCTCTGGTATGCCCAATCAGGTCAGTCCTTTGTAATGCCAGATCTATAAGAAACAAGACTGCAACAATTGCTGACCTTATTGAATCTGCAGATCTAGCCTGTATTACAGAGACCTGGCTAGATGAAAATGCAGCACCTATATTGGAGGCTGCAGTCCCAACAAACTACTCTGTCATCCACAACCCAAGACTGGACCGCAGGGGTGGCGGGGTGGCTATCTGCTTCAAAAAAGAACTTAAACTTAGGGTCCATCCTATTGAAACTACTCGCTCATTTGAGTGCATTGCTGCCCGGAGTTCGACAGGATTAGGTTTCAGAGTACTTCTCATTTACCGGCCACCTGGAGATGGAAAGATATATCTACAAGAAATTGCAGACACTGTTGCTGGCCTGGTTCTGGAACATCAAAGATGGCTCATCCTCGGGGATTTCAATGCATGGGTGGATGATGAGCTCTCACGCCTTGGCCAAGACCTCCTGTGCACAATGAATGGTCTGGGCTTCACACAGGTCATTCCCTCTGCCACACATAAAAGTGGTCACACTCTTGACCTTGTCTTTCAGATTGGATTAGAAGTCACTGACCTAAAAATAAACCCAGTCATCTGGTCAGACCACTACTCCCTCTGGTTCTCAGTTGCAACCCCTCAATTAAGATCTCTGCCCGTGGAGTTGACCAGGTATCGTCCAAGGAGGGGTATGACTCCCCAGGCTCTTGCAGCAAATCTGGATCTCTCTGCTATACTGGGTGCCTGTGAAGATCCCTGTTCCCTAGTCCGTTATTATAATAGGGATGTTATGGCTGCAATTGTTATTATTGCCCCTGTGCGTTTAAGACCTCGTAAACCACAACGTCAAGCTCCATGGTTCGACAACAGTGTTAGTGAGCTCAAGAAAAGGGGGCGCAGACTGGAAAGACGATGGAGGAAGACTAACCTAGTGGATGACAAATTAAAACTAATAAAGCATAACGAAGAATATCAATTGACAATCACTCGTAAGAAAGCACAGTTCCTGTCAAATGAGATCACAGCAGCAAACAATAGGCCAGCTCAACTTTTCCGCACAGTGGAGATGCTTTGCAAGCCAGCATGCCTGCAGACTGATGAGACCCTCTCCCAGGCAAGATGCAACGAGTTTGCAAACTTCTTTGCAGATAAAATATCCACCATCCGGGCTGGAATCTCCACAGTGCCATCAAAGGAGTGCCAAACTACAAAGCCTGCCAATATAAGCTACCTGCCTTCATGGACCAGCTTTGATCCAGTGGATGTAAAGGACACTGCTGAAATTGCTCGGATTTTGCGTCCCACCACCTGTGATCTGGACCCAGCCTCAACCAAGCTTCTAATAGGTTGTATGGATATAATTGATCCTGTCTTTACAAAAATTGTTCAATGCTCTTTGCAGACAGGCATTTTTCCTGGACCCCTAAAGGAAGCAATTGTTAGACCGCTTCTTAAAAAACCTAATTTAGATCCCGACTGCATGACCAACTACAGACCGGTATCAAACCTTCCTTTCCTAGGAAAGGTTATTGAGAAAGTCGTTGCAAATCAACTGGAAACCCGCCTGACAACCCATGATATTTATGATCCATTTCAATCAGGATTCAGGAGAAGACATAGCACTGAAACAGCCCTGGTGTGTGTGTTAAATGATCTCCTGATGGCAAAAGACAGAGGTGACTGTTCAATATTAATCCTTCTGGATCTCTCGGCAGCATTTGATACCGTGGACCATGGGCTTCTGATTGAGCGACTGATACATTTCTGTGGTCTGGATGGCACAGTCCTTAGCTGGTTCAAATCATTTTTCACAGGCAGGTCACAGAGAGTATCATCTGGATTATACTCATCACCACCAGTGCCATTGCCATGTGGTGTCCCACAAGGTTCTATACTATCCCCCATGCTTTTTGCAGTATACATGCTCCCATTGGGCGAAATAATCAGGCGCCATGGCCTGGTCTACCACTGCTATGCAGATGATACACAACTGTACTTGTCCTTTGCTCCGGGCACTGATAACCCAATAGCAACCCTAAATGGCTGTCTAGCTGAACTACAGGAGTGGATGAGCGCCAGTTGGCTGCGACTGAACCCGGATAAAACAGAGGTCCTTTATGATACGACCGCAACATCAAAGGACAAGACTACAGCATAGCCAACCAACTGGACTTACACTCGGGGATTCAGAATTACAGACCAGTGATCGTGTGCGGAATCTTGGCGTTGTCCTGGATGGTGGCTTGACACTTAAACATCAGATATCAGCCACAATCAAATCCTCATTCTTTCACCTGAGGAACATAGCCAGAATCAAGCACTTAATTCCCTCAGATGATATGCCAAAAGTCATACATGCATTTGTATCATCTCGTTTAGACTACTGTAATGCCCTCTACCTTGGTCTACCAGCAAAAGAATTGCAACGCTTACAGCTGGTGCAAAACACAGCTGAAAGGCTATTAACCAACCAGCCCCGTTCTAGCCACATAACACCCATCCTCTACTCCCTTCACTGGCTGCCTGTGCGATGGCGAATCATCTTCAAGATTGGCTTACTGAGTTTCAAAGCATTACATGACCAAGGCCCAAGGTACCTGAAACAGCTTCTGACCCCATACTGCCCCACTCGATTACTGCGATCTGTAGATGAAGGACTTTTAGCAGTACCTAGAATCTACCGTAATTCATCTGGGGGTCGAGCTTTTAGTCATGCGGCTCCGACTCTATGGAACTCCCTTCCCCGCACAGTGCGAGAGGCCCCAACTATAGAATCCTTCAAAAGTAGACTCAAGACTTTTCTGTTTACTCAAGCATTTCCATAATGTCCCTTTTAGTATCTACATGCTTCTGTATTTTATGAAAATGTACTTCATTATTTTCTGTACTATATTATGCTATGTATCTGTTAAGCGCCTTGAGTCCTACTGGAGAAAGAGCGCTATATAAATAAAATTATTATTATTATTATTATTAATACTTTCCAAGTGGGACAGCCTACCTCATTGGATCAGGTCTCGCATGATCTCCTTGACTCCGGAGGTTCGTCTGTCGCTGACCTGGTGGCTACTGGACCAGCAATTGAGCAGGGGTCATCCCTTCTGGATCCCTGACTGGGTCCTGGTGACAAAGGATGCCAGTCTGAGGGGATGAAGTGCGGTGTTGGAGCAATACTCTTTTCAGGATCGCTGGACCAAAGAGGAGTCACTGCTCCCAATAAACATTCTGGAGTTGCAGGCGGTGTTCAATGCATTGACTCTCAAGTTCAAGAACTCGCCCAGCAGCCGATCAGGTCTGAGTGGCGTTTGCCCGCTGTTTTAGGGGCGCGGTCTGGGCAAAGTAGGCGTGTCCGGACCGTGCGGGGGCGGGTTGCGGCAGCTGCGTGACGTCACACGCAGCCGCTGCGACCCGGGCAGCGACGAATAGCTCCCTGTAGGAACTAATCTTCAAGTACAAAAGCATCGCCGATGTGCAATGCTTTTGTACTAGTGCGATAGGGTAGGGTCTGACATGCGGGGCCGACTAGCCCTGTGTTGGGCGTCCCCCCGCATGTCAGGGAAGCTGATCATAGATGTGCTAAATGTAGATGTGCTAAAAAGATCCAATCTACACGCCAATGTTTTCCTGTGGAACCCAATGTACCATAACTCTCTCCTTTTTTAACCATTTGAATTTGCTAGTGACATTTGCTATTGCTGTTATACTGACACGATATAAGGAAACAAATAATTTGTAAAAGTTCAAAAACCTCTTTATTACAGTCGCTACAACTCTCTGTCCTGTGTACAAAGGAACATTTGCTAAGACATGCACAAAGAAATATTTGCTGGTGAAATGATAAAAGCATGTGTTAGTGGGGCTTTCGCGATCAACCAATCAGAAGCCATTCAGTAGCGTTGATGATTGTAATCGTTGATGACTTTGCATCTGCCCCGGACCAGTAGTAAATTATGCATGTATCTCAGGCGTATATGCATCTATGTCATGGTCTGGATGTTTTTCAGTCGAGGAAACGTGTATTTAGCATGTTCCATTTGTGTTAGTAGGCCCTACCCTCTCCTGTTCATCCCCATATCTAGGCGAGTTTGCCCTATAGTCGCTTATTTGCACTTGGCTTCCACAGAGTTCTCAGCGTCCGCTTCCACTTGGCAAGAATGTAAACAAGGAATTCTGGGCATGGAGATTCTTCAGCAAATATGGAAAAACATAGTGACAGAATACTGTGCTCCCCCTACTGGTCTATATTACAGTACATTAAAATCTGTTACACACACACACACACACACACACACACACAACTCTGACTGTTTTGGGTAACAGCACATTAATATGCACCATAGAGAAGTGCACAATAGATATTTACTATAGATATTTTTTATTGACATGAAATACCTGTTCAATCCTTAATTAGGGATAGAATAGACGTTGTGAGGTGCAAAAATGACTGTCCTACTACTGTACAACTGTACACAGCTAGGAGCTATGCCAAACTGACGTGGCAGATTGTGGTAGCCTGCATACTGCACACAAGTCAGTTCATCTTACATAAATCAGACATCGCAGTGTTGGATGTTTTTTTCCTGCATATAAAATACTCCTGCATGACAAGTCTGCCATTTCATCAGCAGAATCATAGCTGTCACAATTTTGTATAGTTGTTGGATGAGCGTATGTCAGCACATCCTGTGGGGATCAGTTTTACTGTGTCGCCACATGTAGTGATATCAAGCAATAACAGCAAGTGTGCTCCAATATTGGGGCAGATGTATTAAGCCTGGAGAAGTGATAAAATAGTGATAAAGCAGTGATAACTGCAAGGTGATAATGCACCAGCCAACCAGCTCCCGTATGTAAATTGACAGTTAGGAGCTGATTGGCTGGTGCGTTATCATTTTCCACTTATCACTGCTTTATCACTATTTTATCACTTCTCCAGGCTTAATACATCTTTTCCAACGTCCACTAGTAATACAGTGGCAATAGGACTACTGCCAGGCGCATAGAAGATTCTGTTGACGGATCACTACTATTAGCATATAGGTGCAGATTCATCTTTGTTTGTGAGTGGCTGGATTGACTGTGGGTGGTTAGCTGACCTTTGTGCACAACTATTAGCATGGTAAAATGGCACACATACTATTGTTTAGTAATTTACCTATATCTTACACATTCAGATTTAATAAGTAAGGTATTGTGATGTACAGAGAATAGAAATAATAAGAGTGGTTATTCAGATTTGGGTCTTGAGCAAAGAATAATCAAAATGGTATTATACAGTTGGCTTATCTGCAGATATAGTGGCATCCCCAGGCAAAAATATCTAGAGACAGACACCAAACGGCAATTGTCCTTGTAAGTTGCATAGTTAGAGGCCTATAAACCTCCTCACCCCTAAAAATCATGTTCTATTGGCTAGGTCTGCTTTGAACACAGTGTGCTGAATAAGCTACAGCAGACTTTAACTTTCTTACAGGAATAACACCTTACTGCACGTCCTGAGGCAGCTTCAATCTGTAAACTTCCCAGGCCAGGAATACTTCATCCTTTTTTTTTTATATAAAGTACAAACTGCTCTCCACATTTAATTGTTAAACAAGGTCCCTTGCCAACATTTCTCGGGGGTGACCTGAATTTTCCACAGGTCACAAGGAGTTATTAAGGCGCAGCCGTTGAATGGCTGATACCTTTCAGCGTAAATGAAAACATCTGTTTATAAGGCATGTCACAGCTGTCAGACTTTGCTTCTTAAATTGTCTAAAGTGACATAAAATAGCCCAAAAATTGTCTGCACTGTTGAGTAAGCATATTATCTCAGCTTAGCAGGAAATGGCAGAGACGGTGATACCAGAGATCAGATGGCCCGCGTCTGGCGCACAAATGCTTCTCAATTAATAAAATTGGCTGTAACCATTTCACTGCTGCTGTCTGCATCAAAGTTTATTATGTATGAGTGTATCTGTCTGGCCCATACTGCTTACGTAGTCTCAAACTTGGGCTTCTCCTTGATGTTGCATATTGTTTCTCTTCACAGCTAGGCTATAGTACTGTATTGTATTGCATAGATTGAATTGTTTTTTTCTGAATGTAACAGGGACTTAGACTTTACACACAAAATGGGTGGGGCCGTGATTGAGAATCTCACTCAGTGCATGACGTATGCGCACCTGGAGCAACCATCACAGTGTGAAAACATCTGCGCGAGGTGTGTGCGAACGGCTGCCCTGGAAGCACAGGTAACTGATCTAGAGCAAACCGTTACGCGACTGCGGGATATTCACAATCTCGAGCAGAGCTTAGATAGAACGGTGGAGGAGTTGCAGGGGGGGGACACCAGTAGACGTGGACAACCAGGTAGCCAGCTGGGTCACAGAAGGAAGTAAAAGAGGGGAAGGCACAACATCTCTGAACTATCAAACCCCAATAAATTCACCCGACTGGGCGAAGATTAGGAGGATGGTAGTGAGGAAATGACGGAGCTGGAGAAGACTGTTCCTTCTAGCAACCGGAGGAGCGGTCCCTCCGGCACAGATGGGACAAAAGAAAGCAAGGTACCTAGTCAGATTGTGGTGGGATTCTATTATCAGGAAGACAGATAGGGCAATCTGCTACAGGGACCGTGATCGCCGTACAGTCTGTTTTCTCCTGGGTGCTCGGGTATGGCACATCGTGGACCGGGTTGAAAGATTGTTGGGAAGGACTGGGAAAGACCCGGCGGTCTTGGTGCACGTTGGCACCAACGACAAAGTTAGTGGTAGGTGGGATGTCCTTAAGAAAGATTATAGGGACTTAGGCCAGAAACTAAAGGCAAGGACATCTAAGGTAATATTCTCCAAAATATTACCCGTTCCACGTGCTAGCCCAGGGAGGCAGAGGGAGATTAGGGAGATAAATGTGTGGCTTAGAGACTGGTGTAGGAAAGAGGGGTTTGTGTTCCTGGAACATTGGGCGGATTTCTCAGTCAGGCTCCATCTTTTTTGTCGTTATGTATTTCACCTGAATGTGGAGGAGGTAGTGCTGGGGGGAAGGATGGTTAGAAGGTTGGAGGAGTTTTTAAAGTATGTGCCTGGGGGGAGGGTTTAGCTAGAAACTACGGGTCATGCAGTGAGAATAGTGAGGATGGAGGTAGTGAACAAAATGGGGGTGGAGAAGGCGGGAGGGAAAGAGCAGTCGGCAAGGGTATTAACATGGGTACTAACAAGGGTATTACCAAAGGTATTGCCAAAACACTAACATCGATTATGGTTCATCATTACTGCATATAGAAAATGATGTCCCTAGCACAAGGGGAAATACTTATCTTAATTGTATGTATGTAAACATTCGAAGCCTTACAGTCAAAAAGGGGGAACTAGAATTCCTTGCATCAAGCAAACAGTATGATATTATAGGCATTACTGAAACGTGGTGGGATGAATCTCATGATTGGTCAGTCAATCTAGAGAGTTATATGCTATTCAGGAGAGATAGATTAAGTAAACGCGGTGGAGGGGTATGTCTGTACGTAAAGCCATTTTAAAAACCTGATATACGGGAAGATATTCACAAGGGGACTGAAAATACTGTTGAGATATTATGGGTAAAAATTGCATGTAGGGGAAAGAGAACAAAATATATAGTATTGGAAATATGCTACAAACCACCTGGTGTTAATGTGTCTGATGAGGAATTGTTACTGAAGCAAATTGAAAAAGTGTCAGGATTAGGTGACGTAATAGTGATGGGAGATTTTAACTCTCCAGAGATTAATTGGACAAATGATTCGTGTGATACTGCTAGGGGTAATATGTTTTTAAACACACTAAATGCTAACTACTTCAACTATCGAGGAACCATCTAGGTACAATGCAATTTTAGACCTGATATTAACTAACAATGGGGACTTGATATAAAATATTATAGTAGGGGAGCGCATAGGAAACAGCGACCACAATATGGTCACATTCAATGGGGTACATTTACTAACATTCGTAATTCCCGAAAATAGGTCAAAGTTCAATCACGAATGACATCGACAGTGTAAAACTGCAACTTTTTGAATTTATTACGATGGATTTACTAAGCTGTCGTATTCGTGTTTTTCTTTTCTTCCGATGTCGATGTCATTCGTTTTTTTTTACCTAATTTTACGGCAGTGATTAGCAAAACACTGCCTTTTTTTTTTTAACAATCAATCTCGGCCGGATCTGTGTGATCCGTGCTGGGGTTCTTTTATTTTTTTATTTTTAATTAAACAATGTAAAATCCCCCAAAAAAATGCGTGGGGTCCCCCCTCCTAAGCATAACCAGCCTCGGGCTCTTTGAGCCGATCCTGGTTGCAGAAATATGTTGAAAAAAATGACAGGGGTTCCCCCATATTTAAGCAACCAGCATCGGGCTCTGCGCCTGGTCCTGGTCCCAAAAATACGGGGGACAAAAAGAGTAGGGGTCCCCCGTATTTTTAAAACCAGCACCGGGCTCCACTAGCTGGACAGATAATGCCACAGCCGGGGGTCACTTTTATACAGCGCCCTGCGGCCGTGGCATCAAAAATCCAACTAGTCACCCCTGGCCGGGGTACCCTGGGGGAGTGGGAACCCCTTCAATCAAGGGGTCCCCCCCCCCCAGCCACCCAAGGGCCAGGGGTGAAGCCCGAGGCTGTCCCCCCCCATCCAATGGGCTGCGGATGGGAGGGCTGATAGCCTTTGTTGTAAAATAAAAGATATTGTTTTTAGTAGCAGTACTACAAGTCCCAGCAAGCCTCCCCCGCATGCTGGTACTTGGAGAACCACAAGTACCAGCATGCGGCGGAAAAACGGGCCCGCTGGTACCTGTAGTACTACCACTAAAAAAATACCCAAAAAAACACAAGACACACACACCGTGAAAGTATAATTTTATTACATACATACACACATACATACATACATACTTACCTTATGTTCCCACGCAGGTCGGTCCTCTTCTCCAGTAGAATCCAAGGGGTACCTGTTGAATAAATTCTACTCACGAGATCCAGGGGTCCAGGCTCCTCGGCAAATCCAGGGATAATCCACGTACTTGAATAAAACAAAAAAACGGTTGCCCGACCACGAACTGAAAGGTGACCCATGTTTGCACATGGGTCACCTTTCCACGAATGCCAGAAACCCACTTTGCCTTCTGGCTAAGTGGGTTTCTTCAGCCAATCAGGGAGTGCCACGTTGTAGCACTCTCCTGATCAGCTGTGTGCTCCTGTCCTCACTGACAGGCGGCACACGGCAGTGTTACAATGTAGCGCCTATGCGCTACATTGTAACCAATGATGGGAACTTTCTGCCCTGCGGTTGACCTAAAGTGACGTCACCGCTGAGCAGAAAGTTCCCAGCATTGGTTACAATGTTGCGCATAGGCGCTACATTGTAACACTGCCGTGTGCCGCCTGTCAGTGAAGACAGGAGCACACAGCTGATCAGGAGAGTGCTACAACGTGGCACTCCCTGATTGGCTGAAGAAACCCACTTAGCCAGAAGGCAAAGTGGGTTTCTGGCATTCGTGGGAAGGTGACCCATGTGCAAACATGGGTCACCTTTCAGTTCGTGGTCGGGCAACCGTTTTTTTGTTTTATTCAAGTACGTGGATTATCCCTGGATTTGCCGAGGAGCCTGGACCCCTGGATCTCGTGAGTAGAATTTATTCAACAGGTACCCCTTGGATTCTACTGGAGAAGAGGACCGACCTGCGTGGGAACATAAGGTAAGTATGTATGTATGTATGTGTGTATGTATGTAATAAAATTATACTTTCACGGTGTGTGTGTCTTGTGTTTTTTTGGGTATTTTTTTAGTGGTAGTACTACAGGTACCAGCGGGCCCGTTTTTCCGCCGCATGCTGGTACTTGTGGTTCTCCAAGTACCAGCATGCGGGGGAGGCTTGCTGGGACTTGTAGTACTGCTACTAAAAACAATATCTTTTATTTTACAACAAAGGCTATCAGCCCTCCCATCCGCAGCCCATTGGATGGGGGGGGACAGCCTCGGGCTTCACCCCTGGCCCTTGGGTGGCTGGGGGGGGGGGGACCCCTTGATTGAAGGGGTTCCCACTCCCCCAGGGTACCCCGGCCAGGGGTGACTAGTTGGATTTTTGATGCCACGGCCGCAGGGCGCTGTATAAAAGTGACCCCCGGCTGTGGCATTATCTGTCCAGCTAGTGGAGCCCGGTGCTGGTTTTAAAAATACGGGGGACCCCTACTCTTTTTGTCCCCCGTATTTTTGGGACCCAGACCAGGCGCAGAGCCCGATGCTGGTTGCTTAAATATGGGGGAACCCCTGTCATTTTTTTCACCATATTTCTGCAACCAGGATCGGCTCAAAGAGCCCGAGGCTGGTTATGCTTAGGAGGGGGGACCCCACGCAATTTTTTTTTAAAAAATAAACACTTTCCCACCCCTTCCCACTGATATACATGCACGGATCTCATGGATCCGTGCATGCCTATCCAAACACGAATAAAAAAAAAAGTTCTGGTTTTTTTTAGCACTTTTTTACGAGTTGTAATTTTTCACGGCAGTGTTTGTTCTTTTTTTGCTTTGCACTTCTTAGTAAATGACCGAGATTCATACTTAAACAGCCGCGTTTTGACCGATGGTGTATTCATTCGTAATTTTTTACCTGAACTTGCAAAAAATTACGAATGCCCTCATCACTGCCGTGATTAGTGTTTAGTAAATGACCGAGATTAACCGAGATGACACTTTGAAGAAAAAACGGCATCTCGGTCAAAATCGGGAGCTTAGTAAATATACCCCAATATCTGTTATCATAAGCAGTCCTATATTGGCTCAACTAGGACTCTAAACTTTAGCAAAGCTTACTTTGACATGATGAAGTAAGCTTTAAGGGACATTGAATAGGAAATTTTATGTCAAGGAAAAATACTACGGAGAAATGGGAGGTATTAAAATCACTGCTCATTAGTAATACTAGCAAATTTATTCTCATGGGTAGCAAACAAAGGACTAAAAATTCCAAAACAACAATGTGGCTTAATAAAAAGACTAAGGAACAAATGGACAAAAAAAGGTGAGCATTCAAAAAATACAAATCAGACGGGAATGTGGAGTCATTCCAGCACTATAAGGATTGTGACAAATATGCAAAAAAAGAAATGAGTGGTTAAAGTAGAAACTGAAAAGCTAGTAGCAAAGGAAAGTAAATCAAACCCCCCCTTCCCCCCCCCCCCCCCCCCCCAAAAAAAAAAAAACTTTTTTTTTTTTTTAAATATATCAACAGCAAAAGATTAAATAA
The DNA here is from genome assembly GCF_028390025.1 of Pseudophryne corroboree. Lineage (NCBI taxonomy): Eukaryota > Metazoa > Chordata > Amphibia > Anura > Myobatrachidae > Pseudophryne > Pseudophryne corroboree. The sequence continues at coordinate 97,917,479 of NC_086451.1, read as the reverse complement.
GGAGAGTTTAGGCCCTTTAAAGGACAAGCTGGGAGTCTTAATCAAAAACAATAACGACTTTGCAGATACTGTAAATTAAATGAGTTTTTCTCATCGGTATTCACAAGAGATGACCAGATGCAAGAATTAACACACCTAATCTCAACAAAAATAATGTCTCACTGTTAAGTGCTTATTTAAGGGAGGAGGTACTCTGTGACTGATTAAAAAAAAAATAAGATTAGTAAGTCACCTGGTCTCAACGGAATTCACCCAAGGGTTGTCATGGAGCTTCACTCTGAACTAGCAAGACCGCTATTTTTGATCTTCAATGACTCGCATTAGGCATGGTTCCCAAAGACTAGCTTATAGCGGAAGTAGTGCCAATATTCGGAAAGGAAAGCCGAACCGGGTAATTATAGACCAGTTAGTCTTTCATCTCTAGTGGGGTAAGTACTGGAAGGTATTCTAAGGGATAGTATACAGAAATTAATTGAAGCCAATAAGGTTATTAATAGGAACCAACATGAATTTGTGAAGGCTCGATCATGTCAAACAAACTTACTAGGTTTTTATGAAACGGTTAGTGCGAACCTTGATCAGGGTAAGGAGGTGGATTTAATCTTTTTAGACTTTGCTAAAGCTTTCGACACAGTACCGCAACTGAGACTTACCTATAAGTTACAAGAACTAGGGCTAGAGAGCACAATATGCACTTGGGTCAGAAATTGATTAGATAATAGGGAGCAGCTCGTTGTGGTACATGGAACTTTTTCAAATTGGACTGAAGGTACTAAGTGGTGTGCTACAAGGGTCTGTACTTGGACCACTATTGTTCAACATCTTTATTAATGATCTAGCAGTAGATCTACAGAGCATGGTGTCAATTTTTGCAGACAATACCAAATTGTGTAAGGTTATAAATACGGAGGGAGATGCTGAGTCTCTTCAGAACTACTTAGTTAAACTGGAAGCATGGGCAGCAAAATGGAGACGGAGCTTCAATACAGACAAGTGTAAGATAATGCACTTTGGTAGCAAAACCTTGTTAGCCTTCTTTGCTGCAATCCTACTTTGGGTACTACTGCTTAGTTTGCTATCTATGTGAACACCTAAGTTTTTTTCCAGTACAGAATCCCCTAATTTTACACCATTAGGTATGTAGGTGTTATTTGTGTTATTAGCATGTATAAAGTGGGGAATTGAGGCAAGGGATGAGAGTGTTGTACTTCCATTATATAAATCCCTTGTGAGGCCACATCTTGAATACTGGGCACAATTTTGGGCACCATACTGCAAAAAGGATATCCGGGAACTAGAAAAGGTTCAGAGGTGGGCAACCGAAATAATTAAGGGGGTGGAGGCGCTGGAATGGCTTGCAAGACTAGGCATGTTTACACTGGAAAAGATAAGACTACGAGGGGACATGATCAACATCTACAAATATGTAAGGGGACAATACACAGAGCATGCGGGGGATCTGTTTTTCGTAAGATCAACGCAGAGGACACATGGACATCCGCTTAGGTTGAAGGAGAGGAGATTTAGCACACAGACGCATAAGGTTTCTTCACAGTAAGGACAATACGTGTTCGGAATTCCCTGCCTGAGAGAGTAGTAATGGCGGACTCGGTTAAAACCTTTAAGAATGGGCTAGATAAGTACCTAATGGGTAAGGATATACAGGGTTATGGTGCGTAGTCACGCACTATAGTTATTTAAAAAAAAAAAGGGAATAAACACAACGGCTGACATTAAAAACAGACAAAATTAGTCCTAAAAATAATACAGCATAGGAGGCCACAAATAGGTTGAACTGGATGGACAAATTGTAATTTTTCAACCTCCGAAACTGTTACTATCTAGCCGATTGCAATTTCTCCTGTTTTCTCAGTAGACTCTGTAATAGCACAGACAAAACACCCTAAGGCAGTGGTGTTGAGAGAAGGGGGCGAAGGGTACAAATTACCGGGGCCCAGGTCTGATAGAGGGGCTCAGTGGGGACCCCAGGCCCCCTCCCCTGGCAGGAAGCAGCTACAGCTCTACTCCTCAGCCCAGCACACGCTGCTGTGTGTTTAGCTACAGTGTGGCCAGGTAAGCGCTTAAATTACCATTTTTTCAGTATATTCTTTTCTAAAGGTGCATGACCAAGCCTCCTGTGCTTAGGCCACATACCCTGAAAAGTACTTAGGCCCAGCCAGGCTCTCTACTGCTCTGCCCTTAGGTAGAAACAAGGCAGCGAGCTATAGGCAGTGTGGGTGTGGTTTCAGAGTGACAGGAGCCTCTCACACACAGTGACTGTGCGGTACGAGTGTGCATCCCCTCTTCTGAGTCCAGCTCTGTTGGAGGCATTTACGGGACATGGCAACAACTCCACTGGCCAGGATTCCTGTGCCCTGCGCTGGCCTCTTCTGGTGGGGTCTGAGCTATGCGGTGTGAGGATCTAGATACTGGGGAGTGTGGCTTGGTGAGGGAATACAGGGCTTTGGGATGGGGTTGGGGGGGAAGTTGTGAATTCAGCATGGAGTAATTGAGAGAGACCAAGTTTGGGGTGTGTGGGAGAAAGGAGAGAGGAAGACAGACTGTGGTGTGTGTGGGGAAGGAAGCAGAGATATACATATTTCTATAAGTGTATAAATAAATAATATATATTTATTAAGTTTCTTATATAGCGCAGCAAAGTTAGAATTCAGTATATGTGTGTGTGTGTGTGTGTGTGTGTGTGTATATATATATATATATATATATATATATGCCCTGACAAAAATGATGTTGCATTTAAATGTTGGCTGAAAGTGGCTGTCGTGGTGTTTTATTCCTGAGTGCCGCAGATGAAACTTGTTTATATATACCGTGTATATATAAAATGTGAGGGGGCTCCAGAGATATCACTGTACCAGGCCCCAAGATTTCTGTTGCTAGCCCTGGTTGCAATTACCTCTTTATCTGTCCCTACATCCCTGCTGCCTCTTTCTCTGTTTCTATGCCCCTGCTTCCTCTTTTTTCCCTAAGTCCCTGCTGCCTATCTCTGTCCCTATGTCTTTGCCGGCACTCTCTCTCTGTGACCCTTCTGCCACTCTCTCTGTCTCTGTGTTCCTGCTGCTACTCTCTCTGTCTCTATGTTCCTGCTGCCACTCTCTCTGTCTCTATGTTCCTGCTGCCTCTATTTGTTCCTACATCCCTGCTGCCTCTCTGTTTGTCCCAACTGCATCTCCCTAAGCCCCTGCTGACCCTCTATCTCTCTCTATGTCCCTGCTTCCTCTCTCTCTGTTTCTATGCCCCTGCTGCCTCTTTCTGTCCCTAAGTCCCAGCTGCCTATCTCAGTCCCTATGTCTTTGCCGGCATTCTCTCTCTGTGTTCCTGCCCCCACTCTCTCTGTCTCGGTGTCCTTGCTGCCACTCTATCTGGTGACCAGAGTTGGGGGGGCCCCTTAAAAATGTTGCTATGGGACCAGCAAAGTTCTAATTACGCCCCTACCTCTATCAGTAGTGGATCTTGCTACGGGCTGTAAATACCAAATTGCTTTCTAACAAATATTTAAATGCCTGCTCTAATATATACTGTAGATGCCTGCACATCTTATTACCATGTTCCATGAATGTGCGCTATACATCGCAAAACACTGCATCCCATAAGAGAAAACAATACACCCACACAGTATCTGAGTTCCAAAGCTCATTGATGTATATATTTGTTATTAAAAGGATATATATTCAATATATCACAGTGTACAGTATACATATAGTTACATGGTTACAATTTACACAGTAAGCAGTTATTACAATCTAATTCAAATACAGACACGGTTACAGGCCAGCATACAATACCATTCCCTCAATGCATCCTCCGCTGTATATATCTCTCTCTCTCAGCAAATAAATACAGGAACTGGGCAGACAGCATCTCGATCAGCAACCAGGGAAAAAGGACAGAGACTCCTGTGTGTCTCTTCAGCAATGTGCTATATAGTTTGGGGGAGTGCACACATCTAGTCTAAGGGAGGGAACTTTCTCATTCATGATGAGTCACTGGTCTATTCGTATGCTAACCAGGTTCAGCCTTGAAGACATCAAAAGGGCTGGCCTGAGTTTCCTGTCCACCAACTGCTTGGAATATCTATTGTCCTAATAACAGTGACTTTAGCTTTCATACATTTAATCATAACTACTTGTTGCAATGTCCTACAACTTAATAACAAGTATCACCTTGATATACACATTAATCTCGTTGCTTTAATACCAAATAGACATGTCTATCTTGCTCTGCTCCAATAATACACATACATGACGTTACTCCATTATATAATTTTAAATCATTATGATGTCTGGCGCTTGATATTATTATGATTATGTGCTGTATGAAATATGTGTCGAATCCATCTCTGTGGCATGTTCGTGTAAATGCGCGTGTTACCATATATTGCTGTGCTCGCTGCACTTATTTGCAAGCATAGCGACTCGTGTGGAGTCTGTATGTTCTCTCTATGTAATATTTTTGACTTCGACAGGGCACACTGGATTTTTGCCGTAGGCGCCGCCATCCGGAGGGCGCCGCCACTGCCATCTGGAGGGCGCCGTCGTCGTAGCAAGATCTGCTACTCGTGGTGCCCCCTGGTGCTGTGCTGTCACAGCTGTGTGGTGGGAGCGGCATATAGACACTAGGGGTCATAATTGACCTCTAGTGTGTATGCTGTGCTATGGGAGAGACGTCATGATGTCTTTCCCATAGATCAGAGGAGCGGTGCCGGCGGCCGGAGATGGAGATGGAAATAAGCAGCGGTCGGGAATCAGGAGCGGGGATGGTGAGTATCAATTAATTATTATTATTATTATTTTTTTTTGTAAGCGGTACAAACGGGGGCAGAACTCTACAGGGGGCACAAACGGGGGCACAACTCTACAGGGGGCATACCTGACCACGCCCCTTTATGAAGCCACGCCCCTGTTTTTGCCCGGGGCGCCACAAGGGCTAGAAGCGGCCCTGACCTCTATATAAATATGGTTCTGATTCAGAGGTGGACGCTAATGGTGCCTCTGCAGTTGTGCAGAATTATGCAAAAGCTGCATGAGGTGTATTAAGTAAATAAGTAGCCCAGGATTCTGTGATGCGCTGCTGCATCTGAAGGGACAGCACCGGATCATCTGCATGCACATAGGACATGTAGTAACCCTGAAGTTACTCAGGATGTCGCGGGACCAGATCTATGCATGTGCAGTGTGGTACCTGTGCATGTGCAGATCATGAAACATCTGAGATTTATGAAAATCTCAGAATCAGGCTCTATGTGTGTAACCAAATATCTCCCCACTATTAGCTAATAACACTATTCTGTAACATGACTTTTTACTTTTATCTTTGGCCTAATCTGAGCCAGACAGGGCCATGCCAATTCAGGAACTCCAACGGCACATAGTGCCTTACCGGCATTACAACATGGAGGTGCGAGAGAGAACCTGAGATTTGGGCACTACCATGAGTGCCCGATATGTGCTCAGCTGGGCAAGGGAGAGATGTAGCAAATCTTCTAAAGAGTTTGTTGTCCATAGCAACCAATGAGCTTCTAGCTATTATTTATCAAATATATTCTATAAATTATGGCTATAACCTGGTTGGTTGCTATGGGCATTGTATGGTGGTCACTGGGATGCTCCTTGTATTGAATATCTCTCACTGGAATGGTAGACAGAGGCATTGTGATTTTATTACACCGCAAGGAAAATTGTGAGACCAGTGGGTGTTTAACAATGGATGAGACCCCAGTCAGAATTATCTATTTTATAGTGATCTTTTACCAAGTTGGTGCTAATCTTTGGAATTCCCTGCTGTTGGATTAAGTAGTAGTAATCATTTAATGTGTGTACTTGTCACCCTGGTGTGATGACTCTGCCTATCAGTACAATGCCTCACCTACTGGTGTGATCACCTACTGTGACACGATCTTTCTGCTGAGGCCACTTTTCATATTTCTCCAGGGCCACGTTAAGTTCCCAATCCGCACCTGTCTGGCATAGAAGAAACGTGAATGATAAATTAAAGTAAATGTACCAGGGGGTATTGACAAGACATTGGGCAGTACGGGTGATGTAATGGTTAGCATTACTGCCTCACAGCACTGAGGTCATGGGTTCGATTCCCACCATGGCCCTAACTGTGCGGAGTTTGTATATTCTCCCCGTACTTGCGTGGGTTTTCTCCGGGTACTCCGGTTTCCTCCCACAATCCAAAAATATACTGGTAGGTTAATTGGTTCCCAACGAAAATAAACCCTAGCATGAATGTGTCTGTGTACATGTGATAGGGAATATAGATAGTAAGCTCCACTGGGGCAGGGACTGATGTGAATGTGGAAATATTCTCTGTACAGCGCTGCGGAATATGTGTGCGCTATATAAATAACTGGTAATAAATAAATAAATAAGTTAGAAAGTTATCGTAAGATGGAAACCCTTTTTAACATTATCTTATACTGTGATTTTTTTTTTACCCTGTTTCCAAGACAAAGACATTGTCAATTATTAAGTTAACTTGTTAATTAAGTAAAAGGGAGACATATTTTTCCGGGAGATGTATCAAGCCACGGAGAGAGATAAAGACCCTCATTCCGAGTTGTTCGCTCGCTAGCTGCTTTTAGCAGCATTGCACACGCTAGGCCGCCGCCCTCTGTCTTAGTTTAGCAGAAAAGCGAACGAAAGATTAGCAGAACTGCTAATAAATAATTCCTTGCAGTTTCTGAGTAGCTCCAGACCTACTCACAGATTGCGATCAGCTCAGTCCGTTTAGTTCCTGGTTTGACGTCACAAACACGCCCTGCGTTCGGCCAGCCACTCCCCCGTTTCTCCAGACACTCCTGCGTTTTTCCCTGACACGCCTGCGTTTTTTTAGCACACTCCCGGAAAACGCTCAGTTACCACCCAGAAACGCCCCTTTCCTGTCAATCATTCACCGATCAGCAGTGCGACTGAAAAGTTAACTAAGCGCATGCGCATTTTGCAACAAATCGCAGCATAGCGAAAATCGGCAACGAGCGAACAACTCGGAATGACCACCAAAGTTGGGTATTTGCCCAAATCAAATGATGCGTCTAACTAAAGGTATAATTTCATGTACTGTGCTGGATAAGTGACAGAAGATTATTGGGTGCTTTGGACATTTCCACTTTCTCTCTCTCTCTCTCTCTCCAAGGCTTAATACATCTCCCCAAGAGTGCTGTATATAAAATATATGTCTAGCTGCTATACAGCAGGTCAGGAGCACCAGCAGGACAGTAGCATAACAGTCATATCAGTAATAATTTGTTGACCTTGTGAATTTAGCATGTAATGAAGAACGGAGATTCGGCCAACGAATATATAAAACATTTTTAGTTTATGCTAAAATATAAAAAATGTATTATGAAGATATCTGCTGCATTCTTCCTATTGTGATCACAAAAGCAGCCACCAAAAGTTTCTAGGGCAACTGTGAAACTCATCAAGCTCCAGAATGCGAAGCATTTGTGAGCTTGTCCCGGCAGCTAATGCCATTTCTAAATGGCGTTTGTAGCCCATGGGCTACATTATGCAACTTTTCCCGGGACAAGGATCCTTGGGATCCCTCTGCATTAATGTCTGCTCTCACATACGCAATCCGATGAATGCACATGTGAAGTAGCGCAGCCGGGGTCTAAACCCAGAAGTAAAGTGATCGTATTAGCAATTATTTTACTTCTTATACATTGCAGGGACGGGCATGAGATTGGTACTCATTATGGCATAAAAGCTACACCTCTGGACTCACAAAGAGTCATCCTTCAGCACTCAGGAGAGGAAAACCCCCCTTGGGGGGAAACCTCTGGGCATAAGAGGTGTACTTATAGGGGGATCAGTATGATATCCCGGCGCACGGGATCCTATTGGTCGTAATACTGACGCTGGGATACCGGTACAAAAAAGGCAGACGGGTGAGTAAGGGGTGTTTTCCCCTCTCCCCACCCCGTTAATCCTCCCTGTTCGTGGCCTAACACTGACCTCCCTCTTTGTGCCTAACTCTAACTCTTTCACGGAGGTGCCTAATTCTAACCTCTGTCCCCACTGCCTAAACCTGACCCTCCCTTCCCCGCAGCCTAACCACCCCGCGGGTTGCCTAACCCTGGTATTCGGTCTCTAGGTTGACAGTGGTCGAATGTTGGTCGACAGTAACTAGGTAGACAGGGTTTCTAGGTCGACATGTTCTAGGTTGACAGGTCAAAAGGTCGACATGAGTTTTTCACATTTTGTTATTTTTTTTGAACATTTTCATACTTTACGATCCACGTGGACTACGATTGTGAATGGTAATCTGTGCCGGGCTAGTTACTGCCGACCAGTAGTGGTCGACCTAAGTGTGGTCGACCTTCGATTACACACCCCCTAACCCTAACCCATTCTACCCGCAGCATAACCCTAACCTCTCCCCATCCGCAGCCTAAAACTAACCCCCCGGGAGCTATGGGTAATGGGAGGGGTACAATACTTACCTATACCTGCCTATACTTGCCAAAGGTCAACTGCTGTGTAGGCTAATACCCCTTTTCCACTAGTGATGCGGATCGCAGCTGGGAGCCTGACATGGGTGCTACTCGGCTGCGACCCGCATCAGAACCCCCTTTCCCACTGCACTCACCAACCCGGCATATTGCCGGGTTGGTGTCGCGGCAGGGGCGGCGCTGGGAGATCACATGATCTGCCAGCGCCGCCCTTCCATACACTCTGAACGTGAGTCGTGTCGCATCGACATGGCTTCCGTTTACACTGCACATCTTACCGAGTTGAACTCGTGTTCAACCCAGTAAGCTACCCGGGTAGGATTCCTGGATCACTTGATCTGGGTTTTTGCAGAGGGAGCCGTTTCCACTAGCAAAAAACACGGGTAAATGCGCGCCCCCGTGCATTTACCTGTGTTTTTTGCGCTAGTGGAGAAGGGGTATAAGAGGAAAAGATGAAAAATCATTGTTAGTGGATGAACAAGCAGAGAGACACAATGCAAACAATGGTGTGGTTGTGTAGAGAGAAAAATCTCTCTAACTATTGAGGACATGGAAAATGCCTAAAATAAGGACAATTAACCCAAAGAGCCATTTGTTTTTATGTAGTACATACATTGGGGGGGATACGTTCTTTCTTATAAGTGGGTACCTTCAGAAAAGAAATTTGGCCAGTAAATAATAAAAGCTATAAATTGATAACTTGTAGGGGTCAATCCAATTAGGTACGAGTTGCCATTTGCTGCAATGTTTCAACGTCAGCAACAGCACCTATACTCTCACTCTTCGTGGTCAGATAGGGTTGCGGGAACTTTTGAGCGAGTTTGGGCTGCCGGAAAGTACGGATGTTGTATGACAAACTCGCACCTAATTAAATTGACCCCTTAGTTGTTAAATATGATAAAATAGTAAAATATAATGGTGTAATTGTGAGCCTGATTCAGTCTTGTCTGTAAAAGCGATCGTTGCTGCAATCTTTTTCCGTTCACAATTGCATTGCAATCTGAGGGAGCCCCAGTGAAATCAATGTCCCGGGCCCCAAATCTCTGTTGCCGATTCTGGGTAGAAACAATGCAATCTACACGATTGTCCTCCAGCTGTTCTTGAACTACACATACCAGCATACCCTGCAAAGGTTTTGCTGGATGGCCATGCTAAAACTGTTGCGGGGCATGTTGGGATATGTAGTTCAACAACAGCTGGAGGGCCAAAGGTTCACCATCCCTGGCATAAATGGATGCGACCCTACACCATGAACTCTTCTAAAGAAGTTATTTTCGGTGCCATCATTTCCAAGTTACACAATTTAGAGGTAACTTTGTTAGCCTAGCATTAATCCTGTAACTGCTCCCTGTACCTATTACAGTGCTTTCACTTGCAGTATTTTTAAAAGTCTTTTTCATCCACCTTTAACCCATTAGAATTCTATAATGAAACCCAACTGTCCTTGACCTATTATCTCACCATTATAACATTGCTCAGCTCTGATAGTTGGGTGTAGTATGAGTTGCCGGCGGCCAGCATACCGATGGCGGGATCCCGACCGCCGGCTTGCCGACAGCGGGGCGAGCTCAAATGAGCCCCACGCTATCTTTTCTCCCTCCAGGGGGGGGTCATGGACCCCCAAGAGGGAGAAAAGGTGTCGGTATGCCGGTTGTGGGGTATACTGTGCGCCGGGATCCCAACAACCTGTATACTGAATACCACCACTGATAGTTATGTGAGTTGATGGCCGACTAGATACCCACCAAGCTCTATTGCATTTTGCAAATTTGGAACATGTATACTAACTTTTAGGCACTTTAAACTGATTCTACTTGCATCTGTAGCATATAATGTGATGATCCTGTATACCTGTTATCGCTTCATCCTGATATAACTACATAAAGGGGGTTATTCCGAGTTGATTGCTAGCTGCCGTTGTTCGCAGCGCAGCGATCAGGCTAAAAATCTTCATTTCTGCGCATGCGTATGCATCGCAATGCACAGGCGCGTCGTACGGGTACAGTGAGCATCGTGGGTTTGCACAGAATGTAACGAACATTCCAGTCGCACGGCCGAACGCAGGAAGATTGACATGAAGTGGGCGTTTCTGGGTGTCAACTGACCGTTTTCAGGGAGTGCTTAGAAAAACGCAGGCGAGGCAGAAAAAACGTAGGCGTGGCTGGGCGGCTGTGTGACGTCAAAAGCCGTCCCTCCGTCATTAGAATCAATGCACACGAAGAGTAAGTACAGGACTGGTCTTGTTTTGCACAAAACGATTTTGCAGGCGCTCTGCTGCACAAGCGTTCGCACTTCTGCAAAGCGAAAATACACTCCCCAGTGGGCGGCGACAATGCGTATGCACGGCTGCTAAAAACTGCTAGCGAGCGATCAACTCGGAATGACCCCCATAATCCAACAGCCTGCACATCCTGTACACTTAAAGAAATGACAGATCAGTAGATTAAAAATTTTAAATTTTCTATAATTAGCAATCATAATAGATTTAACTTATACTTTATGTGACTCTTTCCTATGTTTCATTCTGTATCCATATAAATTCTTATTATTACTGCAGATTGTCCCATTATCATTGACAATTGTTTTTGGTTAAGTCCATCTTGTTTCACAGGTTAAAGGACAACTCCATCTACTCCCCACAGCTTTTACTATCACACACAGATATACAAGTGTTGCATATCAAATTAATTAGCACAGTCTCCTGATGCGTCCTAGCATTGCAACTAAGGCGCATTGTCAACAAAAGACTGCTAGAGTCTTGCAAGACTGGTGAGCCGAGAGAAGCTGTTTGGGGTGACTGCAGGAATGATGTATTAGGACTCATCTGTAAAGGCCTATACACACTGGCCGATATATTGGCCATTCTATTGAAAGGCCCATACTGTATATCGTGGGTCCGTCGGCTAGAGATGAGCGGGTTCGGTTCCTCGGAATCCGAACCCGCCCGAACTTCTTTTTTTTTTACACGGGGCCGAGCGACTCGGATCTTCCCGCCTTGCTCGGTTAACCCGAGCGCGCCCGAACGTCATCATCCCGCTGTCGGATTCTCGCGAGGCTCGGATTCTATCGCGAGACTCGGATTCTATATAAGGAGCCGCGCGTCGCCGCCATTTTCACACGTGCATTGAGATTCATAGGGAGAGGACGTGGCTGGCGTCCTCTCCGTTTATAGAGAAGAGAGTGAGACTAGAGTAGAGAGAGACACAGTAGTAATTTTGGGGAGCATTAGGAGGAGTACTTTAGGAGGAGTACTACTACTTGCTGAAGTGATAGATAGATAGTGTGACTGTATAATGTATATCTGACTTGTGGGGGAGACACTGACAGTGGGGAGCAGTTAGAGTCTGAGAGCAGGACTCAGGAGTACATATAACGTACAGTGCACACTTTTGCTGCCAGAGTGCCACACTGCCATTGTGACCACACTGACCACCAGTATAATATATATTGTGATTGTCTGCTTAGGAGTACTACTTGCAAGTTGCTGATAGTGTGACCAGTGACCTGACCACCAGTTTAATAATCACCACCAGTTTAATATATATAATATATATATATAATTGTTTATAATATATATATATAATATTGTATACCACCTACCCGTTTTTTTTTTTTTCTTTCTTCTTCTTTATACATACTACTATAGTAGCTTACTGTAGCAGTCTGCGGTGCTGCTGAGCTGACAGTGTCCAGCAGGTCCGTCATCAGTCATTACATAATAAATATATATACCTGTCCGGCTGCAGTACTAGTGATATATATATATATATATATATATATATATATATATATTGATTTCATCTCATTATCATCCAGTCTATATTAGCAGCAGACACAGTACGGTAGTCCACGGCTGTAGCTACCTCTGTGTCGCCAGTCGCTGGTCCATCCATAATTGTATACCACCTACCCGTGGTTTTTTTTTTTCTTTCTTCTTTATACATACTACTATAGTAGCTTACTGTAGCAGTCTGCGGTGCTGCTGAGCTGACAGTGTCCAGCAGGTCCGTCATCAGTCATTACATAATAAATATATCTACCTGTCCGGCTGCAGTACTAGTGTGATATTATATATATATATATATTGATTTCATCTCATTATCATCCAGTCTATATTAGCAGCAGACACAGTACGGTAGTCCACGTCTGTAGCTACCTCTGTGTCGGCAGTCGCTCGTCCATCCATAATTGTATACCACCTACCCGTGGTTTTTTTTTCTTTCTTCTTTATACATACTACTATAGTAGCTTACTGTAGCAGTCTGCGGTGCTGCTGAGCTGACAGTGTCCAGCAGGTCCGTCATCAGTCATTACATAATAAATATATATACCTGTCCGGCTGCAGTACTAGTGTGATATTATATATATATATATATATATATTGATTTCATCTCATTATCATCCAGTCTATATTAGCAGCAGACACAGTACGGTAGTCCACGGCTGTAGCTACCTCTGTGTCGGCAGTCGCTCGTCCATCCATAAGTATACTAGTATCCATCCATCTCCATTGTTTACCTGAGGTGCCTTTTAGTTGTGCCTATTAAAATATGGAGAACAAAAATGTTGAGGTTCCAAAATTAGGGAAAGATCAAGATCCACTTCCACCTCGTGCTGAAGCTGCTGCCACTAGTCATGGCCGAGACGATGAAATGCCAGCAACGTCGTCTGCCAAGGCCGATGCCCAATGTCATAGTACAGAGCATGTAAAATCCAAAACACCAAATATCAGTAAAAAAAGGACTCCAAAATCTAAAATAAAATTGTCGGAGGAGAAGCGTAAACTTGCCAATATGCCATTTACCACACGGAGTGGCAAGGAACGGCTGAGGCCCTGGCCTATGTTCATGGCTAGTGGTTCAGCTTCACATGAGGATGGAAGCACTCAGCCTCTTGCTAGAAAAATGAAAAGACTCAAGCTGGCAAAAGCACCGCAAAGAACTGTGCGTTCTTCGAAATCCCAAATCCACAAGGAGAGTCCAATTGTGTCGGTTGCGATGCCTGACCTTCCCAACACTGGACGTGAAGAGCATGCGCCTTCCACCATTTGCACGCCCCCTGCAAGTGCTGGAAGGAGCACCCGCAGTCCAGTTCCTGATAGTCAGATTGAAGATGTCAGTGTTGAAGTACACCAGGATGAGGAGGATATGGGTGTTGCTGGCGCTGGGGAGGAAATTGACAAGGAGGATTCTGATGGTGAGGTGGTTTGTTTAAGTCAGGCACCCGGGGAGACACCTGTTGTCCGTGGGAGGAATATGGCCGTTGACATGCCTGGTGAAAATACCAAAAAAATCAGCTCTTCGGTGTGGAAGTATTTCAACAGAAATGCGGACAACATTTGTCAAGCCGTGTGTTGCCTTTGTCAAGCTGTAATAAGTAGGGGTAAGGACGTTAACCACCTCGGAACATCCTCCCTTATACGTCACCTGCAGCGCATTCATAATAAGTCAGTGACAAGTTCAAAAACTTTGGGCGACAGCGGAAGCAGTCCACTGACCAGTAAATCCCTTCCTCTTGTAACCAAGCTCACGCAAACCACCCCACCAACTCCCTCAGTGTCAATTTCCTCCTTCCCCAGGAATGCCAATAGTCCTGCAGGCCATGTCACTGGCAATTCTGACGAGTCCTCTCCTGCCTGGGATTCCTCCGATGCATCCTTGCGTGTAACGCCTACTGCTGCTGGCGCTGCTGTTGTTGCTGCTGGGAGTCGATGGTCATCCCAGAGGGGAAATCGTAAGACCACTTTTACTACTTCCACCAAGCAATTGACTGTCCAACAGTCCTTTGCGAGGAAGATGAAATATCACAGCAGTCATCCTGCTGCAAAGCGGATAACTGAGGCCTTGGCATCCTGGGTGGTGAGAAACGTGGTTCCGGTATCCATCATTACTGCAGAGCCAACTAGAGACTTGTTGGAGGTACTGTGTCCCCGGTACCAAATACCATCTAGGTTCCATTTCTCTAGGCAGGCGATACCGAAAATGTACACAGACCTCAGAAAAAGAGTCACCAGTGTCCTAAAAAATGCAGCTGTACCCAATGTCCACTTAACCACGGACATGTGGACAAGTGGAGCAGGGCAGGGTCAGGACTATATGACTGTGACAGCCCACTGGGTAGATGTATGGACTCCCGCCGCAAGAACAGCAGCGGCGGCACCAGTAGCAGCATCTCGCAAACGCCAACTCTTTCCTAGGCAGGCTACGCTTTGTATCACCGGTTTCCAGAATACGCACACAGCTGAAAACCTCTTACGGCAACTGAGGAAGATCATCGCGGAATGGCTTACCCCAATTGGACTCTCCTGTGGATTTGTGGCATCGGACAACGCCAGCAATATTGTGTGCGCATTAAATCTGGGCAAATTCCAGCACGTCCCATGTTTTGCACATACCTTGAATTTGGTGGTGCAGAATTTTTTAAAAAACGACAGGGGCGTGCAAGAGATGCTGTCGGTGGCCAGAAGAATTGCGGGACACTTTCGGCGTACAGGCACCACGTACAGAAGACTGGAGCAACACCAAAAACGCCTGAACCTGCCCTGCCATCATCTGAAGCAAGAAGTGGTAACGAGGTGGAATTCAACCCTATATATGCTTCAGAGGTTGGAGGAGCAGCAAAAGGCCATTCAAGCCTATACAATTCAGCACGATATAGGAGGTGGAATGCACCTGTCTCAAGCGCAGTGGAGAATGATTTCAACGTTGTGCAAGGTTCTGCTGCCCTTTGAAGTTGCAACACGTGAAGTCAGTTCAGACACTGCCAGCCTGAGTCAGGTCATTCCCCTCATCAGGCTTTTGCAGAAGAAGCTGGAGACATTGAAGGAGGAGCTAACACGGAGCGATTCCGCTAGGCATGTGGGACTTGTGGATGGAGCCCTTAATTCGCTTAACAAGGATTCACGGGTGGTCAATCTGTTGAAATCAGAGCACTACATTTTGGCCACCGTGCTCGATCCTAGATTTAAAACCTACCTTGGATCTCTCTTTCCGGCAGACACAAGTCTGCTGGGGTTGAAAGACCTGCTGGTGAGAAAATTGTCAAGTCAAGCGGAACGCGACCTGTCAACATCTCCTCCTTCACATTCTCCCGCAACTGGGGGTGCGAGGAAAAGGCTCAGAATTCCGAGCCCACCCGCTGGCGGTGATGCAGGGCAGTCTGGAGCGACTGCTGATGCTGACATCTGGTCCGGACTGAAGGACCTGTCAACGATTACGGACATGTCGTCTACTGTCACTGCATATGATTCTCTCCCCATTGAAAGAATGGTGGAGGATTATATGAGTGACCGCATCCAAGTAGGCACGTCACACAGTCCGTACTTATACTGGCAGGAAAAAGAGGCAATTTGGAGGCCCTTGCACAAACTGGCTTTATTCTACCTAAGTTGCCCTCCCACAAGTGTGTACTCCGAAAGAGTGTTTAGTGCCGCCGCTCACCTTGTCAGCAATCGGCGTACGAGGTTACTTCCAGAAAATGTGGAGAAGATGATGTTCATTAAAATGAATTATAATCAATTCCTCCGTGGAGACATTGACCAGCAGCAATTGCCTCCACAAAGTACACAGGGAGCTGAGATGGTGGATTCCAGTGGGGACGAATTGATAATCTGTGAGGAGGGGGATGTACACGGTGATATATCGGAGGATGATGATGAGGTGGACATCTTGCCTCTGTAGAGCCAGTTTGTGCAAGGAGAGATTAATTGCTTCTTTTTTGGTGGGGGTCCAAACCAACCCGTCATTTCAGTCACAGTCGTGTGGCAGACCCTGTCACTGAAATGATGGGTTGGTTAAAGTGTGCATGTCCTGTTTATACAACATAAGGGTGGGTGGGAGGGCCCAAGGACAATTCCATCTTGCACCTCTTTTTTCTTTAATTTTTCTTTGCGTCATGTGCTGTTTGGGGAGTGTTTTTTGGAAGGGCCATCCTGCGTGACACTGCAGTGCCACTCCTAGATGGGCCCGGTGTTTGTGTCGGCCACTAGGGTCGCTTATCTTACTCACACAGCTACCTCATTGCGCCTCTTTTTTTCTTTGCG
Source organism: Pseudophryne corroboree (assembly GCF_028390025.1). NCBI lineage: Eukaryota > Metazoa > Chordata > Amphibia > Anura > Myobatrachidae > Pseudophryne > Pseudophryne corroboree. The sequence goes on along the minus strand of NC_086451.1, from coordinate 97,900,956 downwards.
TCATGTGCTGTTTGGGGAGTGTTTTTTGGAAGGGCCATCCTGCGTGACACTGCAGTGCCACTCCTAGATGGGCCCGGTGTTTGTGTCGGCCACTAGGGTCGCTTATCTTACTCACACAGCTACCTCATTGCGCCTCTTTTTTCTTTGCGTCATGTGCTGTTTGGGGAGTGTTTTTTGGAAGGGCCATCCTGCGTGACACTGCAGTGCCACTCCTAGATGGGCCCGGTGTTTGTGTCGGCCACTAGGGTCGCTTAGCTTACTCACACAGCTACCTCATTGCGCCTCTTTTTTTCTTTGCGTCATGTGCTGTTTGGGGAGTGTTTTTTGGAAGGGCCATCCTGCGTGACACTGCAGTGCCACTCCTAGATGGGCCAGGTGTTTGTGTCGGCCACTAGGGTCGCTTAGCTTACTCACACAGCTACCTCATTGCGCCTCTTTTTTTCTTTGCGTCATGTGCTGTTTGGGGAGTGTTTTTTGGAAGGGCCATCCTGCGTGACACTGCAGTGCCACTCCTAGATGGGCCCGGTGTTTGTGTCGGCCACTAGGGTCGCTTATCTTACTCACACAGCTACCTCATTGCGCCTCTTTTTTTCTTTGAGTCATGTGCTGTTTGGGGAGTGTTTTTTGGAAGGGCTATCCTGCGTGACACTGCAGTGCCACTCCTAGATGGGCCCGGTGTTTGTGTCGGCCACTAGGGTCGCTTAGCTTAGTCATCCAGCGACCTCGGTGCAAATTTTAGGACTAAAAATAATATTGTGAGGTGTGAGGTATTCAGAATAGACTGAAAATGAGTGGAAATTATGGTTTTTGAGGTTAATAATACTTTGGGATCAAAATGACCCCCAAATTCTATGATTTAAGCTGTTTTTTAGTGTTTTTTGAAAAAAACACCCGAATCCAAAACACACCCGAATCCGACAAAAAAAATTCGGTGAGGTTTTGCCAAAACGCGGTCGAACCCAAAACACGGCCGCGGAACCGAACCCAAAACCAAAACACAAAACCCGAAAAATTTCAAGTGCACATCTCTACCGTCGGCCAGTGTGTACAGCAAATATGTTTGTGAACTCCATCGTTCACAGACATATCGCATCGGCCCTGCAGCACAGCCAACGGACAATATATCTACCGATATATTGGCGCATCGCTGTGTGTGTTAGGGGGACCAGCTGACTGCCCGTACACAAGCTGCAGCAGCCGGCGGTGACTGACAGTTCATGACGTCAGTCCCCGACGGATCGGGCAGTGTGTATGCACAGCACACTGCCCAATCCGTCCATAGATATATCTGCAGATCAATTGATCTGCAGATATATCTATCAGTGTGTACCCACCATAAGAGTTGTATTAATGTCTGTTTAATGTGGGTTGGTTGGTTGAATAAATAAATAAATCAAACCATTGAAAGTTACCTCCATTATGAAAAATCTCTGCATTGTTAGTGCACACGGCTAAATCACATTAGTGCCAGCACTTTTGTCTGCTGGGAACTACATAGTGTTAATCAAAATAGCAATTGCTGACAATAGAGCAATGCATTTTTGATTATGGTGGTAAAAGGGTTAAGACCCCCATACACTACCTCTTCAACTCCCCCGCCAGCAGCTCCTGGACTCATGATGTGCTAACGTTAGATCGCATGTGATCTAACGTTAAGCACCCTCATCGCAAACAACAGAGCCAGATCTTACCTACTGCAGGTAAGATCTGAAAGCCCTGCTTACGACCCCTGGGAGCGCACCTCAGATCGCAATCGTAAGTGGAGCACACATGATGTAGTCCACTTACTCGCGATACGTTGGCCCGACGCGTTAATATTGTGCCAAAAGGCACGATATTGTTCTAGTTTCTGGGGTCCTTTACAGTATGTTGCAACACATTCTAGGAATAAAGTGGCTGTGGATTAATAGATTGGCAGTGTTTAGGTTGACCATGAATGGTCAACATGTATGATCAACGTGTATTGACCATTTGTGTGTCAACCATTTTCATGTTGACCTTTTGAACCTGTCGACCTTAACCACTGTCAACCTTTCATCTGTCTACCTTTTGTACCTGTCGAGCATATGGTGTCAACCTATTGACTGTCTACCTAGACAGTGTCGATCTGTCTTCTGGATACCGAAACAGGTTGTATGCCTGCATCTATGTGCCAGAGATCAGAGCGCTACAGACTTACAGTAGGTTGTACGTTTTGCATATTGATTTATGCTTGCACTATGTATCCCCACCACCTAATTGTATAAATATATCCCTATAGTCAAAAGACATTTGCAAATACGGTGTCGTTTCAGGACGTGGAACATATTTTTTACATATTGCAAAATACTGCTCAGTAAGCGGCCACGTAATGTATTTATACTTTGTATTGACTGATGTAGGTATTTCCTCCTTAAAAACTTCCAGCTGGAAAGACATAATCTTTACTATTGGCACTCACTGCGGAAAAGGAAATACCTAGCTGTTAATAAGTTTATATTGGAAAAACTTTCAGAGACATTTTATAGAACCTTAATGTGTCTGATAGGATTTAACCATGAAGGGAAAGTACTGGAGGGATAGGGATCAGTGATCCATTTGCTGGCACACAATCACTCTCACATGGACAGATAGGAATTACCCCAACTGCAAAAGCATTAGAACCGGGCAGGTGATGGACATGCCTGAAACTCCCATGCTGCTCCCTTATAAAGTCTGTCACCGGTGTTCAGAGACCCACTTCTCCACTCATTAATTTCTAGTCCCGTACAGATGCAGCTCAGCGTTCCCAGAGATGTATATACCATATCCTGAATACGCTAAATGGCTGGAAACAATGTAATCCCCCATCATTCACCGCCACCATTAGTGACATTTGGCTAACATACTATGTGGAATGTATCACAGCTCTTCTGCATAGTAGCTTTAGGAGAACCTGGTCCTCCTGGACTAAACATTTTTGGCTGAACTCCCTTTGTCAGCTATTTATTTTATTCCCATCCTGATCAATCCACAGGCCAAGGCAGCAGAGCCCCTACCCCAAACACCCAGCCCACCAACCCACCTACGCATTTTTTCCCAAATTGGACCTTTTCAGTGATTATACTAGAACTTTCCCTAGGAATTGTATACGTTGTCACTGTTTTCTGCCATTTCTGTTTGCTACCATGTCAACTTTACTATATATCATGTACTGCTGATGGTGGACACTGTCTTCCCCCCCACCCCACCCTTCTTCATATTCTCTGTATTTTGTATGGTTTGTTGTAGCTTTTGCTACTACTTGTAATGTTGATGCAAAAAATTCAGTGAACCTCTATTTCTCTGACGTCCTAGTGGATGCTGGGAACTCCGTAAGGACCATGGGGAATAGACAGGCTCCGCAGGAGACTGGGCACTCTAAAGAAAAGATTAGGTACTATCTGGTGTGCACTGGCTCCTCCCTCTATGCCCCTCCTCCAGACCTCAGTTAGAATCTGTGCCCGGCCAGAGCTGGGTGCTCCTAGTGGGCTCTCCTGAGCTTGCTAGTAAAGAAAGTATTTATTAGGTTTTTTATTTTCAGTGAGCTTCTGCTGGCAACAGACTCACTGCTACGTGGGACTAAGGGGAGAGAAGCAAACCTACCTGCTTGCAGCTAGCTTGTGCTTCTTAGGCTACTGGACACCATTAGCTCCAGAGGGTTCGAACACAGGCACCTGTCCTCGATCGTCCGTTCCCGGAGCCGCGACGCCGTCCCCCTCGCAGAGCCAGAAGAACAGAAGCTTGAAGACGACGAAATCGGCGCCTGAAGACTCCTGTCTTCATTAAGGTAGCGCACAGCACCGCAGCTGTGCGCCATTGCTCCCAGCACACTTACACACTCCGGTCACTGTAGGGTGCAGGGCGCTGGGGGGGGGGCGCCCTGGGCTGCAATTGAAGTACCTTTTGGCATAAAAATACATATATACAGTCTGGCACTGTATATATGTAAAAAACCCTGCCATTTTTTCACACAGAAAGCGGGATAGAAGCCCGCCACTGAGGGGGCGGGGCCTTCTTCCTCAGCACACCAGCGCCATTTTCTCTTCACAGCTCCGCTGGAAGCAGCTCCCCAGACTCTCCCCTGCAGTATCCAGGTACAAGACGGGTTAAAAAGAGAGGGGGGGCACATAAATTTAGGCGCAAATAAGACATATAAAGCAGCTATTGGGTAAATCACTTATTATCAGTGAGAATCCCTGTGTTATATAGCGCTGTGGTGTGTGCTGGCATACTCTCTCTCTGTCTCCCCAAAGGACTTTGTGGGGTCCTGTCCTCAGTCTGAGCATTCCCTGTGTGTGTGCGGTGTGTCGGTACGGCTGTGTCGACATGTTTGATGAGGACGGTTACGTGGAGGCGGAGCAAGGGCAGATAAGTGTGGTGTTGCCCCCGTCGGGGCCGACACCTGATTGGATGGATATGTGGAAGGTCTTAAATGACAATGTAAACTCCTTACATAAAAGGTTTGATGACGCTGCAGCCTTGGGACAGCCGGGGTCTCAGCCCGCGCCTGCCCAGGCGACTCAGAAACCGTCAGGGGCTCATAAACGCCCTCTATCTCAGATGGTTGACACAGATGTCGACACGGAGTCCGACTCCAGTGTCGACGATGATGAGGCACATTTACAGTCTAAAATGACCAAGGCCATCCGATACATGATTATTGCAATGAAAGATGTATTACACATTTCTGAGATTAACCCTGTTAATACCAAGAGGGTTTATATGTTTGGGGAGAAAAAGCAGCCAGTGATTTTTCCCCCATCTGATGAATTAAATGAATTATGTGAAGAAGCGTGGAGTTCCCCTGATAAGAAATTAGTGATTTCTAAGAGGTTACTGATGGCGTACCCTTTCCCGCCAACGGACAGGTTACGTTGGGAAACATCCCCTAGGGTGGACAAGGCGCTGACACGCTTATCTAAAAAGGTGGCCCTGCCGTCTCAGGATACGGCCGCCCTAAAGGAGCCTGCGGATAGAAAGCAGGAAGCTATCCTGAAGTCAGTGTATACACACTCTGGTACTCTACTGAGACCTGCTATTGCTTCAGCCTGGATGTGTAGTGCTGTAGCAGCGTGGACAGATACTCTGTTAGACGACATAGATTCCCTCGACAGAGATACTGTTTTGCTAACCCTGGGCCATATCAAAGACGTCGTCTTATATATGCGGGATGCTCAGAGGGACATTTGCCTGCTGGGCTCTAGAATTAATGCTATGTCCATTTCTGCCAGGAGGGTCTTATGGACTCGGCAATGGACAGGAGATGCTGATTCTAAAAAACACATGGAAGTTTTGCCTTATAAGGGTGAGGAATTGTTTGGGGACGGTCTGTTGGACCTCGTGTCTACAGCGACAGCTGGAAAGTCGACTTTCTTGCCTCAGGTTTCCTCACAGCCTAAGAAAGCACCGTATTATCAAATGCAGTCCTTTCGTTCCCAAAAAGGCAAGAGGGTCAGGGGTGCATCCTTTCTTGTCAGAGGCAGGGGTAGAGGTAAGAAGCTGCACCATGCAGCCAGTTCCCAGGAACAAAAGTCCTCCCCTGCTTCCACTAAGTCCACCGCATGACGTTGGGGCTCCACAGGCGGAGCCAGGTGCGGTGGGGGCGCGTCTCCGAAACTTCAGCAACCAGTGGGTTCGCTCACAGGTGGATCTCTGGGCTATACAAATTGTATCTCAGGGATACAAGCTGGAATTCGAAGCGACTCCCCCCCGCCGTTACCTCAAATCAGCCTTGCCAGCTTCCCCCATGGAAAGGAGGTAGTACTGGCGGCAATTCACAAGCTGTACCTCCAGCAAGTGATTGTCAGGGTCCCCCTCCTTCAACAGGGAAGGGGTTACTATTCCACAATGTTTGTGGTACGGAAACCGGACGGTTCGGTGAGACCCATTCTGAATGTAAAATCCTTGAACACTTATATAAAGAAATTCAAGTTCAAAATGGAATCGCTCAGAGCCGTTATTGCAAGCCTGGAAGAGGGGGATTTTATGGTGTCGCTGGACATCAAAGATGCTTACTTGCATGTCCCCATTTACCCACCTCACCAGGAGTACCTCAGGTTTGTGGTACAGGACTGTCATTACCAGTTCCAGACGTTGCCGTTTGGCCTGTCCACGGCACCGAGAATATTTACCAAGGTAATGGCCGAAATGATGATACTCCTTCGGCAGAAGGGAGTTATAATTATCCCGTACTTGGACGATCTCCTCATAAAGGCGAGGTCCAGGGAGCAGTTGTTGATCAGCGTAGCACTCTCTCAGGAAGTGTTGCAACAGCACGGCTGGATTCTGAATGTTCCAAAGTCGCAGCTGATTCCTACGACGCGTCTGCTTTTCCTGGGCATGATTCTGGACACAGAACAGAAGTAGGTGTTTCTCCCGGTGGAGAAGGCCCAGGAATTAGCATCTCTGGTCAGGGACCTCCTGAAACCAAAACAGGTATCGGTGCATCACTGCACGCGAGTCCTGGGAAAGATGGTGGCTTCATACGAAGCCATTCCCTTCGGCAGGTTCCATGCGAGGATCTTTCAGTGGGATCTGTCTGACAAAGTGGTCCGGATCGCATCTTCAGATGCATCGGCTGATCACCCTGTCCCCAAGGGCCAGGGTGTCTCTTCTGTGGTGGCTGCAGAGTGCTCACCTTCTCGAGGGCCGCAGGTTCGGCATACAGGACTGGGTCCTGGTGACCACGGATGCAAGCCTCCGAGGGTGGGGGGCAGTCACTCAGGGAAGAAACTTCCAAGGGCTGTGGTCAAGTCTGGAGACTTCTCTACACATAAATATACTGGAACTAAGGGCCATTTACAACGCCCTGAGTCAAGCAGAGCCCCTGCTTCGAAACCGGCCAGTACTGATTCAGTCAGACAACATCACGGCGGTCGCCCATGTAAACCGCCAGGGCGGCACAAGAAGCAGGATGGCAATGGCGGAAGCCACAAAGATTCTTCGGTGGGCGGAGAATCACGTGCAAGCAGTGTTCATTCCGGGAGTGGACAACTGGGAAGCAGACTTCCTCAGCAGACACGACCTCCACCCGGGAGAGTGGGGACTTCATCAAGAAGTCTTCACACAGATCGCAAAGCGATGGGAACTGCCACAGGTGGACATGATGGCGTCCCGCCTCAACAAAAAGCTAAAAAGATATTGCGCCAGGTCAGGGGACCCTCAGGCGATAGCTGTGGACGCCCTAGTGACACCGTGGGTGTACCAGTCGGTATATGTGTTTCCTCCTCTTCCTCTCATACCCAAGGTACTGAGAATAGTAAGAAAGAGAGGAATAAGAACAATACTCATTGTTCCGGATTGGCCAAGAAGGACTTGGTACCCGGAACTACAAGAAATGCGCACAGAGGACCCATGGCCTCTGCCTCTCAGACAGGACCTGCTGCAACAAGGGCCCTGTCTGTTCCAAGACTTACCGCGGCTGCGTTTGACCGCATGGCGGTTGAACGCCGGATCCTAGCTGAAAAAGGCATTCCGGATGAAGTTATTCCTACGCTGATCAAGGCTAGGAAAGACGTGACAGCAAAGCATTATCACCGTATATGGCGAAAATATGTTGCTTGGTGTGAGGCCAGGAAGGCCCCTACAGAGGAATTCCAGCTGGGTCGATTCCTGCACTTCCTACAGTCAGGGGTGACTATGGGCCTAAAATTGGGGTCCATAAAGGTCCAGATTTCGGCCCTATCCATTTTCTTTCAAAAACAACTGGCTTCACTGCCTGAGGTTCAGACGTTTGTTAAGGGAGTGCTGCATATTCAGCCCCCTTTTGTGCCACCAGTGGCACCCTGGGATCTTAACGTTGTGTTGGATTTCCTGAAATCCCACTGGTTTGAGCCGCTTAGGACCGTGGAACTAAAGTATCTCACGTGGAAAGTGGTCATGCTGTTGGCCTTAGCATCGGCTAGGCGTGTGTCGGAATTGGCGGCTTTGTCATGTAAAAGCCCATATCTGATCTTCCATATGGACAGGGCAGAATTGAGGACTCGTCCCCAATTTCTCCCAAAGGTGGTATCATCGTTTCATTTGAACCAACCTATTGTGGTGCCTGCGGCTACTCGGGTCTTGGAGGACTCCAAGTTAATGGACGTAGTCAGGGCTTTGAAAATATATGTTTCCAGAACGGCTGGAGTCAGGAAGACTGACTCGCTGTTTATCCTGCATGCACCCAACAAGCTGGGTGCTCCTGCTTCAAAGCAAACTATTGCGCGCTGGATCTGTAGCACGATTCAGCTAGCTCATTCTGCGGCTGGATTGCCGCATCCAAAATCAGTAAAAGCCCATTCCACAAGGAAGGTGGGCTCTTCTTGGGCGGCTGCCCGAGGGGTCTCGGCTTTACAGCTTTGCCGAGCGGCTACTTGGTCGGGTTCAAACACATTTGCAAAGTTCTACAAGTTTGATACCCTGGCTGAGGAGGACCTTGTGTTGCTCATTCGGTGCTGCAGAGTCATCCGCACTCTCCCGCCCGTTTGGGAGCTTTGGTATAATCCCCATGGTCCTTACGGAGTTCACAGCATCCACTAGGACGTCAGAGAAAATAAGAATTTACTCACCGGTAATTCTATTTCTCGTAGTCCGTAGTGGATGCTGGGCGCCCGTCCCAAGTGCGGACTTTCTGCAATACGTGTATATAGTTATTGCTTAAATAAGGGTTATTGTTATGAGCCATCCGTTGAGTGAGGCTCAGTTGTTGTTCATACTGTTAACTGGGTAAGGTTATCACAAGTTGTACGGTGTGATTGGTGTGGCTGGTATGAGTCTTACCCTGGATTCAAATTTCCTTTCCTTGTAATGTCAGCTCGCTCGGGCACAGTTTCCCTAACTGAGGTCTGGAGGAGGGGCATAGAGGGAGGAGCCAGTGCACACCAGATAGTACCTAATCTTTTCTTTAGAGTGCCCAGTCTCCTGCGGAGCCAGTCTATTCCCCATGGTCCTTACGGAGTTCCCAGCATCCACTACGGACTACGAGAAATAGAATTACCGGTGAGTAAATTCTTATTTTTTTCCCAAAAAAAAAGCCCAGGTGGGCACCACTCTCCCATATCCAGTGCAGGGTGGTGTCGCTACCCTGCACTTGGGCATTGTGCACTTGCAGTAGTTGGAGGTCTGACCCTCGGATAGAGGTATTGGGGAGCAGCAACTCGAACCTTCAGCAGCCTGCTTCAACTCAGCGGCATTAGTGGGGGCATTAGTAACACTGACTGATGCTACCCCACATCCAGTGGTTTAGGCACCCCCTTACCCATGGCTCTCTAGACAACTTCCTAGGTTTAATGGCAGTGCCGGCCTTGCGCAAGAAGAGGTAAGTTCAAGCATATACCATACAGTATGTGTGTTAGGATGGTCTCTACGCTAATCTTGCCGTAGTGAATGGAATAGGCATACCTATGTGATAAACAAGTGTCCATACATATGTGATTTGCAAGAAGTACCCCAAAGGGTATACTTTTAATTTGCCGGGAAGCATAGCTGATGCGGTGTCATTGTTTCAGTATTGTCTCTTTGATTAGATTCAGGTTGCACTTGATGTATTAGTGCTGGCGATACGGAAGGGTTGGACTCCTGATGAAAGAGTATCTTCTCTTTCATCAGAATCTATCCTGCATAGCAAAGCTAAGGAAGGACTGTTGCCCTAGAAAGTAAAATAAACCCAGTTAACATTGTTGAACATTCTCCTATGTCCCTTAACAGTGTAATTGCAGCCATCCGATGATCAGATTTCAGTGACCATAGTTCATTGATGTAATGCAGTGGCGTCATGAGGTGGGTGCGGCCCGCACCCGGGTGTCACCCTTCAATAGGGTGACACCAAAGCGACCTGCATACTCACACGCACGCACCCCCATCCCCTGACTGACAAAGACAAAGTATGGTCCACGGCTATGGCCACACCCCCTCCTCCCAGGCCCCGCCTCCTAAAGCCCGACATTCTCACCTGTCCGTGAGATCAGCAGGCAGCAGCCACAGAGCCGTGCAGGCAGTGCTCTGGCCGCCCCTCCCCTCCAGAGTCCACTCGGGTCCTGACTGAGCCAGACAGTGACACACACAAGCTCCGCCTCCCACACTATCCTACAGGAGGAAGGAGCTGCTGCTGATATTGATGCATGATGCCTGGTAACTTCTGTAAATGCTCCACGATGAGCAGAATCGATTTATGAAACGTATGTGTGTGTGTGTCTGTATGGGGGTGAATGTGTTAATGGGCATTGGGATGTACAAATTGTTGGGTTGAGTGCTAGGTGGGGGGGCTAATTGGGGCTGTGTGAGTTTAGTATGAGTGCTGTGTGAGAGTAGTATGGGTGCTGTGTGAGCATTGTATGGGTGCTGTATGAGAGTAGTATGGGTGCTGTGTAGTATGGGTGCTGTGTGAGTGTAGTATGGGTGCTGTGTAGTATGGGTGCTGAGTGAGAGTGGTATGGGTGCCGTGTAGTGTGGGTGCTGTGTGAGCGTAGTATGGGTGCTGTGTGAGAGTGGTATGGGTGCCGTGTGAGTGCAGTATGGGTGCTTTGTGAGCGTAATATGGGTGCTGTGTGAGAGTGGTATGGGTGCCGTGTAGTATGGGTGCTGTGTGAGCTTAGTATGGCCGCTGTGTGAGCGTAATATGAGTGCTGTGTAGTATGGGTGCTGTGTGAGAGTAGTATGGGTGCTGTGTGAGCATAGTATGGGTACTGTGTGAGAGTGGTATGGGTGCTGTGTGAGAGTGGTATGGGTGCTGTGTGAGCGTGGTATGGGTGCCGTGTGAGTGCAGTATGGGTGCTGTGTGAGCGTAATATGGGTGCCGTTTGAGAGTGGTTTGGGTGCCGTGTAGTATGGGTGCTGTGTGAGCGTAGTATGGCCGCTGTGTGAGCGTAATAGGAGTGCTGTGTAGTATGGGTGCTGTGTGAGAGTAGTATGAGTGCTGTGTGAGCATAGTATGGGTGCTGTGTGAGAGTGGTATGGGTGCCGTGTAGTATGGGTGCTGTGTGAGCATAGTATGGGTGCTGTGTGAGAGTGGTATGGGTGCCGTGTAGTATGGGTGCTGTGTGAGCGTAGTATGGGTGCTGTGTGAGCGTAGTATGGGTGCTGCTGTGTGAGCGTAGTATGGGTGCAGTGTGAGCGTAGTATGGGTGCTGCTCTGTGAGCGTAGTATGGGTGCAGTTTGAGTGTAGTATGAGTGCTGTGTGACGTAGTATGGGTGCTGCTGTGTGAGCGTAGTATGGGTGCAGTTTGAGTGTAGTATGAGTGCTGTGTGACGTAGTATGGGTGCAGTTTGAGTGTAGTATGAGTGCTGTGTGACGTAGTATGGGTGCTGCTGTGTGAGCGTAGTATGGGTCCCGTTTGAGCGTAGTATGGGTGGTGCTGTGTGAGGGGAGCTTTATGTGAGCTGATAGTGTGGGTGGATTAATGGGTGTTGGGAGGCGGGATTGATAATGAATTGGGGAGAGATGGGGTAATGGATGCACGGAAACGGGGGGGGGGGGGGGCTTCAGTAATGGGTTCTTGGACAGGGATATGTTTGCGGTTGCTGTTTAGGGGAAATTGGTTAATCAGTGCCACCACCAAGTAAATCCCATGCCACCTCTAAGACACCACATGATACCCCATGTCACCTTTAAGACACCACATGATACCCCATGTCACCTCTAAGACACCACATGATACCCCATGTCAGCTCTAAAACACCACATGATACCCCATGTCACCACCAAGACACCACGTGATACCCCATGTCACCACATGATACCCCATGTCACCACCAAGACACCACATGATACCCCATATCCCCACATGATATCCCATTTCCCCACATGTCACCACATTTCACCATATGTTTAGTATGCTAAGGGGGCTATTCAATTATTTGAAAAGTCAGTTGGGAGTCTGTTTTTTCCTATCTAATAGACAGGAAAAAACAGACACCCAACCGACTTTTCAAACATTTGAATCTCCCCCTAAAAGTAGCAAAACTACAACTGCTTTCTCTAGCATGAGGGGGGGCCGCCCAGCACAGGGCAAGGCCGCCCCACATGCTGCGTCCGCCCCCCCCCTGCTTATACACGAGTGCATTGCTATACAGAGATGTGCTCGCATTTTAAGGGTAGCCCTCTGCTTCTGCAGCCTAGCTGTGAAGGCAGTTGCCGGGCCGCCATCTTTTGGGTCGCAGCTGCTGCGTGTGCCGTCAAGCAACCGCTGCGGCCCGCCCGACAAATGGTCCAGAAACGTCTGCGTTGTCCGGACCACGCCCCTCAAACGGTGCGTCGCCGCCCCATCACCTCCCCCCGCAAGGATTCCTTATGGTGTGATAGGGGAGGAGGTCCATGGGGGGTGACACCATGAGTTACCACACCGGGTGACACCAACCCTAGTGACGCCTCTGATGTAATGCAAATTTCACAAATGGTTCTGGAATTCGTAGTTACATGGTTTTGCTCTGTTTTCTGACAGTGACGTGGGTCTGTCATTAGAAACATTATAAGACGATGTACTGGATAAATAAATAGTATTATCTAGGGGTTCTTTTGAATAGCTTTCCATTGTGTCTGCTAATGAAGGGTGGTCTGTAGGTCAGTTGGGAGCAGATACTGTAAGCTAAAAGGCAATGTACCAAAGAAATCAGCCATAGTTTGCCGGCCGCTCTGGGGCTGAAGAGTTAAGTTGCTGTCACATTAATGCCCGGAGCATTTCCCTGCGTATCTCTCACCTCCTCTGCTACATAATGGGAGCAAAATTGCATTTCTAAACATTTGAACTGCGGGTAACCAACACCTCACTAAACTGATCTCATTCAATCGCTTCAATTTAGCAGCAGGATTTTTCCCCCCTTCCCTCCTGCACATTACCTCAGAGCTGAGTGATGTTGATAAGGCCCAGGCCTGAAAAATTGGATCCCTGATAAGGGGTCCTGTTATCAGAAGGTGGTGGTGTGAAAGGGGGGGGGGGGGTTGCTGTTCCTCATTTCCATTTAGATGAGTATTGATTATTTATTTATCCCAGCAAAGTGAGCCTCGCTTCCAATCTTATCTCAGCTCCCGCTTGTCAGCAGAAAAGAGAGAGAGAGTTTACAGACATCACTATCTCAGATAAAAGTTAGACTGGGCCTTTTCTTCCTTTTTTTTTTTTTTTTTTTTTTTTTTTCAAACCTTGACTGAAGGGATAACTTTTTCCTCCAAATAAGAAGTGACGGTGGCGGATTTTCCATAGTGATTCCAGACAGCTGGCCACATGTATTTAGAGTGAGCGCCACTGCATGCTGTCATTTTAAGAGGCTATTTTCACATTTTTTGGGAAAGCAATTGTTCTTTCCTAAATTCCCTTTAGCATTTTTCTCTGTATTTGTTCACCTGGGTAGTGGAAATAAGATGTCTGCTTTTGCCGCTGAAACAAAATGGCAGCTTATCCATGGGCACTAGAGCAGTCAGCATGATGGTCTATTTTAATATGGCCGATAAAACTGATGCTAATATTTTATCAACCACTAGTCTGCACCCAGTGTAAGCATGCCATAGAAATATATTATGTTCTCTCTGTTAGTGCGCTTTTCGAATGGTGGGAAGATCTGTTTTGTTTTTTTTATGTCCTAGAGCAACACTGAAGTAGAGTCCTGAGTAGATGATTTCTGCGTGGAGATACCTGTCCTCAGGACACATTCCCCATTGGACTACTGTATTTGCAATGTGTTTCTCATTCTGTTTGATATACTTAATGCTGTGCCCAGTGGTGCCGAGAGAGGGGTGGGTGAGTACTAATTACCCGGGCTACTGGAGGGGCCCGAGTGCGCACTCCCCTTCCCCTCTCCTGAGTATACCTGTACTTAAGGCTGGCGCCGTCCTCCCAGTGATATCTACGGGAAGATGGCGCCCACACATTGAAAGCAAAGACTCTGGAACTGTGTCAAAGTCCTTGCTCTCTAGTGCTCATGCGCCATCTTTCCAAATATCACAAGTAAGGTAGGAAGCGGGTGCCCTCCCCCCAGCCCTTCTGGATTAGAATGGCACACCCTGTGGAGTGCGCATGGCAACTACGCTACACTGCAATATTTATTTTTTTACATTCTATTATATTTAGGGGGCATGGACTCACCCACTTTTCAGGCCATGCCCCCATTTATTACCAGGGCCTTGCGTGGCTCTCTATTCCGATTGCTGTACCTGGCACTGACTCCAACTGTGGCTAAAGAGCGACCCTTCCAGACACCAGGGGGTATATTTACTAAAGTGCTATGTTGAAGTGGAGGTGTTGCCCATAGCAACCAGATTCTAGCTATTATCTTCTAGAACAGTGATAGCTAACCTTGACACTCCAGCTGTTGTTGAACTACACATCCCAGCATGCCCTGCATCAGTTTTAGCATGGCCAAATAACAAAACTGTAGCAGGGCATGCTGGGATATGTAGTTCAACAACAGCTGAAGTGTCAAGGTTAGCCATCACTGTTCTAGAAGGTGCTGAATAAAGAATTAGAATCCGATTAGTTGCTATGGACAACATCTACACCTCTGTAAACCCGCACTTTAGTGACTATACACCCAGTGCTTTACTGGGCACATTGCCTATATTTGTAATGTGAACAAAGCTTCATGAAATACTAATGACACCATTTTTGCTCATAATAGCTCTTTATTATATGTTGCTACTTTATCTACCTGTAACAATAATTTTCTGATGTATTACATAATTCCCTTTATTGTTTGCTTCTCAAAAGTGTTGGTTGCAGCAAGAGCTCTGTAAATTGAGCCCTAAACGTACAAAGATTATAAAGCACAATTCAAGAATATCAGTGGTCATTGAACGGACACTTTAATGTATTGCATAAAATTATTCCTGCTGGCCGTGTCCTCCCTACACATGTATAATGAAACTGTTGAAATTTCAGATTTGTGTAGAACACCTCAGAGCTATATTCTGATAACATTTAATTTAGTTTTACAATCTCAAGCTCCAATGACAGTCCAGTGATTCCTGGCTGGCGGTCAGTGCTTGGACCTTGGCTATGTGAGCCCATAGCTAAATGTGCTCCTAACGCAGAACAAGGCGTGTTTGTGCAGTAGATCAATCATTCCGGCCGGCTCTCTCCTGACGACCGCATTACTACCTCACATAAACGCCTCCTGCTGCCACATAAACAAACTTGTTTCCTCACAGGCCGCTGACATTTTTAAGATCTCTGTAAAGGGTACAGGAGGCCTGCAGTCTCCTGTATGGTGTCGCAAGGAGACCCCGGTCCAGCTCCAGCCACAGTGCTCCAGAATAGGAACTCCCCTGAGGCCTTGCTCCTATTGCGAGACGCTTAACCTCTTCCATCTGTGTTTCCGTTCAGAACTATTCAATACAAGTGTTGCTAGTGTCCAGCATGTGACCGTAGTTCATCAAATTGATATGCAGATTCGTGTTATTGCTGCAAAAGTCAGAATTTAAGAATTTTTGGTTTAATTCGATCTCCAATTGGATAAATAGCTTGAATTTGATGTAAGAGAAATTGGCGTATGCACAACGAATGCTGGCAAATACATTTGAACTGTAAATTCCAACCGTACTGTGGAATCCACTTGATCATTGCACTTTATTATTGGCGGAACTGTATTCAGCAATGAATGCATTGAGTTTTTTGTCTATATAAATAGCTGGGAACTTACTTTGCTTAGGTTTTGTATATGTATAATGCTATATTTATGTCAGGTGGAAATTTAGTTGAGACTACAGTAATTCTGCTGTGTTGCGCTAGGCCCTCCAGCGTATCACGGACACACACTCATTCTATTTCAGTAGTTGCTGCCAGCATGGAATGACTGTTACGGATCAATAGATCTACATTAAGAAGGTCTACAATCATTATGTCGACACCATATAGTCGACAGTGAAAAGGTTGACATGGACAAAAGGCCAACATGATCTTTAAGTCGACCTGTGAAAGGTCGACACATGGAAAGGTCGAGAGGTGCAAAAGGTTGGCACAGGAAAAGGTCGACATGGAAAATGGTTGACGCAGAAAAAAAGGGCGACACAATATTTTTGCAAAAAAATTTAATTATGTAGTATTCACCGTCTGAGCACGTAGACTCCCAATTGGTGCCCCCCGTCCCCTCACATAGCTCTTTTCACTCGCCATGCTTTGGGCAAGGTGTCTCGCACTGCTACCGCTGCACTCGGCACAAGTTACTATTCCCAATTGTAGTCTGCATGGATGGTTAAGTATGAAAAAAGTTTTTAAAAACCTCATGTTGACCATATGTGTCAACCATTGGCATGTCGACCTTTTGCACCTGTCGACCTTTCATATCGACCTAATGACCATGGTAATGCATGTCGACCTAGTGACTGTCTAACCATACACTGTAGATACGGAACGATGTGGTGCATTTTGTCTTTGTCCTAATGCCCCAATATTCAGTGTTGCCTCATTTATAGGGGCATTATGCCCCACACCTGCTACACAGTGAGAAATGTATATGTATGTTACCTAATAAACATTGTATTGTACTCAGTCATTTCTTGTATTTTAGGTCCCCAGTATCGGCTAGAGAAGCAGAACCAGCCGAATGTCCCGGTAGACCTGGATCGTACGCTGGAGAGTCAGAATTCTGTGGAGTTCTGCTTGGTCAGAGAGAACAGTAAGTGTCCTCTCTCTGGTGTGTAGGCTCTGAAATCAGACTCTCACACTGGGTAATTTGGGTTGTTGGTTCTCAGATCTGCTAGCTAGGAGAATATGCCCATGAACTGTGATTGATTGACTCACTCTGTACATACGAGGTATCAGGGTCCTGTTTATCTCGGTCATGACGGATCTGTGTGGAGGGTCTGACTCCAGCACAGCTGAAATGAGAATCTCTAGATAACAGATGAAGGGGTCATGAGCAGATGGAAACGGAATACATTACATATTAGTACAAACTGCATTCATCTCATCTCTTACTTAGATACTAGTACTATTAAGTGTAGAGCAGTGCAGACATTTATACTTTTGGAGTATTATGTAAATGTCCAATACACTAGGTGTGTTAATACATGATTAGCGGAGCTCCGTAAGACTGCATTATTAACATGGGCAATGTGGAAATCGCATTATTTACAGGGGCAGTGTTAAACAGCATAGGGGCCCTTTGAAACTGCATCATGAACAATCAAGCGGAACGGCATTCTGGATGATGGTGGAGGGGCATTCTGGATGAGGGTGGAGCGGCATTCACAACGGGGGCAGCGCGGAGCGGGAGTCTCAATGGGGGCAGCGCAGAGCAACAGTCTCAATGGGGGCAGTGCGGAGCAGCAGTCTTAATGCGGAGCGGCATTGTCGCCGGGGGAAACGATGAGCGGCACACTTGATGGGGGCAGTGTGGAGCGCCATTCTCGAAGGGGGCAGCGTGGAGCGCCATTCTTGATGGGGGCAGCGTGGAGCGCCATTCTCGACGGGGGCAGCGTAGAGCGCCATTCTCGACGGGGGCAGCACAGAGTGGCAATCTTGACAGGAACAGTGCGGAGCAGCGTTATCTGCAGTGGTATGAGTAACTGCATCATTAATCAGTAATAGGGTTGCCTAGTTGGTGGCATGTTGCTCGGGGTTGCTAGATAGGAGTGTCTGTAGTAGAGTTCTGAGAAACATCATTATCATTTCATCAATGAGACTGATTCTGCAGCCTGAAAGCTCCACTGGGGAAGAGATTGATGTGAGTGGTTAAATATTCTCTATTAAGGGTTTTGTAATATGTAGGCTCTTTAATAAAAGCTGTTAATAAACAAATAATAGCTCTTCCCAGACCAAATAAGAGAGAGAGAATTGTTGCAGAAACAGAATCCTACCTACAGATAGACTATGTTCATGTTCTGAATGCCAGTGGGCAGTTCACAGGCTCAAAGGACTGACAGGTAAATGGCAATTATACGTCTGTTTTATTCTGAATACTTTATTTGTATATTTTCTACAGGAAGTAGCTTAGAATCCTACATTGCCATTACCAGTAATTTGCTGCCTCCACACTGAAAGATATGAACGGGCACACACTGGGCGATATTACTGAAAGATATGAACGAGATACCGTTCATATCTTTCAGTGTGGAGGCAGCAACGATGCGCGGCCCCGCGCTCGTTCATCGCTGGTGCCTCGTCGCTCGTGCATGCAGGCCAATATGGACGATCTCGTCCATATTTGCATGCACTGCTATGGAGCCGGGTGACGGGGGGAGTGAAGAAACTTCACTCCCCCCGTCACTGACACACACCCCCTCCCAACCCCCCCCCCCCCCTGCCGGGTCGGCCGTATCCGCTATCCGGCGGATCGCAGGTATAGGGCCTTTAAGGTTTACCTTGTGCAATAGTTTGTTTTATGACTATTGCAGTGTGTAGGGATCAGCAGCATATTACACCTTCAGAAACTGATATAAGACTATAATAGCAGTAATATGCATGATCCATAATCCCCTGCACCAGATATGATGGGCATATAAATTCTATAGTTGTATTTTAGAAGTTTGCAATACTCCATATTGATATATATTTTGGTATGAATTTTCTTCAGTGACTAGGATAGTAAATGACATGGTAACAAGCCCATAAGGCTGCTTACATGTGCTCAGGATTGGACTGGCCCACAGGGGTATAGAGGAAACCCTCGGTGGGCCCCACTGCCTGGGGGCCCTCCTCCTCCTCTAGTGATCAGTTTCCAGACTGTGCACTTGAATTATACATATATTACATTATACCGGATAGGACTATGATGTATTCTCTACAGTGCATTGCTGCTATTAATCTGGTACATCATCATGCACGAACTAGCGGTATTTATATATTTGTCAAGGGGCCCAGCCCATGCACTTACTAATGGTAAGGCAAATCAATGTAGCGGCTGGCCACACCCCCTCTGGAGACTGACCACACCCCTAAACATGGGCCCCTACCACTGCATTCCCCGGTGGGGCCTTCATGCCCCAGTCTGACACTGCATGTGCTGCTTATAAAGTAATGTATATCTGTATTGTTTGCCAAAAATTTTCCAGCATTTAAGTGTTTCATCATTCACCAAGCCGTGTGTAACACTGTACGCTTGTGATGTAATATATACAAGGGGGTTGCAGCCATCTAATTGAACACAAACCAGATTATGTATTACACACGTTCCTCTTCCCCCACGTCTTTTTATAGAGACAGAGCCTGTCCTCTTCCCCCAAATATCCCAGAGATTTACAAGCTCGGAAACCAGCCCTTTCCACCCTCTAAAATACAAGTTGTGCAGAGGCGCATCCTCTACACGGCTAATTGAATTTTATATCCTGCCGCTTGCTTTCTACGATGCTCCCCTCCTCATCTTATCATTAAGAACTAATTAGTATTCAAGGGAAATTGGTCTTAATATATTAAAATTGGTTAAGTGCCTTTAGACCTGTTTGAAAAGCCAATGTCTTATTGGGAGCTGTAACTGGGGACTCTGTGTATGTAATTAATTGAATTACAATTAAGAATTTTCATTAAGCAAAATACCAGTACATTAAAATAATAAGCCGCCATGTTTTCTGTCTGCTAAACGTCTCTGTTCCTGCTGGAAGCAGGACTGTATGTTGTACATACATTGCTGGTAAAGCATATCAATGATAGGCTCAAACTGGTCTGATACTGTAGGTTCTAAGATGTACATGTCATTACTTATTGCCATCATAACTCACGGCTTGTATACTATATATGCAACTCCCGCACCACTATATCTAGGTATAGCTGATATTGGTGTCTGCTTTGGATTCAAGTCACCCTGTATTTTTTTTTACATTTTATTATTGAAGCTAAAAAGATAGGTCTTTGCCTGTCTAATTGCTCTCACAATGGTCTGATCACTTTCCAAGTTCATCTTAACCTTTTCTGCAATGTATCTTTCTATGGGGGGAGATTCTGCTAAGCTTGAGGGTCCATCAGAACCTTAGGCAATGTGCAGCTGTGTACATTGAGAGTAATTACGGAAGGGGGAATTTTGCATGTTTTTGCAAAATCAAGCATACTTTCCTTCAAGGATGTGTCCAGATGGAACCAGTGAGGAGCGGTGAGGTTAACGGCTGGGGTGGCACTGGATAGTATCACAGCCAGATTTACACACTCATGTATGATTTGGTAGTGAGTTTTGAGCATAAAAATGATTACAATAATACAAAGATGACATGAATAATACAAAGTTGATATTTATAAGTTCTAAATATCTTTTTTGTAAAATTTTAATAATTTTTATACTCAAATCTCTAGAGTGCTGCAGTATGACAGGTGAGGCTCTGCTTCCCCTGCCTTGTAGCTTATTGACCCTCCATATAAAAGATTGTATTGTTGCATTTGTAGCAAGGGTTCGGTATGATATCTTTAGCACATCTACGATCTGCTTCCCTGACATGCGGGGGCGGTGATGCCCAGCACAGGGCTAGTCCGCCCCGCATTTCAGGCCCTGCCCCGTCACACAAGTACAAAAGCATCGCAGGGCTATGCTTTTGTACTGGAAAAGTAGCTCCCTACCAGCACAGCTCCTGCGCACTGGCAGGGAGCTACCCGTCACTGTGAGGGTCGCAGCGGCTGCGTGTGACGTCACGCAGCTGCCGCCGCCCACCCCCCGCATGGTCCAGGCACATCTGCGTTGCCCGGACCGCGCCCCTTAAACGGCGGCCACGCGCTGCCGACCTGTCCCCTCCGGCCCAGCGTATGCCTCTGCCTGTCAATCAGGCACAGGCGATCGCAGGGCTGAGACAGCCGTCGGCTGTCTGACATGAGGCAGCGCTTGGTGCATGCTCAGTTCAGACCTGATCGGCTGCTGTGCGAAAACGCAGAGCACCGATCAGGTCTGAATTTGGCCCAATATACTGTAGCTAGACCAAAAGTTTCCTACATTAGCATCTCTGTTTGGATGAGGTATTAGTGTGTCTGCAGGGTGTCAAAAGTGTCAGGGAGGAGGAAAAAAAACGTAGGACTATTTTCTCAGATAAGAGTATGGGCAGTATCCAGTTAGCTGCAGTAATTTACTGTGGGTAGTTGATCCGCAGGAGCTATCCAATTAGCCCGGTAAATTATTGGGGATTTTTTTTTTCACCTGCCCAAGGCAGCAAAAAAACAACAACAAAAACTCCAGATAAAAGAACTATTTTCCTAATCATAGCGGTTAAAACACATGGATCCGGGTGCTTATCCCGGATCCTTTTTGTGTCTGTGTGAAAGTAGGGCTATTATTGGTTAGCCTGATAATAGCTATCGGTCAAAAATTGGAATAAAAGCCAGTTGTTTTTTTTCGTGCTAACATTTTTTTGTGGGTAACTGGATACCCCCTAAGTGTGGTGTTACTTTATTAGGTTAATTAACATTCTGGAACACGTTGGGTTAATGTACCAATGAAACAAGTATTTTTTGGAGGAGGCCCATTTTCTTTACCATTTTTGGCAGAAGATCTGCAAGCTGTTTGTGTTATTTCTTTTATGGTATTACTTAGTCATTTATGCTTACAGTTATTAATCTCTTGTCTAGCACTAGTGGAATATAGAAGCATTTTCAGTCTAAATTATATTAATTCTCTACATAAAGGCAAGTTTATTTGCTCTCATATCGCAAGACACTTCCATTTAAACAAAACAATGACGTCTTCATTAATCTGTCGCTGAAATCCAGAGATTGTGGCTTTTAGGTCCTGCATTAGCCAGTGCAGTAAGCAGCGTGTCATGCTTGTCTCCGCAAGAGGCTAAATCACTGTTTCTGCTATATTTTACGCAGCACTTTATTTAAAAGCATCTGACTGATTATTTCCCGGTTCTCAACGCTGGCATCACGTGGACTATATTTAAACATTATTTTATCCCCTTACATATAAGGGTCCATATGTGGACAGTTTTTACAAATCCACACTGGCTAGCTTTAGAGCAATATGTGAGAAATCTGAGGAGTCTAAGTACTGGGATAATCTCACCCCTGGGGAACGTAAGGCGCTTAAAATATTGCAAAGTGATTTATCAATTGTAATAAAATCGGCAGATAAGGGGGGTGGGGTTGTGGTCTTAGACACAGAGCAATATATGTCGGAATGTTACAGACAATTGCAGGATGAGAAATTCTATCGCAAAATAGGCTCAAACCCCACGACCCTGTTCCATAAACAATTAACAGAATTATTGGATTGGGCTCAGGAGGATGGCTCTATATCTCGTGAAACTGGTAATTTTTTAGTTTGTGCACACCCTATCACACCCACATTTTATGTTTTACCAAAAATTCACAAGACCCTTATTAATCCACCGGGGCGACCTATAATTTCGGGAGTGGGATCACTCACCAATAATTTGTCCTTTTTTGTTGATCATCACTTACAGACACACGTAGAGGGTCTGAAATCGTATATAAAAGACACACAACAGTTTCTAAATATTTTAGATAAAATTACTTGGAATAATAAATATTATTTGCTAACTTGTGACGTGGAGGCTTTATATTCCAACATACCCCACGATAAAGGCATTACAGCAGTTGATTATTATTTGAAACAGGGTAAACTCTCAGACTCTCTGCGGAATTTTGTGTTAAAAGCTATTCAATTTATTTTGACACATAATTATTTCACTTTTGACACTCAATTTTATTTACAGACACGAGGTGCGGCCATGGGGGCCCGATTCGCTCCGAGTTTCGCAAACCTATACATGGGGTTTTTTGAGGAGGAGCATGTGTGGGGAGGCGAGCTCGGAGCGGATCTGGTCTACTATGGCCGATATATAGATGATTTATTTATAATTTGGGGGGGCACGTTGGAATCATTGCACACATTCACCAATGCACTCAATCAGAATGATTATGGATTAAAATTCACGTCCAATTATAGTAAGACAAATATCAGTTTCCTTGATATAGAGCTATCCGTTGAGCAAGATAAATTGGTCACTAAAACATACATTAAGGAAGTGGACCAAAACCGATATTTAAATTATAATAGTTCTCACAAACAAAGTTGGAAGGACAATATCCCCAGGGGACAATTTGTCAGACTAAGACGCAATTGTTCCTCTGTTGTGACATATCAGGTACAAGCTAAATTGTTGATGGAATCATTTTTAGAACAGGGATATCCTCAGGATCTATTGGAGAAGGCTTTTTTGGAAGTTGTAGATATGGATAGGGAACAACTATTAATCCCAAAAAATAAAAATAAAAATAACAATAAATATGGAACAAGTAGTACAAAAAATGATAGGAGCACAGCGTTTGTAACTCAATATAATAGTTGTGCACATAAAATCAATCAAGTCATAAAGAAAAATACATCTCTGTTACTTCTGGATGACTTACTAAAACCACATATAAACCCTAGAGGGGCAGTCATCTATAGAAAAGCAGACAACCTGCGAAAAAAATTAATGCCGAGCCACTTTGTTAAAGAGAAGAAGATCCTCCATATGACAAATAATTCCTGGCTTCCTGTGAGGCCAAATGGTTACCACAGATGTGGGAAAAATAATTGCCAATCTTGCATCATTGCACCTAGGAAAAGTGAGAATTTCAAATCCTCTGTAACAGGTGAAATATATCCTATAAAGGATTTTATCAATTGCCTTTCTACTTATATTATCTACTTAATTACTTGCAAATGCGGGAAACAATATGTGGGGCGCACCACTAGAACCCTACACATTAGATGTATGGAGCATAGGAGGAATATACTTAAGGGAGCAAAGCATCCATTGTCTGACCATGTGGTACAATGCCAGAAATCCAAATGGGATAATATCACTATGATTGGAATCGAACATATTAGAGTGACGAATAGAGGGGGAGATCGTTTTAATAAATTACGTAGACGTGAAGCATATTGGATTTTTTTACTGGATTGTATGGTCCCAATAGGATTAAATGATACGGTGGAGCTCAATGGAGTATAAATAGATAATATTAGGTTGTTTATAAAATCCTCTTAAAAATCCTTCTTTTTTGCCCGCCTCCCTCCCCTTCCCCCCTTTTTTTTTTTTTTTTTTTTTTATTATTATTTTATTTTTGTTTCCGGATCCCCTTTACCCATATAAAATCCATTCTCTTCTTTCCCAATCTCTCGTTTCTCCACCCCCCCCCCCCCCCCTCTACACCATTGATTCATTTAGTTTTCTCATACTCCACCTATATATGGTGGAAGGGGGGAAAAAAAGTCATTAGGTTAATGTGTATAATATGCATTTGAGAGAGAGACTTTTTTGATTAAACTTTTGTGTACATATATTTTTTCAATTTATGACTACTAATTGATTGGTTAGAGTTAATAAAGTCTTGTAACAATACATATGTATATATTCTTTCCAAAAATGAAGAACTGTGAATATACCTGTATAGCTCTATAAATAATAATGCATAGTAATTTCCTTGTATATTAGATACATGTAGATCCATATGTATTTGCATGGTATAAAATATATATCGGAAGAAGGAAGTTCTATGCAAAATGAAAGTATCTATTTGTTTGTTGTTGTTTTTTGTTAATCTCGATCATCTTTATTATTATTATTATTATTTTTAAATGGTAAATATTAATTCATCATATAGTTATGTGTGTGTCCTTTTATATATATGAAATATTTAGAAATATCTAGCAATGTTTTAAATTGTTATTTATATATATTGTTGATATTGTTTAATGATTATTATGAATGTAGGATAATAAATAAAATAACTGCAGGTTCCCTTTAAGCATATCAAGTTGTTAAGTATACAGCCAGCAATGTGATGAAAGTGAGGCTTGAACAGCAATCAGAAATTATCCACACCATCTGGACAATGAAACACATATATAAAGGAAGCTGAAGGGAGCTAAGGGTATGACACTGAGGAAGCCGCCGATACTGAGGAGTAGGCGGAGAAACGCGTCTGTCTATCATTGCCCGCACAGATAGCGGAGGAATCCATACGGAGGAACTCACACCAGCCTGATCGGTGTAAACCGACACCACCTGAGAAGGGAAAACTACCACCAGCTTGAATTCACGGACTCCGGATAAGGCTAAAGGTACAAGATATTACCATCAAAAGCCGGGAGGACGAACTGTCTGCTGCCGTGGATAGATGAGAAATTTAAGTCCCACAGCTAACAGGTGATCGGTGAGTCAATCAGCCGGGAGCACTATCACACGCACGGTGATTGCTTCGGAGACATTTTTGCATGACAAAACATTCATTCTATATATTTAGTACAGGCTACGGATAACTGGCTCAAACATCTGTGAAAGTATATTGGCTTAACGAGCATATTCATCTAAGAGCAAATAATTACCAGTGAAAGCAATTGCCACTAATCATTATAGCTCATTTGAATGTTGTTTCATTGTTTCATAAACATACCCAGGAATATCTTCAGCATTCCTTCACAATTTTGATACGTGGACTGTTACATTGTAGCAAGATTTCAAAAAGCAACTGAATACAGGTTTCAATTCTCTGGAGAGACTTTGCTTAAAATATGTGACTAGTATTACATCCATGGTTAAAATTAATACATATACAATCTGTGAGAAAAATTGTGAAGCATTCACTGATTACTATATAAATAGCTGTATTTTTAGGATTCATGCAAATTGTTCTTTTTTAAGAAAGGGAATTGTCCTGTTTTAGAATTATTATTATTTTTTATGTGGTGAGAGTGTTTCTGCCGGCCGGCAATAAGTTGAAATGTTTTAAACATTGCTAGAGAAATAATAAATTTTTCTTATAACTTTTTTTCATTTAATATAAATAAAATATCCACATCAAATGTGAACTAGCGCTCTCTTGATTTTCTTTTTTGTGCTTTATATTTGGGGCATATATACCAATAGCCCTATAGAGAGCAGCTTCAAAACATTTGTGTAAATCACAGCGCCAGGTTTGGTTCATTCTTTGATATTTAAACAAAATCTTTCAGAAACCCTGATTTCTAAATTGGTTGTGGTCCAAAATATAAGGCAGAGTATGTCTGCCATGCTTTAGTGTTATTTTTAAAGTAATTGACGTTTTGGCTTAATGAGCAGTAACCTTCATTATAACTAATAGCTTATGAAAAAAAAAAAAATATGGTGTTAGTAAAGAAGGATATATGAGCTGGATAATGGCGACAGTGGCAGCTTTATGGGAAAAAGTTGTTAAAATCCCACAGTGTCTAAATCATTTGGGAGTGAAGGAAACTTGGATTAACCACTTCTATGGTAGAGGAGCCTGCTGTTTCTTTTATAAGTATTGGATAGAGATGTGTTTCATACTTGCCTACCCTCCCGGAATGGCCAGGAGACTCCCAAAAATCAGGTGGCCCTCTCGGCCACCTGGAAAAGTGAGCAAGTCTCCGGAATCTGGCGGCCCGCACCACTTACCCCGGCGATTACAAGTTTACTGATGAATTGCGTCGTCATAGCCACGCTCCCCACTGTGTAATACCAGTAATCTTGCATTTTATAGAGGAGACGTGGCTAGATAGACTGTGCAGGCAAGTCAATCTTGACTATATAGTGTACTATCTAGTACAAAGTATTGTCAAACTTGGCACTTAGTCTAAATCGTACATAGTAAAAATTGAAAGTACATATAGTAAAAATCTGTGCTCTGGGGGAGTTCCAGGGAAATTGCAACGTCATACTCGGGCATAGCAAGGATCTCACAGTGAGTATGCACCTTTATACCAACTTGGCTGATCTCTACCGGAGTGGACAGCCAGAATGTCGGCAGCTGTGGTGTATTTGTTTGCACAGCTATCAGATGGCATTGTGGAAAGCTTTGCATACATGACATAATTAAACATTTGTGTGGTATTCCCAGATCTCCTCTCCAGGGCTAAATGTAGTGCCCAACACATCTTTGTCAAATTCAGTTTCAAGTGGTCCTTGTGCCAATGAAGCCATGTGCTTCACGATCTAGCAGCATATGCATAGTTATGCCCAACGTGTTAAAATAGTCTCAATGGTTGATACACGAGAGCAGAGCTTTCAGTGACCCAAAAGAACAATTCTGCAAAATGAATCCTTGCCCCCAATCCAAGCAGGTCAAGCTCTGACCAGAATCACTCCCCCCCATTCCACTCAGCCACACCCCTCTCTGGCCTATGCAATCCCCGCTGTCTACATACCCGTGTGAGATATTGTGGTCCTGCGCAATTTAGGACCGGTGATGTCCATGTTGGGATCGGTATGGTATCCCGCCACACAGGATGCCTATGGTCAGTATAGCGGCATCGGCATCCCGAGCGGTGGAATGCCGGCAGGGGGGCGAGGGCAACGCTGCGGGCTCAGTGGCGACCTATGCTCACCAGGTTATATTCTCTATTCTATACCGGCGAGGTAGGTGATTCCCCCTCTATGGGTGTCCATGACACCCATAGAGGGGGAATCACCTACCTTGCCGGTATACCAGCGGCGGTGTGGTGCCTCAGTTGGGATCCCGGCGTCGGTATTATGACAGGTGGGATCCCGACGAGCGGTATGCTGACCGCATACCATCCATGTTATGTGAGGGATAAGTGCTAGGCCGGTTACACCTACGGGAACAGAAAATGCACAGATGTGACTAAAGTATGTATGTGCGCACTGCAAATTGATCATGGGTCATATGCAGGGTTCACTACGGCTGGCCGGCGGTCGGGCTCCCGGCGACCAGCATCCCGGCGCCGGGAGCCCGACCGCCGGCTTACCGACAGCTTGGCGAGCGCAAATGAGCCCCTTGCGGGCTCGCTGCGCTCGCCACGCTATGGGCACGGTGGCGCGCTACGCGCGCCACACTATTTTATTCTCCCTCTATGGGGGTCGTGGACCCCCACGAGGGAAAATAATTGTCGGTATGCCGGCTGTCGGGCTCCCGGCGCCGGTATACTGAGCGCCGGGAGCCCGACCGCCGGCAAACAGAAGACCACCCCATATGCAGAGCCAAAATATTTTTCAGACCTTAAATCTGATTTACTGTGATTTTTGTGGTGGATACTGATCAAATAAGTAAAGTTTTAGGAAAACAAGCACATTGGCTAGACATACATGATACTGGCAAGGCTTGTCCTGCTACACTCTTATGGACTTACGTTTTAGTGCCACATAATAATAGTTGTTATTTCTTTATTATTGTTTATTTATGTTTTTTTCAGGTTCAAGAGGAGAGGAGCCCCAAGAGGAAGAGACACAAATAGACATTGCAACCGTGCAGGACATGCTGAGTAGTCATCATTATAAGTCCTTCAAGGTCAACATGATTCACAGACTGCGATTCACCACGGATGTCCAGCTGGGTACGTATAGTTGTTTCTTTCCATCACCTTTTCCCTTGTTTACCTCTTAGGGGGGTATCCAATTAAGTGCAAATTTTTTACCGCAAAGAAACCTTGCAGACCTCGCGCCCAATATTGGATTGCCCGTGGCCTCCAATTTAAAATAATGCACGCGGGGTGGGGGGATTCTTACCGGTCCAGTGGTCTCCAGCCATCATCTTTCCACAGGGGAGGAGGCTTCTTGGAGATGTAGTTCCTTCTGTCTTCCTTTAAAGTCTTTCTGTGCGTTACCAAGGAAATCATGATCAAATGTGGTCATCAAAATTCAACCTGAAAACAAATGTGACTTTTATAATTAAAGATTGACCTTGCATTGCAATGTAAACGTACACTGATAAAGATATCTGTAGAAAGAATGTTGATATTATGGACAGTGGAAAATGGTACAGACGCGGGGGCGGGCCGATGTCACAAGAAAGGTTACATGAGACTACAATAATATTCATTTACCTAAAGCGCCTCTATTGTCAGCAGCATGTTCGCTGCCATCTAACGGTGACCATCGCGGGGCATCGCACCGGCATTTCATGTGCGATGAAATCGCACCTGAACTGCCAAAGTGATTACCATGCGATCATGCGATAGATCGCATGGTAATCACGTGATGGGCACGTCACCGCCGAGTGGGTGCGGCCTCCGTCCGCTCCCGGCGGGTGCCCATCGCACATCGCAGTGCGATATATAGCATGTGTTTTTAAAAACACATGCGATCGCACTGCGATTCGATAAATATTAAGTGCAGCACATACTATCTTGAGACGCGAGATTCGACAGGGGTGCCCGCGCATCGCGTCGAAAGGTACCTAAAATGTGCATACAATCCTTCGATTTCTCTCACAGATGCGGTCGAAATCGAAGGTTAGCACCGATTACCTCACAAGTGTATGGGCACCATAAGGCTTTCCATTTTTATCTCCAGGTTAACACATGATCAAAATAAATTTCCTGCAGCATCCCACATGTCTAAGGTCATTGTTAGAAATGAACAATGGTTGTTGTTGTTTTTTTAACAAAGCATAATTTGTAAGTTATCTTGATCAAGTTTCTCTAGACTTTCTTCTTTTCTGGGGAATGTTACAAGCCTAGCTGTTTTACTCATTACTATAAGTAGTCTTTCGTCATTCATAAATGTAGATTAATATCCATTTAAAACATTGTCAGAATCGTGCACGTGTTTTATAATTATCATTTATTTCTCCTTTATTTTCATTTAAACGACAGTAACATATGGCCACACTTAATAATGTGCTGCGCGTCCTACTTGTAGGTTTTCTTCCCATATTTGCAGACATAAATATGAACTGCCATATTTGCTGCCACATCTGCTATAGAATTAACAATTATTCAAAGATAGATAAAGCAAGAGCGCCATGGAAGAAGCATCAATAAAATGATCCCACCGTTTTCCCAATACATGTTACCAATTAGATTACTGAGACTAAGAACTTTGGATTCTGAAACAGATACCACCTATGCTGCAGATTCTGCCTCACAATGCACTTATTTGGAATCAAGCACTGCAACTGTATGCGTCTCTATGCGTCCTGCACCAATACAACTAATAGCATTGCACACCAGTGCATCAACAGACTTACTTGTGCTCTTACACCATGGGTCTTCAACCTGCGACCTCCAGCTGCTGTGGAACTATACATCCCAGCATGCCCTGCCTCAGTTTTAGCATACCTTCGTAGCAAAACTGTGGCAGGGCATGCCGGGATGTGTAGTTTCACAGCAGCTAGAGGGCCACAGGTTAAAGACCCATGTCTTACACTATTGCAGTACTTCCCGTCACATTATACTCTTCATACTCTGCCCCTCAAATTTGACAGCTAGGAGTAAAATTCCCAACTTATCTCATAAGTCACACCTATTGCAAAGACATCAATTCTATTTAGATAGATTTCTGAAGCAGAGGGTTTAGTCACTTGTGTAAGATGTGGTAGGTGTTACAGAGACTTAACATTTTTTTATTTAATTGTGCTTGGCTGGTGTTATGTAGAGACTGCAGTGCGTTATGCCTGGCTGGTGTTATGTAGAGACTGCGGTGCATTATGCTTGGCTGGTGTTATGTAGAGACTGCGGTGCATTGTGCTTGGCTGGTGTTATGTAGAGACTGCGGTGCAATGCGTTATGCCTGGCTGGTGTTATGTAGAGACTGCTTTGCATTATGCCTGGCTGGTATTATGTAGAGACTGCATTACGTTATGCCTGGCTGGTGTTATGTAGAGACTGCGGTGCATTATGCCTGGCTGGTATTATGTAGAGACTGCGTTGTGTTACGCCTGGCTGGTGTTCTGTAGAGACTGCGGTGCATTGTGCTTGGCTGGTGTTATGTAGAGACTGTGGTGCATTGTGCTTGGCTGGTGTTCTGTAGAGACTGCGGTGCATTGTGCTTGGCTGGTGTTATGTAGAGACTGTGGTGCATTGTGCCTGGCTGGTGTTATGTAGAGACTGCGGTGCATTGTGCTTGGCTGGTGTTATGTAGAGACTGCGGTGCATTACTGCGGTGCATTGTGCTTGGCTGGTGTTATGTAGAGACTGTGGTGCATTTTGCCTGGCTGGTGTTATGTAGAGACTGCGGTGCATTGTGCTTGGCTCGTGTTCTGTAGAGACTGCGGTGCATTGTGCTTGGCTGGTGTTATGTAGAGACTGTGGTGCATTGTGCCTGGCTGGTGTTATGTAGAGACTGCGGTGCATTGTGCTTGGCTGGTGTTCTGTAGAGACTGCGATGCATTGTGCTTGGCTGGTGTTCTGTAGAGACTGCGATGCATTGTGCTTGGCTGGTGTTCTGTAGAGACTGTGGTGCATTGTGGCTGGCTGGACTGGTGTTATGTAGAGACTGTGGTGCATTGTGCTTGGCTGGTGTTATGTGGAGACTGCGGAGCATTATGCTTGGCTGGTGTTATGTAGAGACTGCGATGCATTGTGCTTGCCCGGTGTTCTGTAGAGACTGCGGTGCATTGTGTTTGGCTGGTGTTATGTAGAGACTGCGGTGCATTGTGCTTGCCCGGTGTTATGTAGAGACTGCGGGGCATTGTGCTTGGCTGGTGTTATGTAGAGACTGCGGGGCATTGTGCTTGGCTGGTGTTATGTAGAGACTGCGGTGCATTGTGCTTGGCTGGTGTTATGTAGAGACTGCGGAGCATTATGCTTGGCTGGTGTTATGTAGAGACTGCGATGCATTGTGCTTGCCCGGTGTTCTGTAGAGACTGCGGAGCATTATGGTTGGCTGGTGTTCTGTAGAGACTGCGGTGCATTGTGCCTGGCTTGTGTTATGTAGAGAGTGTGGTGCATTGTGCCTGGCAGGTGTTATGTAGAGACTGCGGTGCATTGTGCCTGGTTGGTGTTATACAGAGACTGCGGTGCATTGTGCCTGGCCGGTGTTATACAGAGACTGCGGTGCATTGTGCCTGGTTGGTGTTATACAGAGACTGCGGTACATTGTGCCTGGCCGGTGTTATACAGAGACTGCGGTGCATTGTGCCTGGCTTGTGTTATGTAGAGACTGCGGTGCATTGTGCTTGGCTGGTGTTATACAGAGACTGCGGTGCATTGTGCCTGGCTGGTGTTATGTAGAGACTGCGGTGCATTGTGCCTGGCTGGTGTTATGTAGAGACTGCGGTGCATTGTGCCTGGCTGGTGTTATGTAGAGACTGCGGTGCATTGTGCTCGGCCGGTGTTATACAGCGACTGCATTGCGTTATGCCTGGCTGGTGTTATGTAGAGACTGCGGTACATTGTGCCTGGCCGGTGTTATACAGAGACTGCGGTGCATTATGCTTGGCTGGTGTTATGTAGAGACTGCATTGCATTATGCTTGGCTGGTGTTATGTAGAGACTGCGGTGCATTGTGCTTGGCCGGTGTTATACAGAGACTGCGGTGCATTGTGCCTGGCTGGTGTTATGTAGAGACTGCGGTGCATTGTGCTTGGCCGGTGTTATACAGAGACTGCGGTGCATTGTGCCTGGCTGGTGTTATGTAGAGACTGCGGTGCATTGTGCCTGGCTGGTGTTATACAGAGACTGCGGTGCATTGTGCCTAGCTGGTGTTATGTAGAGACTGCGGTGCATTGTGCTTGGCCGGTGTTATACAGAGACTGCGGTGCATTGTGCCTGGCTGGTGTTATGTAGAGACTGCGGTGCATTGTGCTTGGCCGGTGTTATACAGAGACTGCGGTGCATTGTGCCTGGCTGGTGTTATGTAGAGACTGCGGTGCATTATGCTTGGCCGGTGTTATACAGAGACTGCGGTGCATTATGCTTGGCTGGTGTTATGTAGAGATTGCGGTGCATTATGCTTGGCTGGTGTTATGTAGAGACTGCGGTGCATTATGCTTGGCCGGTGTTATACAGAGACTGCGGTGCATTATGCTTGGCTGGTGTTATGTAGAGACTGCGGTGCATTGTGCTTGGCTGGTGTTATGTAGAGACTGCGGTGCATTGTGCCTGGCTGGTGTTATGTAGAGACTGCGGTGCATTGTGCTTGCCCGGTGTTCTGTAGAGACTGCGGAGCATTATGGTTGGCTGGTGTTCTGTAGAGACTGCGGTGCATTGTGCCTGGCTTGTGTTATGTAGAGAGTGTGGTGCATTGTGCCTGGCTGGTGTTATGTAGAGACTGCGGTGCATTGTGCCTGGCTGGTGTTATACAGAGACTGTGGTGCATTGTGCCTAGCTGGTGTTATGTAGAGACTGCGGTGCATTGTGCTTGGCCGGTGTTACAC
The DNA here is from genome assembly GCF_028390025.1 of Pseudophryne corroboree. Lineage (NCBI taxonomy): Eukaryota > Metazoa > Chordata > Amphibia > Anura > Myobatrachidae > Pseudophryne > Pseudophryne corroboree. Next base: position 97,868,013 of record NC_086451.1, on the reverse strand, counting down.
AGAGACTGTGGTGCATTGTGCCTGGCTGGTGTTATGTAGAGACTGCGGTGCATTATGCTTGGCCGGTGTTATACAGAGACTGCGGTGCATTATGCTTGGCTGGTGTTATGTAGAGACTGCAGTGCATTGTGCCTGGCTGGTGTTATACAGAGACTGCGGTGCATTATGCTTGGCCGGTGTTATACAGAGACTGCGGTGCATTATGCTTGGCTGGTGTTATGTAGAGATTGCGGTGCATTATGCTTGGCTGGTGTTATGTAGAGACTGTGGTGCATTGTGCCTGGCTGGTGTTATGTAGAGACTGCGGTGCATTGTGCTTGGCTGGTGTTATGTAGAGACTGCGATGCATTGTGCTTGCCCGGTGTTCTGTAGAGACTGCGGAGCATTATGGTTGGCTGGTGTTCTGTAGAGACTGCGGTGCATTGTGCCTGGCTTGTGTTATGTAGAGAGTGTGGTGCATTGTGCCTGGCTGGTGTTATGTAGAGACTGCGGTGCATTGTGCCTGGTTGGTGTTATACAGAGACTGCGGTGCATTGTGCCTGGCCGGTGTTATACAGAGACTGCGGTACATTGTGCCTGGCTGGTGTTATGTAGAGACTGTGGTGCATTGTGCCTGGCTGGTGTTATGTAGAGACTGCGGTGCATTGTGCTTGGCCGGTGTTATACAGAGACTGCATTGCGTTATGCCTGGCTGGTGTTATGTAGAGACTGCATTGCATTGTGCCTGGCCGGTGTTATACAGAGACTGCGGTACATTGTGCCTGGCCGGTGTTATACAGAGACTGCGGTGCATTATGCTTGGCTGGTGTTATGTAGAGACTGCATTGCATTGTGCTTGGCTGGTGTTATGTAGAGACTGCGGTGCATTGTGCTTGGCCGGTGTTATACAGAGACTGCGGTGCATTGTGCCTGGCTGGTGTTATGTAGAGACTGCAGTGCATTGTGCCTGGCTGGTGTTATACAGAGACTGCGGTGCATTGTGCCTAGCTGGTGTTATGTAGAGACTGCGGTGCATTGTGCTTGGCCGGTGTTATACAGAGACTGCGGTGCATTGTGCCTGGCTGGTGTTATGTAGAGACTGCGGTGCATTGTGCCTGGCTGGTGTTATACAGAGACTGCGGTGCATTGTGCCTAGCTGGTGTTATGTAGAGACTGCGGTGCATTGTGCTTGGCCGGTGTTATACAGAGACTGCGGTGCATTGTGCCTGGCTGGTGTTATGTAGAGACTGCGGTGCATTGTGCTTGGCCGGTGTTATACAGAGACTGCGGTGCATTGTGCCTGGCTGGTGTTATGTAGAGACTGCGGTGCATTATGCTTGGCCGGTGTTATACAGAGACTGCGGTGCATTATGCTTGGCTGGTGTTATGTAGAGATTGCGGTGCATTATGCTTGGCTGGTGTTATGTAGAGACTGCGGTGCATTATGCTTGGCCGGTGTTATACAGAGACTGCGGTGCATTATGCTTGGCTGGTGTTATGTAGAGACTGCGGTGCATTGTGCTTGGCTGGTGTTATGTAGAGACTGCGGTGCATTGTGCCTGGCTGGTGTTATGTAGAGACTGCGGTGCATTGTGCTTGCCCGGTGTTCTGTAGAGACTGCGGAGCATTATGGTTGGCTGGTGTTCTGTAGAGACTGCGGTGCATTGTGCCTGGCTTGTGTTATGTAGAGAGTGTGGTGCATTGTGCCTGGCTGGTGTTATGTAGAGACTGCGGTGCATTGTGCCTGGCTGGTGTTATACAGAGACTGCGGTGCATTGTGCCTAGCTGGTGTTATGTAGAGACTGCGGTGCATTGTGCTTGGCCGGTGTTATACAGAGACTGCGGTGCATTGTGCCTGGCTGGTGTTATGTAGAGACTGCGGTGCATTGTGCTTGGCCGGTGTTATACAGAGACTGCGGTGCATTGTGCCTGGCTGGTGTTATGTAGAGACTGCGGTGCATTATGCTTGGCCGGTGTTATACAGAGACTGCGGTGGATTATGCTTGGCTGGTGTTATGTAGAGATTGCGGTGCATTATGCTTGGCTGGTGTTATGTAGAGACTGCGGTGCATTATGCTTGGCCGGTGTTATACAGAGACTGCGGTGCATTATGCTTGGCTGGTGTTATGTAGAGACTGCGGTGCATTGTGCTTGGCTGGTGTTATGTAGAGACTGTGGTGCATTGTGCCTGGCTTGTGTTATGTAGAGAGTGTGGTGCATTGTGCCTGGCTGGTGTTATGTAGAGACTGCGGTGCATTGTGCCTGGTTGGTGTTATACAGAGACTGCGGTGCATTGTGCCTGGCCGGTGTTATACAGAGACTGCGGTGCATTGTGCCTGGTTGGTGTAATACAGAGACTGCGGTGCATTGTGCTTGGCCGGTGTTATACAGAGACTGCGGTGCATTGTGCCTGGCTGGTGTTCTGTAGAGACTGCGGTGCATTGTGCCTGGCTGGTGTTATGTAGAGACTGCGGTGCATTATGCTTGGCCGGTGTTATACAGAGACTGCGGTGCATTATGCTTGGCTGGTGTTCTGTAGAGACTGCGGTGCATTGTGCCTGGCTTGTGTTATGTAGAGAGTGTGGTGCATTGTGCCTGGCTGGTGTTATACAGAGACTGCGGTGCATTGTGCCTGGCTTGTGTTATGTAGAGAGTGTGGTGCATTGTGCTTGGCCGGTGTTATACAGAGACTGCGGTGCATTGTGCCTGGCCGGTGTTATACAGAGACTGCGGTGCATTGTGCCTGGTTGGTGTTATACAGAGACTGCGGTGCATTGTGCCTGGCCGGTGTTATACAGAGACTACGGTGCATTGTGCCTGGCTGGTGTTATACAGAGACTGCGGTGCATTGTGCCTAGCTGGTGTTATGTAGAGACTGCGGTGCATTGTGCTTGGCCGGTGTTATACAGAGACTGCGGTGCATTGTGCCTGGCTGGTGTTATGTAGAGACTGCGGTGCATTGTGCTTGGCCGGTGTTATACAGAGACTGCGGTGCATTGTGCCTGGCTGGTGTTATGTAGAGACTGCGGTGCATTATGCTTGGCCGGTGTTATACAGAGACTGCGGTGCATTATGCTTGGCTGGTGTTATGTAGAGATTGCGGTGCATTATGCTTGGCTGGTGTTATGTAGAGACTGCGGTGCATTATGCTTGGCCGGTGTTATACAGAGACTGCGGTGCATTATGCTTGGCTGGTGTTATGTAGAGACTGCGGTGCATTGTGCTTGGCTGGTGTTATGTAGAGACTGCGGTGCATTGTGCCTGGCTGGTGTTATGTAGAGACTGCGGTGCATTGTGCTTGCCCGGTGTTCTGTAGAGACTGCGGAGCATTATGGTTGGCTGGTGTTCTGTAGAGACTGCGGTGCATTGTGCCTGGCTTGTGTTATGTAGAGAGTGTGGTGCATTGTGCCTGGCTGGTGTTATGTAGAGACTGCGGTGCATTGTGCCTGGCTGGTGTTATACAGAGACTGCGGTGCATTGTGCCTAGCTGGTGTTATGTAGAGACTGCGGTGCATTGTGCTTGGCCGGTGTTATACAGAGACTGCGGTGCATTGTGCCTGGCTGGTGTTATGTAGAGACTGCGGTGCATTATGCTTGGCCGGTGTTATACAGAGACTGCGGTGGATTATGCTTGGCTGGTGTTATGTAGAGATTGCGGTGCATTATGCTTGGCTGGTGTTATGTAGAGACTGCGGTGCATTATGCTTGGCCGGTGTTATACAGAGACTGCGGTGCATTATGCTTGGCTGGTGTTATGTAGAGACTGCGGTGCATTGTGCTTGGCTGGTGTTATGTAGAGACTGTGGTGCATTGTGCCTGGCTTGTGTTATGTAGAGAGTGTGGTGCATTGTGCCTGGCTGGTGTTATGTAGAGACTGCGGTGCATTGTGCCTGGTTGGTGTTATACAGAGACTGCGGTGCATTGTGCCTGGCCGGTGTTATACAGAGACTGCGGTGCATTGTGCCTGGTTGGTGTTATACAGAGACTGCGGTGCATTGTGCTTGGCCGGTGTTATACAGAGACTGCGGTGCATTGTGCCTGGCTGGTGTTCTGTAGAGACTGCGGTGCATTGTGCCTGGCTGGTGTTATGTAGAGACTGCGGTGCATTATGCTTGGCCGGTGTTATACAGAGACTGCGGTGCATTATGCTTGGCCGGTGTTATACAGAGACTGCGGTGCATTATGCTTGGCTGGTGTTATGTAGAGACTGCGGTGCATTATGCTTGGCCGGTGTTATACAGAGACTGCGGTGCATTATGCTTGGCTGGTGTTCTGGAGAGACTGCGGTGCATTGTGCCTGGCTTGTGTTATGTAGAGAGTGTGGTGCATTGTGCCTGGCTGGTGTTATACAGAGACTGCGGTGCATTGTGCCTGGCTTGTGTTATGTAGAGAGTGTGGTGCATTGTGCTTGGCCGGTGTTATACAGAGACTGCGGTGCATTGTGCCTGGCCGGTGTTATACAGAGACTGCGGTGCATTGTGCCTGGTTGGTGTTATACAGAGACTGCGGTGCATTGTGCCTGGCCGGTGTTATACAGAGACTACGGTGCATTGTGCCTGGCTGGTGTTATACAGAGACTGCGGTGCATTGTGCCTAGCTGGTGTTATGTAGAGACTGCGGTGCATTGTGCTTGGCCGGTGTTATACAGAGACTGCGGTGCATTGTGCCTGGCTGGTGTTATGTAGAGACTGCGGTGCATTGTGCTTGGCCGGTGTTATACAGAGACTGCGGTGCATTGTGCCTGGCTGGTGTTATGTAGAGACTGCGGTGCATTATGCTTGGCCGGTGTTATACAGAGACTGCGGTGCATTATGCTTGGCTGGTGTTATGTAGAGATTGCGGTGCATTATGCTTGGCTGGTGTTATGTAGAGACTGCGGTGCATTATGCTTGGCCGGTGTTATACAGAGACTGCGGTGCATTATGCTTGGCTGGTGTTATGTAGAGACTGTGGTGCATTGTGCTTGGCTGGTGTTATGTAGAGACTGCGGTGCATTGTGCCTGGCTGGTGTTATGTAGAGACTGCGGTGCATTGTGCTTGCCCGGTGTTCTGTAGAGACTGCGGAGCATTATGGTTGGCTGGTGTTCTGTAGAGACTGCGGTGCATTGTGCCTGGCTTGTGTTATGTAGAGAGTGTGGTGCATTGTGCCTGGCTGGTGTTATGTAGAGACTGCGGTGCATTGTGCCTGGCTGGTGTTATACAGAGACTGCGGTGCATTGTGCCTAGCTGGTGTTATGTAGAGACTGCGGTGCTTTGTGCTTGGCCGGTGTTATACAGAGACTGCGGTGCATTGTGCCTGGCTGGTGTTATGTAGAGACTGCGGTGCATTGTGCTTGGCCGGTGTTATACAGAGACTGCGGTGCATTGTGCCTGGCTGGTGTTATGTAGAGACTGCGGTGCATTATGCTTGGCTGGTGTTATGTAGAGACTGCGGTGCATTGTGCTTGGCTGGTGTTATGTAGAGACTGTGGTGCATTGTGCCTGGCTTGTGTTATGTAGAGAGTGTGGTGCATTGTGCCTGGCTGGTGTTATGTAGAGACTGCGGTGCATTGTGCCTGGTTGGTGTTATACAGAGACTGCGGTGCATTGTGCCTGGCCGGTGTTATACAGAGACTGCGGTGCATTGTGCCTGGTTGGTGTTATACAGAGACTGCGGTGCATTGTGCTTGGCCGGTGTTATACAGAGACTGCGGTGCATTGTGCCTGGCTGGTGTTCTGTAGAGACTGCGGTGCATTGTGCCTGGCTGGTGTTATGTAGAGACTGCGGTGCATTATGCTTGGCCGGTGTTATACAGAGACTGCGGTGCATTATGCTTGGCTGGTGTTATGTAGAGATTGCGGTGCATTATGCTTGGCTGGTGTTATGTAGAGACTGCGGTGCATTATGCTTGGCCGGTGTTATACAGAGACTGCGGTGCATTATGCTTGGCTGGTGTTCTGTAGAGACTGCGGTGCATTGTGCCTGGCTTGTGTTATGTAGAGAGTGTGGTGCATTGTGCCTGGCTGGTGTTATACAGAGACTGCGGTGCATTGTGCCTGGCTTGTGTTATGTAGAGAGTGTGGTGCATTGTGCTTGGCCGGTGTTATACAGAGACTGCGGTGCATTATGCTTGGCTGGTGTTATGTAGAGACTGCGGTGCATTGTGCTTGGCTGGTGTTATGTAGAGACTGTGGTGCATTGTGCCTGGCTGGTGTTATGTAGAGACTGCGGTGCATTGTGCCTGGTTGGTGTTATACAGAGACTGCGGTGCATTGTGCCTGGCCGGTGTTATACAGAGACTGCGGTGCATTGTGCCTGGTTGGTGTTATACAGAGACTGCGGTGCATTGTGCTTGGCCGGTGTTATACAGAGACTGCGGTGCATTGTGCCTGGCTGGTGTTCTGTAGAGACTGCGGTGCATTGTGCCTGGCTGGTGTTATGTAGAGACTGCGGTGCATTATGCTTGGCCGGTGTTATACAGAGACTGCGGTGCATTATGCTTGGCTGGTGTTATGTAGAGATTGCGGTGCATTATGCTTGGCTGGTGTTATGTAGAGACTGCGGTGCATTATGCTTGGCCGGTGTTATACAGAGACTGCGGTGCTTTATGCTTGGCTGGTGTTCTGTAGAGACTGCGGTGCATTGTGCCTGGCTTGTGTTATGTAGAGAGTGTGGTGCATTGTGCCTGGCTGGTGTTATACAGAGACTGCGGTGCATTGTGCCTGGTTGGTGTTATACAGAGACTGCGGTGCATTGTGCCTGGCCGGTGTTATACAGAGACTGCGGTGCATTGTGCCTGGTTGGTGTTATACAGAGACTGCGGTGCATTGTGCTTGGCCGGTGTTATACAGAGACTGCGGTGCATTGTGCCTGGCTGGTGTTCTGTAGAGACTGCGGTGCATTGTGCCTGGCTGGTGTTATGTAGAGACTGCGGTGCATTATGCTTGGCCGGTGTTATACAGAGACTGCGGTGCATTATGCTTGGCTGGTGTTATGTAGAGATTGCGGTGCATTATGCTTGGCTGGTGTTATGTAGAGACTGCGGTGCATTATGCTTGGCCGGTGTTATACAGAGACTTCGGTGCATTATGCTTGGCTGGTGTTCTGTAGAGACTGCGGTGCATTGTGCCTGGCTTGTGTTATGTAGAGAGTGTGGTGCATTGTGCCTGGCTGGTGTTATGTAGAGACTGCGGTGCATTGTGCCTGGTTGGTGTTATACAGAGACTGCGGTGCATTGTGCCTGGCCGGTGTTATACAGAGACTGCGGTGCATTGTGCCTGGTTGGTGTTATACAGAGACTGCGGTGCATTGTGCTTGGCCGGTGTTATACAGAGACTGCGGTGCATTGTGCCTGGCTGGTGTTCTGTAGAGACTGCGGTGCATTGTGCCTGGCTGGTGTTATGTAGAGACTGCGGTGCATTATGCTTGGCCGGTGTTATACAGAGACTGCGGTGCATTATGCTTGGCTGGTGTTATGTAGAGATTGCGGTGCATTATGCTTGGCTGGTGTTATGTAGAGACTGCGGTGCATTATGCTTGGCCGGTGTTATACAGAGACTGCGGTGCATTATGCTTGGCTGGTGTTCTGTAGAGACTGCGGTGCATTGTGCCTGGCTTGTGTTATGTAGAGAGTGTGGTGCATTGTGCCTGGCTGGTGTTATACAGAGACTGCGGTGCATTGTGCCTGGTTGGTGTTATAGAGTGACTGCGGTGCATTGTGCCTGGCCGGTGTTATACAGAGACTACGGTGCATTGTGCCTGGTTGGTGTTATACAGAGACTGCGGTGCATTGTGCCTGGCCGGTGTTATACAGAGATTGGTGCATTGTGCTGGGCCGGTGTTATACAGAGACTACGGTGCATTGTGCCTGGCTGGTGTTCTGTAGAGACTGCGGTGCATTGTGCCTGGCTGGTGTTATGTAGAGACTGCGGTGCATTATGCTTGGCCGGTGTTATACAGAGACTGCGGTGCATTATGCTTGGCTGGTGTTATGTAGAGATTGCGGTGCATTATGCTTGGCTGGTGTTATGTAGAGACTGCGGTGCATTATGCTTGGCCGGTGTTATACAGAGACTGCGGTGCATTATGCTTGGCTGGTGTTCTGTAGAGACTGCGGTGCATTGTGCCTGGCTTGTGTTATGTAGAGAGTGTGGTGCATTGTGCCTGGCTGGTGTTATGTAGAGACTGCGGTGCATTGTGCCTGGTTGGTGTTATACAGAGACTGCGGTGCATTGTGCCTGGCCGGTGTTATACAGAGACTGCGGTGCATTGTGCCTGGTTGGTGTTATACAGAGACTGCGGTGCATTGTGCTTGGCCGGTGTTATACAGAGACTGCGGTGCATTGTGCCTGGCTGGTGTTCTGTAGAGACTGCGGTGCATTGTGCCTGGCTGGTGTTATGTAGAGATTGCGGTGCATTATGCTTGGCCGGTGTTATACAGAGACTGCGGTGCATTATGCTTGGCTGGTGTTATGTAGAGATTGCGGTGCATTATGCTTGGCTGGTGTTATGTAGAGACTGCGGTGCATTATGCTTGGCCGGTGTTATACAGAGACTGCGGTGCATTATGCTTGGCTGGTGTTCTGTAGAGACTGCGGTGCATTGTGCCTGGCTTGTGTTATGTAGAGAGTGTGGTGCATTGTGCCTGGCTGGTGTTATACAGAGACTGCGGTGCATTGTGCCTGGTTGGTGTTATAGAGAGACTGCGGTGCATTGTGCCTGGCCGGTGTTATACAGAGACTACGGTGCATTGTGCCTGGTTGGTGTTATACAGAGACTGCGGTGCATTGTGCCTGGCCGGTGTTATACAGAGATTGGTGCATTGTGCTGGGCCGGTGTTATACAGAGACTACGGTGCATTGTGCCTGGCCGGTGTTATACAGAGACTGCGGTACATTGTGCCTGGCTGGTGTTATACAGAGACTACGGTGCATTGTGCCTGGCTGGTGTTCTGTAGAGACTGCGGTACATTGTGCCTGGTTGGTGTTATACAGAGACTGCGGTGCATTGTGCTTGGCCGGTGTTATACAGAGACTGCGGTGCATTGTGCCTGGCTGGTGTTCTGTAGAGACTGCGGTGCATTGTGCCTGGCTGGTGTTATGTAGAGACTGCGGTGCATTATGCTTGGCCGGTGTTATACAGAGACTGCGGTGCATTATGCTTGGCTGGTGTTATGTAGAGATTGCGGTGCATTATGCTTGGCTGGTGTTATGTAGAGACTGCGGTGCATTATGCTTGGCCGGTGTTATACAGAGACTGCGGTGCATTATGCTTGGCTGGTGTTCTGTAGAGACTGCGGTGCATTGTGCCTGGCTTGTGTTATGTAGAGAGTGTGGTGCATTGTGCCTGGCTGGTGTTATACAGAGACTGCGGTGCATTGTGCCTGGCTTGTGTTATGTAGAGAGTGTGGTGCATTGTGCTTGGCCGGTGTTATACAGAGACTGCGGTGCATTATGCTTGGCTGGTGTTATGTAGAGACTGCGGTGCATTGTGCTTGGCTGGTGTTATGTAGAGACTGTGGTGCATTGTGCCTGGCTGGTGTTATGTAGAGACTGCGGTGCATTGTGCCTGGTTGGTGTTATACAGAGACTGCGGTGCATTGTGCCTGGCCGGTGTTATACAGAGACTGCGGTGCATTGTGCCTGGTTGGTGTTATACAGAGACTGCGGTGCATTGTGCTTGGCCGGTGTTATACAGAGACTGCGGTGCATTGTGCCTGGCTGGTGTTCTGTAGAGACTGCGGTGCATTGTGCCTGGCTGGTGTTATGTAGAGACTGCGGTGCATTATGCTTGGCCGGTGTTATACAGAGACTGCGGTGCATTATGCTTGGCTGGTGTTATGTAGAGATTGCGGTGCATTATGCTTGGCTGGTGTTATGTAGAGACTGCGGTGCATTATGCTTGGCCGGTGTTATACAGAGACTGCGGTGCTTTATGCTTGGCTGGTGTTCTGTAGAGACTGCGGTGCATTGTGCCTGGCTTGTGTTATGTAGAGAGTGTGGTGCATTGTGCCTGGCTGGTGTTATACAGAGACTGCGGTGCATTGTGCCTGGTTGGTGTTATACAGAGACTGCGGTGCATTGTGCCTGGCCGGTGTTATACAGAGACTGCGGTGCATTGTGCCTGGTTGGTGTTATACAGAGACTGCGGTGCATTGTGCTTGGCCGGTGTTATACAGAGACTGCGGTACATTGTGCCTGGCTGGTGTTCTGTAGAGACTGCGGTGCATTGTGCCTGGCTGGTGGTATGTAGAGACTGCGGTGCATTATGCTTGGCCGGTGTTATACAGAGACTGCGGTGCATTATGCTTGGCTGGTGTTATGTAGAGATTGCGGTGCATTATGCTTGGCTGGTGTTATGTAGAGACTGCGGTGCATTATGCTTGGCCGGTGTTATACAGAGACTTCGGTGCATTATGCTTGGCTGGTGTTCTGTAGAGACTGCGGTGCATTGTGCCTGGCTTGTGTTATGTAGAGAGTGTGGTGCATTGTGCCTGGCTGGTGTTATGTAGAGACTGCGGTGCATTGTGCCTGGTTGGTGTTATACAGAGACTGCGGTGCATTGTGCCTGGCCGGTGTTATACAGAGACTGCGGTGCATTGTGCCTGGTTGGTGTTATACAGAGACTGCGGTGCATTGTGCTTGGCCGGTGTTATACAGAGACTGCGGTGCATTGTGCCTGGCTGGTGTTCTGTAGAGACTGCGGTGCATTGTGCCTGGCTGGTGTTATGTAGAGACTGCGGTGCATTATGCTTGGCCGGTGTTATACAGAGACTGCGGTGCATTATGCTTGGCTGGTGTTATGTAGAGATTGCGGTGCATTATGCTTGGCTGGTGTTATGTAGAGACTGCGGTGCATTATGCTTGGCCGGTGTTATACAGAGACTGCGGTGCATTATGCTTGGCTGGTGTTCTGTAGAGACTGCGGTGCATTGTGCCTGGCTTGTGTTATGTAGAGAGTGTGGTGCATTGTGCCTGGCTGGTGTTATACAGAGACTGCGGTGCATTGTGCCTGGTTGGTGTTATAGAGTGACTGCGGTGCATTGTGCCTGGCCGGTGTTATACAGAGACTACGGTGCATTGTGCCTGGTTGGTGTTATACAGAGACTGCGGTGCATTGTGCCTGGCCGGTGTTATACAGAGATTGGTGCATTGTGCTGGGCCGGTGTTATACAGAGACTACGGTGCATTGTGCCTGGCTGGTGTTCTGTAGAGACTGCGGTGCATTGTGCCTGGCTGGTGTTATGTAGAGACTGCGGTGCATTATGCTTGGCCGGTGTTATACAGAGACTGCGGTGCATTATGCTTGGCTGGTGTTATGTAGAGATTGCGGTGCATTATGCTTGGCTGGTGTTATGTAGAGACTGCGGTGCATTATGCTTGGCCGGTGTTATACAGAGACTGCGGTGCATTATGCTTGGCTGGTGTTCTGTAGAGACTGCGGTGCATTGTGCCTGGCTTGTGTTATGTAGAGAGTGTGGTGCATTGTGCCTGGCTGGTGTTATGTAGAGACTGCGGTGCATTGTGCCTGGTTGGTGTTATACAGAGACTGCGGTGCATTGTGCCTGGCCGGTGTTATACAGAGACTGCGGTGCATTGTGCCTGGTTGGTGTTATACAGAGACTGCGGTGCATTGTGCTTGGCCGGTGTTATACAGAGACTGCGGTGCATTGTGCCTGGCTGGTGTTCTGTAGAGACTGCGGTGCATTGTGCCTGGCTGGTGTTATGTAGAGATTGCGGTGCATTATGCTTGGCCGGTGTTATACAGAGACTGCGGTGCATTATGCTTGGCTGGTGTTATGTAGAGATTGCGGTGCATTATGCTTGGCTGGTGTTATGTAGAGACTGCGGTGCATTATGCTTGGCCGGTGTTATACAGAGACTGCGGTGCATTATGCTTGGCTGGTGTTCTGTAGAGACTGCGGTGCATTGTGCCTGGCTTGTGTTATGTAGAGAGTGTGGTGCATTGTGCCTGGCTGGTGTTATACAGAGACTGCGGTGCATTGTGCCTGGTTGGTGTTATAGAGAGACTGCGGTGCATTGTGCCTGGCCGGTGTTATACAGAGACTACGGTGCATTGTGCCTGGTTGGTGTTATACAGAGACTGCGGTGCATTGTGCCTGGCCGGTGTTATACAGAGATTGGTGCATTGTGCTGGGCCGGTGTTATACAGAGACTACGGTGCATTGTGCCTGGCCGGTGTTATACAGAGACTGCGGTACATTGTGCCTGGCTGGTGTTATACAGAGACTACGGTGCATTGTGCCTGGCTGGTGTTCTGTAGAGACTGCGGTACATTGTGCCTGGCTGGTGTTATACAGAGACTGCGGTGCATTGTGCCTGGCTGGTGTTAGACAGAGACTGCGGTGCATTGTGCCTGGCTGGTGTTCTGTAGAGACTGTGGTGCATTGTGCCTGGCTGGTGTTATACAGAGACTGCGGTGCATTGTGCCTGGCCGGTGTTATACAGAGATTGGTGCATTGTGCTGGGCCGGTGTTATACAGAGACTACGGTGCATTGTGCCTGGCCGGTGTTATACAGAGACTGCGGTACATTGTGCCTGGCTGGTGTTATACAGAGACTACGGTGCATTGTGCCTGGCTGGTGTTCTGTAGAGACTGCGGTACATTGTGCCTGGCTGGTGTTATACAGAGACTGCGGTACATTGTGCCTGGCTGGTGTTATACAGAGACTACGGTGCATTGTGCCTGGCTGGTGTTCTGTAGAGACTGCGGTACATTGTGCCTGGCTGGTGTTATACAGAGACTGCGGTGCATTGTGCCTGGCTGGTGTTATACAGAGACTGCGGTGCATTGTGCCTGGCTGGTGTTCTGTAGAGACTGTGGTGCATTGTGCCTGGCTTGTGTTATGTAGAGACTGCGGTGCATTGTGCCTGGCTGGTGTTCTGTAGAGACTGCGGTGCATTGTGCCTGGCTGGTGTTATGTAGAGACTGCGGTACATTGTGCCTGGCTGGTGTTATACAGAGACTGCGGTGCATTGTGCCTGGCTGGTGTTCTGTAGAGACTGCGGTACATTATGCCTGGCTGGTGTTCTGTAGAGACTGCGGTACATTGTGCCTGGCTGGTGTTATACAGAGACTGCGGTGCATTGTGCCTGGCTGGTGTTCTGTAGAGACTGCGGTACATTATGCCTGGCTGGTGTTCTGTAGAGACTGCGGTACATTGTGCCTGGCTGGTGTTCTGTAGAGACTGCGGTACATTGTGCCTGGCTGGTGTTATACAGAGACTGCGGTGCATTGTGCCTGGCTGGTGTTATACAGAGACTGCGGTGCATTGTGCCTGGCTGGTGTTCTGTAGAGACTGTGGTGCATTGTGCCTGGCTGGTGTTATACAGAGACTGCGGTGCATTGTGCCTGGCCGGTGTTATACAGAGATTGGTGCATTGTGCTGGGCCGGTGTTATACAGAGACTACGGTGCATTGTGCCTGGCCGGTGTTATACAGAGACTGCGGTACATTGTGCCTGGCTGGTGTTATACAGAGACTACGGTGCATTGTGCCTGGCTGGTGTTCTGTAGAGACTGCGGTACATTGTGCCTGGCTGGTGTTATACAGAGACTGCGGTGCATTGTGCCTGGCTGGTGTTATACAGAGACTAAGGTGCATTGTGCCTGGCTGGTGTTCTGTAGAGACTGCGGTACATTGTGCCTGGCTGGTGTTATACAGAGACTGCGGTGCATTGTGCCTGGCTGGTGTTATACAGAGACTGCGGTGCATTGTGCCTGGCTTGTGTTATGTAGAGACTGTGGTGCATTGTGCCTGGCTGGTGTTCTGTAGAGACTGCGGTGCATTGTGCCTGGCTGGTGTTATGTAGAGACTGCGGTACATTGTGCCTGGCTGGTGTTATACAGAGACTGCGGTGCATTGTGCTTGGGTGGTGTTCTGTAGAGACTGCGGTGCATTGTGCCTGGCTGGTGTTCTGTAGAGACTGTGGTGCATTGTGCCTGGCTTGTGTTATGTAGAGACTGCGGTGCATTGTGCCTGGCTGGTGTTCTGTAGAGACTGCGGTGCATTGTGCCTGGCTGGTGTTATGTAGAGACTGCGGTACATTGTGCCTGGCTGGTGTTATACAGAGACTGCGGTGCATTGTGCCTGGCTGGTGTTCTGTAGAGACTGCGGTACATTGTGCCTGGCTGGTGTTCTGTAGAGACTGCGGTGCATTGTGCCTGGCCGGTGTTATACAGAGACTGCGGTACATTGTGCCTGGCCGGTGTTATACAGAGACTGCGGTACATTGTGCCTGGCTGGTATTATGTAGAGACTGCGGTGCATTGTGCCTGGCTGGTGTTATGTAGAGACTGTGGTGCATTGTGCCTGGCTGGTGTTCTGTAGAGACTGCGGTGCATTGTGCCTGGCTGGTGTTATGTAGAGACTGCGGTACATTGTGCCTGGCTGGTGTTATACAGAGACTGCGGTGCATTGTGCCTGGCTGGTGTTCTGTAGAGACTGCGGTGCATTGTGCCTGGCTGGTGTTATGTAGAGACTGCGGTACATTGTGCCTGGCTGGTGTTATACAGAGACTGCGGTGCATTGTGCCTGGCTGGTGTTCTGTAGAGACTGCGGTACATTGTGCCTGGCTGGTGTTCTGTAGAGACTGCGGTGCATTGTGCCTGGCCGGTGTTATACAGAGACTGCGGTACATTGTGCCTGGCCGGTGTTATACAGAGACTGCGGTACATTGTGCCTGGCTGGTATTATGTAGAGACTGCGGTACATTGTGCCTGGCTGGTGTTATGTAGAGACTGCGGTGCATTGTGCCTGGCTGGTGTTATGTAGAGACTGCGGTACATTGTGCCTGGCTGGTGTTCTGTAGAGACTGCGGTACATTGTGCCTGGCTGGTGTTCTGTAGAGACTGCGGTACATTGTGCCTGGCTGGTGTTCTGTAGAGACTGCGGTACATTGTGCCTGGCTGGTGTTCTGTAGAGACTGCGGTACATAGTGCCTGGCTGGTGTTCTGTAGAGACTGCGGTGCATTGTGCCTGGCCGGTGTTATACAGAGACTGCGGTACATTGTGCCTGGCCGGTGTTATACAGAGACTGCGGTACATTGTGCCTGGCTGGTATTATGTAGAGACTGCGGTGCATTGTGCCTGGCTGGTGTTATGTAGAGACTGTGGTGCATTGTGCCTGGCTGGTGTTCTGTAGAGACTGCGGTGCATTGTGCCTGGCTGGTGTTATGTAGAGACTGCGGTACATTGTGCCTGGCTGGTGTTATACAGAGACTGCGGTGCATTGTGCCTGGCTGGTGTTCTGTAGAGACTGCGGTGCATTGTGCCTGGCTGGTGTTATGTAGAGACTGCGGTACATTGTGCCTGGCTGGTGTTATACAGAGACTGCGGTGCATTGTGCCTGGCTGGTGTTCTGTAGAGACTGCGGTACATTGTGCCTGGCTGGTGTTCTGTAGAGACTGCGGTACATTGTGCCTGGCTGGTGTTCTGTAGAGACTGCGGTACATTGTGCCTGGCTGGTGTTCTGTAGAGACTGCGGTGCATTGTGCCTGGCCGGTGTTATACAGAGACTGCGGTACATTGTGCCTGGCCGGTGTTATACAGAGACTGCGGTACATTGTGCCTGGCTGGTATTATGTAGAGACTGCGGTGCATTGTGCCTGGCTGGTGTTATGTAGAGACTGTGGTGCATTGTGCCTGGCTGGTGTTCTGTAGAGACTGCGGTGCATTGTGCCTGGCTGGTGTTATGTAGAGACTGCGGTACATTGTGCCTGGCTGGTGTTATACAGAGACTGCGGTGCATTGTGCCTGGCTGGTGTTCTGTAGAGACTGCGGTGCATTGTGCCTGGCTGGTGTTATGTAGAGACTGCGGTACATTGTGCCTGGCTGGTGTTATACAGAGACTGCGGTGCATTATGCTTGGCCGGTGTTATACAGAGACTGCGGTGCATTGTGCCTGGCTGGTGTTCTGTAGAGACTGCGGTACATTGTGCCTGGCTGGTGTTCTGTAGAGACTGCGGTGCATTGTGCCTGGCCGGTGTTATACAGAGACTGCGGTACATTGTGCCTGGCCGGTGTTATACAGAGACTGCGGTACATTGTGCCTGGCTGGTGTTCTGTAGAGACTGCGGTACATTGTGCCTGGCTGGTGTTCTGTAGAGACTGCGGTGCATTGTGCCTGGCCGGTGTTATACAGAGACTGCGGTACATTGTGCCTGGCCGGTGTTATACAGAGACTGCGGTACATTGTGCCTGGCTGGTATTATGTAGAGACTGCGGTGCATTGTGCCTGGCTGGTGTTATGTAGAGACTGTGGTGCATTGTGCCTGGCTGGTGTTCTGTAGAGACTGCGGTGCATTGTGCCTGGCTGGTGTTATGTAGAGACTGCGGTACATTGTGCCTGGCTGGTGTTATACAGAGACTGCGGTGCATTGTGCCTGGCTGGTGTTCTGTAGAGACTGCGGTGCATTGTGCCTG
Source organism: Pseudophryne corroboree (assembly GCF_028390025.1). NCBI lineage: Eukaryota > Metazoa > Chordata > Amphibia > Anura > Myobatrachidae > Pseudophryne > Pseudophryne corroboree. The sequence continues at coordinate 97,851,610 of NC_086451.1, read as the reverse complement.
GCTGGTGTTATGTAGAGACTGCGGTACATTGTGCCTGGCTGGTGTTATACAGAGACTGCGGTGCATTATGCTTGGCCGGTGTTATACAGAGACTGCGGTGCATTGTGCCTGGCTGGTGTTCTGTAGAGACTGCGGTACATTGTGCCTGGCTGGTGTTCTGTAGAGACTGCGGTGCATTGTGCCTGGCCGGTGTTATACAGAGACTGCGGTACATTGTGCCTGGCCGGTGTTATACAGAGACTGCGGTACATTGTGCCTGGCTGGTGTTCTGTAGAGACTGCGGTACATTGTGCCTGGCTGGTGTTCTGTAGAGACTGCGGTGCATTGTGCCTGGCCGGTGTTATACAGAGACTGCGGTGCATTGTGCCTGGCTGGTGTTCTGTAGAGACTGCGGTACATTGTGCCTGGCTGGTGTTCTGTAGAGACTGCGGTGCATTGTGCCTGGCCGGTGTTATACAGAGACTGCGGTGCATTGTGCCTGGCTGGTGTTCTGTAGAGACTGCGGTACATTGTGCCTGGCTGGTGTTATGTAGAGACTGCGGTACATTGTGCTTGGCCGGTGTTATACAGAGACTGCGGTACATTGTGCCTGGCTGGTGTTCTGTAGAGACTGCGGTACATTGTGCCTGGCTGGTGTTCTGTAGAGACTGCGGTGCATTGTGCCTGGCCGGTGTTATACAGAGACTGCGGTACATTGTGCCTGGCTGGTGTTCTGTAGAGACTGCGGTACATTGTGCCTGGCTGGTGTTCTGTAGAGACTGCGGTGCATTGTGCCTGGTTGGTGTTATACAGAGACTGCGGTACATTGTGCCTGGTTGGTGTTATACAGAGACTGGTACATTGTGCCTGGCTGGTGTTCTGTAGAGACTGCGGTACATTGTGCCTGGCTGGTGTTCTGTAGAGACTGGTACATTGTGCCTGGCTGGTGTTCTGTAGAGACTGCGGTACATTGTGCCTGGCCGGTGTTATACAGAGACTGCGGTGCATTGTGCCTGGCTGGTGTTCTGTAGAGACTGCGGTACATTGTGCCTGGCTGGTGTTATGTAGAGACTGCGGTGCATTGTGCCTGGCTGGTGTTCTGTAGAGACTGCGGTACATTGTGCCTGGCTGGTGTTATGTAGAGACTGCGGTGCATTGTGCCTGGCTGGTGTTCTGTAGAGACTGCGGTACATTGTGCCTGGCTGGTGTTCTGTAGAGACTGGTACATTGTGCCTGGCTGGTGTTCTGTAGAGACTGCGGTACATTGTGCCTGGCTGGTGTTATGTAGAGACTGCGGTGCATTGTGCCTGGCTGGTGTTCTGTAGAGACTGCGGTACATTGTGCCTGGCTGGTGTTCTGTAGAGACTGGTACATTGTGCCTGGCTGGTGTTCTGTAGAGACTGCGGTACATTGTGCCTGGCTGGTGTTATGTAGAGACTGGTACATTGTGCCTGGCTGGTGTTCTGTAGAGACTGCGGTACATTGTGCCTGGCTGGTGTTATGTAGAGACTGGTACATTGTGCCTGGCTGGTGTTCTGTAGAGACTGCGGTACATTGTGCCTGGCTGGTGTTATGTAGAGACTGGTACATTGTGCCTGGCTGGTGTTCTGTAGAGACTGCGGTGCATTGTGCCTGGCCGGTGTTATACAGAGACTGCGGTACATTGTGCCTGGCCGGTGTTATACAGAGACTGCGGTACATTGTGCCTGGCTGGTATTATGTAGAGACTGCGGTGCATTGTGCCTGGCTGGTGTTATGTAGAGACTGTGGTGCATTGTGCCTGGCTGGTGTTCTGTAGAGACTGCGGTGCATTGTGCCTGGCTGGTGTTATGTAGAGACTGCGGTACATTGTGCCTGGCTGGTGTTATACAGAGACTGCGGTGCATTGTGCCTGGCTGGTGTTCTGTAGAGACTGCGGTGCATTGTGCCTGGCTGGTGTTATGTAGAGACTGCGGTACATTGTGCCTGGCTGGTGTTATACAGAGACTGCGGTGCATTATGCTTGGCCGGTGTTATACAGAGACTGCGGTGCATTGTGCCTGGCTGGTGTTCTGTAGAGACTGCGGTACATTGTGCCTGGCTGGTGTTCTGTAGAGACTGCGGTGCATTGTGCCTGGCCGGTGTTATACAGAGACTGCGGTACATTGTGCCTGGCCGGTGTTATACAGAGACTGCGGTACATTGTGCCTGGCTGGTGTTCTGTAGAGACTGCGGTACATTGTGCCTGGCTGGTGTTCTGTAGAGACTGCGGTGCATTGTGCCTGGCCGGTGTTATACAGAGACTGCGGTGCATTGTGCCTGGCTGGTGTTCTGTAGAGACTGCGGTACATTGTGCCTGGCTGGTGTTCTGTAGAGACTGCGGTGCATTGTGCCTGGCCGGTGTTATACAGAGACTGCGGTGCATTGTGCCTGGCTGGTGTTCTGTAGAGACTGCGGTACATTGTGCCTGGCTGGTGTTATGTAGAGACTGCGGTACATTGTGCTTGGCCGGTGTTATACAGAGACTGCGGTACATTGTGCCTGGCTGGTGTTCTGTAGAGACTGCGGTACATTGTGCCTGGCTGGTGTTCTGTAGAGACTGCGGTGCATTGTGCCTGGCCGGTGTTATACAGAGACTGCGGTACATTGTGCCTGGCTGGTGTTCTGTAGAGACTGCGGTACATTGTGCCTGGCTGGTGTTCTGTAGAGACTGCGGTGCATTGTGCCTGGTTGGTGTTATACAGAGACTGCGGTACATTGTGCCTGGTTGGTGTTATACAGAGACTGGTACATTGTGCCTGGCTGGTGTTCTGTAGAGACTGCGGTACATTGTGCCTGGCTGGTGTTCTGTAGAGACTGGTACATTGTGCCTGGCTGGTGTTCTGTAGAGACTGCGGTACATTGTGCCTGGCCGGTGTTATACAGAGACTGCGGTGCATTGTGCCTGGCTGGTGTTCTGTAGAGACTGCGGTACATTGTGCCTGGCTGGTGTTATGTAGAGACTGCGGTGCATTGTGCCTGGCTGGTGTTCTGTAGAGACTGCGGTACATTGTGCCTGGCTGGTGTTATGTAGAGACTGCGGTGCATTGTGCCTGGCTGGTGTTCTGTAGAGACTGCGGTACATTGTGCCTGGCTGGTGTTCTGTAGAGACTGGTACATTGTGCCTGGCTGGTGTTCTGTAGAGACTGCGGTACATTGTGCCTGGCTGGTGTTATGTAGAGACTGCGGTGCATTGTGCCTGGCTGGTGTTCTGTAGAGACTGCGGTACATTGTGCCTGGCTGGTGTTCTGTAGAGACTGGTACATTGTGCCTGGCTGGTGTTCTGTAGAGACTGCGGTACATTGTGCCTGGCTGGTGTTATGTAGAGACTGGTACATTGTGCCTGGCTGGTGTTCTGTAGAGACTGCGGTACATTGTGCCTGGCTGGTGTTCTGTAGAGACTGGTACATTGTGCCTGGCTGGTGTTCTGTAGAGACTGCGGTACATTGTGCCTGGCTGGTGTTATGTAGAGACTGGTACATTGTGCCTGGCTGGTGTTCTGTAGAGACTGCGGTACATTGTGCCTGGCTGGTGTTATGTAGAGACTGGTACATTGTGCCTGGCTGGTGTTCTGTAGAGACTGCGGTACATTGTGCCTGGCTGGTGTTCTGTAGAGACTGCGGTACATTGTGCCTGGCTGGTGTTATGTAGAGACTGCGGTACATTGTGCCTGGCTGGTGTTCTGTAGAGACTGCGGTACATTGTGCCTGGCTGGTGTTCTGTAGAGACTGCGGTACATTGTGCCTGGCTGGTGTTCTGTAGAGACTGCGGTACATTGTGCCTGGCTGGTGTTCTGTAGAGACTGCGGTACATTGTGCCTGGCTGGTGTTCTGTAGAGACTGCGGTACATTGTGCCTGGCTGGTGTTCTGTAGAGACTGCGGTACATTGTGCCTGGCTGGTGTTCTGTAGAGACTGCGGTACATTGTGCCTGGCTGGTGTTATGTAGAGACTGGTACATTGTGCCTGGCTGGTGTTCTGTAGAGACTGCGGTACATTGTGCCTGGCTGGTGTTCTGTAGAGACTGCGGTACATTGTGCCTGGCTGGTGTTATGTAGAGACTGCGGTACATTGTGCCTGGCTGGTGTTCTGTAGAGACTGCGGTACATTGTGCCTGGCTGGTGTTCTGTAGAGACTGCGGTACATTGTGCCTGGCTGGTGTTCTGTAGAGACTGCGGTACATTGTGCCTGGCTGGTGTTCTGTAGAGACTGCGGTACATTGTGCCTGGCTGGTGTTCTGTAGAGACTGCGGTACATTGTGCCTGGCTGGTGTTCTGTAGAGACTGCGGTACATTGTGCCTGGCTGGTGTTCTGTAGAGACTGCGGTACATTGTGCCTGGCTGGTGTTCTGTAGAGACTGCGGTACATTGTGCCTGGCTGGTGTTCTGTAGAGACTGCGGTACATTGTGCCTGGCTGGTGTTTGAAGGTGCATCTTAATCTCAACAAAACCGCTTCATATCTGTATACGAAGCACAACGGAAATTGCCATGAAAAATGGCTGCAGCTGCTGCTTCGTCTATAGAGGGTTATTCAGATCGCATCGTTAAGCAGTGCAATAACCCTAGCGGTGGTGGCAGTGCGCACACGCAGGTACCATCACATGCAGCCTCTCTGATCTAAAAAATGGCGGCGGACTTCCTGCTACGGAGCCTAGCTGCAGGGGGGTGGTCCACAGTTGCTGCGACCGCAATTAAATTGTGTCGCAGCCACCGGGCAGGCCATTCTGCATGCTGGGTAGCCTTGCCCTGCGATGGGCGGTCCCAGCATACAAATGAACAGATTGCAGATTCTGCTTTTTAGCAGAATCTGCAATTCGTACTGAATGACCTCCTATAGATTCATACTCAGTAGCATAGAGGTATACAGATGTTGCATATCAAATTAATCCCGTCTCATGAAGCAGTTTTGCAAAATCGCGATTAAGACGCACATTTCAGCGGAAAAGAATCTGCACAAGCCGAGTCGCATAGGACCTGGCACACCAATGGAAGTATTTTTTACTTACTGTATACAGTCGTTCTAATTCTCTGCAATCTGCTGCCTACAAAAAGAGGTACCATAGCATTTTAAGACTCCTTAATTACCACAATTCCCAGAGTTTATATTATTCTTGTAATAATCATCTCTGCCTGTCGGTTACTTTCCCTGTGTTCCCTGCCGCAGTAATTGGTACTCCTCATATCGAGCTTACAGCAGTAATGTTTGCAACAATTTAAAAACAACTATGTTTCTACCTGATCAGGTTTTTGTAAACTGCAACTGTCCTCCGGTATCTGCGGCCATAGGTTGTCTGTCACACAGCACAGACAATTATATCTGGGAAATCTACTTCCCAAGAGCTATTGATTGTCAGCCAGCAGCTTTATTGATCATATTGATCCTGAGGGAGTTGGAAGGAGTATATAGAATGAACAGTGCTTACCCAGACTGCACAGCGGCATGTTCCAGTGCATGGAACCCTGGCTTCACTGCACTATTTAATGCTAAGCTTTATCTTGACAAACATCAGTGCCGGTATGTGACATGTCTGATGCAGTATTCTGTGATCGCCTACGATTATTTTTTGGTAGGTTTTGTGATGTAAAATACAGCAATGTTTATCTCAAATGTTTACGCACATGTGTATATGTAATGTTTTATGCAAAATCGTTTTTTACTTTAGATTGCGGTTTGTGTTTTGTAGGGTTTTTTTTAAACCTTTTTTAAATATTTTATGTTGATTTAAACAATAAGCAAAAAAAGAGATGCATAGTATTGGCAGAGTAGGTATCCGGTCTACAGACCTACACTAAAAAGGTCTACAGTCAGTAGGTTGACCAATAATGGTCGGCAGGGTCAAAGGTTGACATGAAAATGGTCAACACACATATGGTCGACTCAAGTTGTTCTTTTTCTTTCCTTTATTTTATTTTTTTTACCTATTTATACTTTATCATCTACGTGGACTACAATTGGGAATAGTAACCTGTGCTGAGCGCAGCGAGGCAGCTTGCCCGAAGCATGGCGAGCAAAGCGGTACATTAATGGGGCTTGTTTGCGGCAGAAAAGTGACAAACCACCCCAAAAAACAAACAAAATTGTTGACCATTTCCATGTCATCCTTTTGACCCTGTCGTCCTTTTCTATTGTCTTCCTATTCCATGTCGACCTAATGCATGTCGACCATTAGTGGTCGACCTATTGACTATTCACCTTTTTAGTGCAGATCTAATAATCCACGCCCGGCGGAGTATATGGGAAAGTTAATGCAGGCGTTAGTAGTGGTATATGTAGAGGTGGAAGATCTTAAACTGCGTTATTTTAATTACAACATCCACTATTTCCTGAATTTGGTAAACAGTGTGTATCCTTATGAAGATGTATATTAAGTGGATTAGGGAATTGTAACGGTACAAGGTAGCCACACCCAAATCGCTTTAATTACCACAGGTTGCTGTGTGACTTCCTGTTTCTAGAATGATAGTGCTGTAGCTGCGTAGGGTGTATTTTGTGTGATGTCTTACGTCAGTAGTTCCCAAACTTGTCCTCAAGGCACTTTAAAAGTCCAGGCTTTAAGGATATCCATGGTTGAACACAGATGGTTTATTCTAAATGAATAAGGTATTAATTAAGTCACTTGTGCAGGAACATGGTTATCTGTAAGACCTGGACTGTTAGGGCGCCTTGAGGTTGCTGAGTTTGGAAACCACTGTTGTAAGTGTTGAAGTGTACCGCTGTAAGGGTCTGTAATGTTTTGCTCTCTGCTTGTATTCATTTTCTATTTCTATTTTTTTTTTTATTTCTTCAGTGATAATAAAATGTGTTTAATAGCTGAATTTTGACAGCACATCCCTAGAGTATTAATAAGTTACACAGTTCTATGATTCACACATGTAATAATTATTCATGATGCCTACTATTAGAAAACAAATCTATTTTCTTTTAAGGTTTAGATTTTTTTTTTATAGGACAGCTATAACCCCGTGTTATTAAAAAGACTAAAATTTAGACCTCAGCAGTTGTGCCACCTAGAGGTCACACATCTATAGATGTCAAGGAACACCAAAGTGACTTCAAGTCTAATCTACAGTAGGAAGTGTGACTGCCACTGTATACAATGGATTTCTGTGTCCCTAAGAGTATCCCTCTGCATGCTGCACAGTATTCTCATGCTCTGTATGTAGGATGCATATCTTAGAGGGAGAACATACAAACTCCACACACAGATTTCAAATTGCATTGCTCAGCCTGATATTATTGAATATGGGTGTTTCGCAGAAGACAGTAACCTACTTGAGCATCGTGCGATTGGCATCTGATTAGGGCCACCTGAGACCAGAGTGACCAGCAAATCCTCCTCCCCAGCACTGCAGGAAGAAGAGCATTGTCTAAATGTTTTTACATTTCTCTCATGTCATAGAGGATGCCGGGGTCCACATTAGTACCATTAAAAGTTTGAGTGTGTGGGCTGGCTCCTCCCTCTCTGCCCCTCCTACCAGACTCAGTTTAGAAAATGTGTCCGGAGGAGCCGGTCACAGCTAGGGGAGCTCCTAGAGCTTCTTTGGTTTTATTATTTTTCTAAGAGTAAAGTTAAGCTCAGGGAGGCTGCTGGCAACAGCCTCCCTGCTTCGTGGGACTTAGGGGGGGAGTGTCCGCCCGGAGGGGTTTTGAGCCACTATCTCTGCTGACAGGACATTTGCTCCTGAGGGTGATGATCGTTAGCCGCCCCCAGGCGACCGCTCACTCCCGCAGCATGCCGCTACCCCCTAACAGAGCCAGAAGAATTCCGGTGGCGAGTGAGTCACTGGCCCCCTCAGCAAGTGGGGAGCCGGTGTGAAGATGGCGGCAACAGGGTGGGAGCGCAGAATTAACTGCGCTCCGGAGGCTCAGCGGTACATAGTGTGGTGCTGTGAGGGGTGCCCTTAGCCAGCGCCGATGCCCTACACTGGTCAGCAAGTCTGTCAGGGACCTCGGTTACACTGCCAGCAGAAATCATCAGGCCAGTATAAAGAATTGAAGAGCGGGAAGCAGCACCATGTTCAGGGGGCGAAACTTATCCTCAGAGCGGACCCAGCAGTGTTCAGCGCCATTTTCCTGCCTGCAGATCCTCTACAGAAATGCTGACAGGGAGAGCTGTCCAAGCAACTCCAGCTATCCTGTGTGGTACCAGGTACATCGTAAGCGCTGGGTAGTTGTATTATATCTACCTCAGTAAGCGCTGTGTGTGGGTTGGCTCCAAGCTCTGTGTCTCTCTGTGGCATACTTGGGTGGGAAACTGTGTCTGATATTTCCCTATGTGTGTGTGGGTGTTCGTTATCTCACATAGCCATGTCTAGGGACTCTGTGTCATATGCTGCAGAGGATGTTTACTCTCAGGAGGAATCCATTCCATGTACACAGTTATGTAATGTCTTGTTTCAAATCCCTATTAATGAACCTGAGTGGTTGACCTCTATTAAGGGGATGATCTCTCAGATCTCTACCATGGTAGCTCATACTGAGACTGAAACTCAGGTATTAAATAACTCTATGGCAGTTTGGTCAGGTTCTGTTCCTATTCCTGCAAAATCCCCTAGTATGTTCCCACAGAAACATGCACTTGCCCAGATTATGCAGGATGACATGGATACTGACTCTGATATAGCAGACTGTGATGGGGACGTACTGAGGGGGGTGGCATCCCTTGCAATGGGGGTGCAGCTCATGATTGAGGCCATTACAGATGTGTTAAATATTACTAACACGACACCTGAGCAGGTTGAGGAGGCTTACTTCACTGACAATAAGAAAGCCTTGCTAACCTTCCCTGCATCAAAATAATTGAACGCTATATTTGAAAAATCCTGGGAAAACCCGGAGAAAAAATTCCTGATCCCAAAAAGGGTTCTGGTTGCTTTTCCCTTCCCTGAGGAGGATAGGAAAAAATGGGAAAACCCACCCATAGTTGACGCATCTGTCTCCAGACTGTCTTAAAAGGTGGTTTTACCTGTCCCTGGATCTACCGTGTTAAAAGAACCGGCTGATCGTAAGATTGACATTACGCTCAAATCCATATACACTGCTTCAGGAGTTGGCATTAAGGCCCACTATTGCCTGTGCATGGATTTCTAAAGTCGTAGTAAAGTGGTCGGACACATTACTAGAGGATTTGGATACAATGGATAGAAGTGACATTGAATTGTTTTTACGTAACATACAGGATTTTGCGGGGTTCATGGTGAAATCCATGAAGGACCTGGGTACGCTGACTGCACGGATTTCTTCCATGTCGGTCTCAGTTCGCAGGGGACTCTGACTACGCCAATGGTCTGCAAACGCGGAATCCAGGAGAAGTGTGGAGAACCTACCCTACACAGGTCAGGCTCTTTTTGGGGAAGCGTTGGATGCGTGGATTTCCACGGCAACCGCTGGTAAGTCACCTTTCCTTCCCTCTGCTACACCTTCTGCGAAGAAACCATTTTCTTCAGCTGTGTCGCAGTCCTTTCGGACCGCTAAGGCAAAAAAGTCCAAGCCTCCTACCACTCTGGTTCCTCAAAATCCTCAGCATGACGGTGGACCGCACAGCCTGGAGGACGGGCTCGTTTGGTGCGAGACTCAGACGTTTCAGACATGTCTGGGTGTCGTCCGGCCTGGATTCCTGGGTACAGGATATTGTGTCCCAGGGGTACAGACTGGAGTTTCAAGAGCTCCCGCCTCACCAATTCTTCAAATCAGGCTTGCCGACTTTGCTGACAGACAGGGCTTTCCTACAGGAAGCCATACTAAAATTGGAAAAGTCACAGGTCATTGTCCTAGTTCCACCTCATATGCAAAACAAGGGTTATTATTCAAACCTTTTCATGGTACAGAAAACCGGATGGTTCGGTCAGACCAATTTTGAACTTGAAATCGTTGAACCCTTACCTGAGAGTGTTCAAATTCAAAATGGAGTCTTTCAGAGCAGTGATGTCAGGTCTAGAGGAGGGAGAATTCCTGGTATCCCTGGATATCAAGGATGCATACCTCCATATTTGGCCGCCACACCAGGCTTATCTCAGATTTGCACTGTTAGACAGTCACTATCAATTTCAGGCACTGCCATTCGGCCTCTCCACAGCACCGAGGGTATTCACCAAGGTGATGGCCGGGATGATGGTTCTCCT